>NC_065594.1:14821336-15474193 GCF_024542745.1 Macaca thibetana thibetana | reverse complement strand
GAACACCACAATGAGATACCATCTCACATCAGTCAGATGGCTATTATTAAAAGATCAAAAACAGCAGATGTTGGTGAGGCTGCAGAGAAAAGTGGGCCGAGTATGGCAGCTCATGTCTGTAATTCCAATGCTTTGGGAGGCCAAGGGAGGATTGCTTGAGCATAGGAGTTCAAGCCCAGTCTAGGCAACCTAATGAGACCTTGTCTGTATTTTTAAAAAATTAAAAACTAGCTAAGAGTGGTGGTTTGCATCTGTGGTCCCAGCTACTCAGGAGGCTGAGGTGGGAGGATGACATAAGCCTGGGAGGTTAAGGCTGCAGTGAGCCATGATTGTGCCACTGTACTCCAGTCTTGGTGATAGAGCAAGACCTCATGTCAAAAAAAAATAATAATAATAATAAAAGGGAGTGGAATGCTTATACGCTGTTGGTGGGAATATAAATTAGTTCAAACACTGTGGAAAGCAGTATGAAGATTTCTCAAAAAACTTAAAACATAACTACCATTTGATCTAACAATCCCATTACTGAGTATATATCCAAAAGAAGGCAAATAATGCTACCAAAAAGACACATACATGTGTATATTCATAGCAGCACTACTATCAATAGCAATGACGTGGAATCAACCTGGGTGCCCATCAATGGTGGATTGGATTTTTTTAAAATGTGGTACATATACACCATGGGATACTATACAGCCATAAAAAAGAACAAAATCAGGTCCTTTGCAGCAACACAGATGCAGCTGAAGACCATTATTCTAAGCAAATTAATGCCATAACAGAAAACCAAATACCACGTGCTCTAACTTATAAGTGAGAGCTAAATATTGGGTGCTCAAGAACATAAAGATGACAACAATAGAAACTGGAGACTGCCACATGGGGGAGGGATGAAGAGAAGGGGACAGGGTTGACAAAGTAACCATTAGGTACTATGTTCAGGACTTGGATGATGGGATCAGTCATACCCCAAACCTTAACATCATGCAATATATCCAGGTAACAAACCTGCACGTGTGCCTCCTCAATCTAAAATAGAAGTTAAAAAAATAATACGCCCAACATTCAAACATCAGTATGTATTCATGACAGCATGAAAAATCTCAGAAATCTATAACCTGTGGCCAGAGCCATCACAGTATATTGTATATGATGAACAGCCTAAATGAGAACAGGTATATACATTAAATAAAGGAGGAAACGGCAGAGGAGGAGAAAGAGGAGGAAGAGAAGATATTGATTTTGATGAGGAAGAGAATGTGAGAGAAACAAAAGAAGAACACTGACATATGACAAAGCCTTTTCTTTCAAGATGAGCAGATTCTGTCCTGCTGTAACTTGGCTCAAGACAACATCAGGATAGCCATTACTCAGTGACCTTCTGAGCCGAAGTCCTTTCATCGTTCTCTGATCCTTTCATATTTGCTCATTAGGACGTGATGTATAGCTCTCCCTAGGCCCAAGCCAACAAGGCTAAGGTAATGCTCCACAGCTGATCCAAGAAGGCCTTGCTTCCTTGACCTTGAGACCTGTAATTCTCTGGCTTCTTGTTGCGGTGGGGCTGCTCACTGGTTACTGCTGGACCACGGAGACACTGATGGCATATTTGATACGACACCAGCCGAAAACAAAACTGCTTGAAGGGAGGGCCACACCTTATAGTCCCCAGCAGGCAGCAGCTGCTGAGGCCCTGATTTCCACACCTCTTGCTCAGAGCTTCCTGGAAACCCCAGCTGGACAGATTCTGCCCTAATGTCAGGCTACGTGGACACTTTATCCTCAAGGCACTTAGGGACTCAAGAGAGAGCGTGCCAGCTTCAAATCCACTTGTAGGGTAAATGATACAGAAAACCAACTCAGGCATGAATTTGTACACACATTAAGGAAACTTTAAGGGTCTTCAATCCATGAGCCTCTCCATGACTTTCATTGGCTCAGGGAAGACAGAGAAGTCTCAAAGCAAAGAATTCCCTCCCACTGCAGACACTAACCCAGATCACTGCAGACACTAATGCCAGGTCACTGCAGACACTAACGCCAGGTCACTTCAGGACAGGCTTGCAGCCTGTTTTCTCTAAACAAGCTGTTCCCAGACTTTACTTTCATGGACTGGTAATATGACCAAAAGCATTATGAGAACTAACATAGTACCAATAATTTATTTTGCCTAGTACAGACATTAAAACAAGCAAACGCATTCCTATCTTCTATCTGCCTTCATCTCATATTAAAAAGGATGTGAGGTTTCCTGGGTTTCTTCTCACTCCTTATCCTGGCAAGCTGATCTCAGAGTTCTTTGGTTCTCATGTGGCTCTACTTGCTGTCCCTCAGATCCCTCATTTCTTCCCTTCCTTTTCACGCAGCTGAGATCCCACAGTCCATTACTGTCCTGAGTCCTTGACATTGCTCCCACACCATCCTGGCCTCTCTCTCCTACTGTGGCACTCTCTCAGTGAAACCCTGAACATCGACAACTGCAACTTTCTATCAACTCTGAGCCTTCATCTGCACAATGGAAAAAACATTCAATATGGTCAATGGTCTCCCTTGAAATTCATGGCCTAAACTCAATTAGGCCCCAAGTGCTTCTCATAGATACTGCGACAGTTCCCTGGTCCAGTCTCTCGCCCCCTGTCCTAGGTAAACGTCTCACATATCCTAGACTCTCCCATGCCCCTACCCCTTCTCCTATCAACCATCTTGCTCCCAAACTATTCCATGCTCTGACCCTCTCTCCTGACAACTTCAAACCTTCCCTTCTTGTCTCCCCCAGACCTCCAAACCTCCCCCGCCCCATCCTTACTCTCAGGCAAGGATCCTCCTTTCTATTTCACAGAGACAGCAGAGGAAAATAGAAGAGAACATCTACCTGCTCCCACCACCTCATCTGCTGTTCCAAGCCAGTGGCCAGCTACTCAGCCTTCCCTCCTGTTCCGGTGAATGAACAGCTCTTCAGCCAACAGACAAGCCTCTAGGGAAACAAAAAGTCACAGTTCTTAATCCTATGAAACATATGGTCTATTAGAAAGACAGACCAGCAAATAAATGATGATAAGATTATTATAATAATCTCATAACAATCATAATAAGGTATGATAGTAATCTTAATGATAAGACTCATGTCTCATAAAGGGCAAGTCTAAAGATTAGTGAAAAGTGCCCAAAAGAAGGTGCATCAGGGTCTGCCTAGAGGGAGGATCAGAGCAGGCTTTGCATGTGTGTTTACCCGAAAGAGAAGCAGCCACGCTGGGAAGAGGGGCTACCCGTTGAGGAAAAAGCAAGAGAGGAAAAGCTCTACTGGAAGAAAGTCTTATTATCAAAACCACTGAGGCTTAGACATTGCCCACCAGCAGATATCACGTGTCTAGAAACCATTGAGAAACCATTAAGAAACCATTCAGAGAGTACTAACTTCATGAGAACAAAACCATCAATCAGAGGCAAACATCATCCCATAGTATTTGGTATTGTCCTTGCTTTCAAGTTGTTAATAACCAATATGGAGGCTGCTGATGGCCAGGGAATCTGCCTGTAGATGGTAAACAACACCCAAGATATTAGAAGAAGGTGGACAATAAATGGCATCTGGGTTTCCGTCTCTGCCCTGCCATTAACTGGGTGCGGTTCTGGATGGTCTCCCCTCTCTGGACTTCAGCTGCTTTGCTATAAAGGAAAGGGTTTGGATTGCGTTATTTCTAACTTCCTTCTAAACGCTAGCACTCTGGATGACCACAGAATACATTGGGGTTTGCAATTGACAGAAATAAAAGAAGACTTGAGTCTTTGAGTTACAGGGTTGAGACAGGCATCTCATCTCAGAATTGTTGTCCAGGGTGGCTTCATTTAAGGTGCTGTGTCATTCTCAGAAATATCTCTGATGTGTATTTCAAAGTCTTACAAGATCTTTGAATCAAAGGCTGGCAGATTTCCGCTCTTTCCATTTATGGGAAAATGACAGGAAAGTGTTTGTGTTGTGTGGATGGTTTCTGGTGCCCTCATCAATGTCTGGCGTTAAGGCTGGGTCAATACCACTTTGTTTTCCTCCAGTAAGTGCCTTAAAACTGTCAATGCCAGGAACAGCAACCAATCTTTATTAATTAGCCTTTATTCTCTGAAAAGATGCCTTCAGTCACATTTAGAAGGAGAACTTAGTGCTATCCTTGGCACCAATTTCTAGAATCCTTCTCTTCACATTTGCTCCTTTTGTTCCTTTTAATGACTTCATATTAGTGCCTCCTGGGCTATTCATTTGTTCTTAGGTCTGAGGGGCCCACCTTAGATGACCAGCTCATGAGAATACTCAGAAATGTACTTCTTGCTTGGCTCTCAGAAAACTAGACCTGATTTGCTTTTTTTTTTTTTTTTTTCCCCATAAAAGGTAGCAACTGAGGATTTGATTTCAACCCTCTGCCAAAATCCATATCCTCAAGTAGCTTATCAGGATAAAATTAACGATAACTGAGGCAGAAAGTGGGTTTGCCCTCTCCTGTTGTTAGCACCCTGCAGTTAATAGAACATGATTCTTAAAAAATAACCCACCAAAGCAAGGGAGAATCTATGATAACTCACATTGATTATTGACTATGTGCTAATCAATTTATATACAAACACCTTATCAAGTAAATATTGTTATTATTATTACTATTCCATTTTATAAATGCGGCTAAGCCGGGCTAAGTATACAGTTAGTAAATGTCAGAGCCAAGATTCTCAAGGAGACTCTCTGGCTTTACAGCGCACATTCCAGACCCCAGGCTATATTGTCTCTCAAGTTTCCCCATGGTGTGTGATTCCATATATCTGGCATTACTAGTTCGATTTCTATCTTCCCCTAGACTATAAGCTCCATGAGGGCAGGGCCTTGTCTGCTTCACTTACTACTGTATCCTTAAAACTAGCACCATGTCATGCTTATACTAACTAAGTGTCTATAAATATTGTTGAGTATAATGGAAAATGACTTCTTTCCCCAATTCTCAGAACCGAGCAAATGCATAAAAAATAGCTGCTGGGTTCAGAATTGAACAACTGAATAAGGGTGTGTCAGGAATTCTCTCCTGCCATCGCTGAAGCTCCCTGGTGGTGAGTGCAGCCACATTCATCACTGTTATACCCACAGAGGCTACTTAAGAAAAATACCCAAAGGCCTGAACCTTCCCCTATTAATCCCACACTCACACTCACCTCTTTTCACTTAAAAAACCATGAAAATCTCCCTTGACAAACAGAGTCCACTGGTCTTTGGCTTGAGTCAAGAAGCACAGCTGATGCAGGGAATTCTGCCTGCACCCTCTGCACCCTTTTGGCTTCCTTCTCCCACCTAGGCTCAATGCAGCCACAGGGATCGGGTCTAGGCAGTCCTCCCAGGCTCATTACAAATCTTTGGTTCACACACACATTCCTGGGGGACTTTAAAAGCAAAGAGGCAGAGTTACTTGGAATCAGCTGAAATCTGTCAAGCCTCCAGGCCAGCTGGAGCAGACCAGTCCCAGGGGATGGTAACCTAGCAACCGTTCAGGTCCCACAGGCCTCTGACTGCAGCACCTTCTCCTTGGAGTTACCCGGCCCCATTTCCACCGCAGCCTAAAAATGGTTGAAGAGATATTAAGACTGGAGATGGTCCTGGATATGAGGTGCGTGTGATGCACACACACGTGCATGCGTGTTTGTTTATATCTAGGGGAAGATAGAAATAGAACACACCCGTGTATGTGTGTCCCCTGCTTATACTGTTTGTAGGAAGAGGGGACGGATTTAAAAAAAAAAAAAAGATGTGGGGATCCTGCCTGTTAAACCAGCTTTACCGTCTCTCAACTAAAATCCACTAGTGACTGCAAGTGCTAAAAGTGAGCTAGATATTGCTTCAGAAAATGCCAGGAAAGCCATCCCAGCAGGGCAGTATTAGCTTCATAGCAGCAGCAATATCTAAGCGGAGCTTCTAAGAGCTAAGAATAGCTATTGTTTATTGAGTGCCTGTTCTGTGCTGTGAATGGTGCTAAGCACTTACAAATATTAGTTTATGAAATAGGTATTTTTCATGCCATTGTTACAGATGATGAAACTGAGGCCCAGAGCAGTTGGGTAATTTGCCCCGAGTCACACAGCTGGTGAGAGGTCCTGGTACAGGCTCCACCAACAACCAACAGCACAGCCTGGGTAGACCTTGGCTTCCTCTCCCATTGAAGAAGAGAATAATGCCAGCCTTGCCTGTTTTCATGGCATCCAAGGAGACAAGTGAGGTGAACATGCTCTGAAAAGGACCATGTGGGTGGATTTGAGGTGATTCTAGGAAAACTCTTTCTCTGTTTATACTGTAAGATACTTGGGGGAAAATGTCTCACTTGACTTGTCTGTGTCCTCAGAGGTAGTACATATAAAGCTCTTAGAAAATAATGCATTGAATGAACAAATGAATCAACACATGACAAATAAACTTTTAGGTGTGTTCACCAAGTGCCACCTCCCAGAAAAAAACTCAAACTATTTTAAAATTGCTTTCCTCCACGCTCCTGGGAAACGCAGTGCCTCTATATCGCCTCTGAGAAAACCTTACCACCTACAGGTGTGAATCTAAGAGGCAATCTTTCTGGTTTCCTGGGAAAAGCTGTGTGTTTGCTCACGTGGAAATGTGCAAAGGTAAGAAGAGCAAATATTTCATTTGACAGGAGCCAAAATAGGATAACAGCACCAACAGTTTTTTAAATGAAGTCTTAATTATGGCTCACAGTCTCATTTATGATGAGAATATTTTTGAGGTTCATATATATTCATATAGATCAATTAGATGATAGATGATGATAGGTAGAAAGACAGACATTTGCATATACTATTTTTAAACATCAATCAGGACAACCGTGCATGGAGGAGGAGAAGTATGAAAACTGAACACATGGAGTAATGCAGAAAAAGTGGGGAAGGCAGCTTTGCATTCAGTCCCATGATGGGCCCAGCTTGTCTCTACCTACCACAGTCTGCCTGGCAGGAAGCGCTGCAGTGGCCACAGCTGGAGCCACCTCGGGATGTGTGGCTGCCAACTGCCAACAGCAACGGGCACTTGGTTCGTGCTGGTGGCCAACTCGATCCACACCAATGTTTAGCAAATGAAGCGTGGAGTGGAAATCTGCCAATTTAAATGACACGGTGCTCGTTGTATGCTGTTCCCTTTGAATCTCAGTATAGTAATTATGGCTCCACACCTTCTATTGCCTTTCATTTAATCTGATATGGTAGGAACCTGGGGCCGGGGCGGGGAGAGATCTATCCAGTCAGCTTCTGATGAAGGCGGCTCCCGATGTCAGTGGGTAACTTAAAAACCAGAGATAAACTTTAGTCTGGCTTGGGATTGAGGAATAATGCCGGAAGGAGAGTCACATGCCCCTGACCTTAAGGAGGATCCAGCAGATGGACATGGAAGAGTGATAGGCACCATCTGGGTAATCTGTGTGCAGAAAATTGGTAGTCAACTGTCCACTCTTTCAAAAATAGCATATGTTACAGCCACCCAATATCATTCATGACCAAAACCTGTTAGAGTTTGTAAACAGCCTGGAAGAACAATGAGAAAAGCCTTAATTGGAGATCTATTTGTGCTTCCGTTATGAAAGCAAATGAATGATGTGTTAATGGAAGGTCCTGGGACTCATTTACAAGCTTTGGCACCTGTAAGTGCTGTCTCAGGCAGCCTCTACAGAAGGACAAGTATTAGCATTTTAAAGTAATCGAGGACATTTTCATATGCGCGTAACCCTTGCTGTCCCCAATTCTATTTACATGATAGCAGATGAACAAATAAAATGACTGGGAGATGATTAGCTTTGAAGCATGAAGTGTAAACAGTCTGGGTTTCCGCACACATGCTAATTGCTTTCCACTGATACCTCACAGAGAAAGGACCTATAGGTTGGAACAATTATTGCTGGAGTACCTGGTGCGATTATGTATGTGAAGTGTATTATACACTGTAAAGTGATGTACAAATGTGAGTGGTTGTTGATAGCAAGAATAGACATGATTCTATATACCCCTTCCCTCCCGGATCTCTTCTCTCTCTGCAATTGCACAGCCTTTAACTACAGTACAAATGCACGTGTGTCAGCCTCCCTAGATAGTGAGAGGGAAGTTATTCTCTACCTGTCACTTTTCTCTCTCTGGCCCTCATCTATTCTGTATAGTTCTCTCCTTCTCCCCGTAAGGGCATAGAACTCACAGGCTATCCCCTGGCATTTCAGAAGTCTTCCTGCCCTATAGCAGGCACTCCCAAACCTACCCCCTCCTGCCCTTCTGCCATTTACACCTTATTCATGACAGCTTTTCTGGATCGGACCCTTAATTAATTGCATTCTTGCTCACCAGTGGCAAGGACGAGACTGCAGACTCCGTAAAGACATTGTGTTTTCTTTGCACATCTGCTTTGCAGTAGAGTAACATTTAGGGGCCTATTGCACACAAGATGGTTGGGAGGGCACGAGACAAGAGGAGGCTCTGGCCAGGCATAAGACAGCAGACTTTGACTTGACTTGACCTCCTTGAGATTATTTGCTGCTTGAGTGTCAGGCTAAGTTGTCACCTGACTGTAGTCCCTGGCTTTTCATTCAGTATTGCCACTTCCTGGCTGCTGAACCTGGGCAAGTATTTGAAATATTTAAATATGTTTTCTAATTTATAAAATAGAAATGATAAATAGTGTCTGACTCATAGGATTGCTCTGAGATTAAATGAAATATTTCTTATCAAGTGCTTGGACATTACCTGATATGTACTAAGTACTCAGTAAATGCTAGTGATCATGGCCCAGCCTGTTATTATCTTGCATATGAGTATGCAGTCTACCATTTTGCTGGACTTCTGAGCTTGAGTCTCAAAGATTACCCTGGGACCCAAGGAGAAGCATCTTAGAACCAGGACCCACAGGACCCCAAAATGATGCTCTGAGGCACCAGAGAAACATGCCGCTATCACTTTCAACAAACTCTACCAGACTGTCCACAGAAGCCCCTTAAGTAAGCACCATTTTCACATGTTCCACATTCATCCCCAAAACCTTCCCTAAAAGTTTCAAGAGAGCCTGTTTCCCAAATAAACAGAGCCAGAAGCTTCTTCAGAGCAAAACTGATTGACAGCCTGAATGATTGCAAGTTCATGTCTGATGTGGTAGAGCATCCTGGGTTATTTATAGAACAGCTTCTATTTGACTAAATCTGAGCTTTCAGCTTCCTCAAAGAGATGAGGATAAATCTTTTTTTTTTTTTTTTTTTTTGAGACGGAGTCTGGCTCTGTCACCCAGGCTGGAGTGCAGTGGCGCGATCTCGGCTCACTGCAAGCTCCGCCTCCCGAGTTTACGCCATTCTCCTGCCTCAGCCTCCCGAGTAGCTGGGACTACGGGCGCCCGCCACCTCGCCCGGCTAGTTTTTTGTATTTTTTAGTAGAGACGGGGTTTCACCGTGTTAGCCAGGATGGTCTCGATCTCCTGACCTCGTGATCCGCCCGTCTCGGCCTCCCAAAGTGCTGAGATTACAGGCTTGAGCCACCGCGCCCGGCCGGATAAATCTTTAAAAATAAATAAGTAAATAAAATGTAAGGGAAGGGGGAAATGTAAAAAAAAAAAACCAAAAAAACAAAAGGAAGTCATTCTCAGGGCTACTGGAAGTGGCAAAGGGGAAGAATGTCTCAACATGTTTTGAAGATAGTCATATCTTTTCTGCATCTTTTCAGGCATTTTTTCTGCCTTTTTTGACAGACTCTTCAGCAGAACTCCGACCAGCATTTCTCCAAGCCTCTACCCACTGGTTGGCAAGAATACCTTTAACTAAGTTTCCAATCCAGCATTTCTCCCAAGCCGCTGCCTGCTGGTGAGCAAGAACACCTTTAAGTAAGTTTCCCATCGGTTTCAATTCCTTCAATGCATTGTGTGTATCTGTGCCTCGCTTTAGCTATTGTGCAGACACTGTAGGGAAAAAATGCCGAGTCCTTTAGATAGCCCAGTTCCCATCTCCTTCTGCGTCTCTCCCTAGGGTCGACTCCCATTTTTAGGGGAGAGGGGATCTTACTCCTTCTCACATCACAGGGTGAAGAGACTCCCTGGCCTTACACAGTCCTTGAAGGTGTGCAAGCTGTTGTCTCCTGTCACCAGAGCGATGTTCCTATCGCTGTGGGTCCTGCTGGCCCCAAAGTCTAGCCAATTTAATCCATGACTTGGTCTCTTCTGGGTTGGTCAAGGCCCAGAAGCACTCTTGGGATAAAGTGTCCTCTCCTTGACTCTGGCTATCTGCAGACCCCTGAGTGTCTGCTGCATCTTTGTTCATACTCTGCTTCAGGGATTCCTTGCCTGCCACGGTAGACTGATTGACAAGTCCCCTGGCCATCAACTCAGCATCCACAACCCATGGGCACTGGCAGCAGCCTAGAAAGCTAAACCCAAAGGATCCACTCTGTCTGACCCTGCGGCCCGAGCTGGCTTTGCCCAACGTTGTTGTAGGTAGTAGAACATCTTAAAAGATCATCAGTTCCTGAGTTGTCAGTGTCAGCATTGCTTATCTAACACATCTACCTCTCTCTCACATCTACGTAGGTCCCGTGTCATCAGTTGTCAGGCCTTCTGGTTCTGGTATCAAAGACAAAGGGATTATCTTAGAGGAAAATTCCCAATTTTGAGTCTTTGGGGCATGGCTTCTCTTACTAAAGGTGGGTGGGAGTGAATGTGTAAAGGCCTGCAGCAAATTCCCTATCCTGACAGTTACCTGATTTTCAGGGCTATTGCTCTCTTGCAGAATCTTAACTTGCATGGGAGAAGTTAAATCTTATGTCCAGCTTTCTCTCTTGAAACTTCTGTATTATTTTTCAAACCCCTCCCCAACCTTACATACAGATAGATACATTGCGCCAACCAGGACCAAGGTAAAGAACTCACACGGGTAAAAAGAAAGCACATTAATGGATTTGAAATAACATCCCTGTTATACATATAACTGCCATTCCCACTCCATTTTGCATGCTCCCTATTTGTTTCTAAACTCATTCCTAAATACTTCAAGAGAAAGAATGTTTTATTTTTGAGACAAAGTCTCACTCTGTCACGCAGACTGAAGTGCTAAATACTTCAAAAGAGCCTCTTCCCCAAATAAACGCAGCCAGAGGCTGAGCACCCATTTCACATTGATGAAAAGTTCTGTGTGCCATGCACATTCACCATACACACTACATCCACAGCCAAGCTCCGAAATCCTTTGTCTGTTTTTCTGGACAAGATTGGTGCTCTGCAAGTAGAGAGGAGGAAGCTCATAGATGGCCCAATGCTATTAAAATAAGACAAATAAATGTTCACCTACTATTCATTATACATAGAGAATTTTCAAAGGAACAAGTGTTAGATTTGATCTAAATAAATGACATTGATCAAACAAATTAAGAACAAAGAGGTTTCCCTGGAGCAGGAGAGGCTGCAGAGCAGGTTTGCAAGCTCTCAATTCAGGGTGGAGCTGAGTGCTTTAGATCTGTAGGGCTCTTCCTTTAGCGTGTGTTGATCTGGGTTTTAACTGTCGTTAAATTAAAGTTTATTAAGAAGCATCAGCAATACCCAAGAAAGCATGAAGGTACCAGCAGCTATGTTCAACCCATGAAAAACAGAAGTAATTTGAAAAATGGAGTGCATGTTCACAAGCAAAGCAAACGGAAAAGCCAATGAAGCACGGAGCCACAGAGCCAGCTGGGAGAGTGGCGGTAGGGGCTGCTCCTGCGGGTCCCTGTTTGCTAACAGACAGCCTAGGCCAGTGACACGGGAGCTTTTGCTGGCTGTCAGATCATTTTCAGAAGCAGCAATTCATGTCACGCTAATAGCTCAGTCTATAATTAGGCATATTTATCTAAGTCTCTGTGATCTGTCTCCTGCCTCTCCGTGCTTGGTTTCCTCCAAGAACAAATAATCCCAATGAGTTATGAGTCTCCAGAGTGGCAAGTGGGAGTGTGTATGTGTGCTGAAAGCCCTGTTATCAAATGGTCTAAATGCAATCTTCTTATTGTTCAAATATGTGGGTAGAGATTGTCTCTTCTCATGGAAAGTGGATTCTTCAGTGCTTACCAGAAAGAGCTGGGAAGCAAAACACATCAATGATCGTGCTATTTCTGTGTCTTCCTACGTTAGGTCAAAGCAGTACACCTTTGCAATGGACTTCAAGACTGCTTGGAAAGATGATAAATAAGAGCAATTGTCAATTAACATTTTAAAATTATTTGGAAAGCCATAAAAGAGGCTGCAGATTGAAGACCCTGAGAGTAGCTGTCTGCTTTTGTTCTTTTTCTTTATTTCAGCATATTTTGCAACTCAAAAAGGAAGACATTATCATCAGGTGATTTGTCATGTATGGGCCAATAAGGCAATTGGAAGAAAGCTGGGTGCCCTAGAATTTTACTGGGCCTTGATCAGCTCGATTCTCCATATCTGTGGGATCCGTGGTGAGGCCCTCCCGTCAGAAGACTGATGCAAAAGGCCACCCTTTGTACTTTTCTCATTTTCCAGGGAAACTGGAATCAGCCAGCTGTTGCCTGACTTGTTGCTCCCTGGGAAATAGTTTCCCTGAACAAATAATGTGCACCCTCTAAATTTGAACTCCTCTGCTAGAGCTTTACCTCATTCTTGTAGCAAGTATATAGTACCGCCAACCCAGGCTGCCAGTCAGAAAAAGAGGCAATAATTATAAGCTGCACCAGATAGATGCTTTCTAGAAATAAAGATTAGAATCCACTTTTTAAAAACAAATATCTTTGGTTGCTTACTCTGATACACTAGCTCCTTTGATATTCAGAAAAATCCTGAAGATAAATATTTTCACATCCTCATTTTCCAAATAAGTAAATGGATGCACAGTAAGGTGAAGTTACTGGCCCAAAAAACCACAACTAATATGAGGCTTCAGTAAGATTCAACCCCTGGTCTGCTGTGTGTACAGCCTGTGCTACTTTGTCACCCCGTCATGGAGTCTCAGCCCTTGCTTTCTGTCTGAGCAGGCTGCCTCTTTGAACAGAAACAGAAAGGTATTTGCACTGAGCTTTTGCTGACTGATATGGAAGAATAAAATGTTAGTAATTTGTATTTCACGAGTCCACAGCTCCTATTATTTATCCAGATTATTGGCCATTTTCTACCCTTCCTATCAAAGGCAAAGGACTCTGGATGAACTTGAATGTTATTCTTATGGATCACATACACACATAGAATCAGGTCGTATGCATCACTTTCATGAAGCTTACATGTTCTATTCAACTGACCATTGGACTGTATCAGAAACTCCTGCTACTGATGTCAAGCCTAGAAGAGCACATCGTATTAAAAACCTGATAAAGCTGTACACATTCACTAAATTCTAATGTGCTCCAGTGGGACTTCCTGTGTATGAGCTGCTCATTTCCTGTGGAACTCTGAAGCCGGATAGACTGGAAATGCAGAAGTCAAGCAGCCCAAGAGATTTATGTAAGACAACAGCATCAACCTCTTCCATTACATCTTTGTTAGGGCTCTTTCTCAAGCTGCAAAATGTATTTATATGATTTTTATATCCAGTTCATTCTCCTTGCATCCACTATTGAGAAAAGGACAGACAGCAGAAGAAAATATACAAGAAAAGAAAGAACTAAGTCAGTGTTTCTCCAAATGTGGCTGGGACCCCTATTTCATCATCACATGATGTGCCTGCTAGAAACTCAGGTTCTTGGGCCCCACCCAAGATTTAATGAACCAGAATCCCTGGGGCAGGCCTAGGAATATATATTTTAATAAACTTCTGAGATGATTTCTAACTCTTTAAAATTTGTGAACTATTGAGGAAGAGTCAGCAAGCTCAGTACTAAGTCCCTAGATTAATTAATAAATGAAAATACTTTTTAAAAGATTAGAGACATTGGTAGTGCCAAATTATACCCATGCTTAAGATCTTTTGTGTCTTTAAAGAATAATGACTTACTGTTATTAAAATGATACATGCTTAATATTCAAAATTTAAGTGAGAACTAAAAAAATTGGAGACATCTGCATACATGGATTGAAATATGGAACTCAATATAATAAAGATGCCAATTGTTCCCAAATGATCTATAGGTTTTATGCAAATCCTAGCAAAATTTCAGGAGGATTCTTTGTAGATATAGACATGCTGATTTAAAAAAATGTATGGTGAAGCAAAGAAACTAGAATAGCTGAACAATTTTGACAAAGAAGAATAAAATTATAGAAATAACACTATCTGATTTAAAAGTTTACTATATAACCACAGTAACCAAGACAGTATGGAACTGGCAGATAAATATAGATAGATGGATCAATGGAACAGACTAAAGGATTCGTAAATAGACCCCTGGAAGCACAACCAACTGATTTTTTTTTTTATATATTGTGCAAAAAATTCAGCTGAGAAAGAATAGTCTTTTCAATAAATGATATTGGAACAGTTGGACACTCATAGGCAAAAAACATTAACCTCAACCTAAACCTCACATAGTATCCTCACTCTGCCTCACTTCATATAACTTTTCACTACATTGAATATTATATTTATTGTGAAATTGTCTATCTCCCAACAGTGGAAAATAAACCCTATGAAGACGTAGACTTCTTTTGTTTGGTTTACTATTGTATCTTTATAATGTAGAACAATGTTTGGCATATAGTGTAAATTCACTAAATATTTATTGAATAAATGACAAAATGAATGGACTCAGGAAAGAAAATGGAAAAAGCAACAAAGTATACAATCTCAACACCAAGATATAATTAGTGTGATAACATGATGAAAACTCTTTGTAAACATCTTTCTTTGCATACATTAATATAGACACATGGATGATAGGAAAATGGAGAAAATGGATAGATGGAAACAATTTTACAATACGAGAATGACAGAAAGCCATTTTAGAAAATAAATTAACTTTATTTTAATTTAATGTTTAAAAACTAGGTAATGCTGCATATAAATTAAAGTTTTCTTACCATAGATATTAGTTTTTATAAGGGTCCTATAGTGTTTACAAAACAATGATTAGAACATTTGAGGTTGCAGTTATTATATTTTTTTAAATTATATTCTCAATTTTAGAAAGTTTCAACTGACTCCTTCCTAAAAATGATGAAAATATTTACTCTTATAATTCTTTCCACTTCCTTTTCTGCCTAACATTTTTACTTTCACTTTGTCAAGGTCTATAACACTAAAATAGCCATGAGTTCTACGATCGTTCAATTTTAGTTTTATGTATAAATGTAGTGCTCCATCCCAAGGATGTTACCACAGTTTCTTTATTCCTGAGTTCTTTATATTGATCTCAATTGACTACATTTTGTAATGGTGTTGATTTTTTCAAACAGGGCTATGAGTACTAAAGTCCCCAAGTTCTCTCATGTTTGAAACTGTCCTCTATGTCCTTTTATTCTTGAAAACAACCTAACAGGTACCACATACACCAATAAAGGATTAATTTCTGCAGAAACTGGCCTCCTTTCATGAAAAAGTTAGAAAACTGAACAAATTATATGAAACAATTATTGTCAGGCATTGAACAACAACTCAGTCAGGATAAAACTATAATCCCTGAGAGAAAATAAAAAATAAGGTGAATCTGTGATTGCCTCACCTGCAGACAGTTTCAAGGACATAGCACAGAATAGGGGTTGATATATGTATTAGTTAATTCTTACACTGCTGTGAAGAAATACCCAAGACTGGGTAACTTATAAAGGAAAGAGGTTTAATTGACTCACAGTTCCACATGGCTGGGGAGGCCTCAGGAAACTTGCAATCATGGTGGAAGGCAAAGAAGAAGCAGGCATCTTCCTCACAGAGCAGCAGGACAGAGTGAGTGTAAGCAGGCGAAGTGCCAGATGCTTATAAAACCACCAGATCTTGTGAGACTCACTCATTAAGACAAAAACAGCATGGGGGAAATCGCCTCATGATTCAGTTAGCTCTACCTGGTCCCACCCTTGACACATGGGGATTATTACGATTCAAGGTGAGATTTGGGTGGGGACACAGAGCCAAACCATATCAGGGTGCACAAACAGAGCCTGGCGATATCACTGACTTGAGGAGATGGAAGTCAGTGTTTGGAATGTCAAGGCTGCCAGAATGTAACAGACACAGTATAGGAGAGGAAGAACCTGTGTAGAGGGACATCCCTGGAGATATATAAGGGAGTACCCTTCAGTCCCCTTGAGTCCTTGTAAGTGAAACTCCATGAGTCTGGATAAAGAACTACTGAAAAGAAGTAGCCTGAACAATTACTGGAGTACTTATAAGGCTTGGAGTAGTTCATGTTCCCATCTGCCTGGATGGAGAGGCCTTGTCATAATACATGGAGCATTGGCAAGAGCCCTCAGAAGAGTCTTGCCTTAGGATGGGCTAAATTAGCTGTAAAACAAAGATTGCTTCAGATCCACTCTGGCCGAAGGTTAAAAGCAAGCCTCGAAAAGATCAAATTGACTCAAAGTAGCTTGACTACATGCCAGAGTAAATTACAGCACTCTTTAGAGGAATAGAACTAAATCCACCACCTAGCAACATAAAATCCACAATGCTTGGCATCTAAGAAAAAAAATATTGCATATGCAAAGAGGCAGGAAAATATACCAGACACTTAGGAGAAAATCAATCAATATAAATAGATTCAGAAATGACAGAGATAATGGAATTAGCAAACACATTAAAACATTCATTTAAAATCTTATAAGGACTCTCAAGGATGTAAAAGAAAACATGAACATGGCGAGGAAAAAAATGAAAAATATAAAAAAAAAACCAAATGGAACTTCTGGAGATGAAAGATACAGTACAAAAAAAATGAAAAATAAACTAGATAGAATCAGTGTAGTAGCACTAATTAGTGGCTGATTAGATACTGCAGAAGAGATCAGCAAGCATAGCAATACAAACTATCCGAAGTGAAGAGTAGAGAGAAAAAATACTGGAAAAGTGAATAATGACCCATGGGACAATATCAAGTGTTCTAACAACTGTATAATATGAGTCCGAGAAGGGGGAACTGGAGGAAAGGTGGGCATTTTTTTTAAAATTTGAAAACATAATGACTAAAAATCTTCCAAATTTAATGAACACTATAAGCCTTTATATCAAAGAAACTCAATAAAACCCAAGGAGAAGAAACATAAAGAAAATCATACCAAGACACATCATAATTAAATTTCTGAAAGGCAGTGATTAAAATAAAAGAGCTACCCAGCTGAACATAATATTCTAGGATCACACTTTCTTTCCCTCAGAACTCTGAGGTATTTTTCCATTCTGTTCCATCTGGCATTGATTGTTATTAAGTCCAAATTAAGCCTGATTTTCCGTTTATGGTTGATAAGATGTTTGTACTTGGCTGTTTGAAGAATTCTTCCTTTATGCTTAACCAGGACATGATTTGTTCTTCACCATTCATTATTTATTTTTAACTTTCAATATTTAAATTTATTGCATTTTCAACACTCAAATCAACATTTTCATCTTAAGGAGGATTTTCTGAACTACAGTTCTTGATATTTTTCCTGTTCTTTTGTGTGAGTTTTGTACTAAAGATACTTATTATCCTTACATTTAATGATCTCTGTCTTTTATAGCTAGTGTTTTCTCTTTCATTGCTTTAATCCTCCACATTTTTTTCCTGTAGTATTATTATCTCAAGCTAGTAATTTTATTTTCATTCCTGTGTATTCTGTTCCTTGCCTTTTCTAATTATATTGACAATGATTTTTGTTTCAGGGGAATCTCTTTTCCTGTCTCCCTCTTATTTTATAATTTTGGTTTGAAACTGTTGTTTTATTGTATTGCATTCATATATCATTAAATTTTCATATAGTGGAGAGTAGTCACAGAACTAGTTTATACTTTGGTTATATTTTCTTCCAGATCGGGCTCATCTTGTTTTTGCATTTTGTCCTTTTTTTCTTATTTTCCTGAGTGTTCTTTTTCAATTTGCCAGTACTTACTGTGGGCAGACATTGTATACACATTATTTTGCTTGGATGTAAGTAGTATAAATTTATTTTGACTCCTTTCCTAACACTTTGGAGTCACAGTTTGAAAAGTCTGCCTTCTATGATTTTTTCTCCAGGCTAAGAACGCTGAAGCTTGTTAGTGAGAGATCCTGACTGAACTGACTGCAGTCCTTGCTTGATATTGGTATTTATCTCTTCTGAGATCCTGTTAAATACACTGTAGCAGAGTTCAGTCCACCCAGCCAGGGGCCATCCGACTTCAAAGAACTTCAATACACTTCAGCCTGATTTATCTAAAACACATTCCCCAAATGGTCTTTTAAAGAAAGCTATAATATTAAAAAAAAAAAAAATACCCTGAAACAAATTTGAGCTGTTTGGGAGGAAAAATTCCACTGGAAGTGGAAAGAGAGTTAACCAAAGTAGTTTTTGCAAATAATTGCATTGAAGGCTGAACGCACATGAACCAGAAAGGCTCAACAATAGGCAAAATGAATAGATAAGAAAAATCAAGTCTCAAGTTAGATGAAAGGACTAAAGTCAATAATAAATGATGTATAAGGCAAGGGAGAATATCCCCATGTCCATTTGGGAATGTACTGAATGGAGAGAATGCAGCACTTGTAGAAAATAAATGATGTGTGTATATTGATACCTGATGAACAAGAAACACATGGAAAAGAAAGCGTTGAGAGTCCTTGAAAACTGCAAACATCAATGGGGCTGTAATCAAAGACTTGAGTGAGTACAACTAAAATAAATTGTCCTTTGAACTTAAGAGGAAAAAATGGAAATTTTTGAGAAATGAAAGAGTATGATGCGTTTCTGAAAATGTATTAGATCATATGCCAGAGGGTGACAAAGCTGAGCTATTACTCAGAGTTGGCGACTTTTTTTATTCAGAGTTGGCGACTCCATCACAAGTAGTGTTTTTCTTATGGCTAAGCTAAGTAAAGGAACCCTTAAGATACGTGGTTAGAAATTTGAATCCATGTAGAGATTGACTAATTTCACTGACAGTCACAAAAGAAGCAGCAGAATTCAGGAAGGCTTGTTTATTCAGCTGGTGCTTCAGCCAATATTTATTTGCTTTATTATAAGACACTTGAACATGTAGGGTAATGTATAAAGATTTTGTCACATTTGTAAGTGAAAAAAGAAAAGCTCATTGGATGGCGGTGAGGAGGACATTTTGTTAATTGGGAAAGCATCGTTGCTAAATGGTTTTGATTATGGGAACAGGAGCTCCATATGGTTGGGAAGGATCTGGAGACACAGGACATCAACCCCCTGGGTGAAACAGCCTGGAAAAAGTTCACTGCATTCTTGGCTAGAACTCTGGAAAATATGACACTCTCAAATCACAGGTGGATTATTTTTTAGGAAATGAAAGAGTATGATGCATTTCTGCAAACGTATTACATCATATGCCATGTTTTTGGAATTTTGCCTGATTCCCTTTTGTCAATAGTAAAGAAAGTTAAATGGTAATCACTATGTGATTTTTTAGCCTAACATAGAAAACCCAAGAGAAAAGCAGAGCCTTTTTTTGGCCTTTATCCAGTAGGTATTTAAACTCCTTTTTAAGTGGCTCATCTTTCTTGTTCTACATAATGTTGGCAGAACAAATTCCTGCTCATTACATCTTTAATGTATGTTTATGCTGTTAGGGAAACTAATGACATGTCAGTGAGCATTAAATGTTTGTTTATTTCCTCAGCAAGGCTATCCATACTATGGATGACAGTTCATCCATCCGTGCTTGAAATACATTACCAGATTTCTCAATTTCTTTTATAGGAAAGACTGTAATTCACATGGATGAAAAGGATATGAACTTTAAGATTCTCTTTGGGTTTTACTACATTCTTTCCTTTTCCTTATTTTGCAGTAAAATGATCAAAGGATAGAAGATGGTACTTTAAGAAGCTATGTGTTTGCAAAAATTCTTTACTTTTCATTTTATCAATGAAAAAGTTTAAAGTAGATCGTATATAAAACAAAGAAATATAGGTTAGACAAGATATTTCTCTAAGATTCTAGTGTAGTAAATAATTCATTAGCATGAGTGCATGCTTATGATTCATACATGAAAATTAAATTTCTACCTTGAAAATCAATTTTTACCTAGAAATGACAGTTGAGAAACCAGTGTAAATTTAAAGTGCTGGGATATTAATTAACTGAAAGTCAAACATTAGAAGGAGTTTAATAAGTTTATAATATAGTATCCATGCCCTGCATTCCTTAGCTGTCAAAAATAACCACTTTCATTTATCCAATATCTGACTCAACAGAAAATGATTTGTTAGCTATAAAACACTATAAACACATATCTTTATGACTAAAATTGTCAATCTTTTTATTTTTTAGCTCATTTTACATTTTACTCATTGCTCTGATAATTAAATTTTTTAGATTCGATTGTTTGCCTGGGGGGGAGTTTTGCTACCTCTTTGGACAGACCCTAAAGTAACCATTAAAAATTAAAGGAGATATAAATTAGTACAGCCATTATGAAAAACAATATGAAGGTTCCTCAAAAAATTAACAGTAGAACTAACATAGGATCCAGCAATCCCACGACTGGGTATACATCCAAAGGATATGAAATTAATATGTCAAAGAGGTACCTACATTCCCATGTGTACTGTAGCATTATTCACAGTAGGCAAGATAAGGAATCAATCTAAGTATCCACCAAGGGATGAATGGATTTAAAAATGTATGTGTGTATGTATATAATACATACAGAAATATTATTTAACCTTAAAAATCTGGTCATTTGCAACAAGATAGATGAATCTGGAGGACATTATGTTAACTGAAATAAGCCAGGCACAGAAAGATAAATACTACATGATCTCACTTGCATGTAAAAATGAGAAAAGTCAAACTCACAGAAGCAGAGAGTAGAAAAGTGGTTACCAGGGGTTGGAGAGAGGGTGGAAATAGGGAGATATTGGTCAAAGGATACCAAATTGCAGTTAGACAAGACGAATGAGTTCAAGAGATCTATTGTACAACATGGTGATTATAGTTATTAACAATGTGTTGTATACTTGAAACTGGATAAAGCGAGTAGATTTTAAGTGTTCTCGCCACAAAAAATAAGTATGTGAGGTAATGCATATGCTAATTAGCTTCATTTAACCATTCTACAATGTATACATATTTCAAAACCTCATTTTGGACACAATAAATAACATTTTTATTTTTCAATTAAATGGATAAATAAATGTGAAATATACAAAAATTAAACAAGATGGCTTAACCAAAACAGGAGGAGGTGCACACACTGTACTGCTCTTGGGAATATACTAGATAGAGGGAGAAACCAGTTTCACTCCTGAGAACCAACTGGATGATCAAACTTGCCCAAAGTTTGCTTTGAAGGCTGCTTTTCCTCCTGATTCGCTGTCAGCTAACAACATCATCCCTGTCCCAGGGTAATAAGCTACATTTACTTTGTGTCAGGAACTGTTCTTCTCACTTTATATATAATAACTAGTATAATTTACGTTTGATAACTAATAGTACTCTATGAGATAGGTCCTATTATTTTTCATGGTCAATAGGTGAGAGGCAGAGCTGGGATTTACATCCGGACAGTCTGGTGGCAGCAGAGTTTTAACCACTATTCTGGCCTTTAAAGTCCTCCCTCGTCTCATCTGTACCAAACCCTGTCCTTTCATCCCTTCCTTTTTATTCCACTGACCTCAGCGACTCTCACATGAGCCATTGTGGCAGCTGCCTGCCTCATGAGAGAGAATAGACAAATGAACAACAGCCAGACCATACGTTAAAACGGAACTCTAACCCACGACCTGCAGCAACTTGCCCAGGAAGCCAACCCATTTTTTTTTTTTTTTTTTTTTTTTTTTTGTCAACAGCCTAGGATGCAACCTACTATCTATGAGTCAGACTTATGGGAAGTCACATCACTGTCTCCAGCAACGAGCTCAGGAAGCCAAACAATAGGCCCTGCAACAATCAGCCAGGACTTGATTCATAACTGACACATTCTCTACTTTTCTCCGTTTCCAACTTAAGTCCAACCAGAGAAAGACAAACATGCTTCCCTAACCAATCACACAGGATGCCTGGCTCCTGGTTAGCTGCCTATAGCTTCCTCATGACAGTAGCCTGTGATTAGGGCATGCCTGACCTTCCCTTTTTCCACTTTAAAGCTTTCTCACTCCTCTGCTTGCCTTTGAGTCTCTTTCAAAACACAGTGATGATTCCCTTGCTACAGCAAGCTCTGAATAAACATCCATTGCCTGCTCTTGTTTGCTTGATCCTTGTTCATTTTACACTGGCAGCCAACTACCTCCATACCTTCCTCTCTCAGCATAGAGATAATCTAATGGACAGACTATGCTGTAGAAAGAGATGGAAGCACACAAATATCCATAGAATGATGGGACTTGAGCTGCACTTTAAGAGTAAGCAGGATTCAAATTGCTGAGTAGAAGCCTGGGAGAACCACACAGGCAAGGAATGGCGTGTGCAGAGTGGAAAGAAGTTCCTTTGTGTCCTTAGTCTCCTAAGCCTCTTCCTCACGGGGAAGGAAGGCTGGGCCATAGTGTAGATATAATCCACTTTACACATTTCCAGCCAGATTACTGGATACAGAATTGCTATAACAGTAATATATTTTCAGGAGCAAGTAACATAGTAAATGAAGGGTTTTGTGAGTACAGTTAAATTTGATTTCATTAACAACACAGGGGTTCCTGTAGTGCTGATGAAACAATGCATACTTATACCAACAGAGAAAGCGGCACCTAGCTCCTGAACAAAGATTGCAGAGTGAAATGTGCAGATGCATAAGAAATTGTAACATGAGACAGGTTTTGCTGTAGATCATGCCAGCTCATTTCTATTCTGTAAGTCCCAACAGCTAAGAAACAACAATGTACCTACATATACGGAAAGCAAAATCCACTTGAAATTGTGCTGAGTAATGAAGAATTTAAACTAACTGGACTTTGCAAATGCGTGGAGATCAACAGCAGGTCACTCACTTGCAATTACTTCCACAGTTGCTTTTAAGGTTTGAAGAACCTCTCAGTAAAAACAACGAAAGTCTTGGAATTCGAAGTAGCAGCTTGACATTCTTGGATAGTTGTAACCTTCCACTTTCATAGGTACTAGTTTATAAAAGGAGAAATAGATTTATCTTAACTTTTTTCTCCTAACTGTCAAGAAGTCATGAATTGGATAGTAAAGCTTCCGGTGATGGAAATGAAGACATTGCAGAATAAGTGCTTCAGCCTAGAGTGACGTCCGGGTTCAGTTTTACAAGGTCAGAGTCCCTGAGGAAGATCCACTAAGCACCAACAGTCTTGTGTTCATGTGTATGTCACGGCTAGATTCCACAGCATGGAACAGTGCTAGCATAGGGTTAATGCTCAGGAAACAGTAACGAAGCCAGGGATAAATGGATAAATGAATCAATGAAGTGATACTCCTAAGAGTAAAGCCAGGTTATAGGATTGCACCAGCTGTACCTCCATTCTCATGCTCTGGACAGTCCTTTAACTTCCTTTCTCAATACTTCGAATGCCTTCAAGGCAGCCGGCAATTCCTCTTCACTGAGGTTCTACTTCCACATTAGTCCACGCCCTCCAGGAATAACAGTGACAGTTAATACTTGAGTACTATTAGTTCCAGACACAAAACAAATCCCTTCTATGCAGTTCCTTATTTAATCCTCACAATACTCTATTGGTGGGTGCTGCCATTATACTCACTTTACAGATGAGAAAACAGAGGTTTTGCTAAGAAAAGAAACTTATCCAAGATCCACAAATTTTTGGGCAGAGACGGAACTCAGACCCAGTTCATCTGTCTCAGGAAGCCTGTGCTCTTAAGAGTGATGGTCATTCGCTTCCACCGTTTCCTCTCCTGTCTGGACCATTGCCAGGACTTGCAAATTCCTCTCTCTGTTTCCTCACCAGTCTTTGCTCTCCAATCCATCCCACATCCTGCTGCCAGAATAACCATTTTTAAACCTGCATCTGATCATGAACCTTGCTTAATGCCCTTCAACAGATTTCCAGTATCTCAAAAGAAATTTCAAATTCCTTTTTGAGGACTTCAAGATACAACACGACCTAGTCACCTCTCTATTTTTCTAACCTCATCTCCTGAGCTTCCCAGCTTGCAGTCCTGTGCCCTAGTTTGCCTGGACTTACTCTATTCTTTCCTCTCTGGCATGACGGCCTCCCAGAAGCTGTCCTTATCCTGCTGCTCACTCCAGGTTGGGGCCGATCCCCTTTTCCAGTGCTTCTTTAATGCCCTCAACAAATCTATACCAATGGGCTTTTCACACTCTAGTAAAAATGTTCACGTAACTGTACTGTCCACTCCATCAGTGGCAGATCGGGTTATTGTTGCCAGTTTTTCACTACTTTACTGTCATGAAATTATACATCCACCTCCTGTGCCGTGCAGTTTTGCAGCGTCTCCCACAGAAACAAGTCGACAGCTCTGCCCCACTGACTTGGCCAATAGGTCCCGCCCCTTGGGAGGATTTCCCCTTACTGCTGTGTTTCAAGGCAATTTCTGAGTGGGAGTCCTATAACTGTCCTCAATTTTTGTTTTGCTCCCACCCACCAGAGAGAGCAAACCCATCCATGAACCAAGTTCAGCATTTTGTCCTTTCCCAATGGTGGTCATAAGGGAGAGTTCCTATGTGGCCACCTACATATACAGAGCGGAGGAAAGAGTTGAGCTGTGGCACAGCAATGACAAGGGCTGTAGTCAATTCCACAGGATTCTGTCACTGGGTGGCCCTTCTGAATCCTCATCCTGGAGTGAGGGCTTCTACTGCCCTGTATTCACCAATCATTGAATGAAGGCTCCTCCAGGGAAGGGGCATGACCTCAAGCAAGGTGGCTGTGTCTGTCTGTGGATAGCTCCCAAAGTGGCTGACAGCTGAATGATAACGGTGACCACAGAGTCTCTATAAGCTGGAGGAATAAATCTTATAGTTCCACTGTGAATCCAGGCAGGGAAGCACAGTGGCCACTACACCAGTAATTTCCAAAGTGTGATCCCCAGACCAGCAGCATCAGCATCACCTGGGAACTTGATAGAAATGCATTCTCAGGCCCCACCCCAGACCTACTCAATCAGATACCCTAGGGGTGGGGTCCAGCAATGTTTTAACAAGCTTTCCAGGTGACCCATGCACACTAGAGTTTGAGAACCAAGGGGATACACCAACGCTGAAACCGTACTTAGTTGGAAAGCATAGATTTGCTGAGTGGTTGTTAATTAACAATGAGACAGCAGCTGCCTCACCTCCCAGGACGGCCACAGGGAGAACATGTGTCATATCACTGTGACAGAGAGGCCCTTGGCCCCAGCTATCGCCCCCATATCCAAGACTACATTCCTCTATATGGCTGTGTTGCTCCCAGGGATGGAAACTGAGTTGCTTGAGCACCTGGGCTGCAGTCTGAAGACAGATTGAATAATCCATTTTCCCCACATGGAAATGTTAGTGCTATTTGTCTGGTTGACTCATTCCACCTAGCTCCCTGCAGTCCTTGGCATCCTGCTGTCAGAGGCTCTGCGTGCTCCCTGCCTCCCTGCCCTCATTGATCTGCTACTGACTGGCCGTCAGCTTTGAGGACACATTTCTTGGCTGCTAATGAGTCCTCCACTCCTTGAAACTCCAGTTTCTCTGCCAACATTCAAGGCAGGCGAGTAAGTCTGTCTGTAAATGTACTCAGAAGAATGCGATAGCATAGTTGTTGCTTTTAGATTACTTAGAATCAGCCAGAGAGCATAGTGAGGAGAGTCTGTGCCCAGCTTACCTGCTTGTCCTTGTGAACTTCTGGGCCTCAGGTCCTGGCCAGGCTTTCTGTGTGGTCAGAGCTGCCTTCTAGGTTTGTGGGCTAAGCTTTTGTTTTAGCCAGTGTTACCTGGGACTACCACTCAAGATTTATATTAAGTGAGGGATCATATTGTGATATATACATGTCTCCAACAAGAAGCTAAACTCATATGATAGCCAAGTAGACAATGAGAGCATCTTTTTTTTTTTTTCTTCTTCTTTTCTTTTTAAATCCTGGGCCACCTGCAGCAGAATCACTTGGGATGATTGTTAGATATGCAAGCGCCAGGATCTCACCTCAGTTCCACTGAAGCAAAATCTGATAATCAAGGAATCTTCATTTTCCAGCAAGCTCCCTAGGTGACTTCTCAAACTTTACTAATAAGATGCATATGGATCACTTTATTAAAATACACACTCTCTTTCTGTGGCTCTGGGGGGAGTGGAATTCTGCGTTGCTAAAAGATTCCCAGGTTATAACTAGGCTTTTTGTTTGGGGACCACACTTTGGCAAAATTCTAAATAATTCGTTGTTGTTGTTGTTGAAGAGCAAGAGAACTGAGAAATCCCAAATAATTCTAATGCAAATGAATTTTAAAATCCTCCAGTGTGCAGAAAGAAGAATCCAGACTGCTTAGCTTGGCATATAGAGCTCTGCAAGACATACCCCTACATCTTCATCTCCAAATCCTGCCACTGCTTAACTTGAACTTTCGGCTGCATTAATAACAAACTGCTTGTTGTCCACCCACCCCTCAACACATACGTGCACGCATGCGCATACACACACACATACACACACTGCTCAAAATGCAAAGAAAATATCAGACTTCACCTTACATACCATCTGCCCCCTCTCCTCTGTAGCATCCTGTGCTTACCTCAGTGCTATCACTAACTCTATTTTATTGACATTAACTCATTATGGTCCGCTCTCTCTCATTTTTGCATAGTTATACCTGAGAATCCTACTAAAGTTTTCTTTTTCACTTGTATAAATTTACGAGGTGCAAGTGCAATTTTGTTACTGCATAGGTTGCATAGGTCAAGTCAGGGCTTTTGGGGTATTCATCATCCAAATAATGTATATTGCATACCTTAAGTAATTTCTCCTTATCCACCGCTCTCCTACCCCCGCCCCTCATGAAAATATCAGATCTGCGAGAACAGGGGAACGTTGATGAATTCATCCTAGTGGTAACACCACAGAGGATAGTAGGCAACTAATAAATATTTATTAAATTATGTGCCAAACACAAATATTACCATTATAAATACTAAAGAAAATTACTCCTCTTGTAAAGGTCCATTCCTCTACTTCAATTTATAAAATTTTCTGTTAAGTTTAGAAGAACCAGCAGTCATCACCAGGACTCTGTGCCACCGCAGCCTAATTATTGCCACACATTTCCATGAATCCTCTCAATGCTCCTTTTTCCCCCCGAATTGTTCTTACAGCCAATAATTTGCTCCAAGAACATAAACCAACACTTGGAAGGTTTCTGTTGTCAAGATTAATTTCAGCACCACGTTCTCACTTTTCAAAAGAGGACATGAGCAGGCATGGACATGTGATTTCACAGGAGGTGGCTTTGGGGAGTTGAATTGGGAGCATTGATCAGCACTGTGCCCTTTAGAATCTATTCCTCAAGGTTACAGCCAAACCACCTTAATGGGGCAGGCAAAGGGCAGAGACAGCAGCTTTGCTGCAGTGGCGTCATTCATCATGTTCATAACCAGCGAATAGAGACTGATGAGGGAGCTGGCTGGAGAGGGCTGGCTGTTCACTCTCCCTCACTGCGCTCCATGCCTCCCGCCTTGCTCCAGACACGTCCTCTGAGATGTTTACTCTGAAAAGCAAATATTGATACTTGCTGCCATGGGCTTTTTCATGAAATGTTTGACTCCTTGATACACATTCTTTGCTTAATTGCTTTCCTTCATATTTTATCTAGACTGAAACTGGGAAGCAAATTTAGCATTGTGAAAATTTACCTGGATCCCAAACCTCCCTCCTTCTCAGGTAGTAGCCGTTATGGTCTGAAAGTTGTGTCCTTCTGCAATTTACATGTTGAAATCCTGCCCCTGCCCCCCAGGTGGTGGTATAGGAGGTGAGGCCTGTGGGAGGGGATTAGGGCATGAGGGCTCCACCTTCATGAATGGGATTAGTGTCCTTGTAAATGAGGCTTCAGGGAGCTTGTTCACCCCCTTCCAGTGTGTGAGGATATTGTAAGAAGGTGCCATCTATGAAACAGGAAGGGGGCCCTCCCCAGACACCAAATCAGCCAGCACCGTGATCTTGGACTTCCCCATCTCCAGAACTGTGAGAAATTAATTTCTTTCATTTAGAAACTACCTATGGTATCTATCTATGGTATTTCTTTATAGCAGCTGAATGGACTAAGACAGTATTCTTAAATAAGCCTAGAGGCATTTGGTGTTGCAAATCTTTCCTAGCTGAGCCAAGGACTACAGTGGTCACAGAAGTCTGTATGTGATTCACAAAGGCAACCAGCCTAGGAACTGTTCCTCTCTCTGAGTTTCCTGAACAGACTACTTGGGCTCCTTGAAGAGTTTCGTCCAGCTGTGCACACTGGGGCATCTTTCCAAAGCCCAAACCCAGGCTTTGCTCACTCTCCTCCCACTCAACCCATCTAACTAGAAAAAGTAATCATTCCAGGACAAATGAGTGAGGGTTTGGATGGTGGGCTCTAGTTATCAAGCCCACGGCTCCCCAGCACTTGGCCTCAATCTACACAGCCACCTCCTTCCTCCCTCCTCCACTGCTTGGAGAAAAGAGCTTTTATTAATCATGGAACGATGTTTTTCAGGTTTTAGAAAACCTCACACGTGTGCATCATGTTAGGCCTTTAAAAATGCGAGTGAGTTACAAGAAGATTCCTGCTGTTGCTCAGCAGCGCTGGATCAGAAAAATGCCAAACATGCTGCAAGTGGCTGTGGATGGATGCCACCTCCTGGCACCTGCCTGCAGGCACTCCAGAGTCCACCTGTTTCCCTTCTCCAGGTGCCTTTTGATGTAACTGATGTCATCCCTGGCCACACATTAGAATCACCAGGGAGGAGCTTTCAGAACATAAGTCACTCCCAGGAATTTTGACTTAACTGGTCTAGAAAGGAGCCCAGAAACCAGTAGGTTTTTAATGCCCCCCAGGTGATCCTAACTGAAGCCAAAGTCAAGGAACACTGAACTCTGTCCTTCCAGATTCTTTACTGGAGCAGGGAACTTTCCCCAAGTTAATCTCCCCAGTCATTATCTTCACTTAGACCCTACCCCTATCCTCTCTTATTCCTCATCAGAATCTAGAACTTTTCAAATGAATGTGCTTTTTTCTTAAGGGAGTTGCCCAGTTTCTGAACCCTTCTCCCATGTGTGGTGAATCCTGCTCCAACGATATGCATTTTAGAAAGAATTCGGGCTCACCTCCCATATTGAAGCAGAAAATGTCAGTACCCACTTTCCCAGCCTCCCTTGCAGTTAGACATGGTCAGGAGACCAAGCTCCACCAGTCAGACCCACCTTCCTAGATTTTGACTTGAGAACCATTAGGGCAAAGGAGGAAAGGCTCAGGGAATCTTCTGGTAACAGTGGTGATGGGCATCCAGAGGCCGGGGCTGGTGGAGGCAGAGTGCAAACTGTCCCATCCAATGTTTGGCAGCTACAGTGCAGTTTCCTCGTTTACCTAATTTCCCCAGTACAATATTGGGTCTCTGCGGGGCTTAAAGCCTGAATCTCTCAATGATTCTCTAAGCACACATTGGTCATTTAACATATTTCTTTCCCCTTTTAATCAACCAGAGTTCAACTCTGTGTTTATACTAAGAACTCTGTCAGGTTCAAAGAATTTCATGTCCTAGAGGAAAAACTGCCTTTTTTGGAATGAGAGTTGTACCTTTTCCTCCACCCGCAGCCCTTTGACACAAGTCCAGACATCAGGTCTGAAATCTTCTGTTTCCATTCCATTATTCCCATTCTTTCATACAGTTCTATGCAAAGACAGTCTGGCTAATTGACCTTTATCATTGATCCACAGCAGAGCTGGGGTTAAGCCTCCACCAAAGTGGCTTCTGCTTCTGTGCCCTCCATGGAGCTGCCACTGGTATCTGTCAAGAGGCGGCTGCATCATCAGAACAGTAGCTCCATTTGGCAGACTTTGCACCCTGCACCAAGTGTAGAGAGAAACCTCTCTATTCTGAGGGCATGCGTGAGATTTCCTAAAACTCTTCATTCACTTTATGAAAACAAAGAAGAAATGATATTTGACTGCTCTGTGAGGATTCCATTCGTAGATGCCCAGCCAGGGTGCAGCTGTTGGCAGCTCTAGTTGTGAGAAACAGCCTAGGGTGGAAGGGTACAGAGGGGACCTGGTGTCACATGGTATATCTCAAAGCCCTCTTTCATTTGTGCTTCGGGGATGGTTGAATCGTGAAAGGCATGGAATAAAGCTTCATAAAGCACCATGCTCCTGGGGAAGTAGGCTTTCATCATGAACAGGAAAAAACCTTGTGCTTGCACCCCACCAAAACACCTCCCTTCCAGTGCCATAGTAATCCCCAGTTTGCAACTCAAATATCTAACACATAATTAAGCTGAGACCACATAACCAAGAGCTGTGTGAGTGAGCCACCCTGCACGTGAAACTGCCGGGTCCCATCAGACTACTGATGGCTACAGTCATGGCCAGGAGTTTGACTATAACCTCATGAGGTCCTGAGCCGGAATCATCCAGCTAACAGACTCCTATTTTATAGAAACCAGGTAAGCAACCTAACAGCAAAACTTCCTCTGACTGATCCCCCAAAGTCCTGGCATTTTCTTCCATAGATTTCCTTAGGAATATTGATGATGGTACAAACTAAGAGAAAATCCATGCTTTTGATGGAAGGCCTCCATTTTCTGTAGTTCCTTCACATGGAGTATTGACAAACTTGTGCAATCTCTATAATTCTAGGAAATCCCATTTTTCTCAAAGGTTTTGGTTTCTGGGTGATGACCTGATAGACACACGATCTTAAATTCAAAAGCTTATCTCACTGAGAGAGATGATACACTAGTGCTCACAGAAGTCAGACTCTGTGTTCCTTCAGGGCAAAGACAGTGTTCTTCTAATATTTGTGTCCTGAGCATTTGGACCAATGTTTGGATCATAGAAGACATTCAACACATGTGTGAATTAAACAATATTGAGTGGATAGATGTATTAGTGGATGAAACAGAAATATTAAGGGAATAAGGAAAGGGATGGAAGAAACAAGACTGATTTTCACACAAATGCAATTAATAAGGTGAGATTAAAAAGTGCTCCTTGTGGAATTTAATATAACAGTTTCAGAGACCAAGGTGATAAAGTGCTTATGTCAAGGACTTTTCGACTGTTGATATATCAGAAAGATTACCAAGCCAGGATATTAAATAGCTAATATTCTCAGATCTGCCTGTATCTTGTATTATGTCCTGAACCATTCATTTAGTCTCCTAATACTTCTGCTTCAATATTCATAAAACTGAGGTAAATTAGCTAATGTCTTAGATGTCTTCCAATATTAATGTCCCAAGATTGTATTAACTATTGCAATTGCAAATTGAAAATGCAAACTTACAGAAAGTACATTATTAGAATGAGTATCATCATTTGAATTTTTCGTTTATGTATTTTTAATAACCTTTTGCTGTAGGCTTGACTTTTAAAAAATTCAGTTTGCTTGTGAAATATAATCATGAATAATATTCATCTGGAAAAGAAAGTAGAACTCATGATGCCAACTATGGGGAAAAAAAATCTTTTCAACAAATGATAATAGAACAACTGGATATCAACACGGGAAAGAAGTGAACTTTGAACTTTATCTCAAGTGGTTGTTCAAAATACACCCACAAATTCTTTGATACTCATCCCTTAAAAAGGTATAAATTAACTCCTATTACCTTGAATGTGAGATAGACTTAGAGACACTTCTAATGAATAGAATAGAGCTGAAGCGATGGTGTCAAGTTTTGACAGTAAGTTATAAGAGACACCTTGATTTCTTCCTCACTAGTTCTTGCTCAGATCATTTGCTCTAGGGAAAACCAGCAGCAAAATTGTGAGGACACTCAGACAGCCTTGTAGAGAGTTGTATACAGCAAGAAACTGAGACCTTCTGTCAACAGGTATATGGGTGACCCACCCTGCAAGCAGACCCCTTGGCCCCAGTCAGACTACTGAGGGCTACAGCCATGGCCAGCAGTTTGACTATAGCCTCATGAGGTCTAAGCCAGAATTATCCAGATAGGCCCCTTCCAAATTCCTGAGTCTTATAAGCTGTGTGAGACAAGAAATTTATGTGTTGCTTTAACTGCTAAATTTTGGAGTAATTTGTCATTCAGTAGTAGATAATATACCTCACAGCAGGCATAAAAATGAAATCAAAATAATTATTGACCTAAATATAAAAGTTAAAACTATAAAGCTTCTAGAAGAAAACAAATGAGAAAATCTTTGTGATCTTGGACTAGGCAAAGGTTTCTTAATTAAAATACAGAAAACATGAACTACAAAAGAGAAAGTTAACAAGTTGGACTTCATCAAAATTACTCATGATACCCAAAGGACATCATTAAGAATGAAAATGCAAGCCACAGAGGAGAAGAAAATATATGTATGTATGTTTTAAGGACTCATATCAAAAATATATAAAGAACTCAGTAATGAAAAGACAACCCGATTTTTACAATGTACAAAAGATTTGAACGGACACTTTACAAAATAAGATATTAAATGGCAATAAGCATACAAAAAGATGATCAATGTCATCAGATACTGAGGAAATGTAAACTAAAATCACAGTGAGATACCTCTTGGACCTGCTAGACTCACTAAAATTAAAACTACTGATGATATCAAGTATTACTGAGGATGTGGAGCAACTGGAACTCTTAAACACATCTGATAGAAATGTAAAGTGGTAAAACGTCAAATGGTTTTTATCATTTTACATTCACTGTTTCACTTAAAAAGTTAAACACACACCTAACTTATGACCACAACTAGGATACTTACCCAAGAGAAATAAAAACAAGTGTCCATACAAAGACTAGCACATGAATGTTCAAAAATGTTCATAATAGCAAAAAACAAACAAACAAAAAACCCATAAAGAAGCTAAATATTATATTAACAGGTACAGGGATAAACAAAATAAAATGTATACATATTATGTGATGCTACTCAACAATAAAAAGCAATGAACTGTTATATTTACATAATAACATAAATGAATTTCAAAATCATTAGGTTGAGTGAAAGAAGTCAAAGAAAAGAGAGTGCATATTGTATGACTATTTACATAAAATTTTAGAAAATGCAAACTAACCTACCATGACAGAAAGTAGACCAGTGGTCACCCATGGTTCAGAGTGGAGGAAGGAATGAACTGCAAAGGGACACAAGAGATCTTTTGGGAGTGATAAAATGTTCTGTACTACTATGGTTTGAATGCCCCCTCCAAAATTCTTACTGAAATTTAATTGGCATTGTGATGGTATTAAGAGGTGGAAATTTTAAGAGTTGGTTAGGTTATGAGGGGTCTACTCTCATAAATAGATTAATGCTATTGTTACCGGACTGGGTTAGTTATTTCAAAAGTTCAGCCTCCTTTTTCCTCAGGCATGCACTCTGTCACCATGTGATACCTTCTGCCATGTTATGATGCATCAAGAAGGCCCTTACCAGATGCAGCCCCTTGATCTTGGACTTCCCAGCCCCAAGAACTGTGAGCCAAATAAATCTTTCTTAACAAATTATCCAGTGTGTGGTATTCCATGACAACAGCAGAAAATAGATTGACATGTACTTTGCTTGTAACAGTAATTGATGTTGTATACAACTGTCAAGACACATGAAATCTGCACTTTAAATGAATGGAATATACTCTATAGAAATAATATCTCATTAAATTTTATTTAAAATTAATAATGCCCACCTCCTTGCATCTCAGCTGTGATCATCTAATACTACAGATTTGTAATAATACTATAGCCTAGGACAGTGTTTTGTCACATAGAGACCCAGGTGACTGGCAAATGACCTTGAAGTCCATGGAATCATTCAGGAATACAGAAGGCAACAAATTAGTAATTCCTTTTACCAAATATTCAGTTGTATATGGATTAATTACCCATACCTTTCAAAAATGTGGAGTATTTAATAATAATTTAAATAGCAAACTATATATCTTAAGAAACAATTACTTTTTTTCTTTCTCTTTCTTTCTTGGTCTTTCTCTTTCGTTTCCTTATTTCTCTCTCTCTCTTTTTTTTTTTTTTTTTTTTTTGGTAGTTTTCTAAGGACATGTATTGACTTCTCAATTAATTGCATCAGTTAAACGTGAGGGCTCTGAAGTTAGATGAGCTGAATTTGAATATTGACTCCTCTACTCACTATCTATGTGATTTGAAAAATTACAAATCTTCCAAATCACATAGATAGCCTCTGTTTTCTCTTCTGTAAAATGGGCGTAATAGTAATACTTATCTTTGGAGAGCTGTTATGAGGATTAAATGAGATAATTTGTGAACATCTTTTAACACAATGCTTGGCACAGAGAGAAAAACAAAAGGTAGCGCTGTGTGCTATTGAAATTTCTGTCCAGAATGTGACATATTATTGTATTGTTTAGGACAATGGTGATCCAGATAATCATAAGTCCACCTACATAGTGATTGTTATGTGCCAGACACTCTACAAATAGAATTCTACTGAGTCTCAAAACACTTTAGCTTGGTGACTATTATTCCCACTTTCTCAGTGAAAAAACAGAATGAGAAGGATTAAGAACTTGCATAAGGTCACACAGTTTGTAAATGAATGAATTGCAAATTTAACCCAAATCTTTCTGTCTTTAAAATGTATCCATTCTTTCTATATCCTGCCTTCCCAATAGGATTCTGGCCTACGGTCAAAAAACACAATGTTTAGTTAGCCTGCATAATCTTATTTCACACAAACAGGCTGTTTCCATCAAACTTTTTGAAAATCTTGAAAACAGTATTTGTACCACTCCCCTACACAGACACACACACACACACACACACACTCACACACACTGCTGCCTTCACAGTGGGCCCACAAGGGAACTTCTGATCCAGAGGGATCCAAAGCAATGTCCACACGTGCAAATTCTCCACACGGCAGCAAAGTCAGGAAACTCAAACTCAAGCATTCTGCAGCAACGCTGGTTTCTCCTAGTGTAATAAGAGTTTTGAGGAGGTAGGGATAAGCCCCAGAGAATTTTCATTCTGTATTAGTGAAGACCACAGTGACTAGAGCAATACTAGGAATGCAGCCCGGGGTCTCACTCCAAGAGCACGTATGCTGGTTGAAAGGGAATTGATTACTTTCTTGAGTTCATATTAGAGTGTGCATTCCTTAATGCAAATTATTTTTGGCTGTGACTAGGGACTGGAAACACTTTTATGAAAAGTAAGAATCTTCTAAAGTCAGATTTGTCTCTTAGAAGGTTTGGAATGCTTTTTAAATTTTAAATCCAATCATCAGGGTGTCTCTGGGCATCTGCTTTTAGCATTTCAAGTTCCCTGAAAAGAAGAAAATTTCACTCTTAAAAAAAGTCAGAAAAATCAGTGGGGCTCCAAACCAACTTTCTCTGACTGCATCCTCTCTCAGAGGCCTGCCACAGAGGGCGGGATGCCTGAGCTAGTGTCATTTAACACTTTCGAAAAGAGGCAACTAATTAATATACAGGTGAGATGAAATATTTAAATTATCCATTAACTCAAAGGAAGATACACTCTGAATATTAAAGTGATGGAGTTCCTGGAATGACCAAATAAAGCCTCTACGATATGCCAGACACTCAACAGATAGAATTCTATTTAGTCTCTAAACACTTTAGCTTGGTGACTATTAGTCCCACCTTCCCAGTGGGGAAACAGAATGCAAAGGGTTAAGAATTTGCATAAGGTCACACAGTGTGTTAATGATTGAGCTGCAAATTTAACCCAAATCTGCCTTTAAAATGCATCTATTCTTTCTAAACCCTACCTTCCCAGATAGAATTCTGGCCCACAGACAAAAGCAAAACAAAACAAAACAAAAAAACACAATGTTTAGTTACTTAGTTAGCCTGTATAATCTTCTTTCACACAAATAAGCTGTTTCCATCAAGCTTTTTGAAAGTCTTGAAATTAGTATTTGTACCACTTACCTACACGTGCGCGCGCGCGCGCACACACACACACACACACACACACACACACACATACTGCGGTCTTCACAGTGGATCCACAAGGGAACTTCTGATCTAGAGGGTTCGAAAGCAATGTCCACATGTGCAAATTCTCTACACGGCAGCAAAGTCAGGAAATGCAAACTCAAAGTGCCAGGAGACAGTTTGACTCACAAAGAGGAAAATGGGGGTAAAAGGAAGAAGTCAGAGGGCAGCCTAGTCAGTCTAGATGTAAGCCATGCCACCCTGAAACTATACCAATTAGATACCAGGATTGTAGTCTTTAATCATAAATATCCACAGCAACAATAATTATAATAATCACATGCCAGAAAAATTTACTCTGGAATACCAGCCACCTACAACAGACATCCCTCCTCTCCCTATAGGAGGCCATCAGAAAACATTGGCCAGGGAGAGAGCAAGCCTTTCTTTCCTTGTTAAGCACTTGGTCCACAGTGTCGTGGATAAACAGAGTTCTGAAACATTGTCTTCTCCAGCCTGAAGGAGCTTCAGCTGTAGTGGAGTGTTCACAAGTGAGGACTAGAAGTGTTATAGACAATGTTTATGCCCTGCCCCCACCTGCCAATTCATATGCTGAAACCTAATTCTTAATGTGATGGTATTTGGATGTGGGGCCTTTCAGAGGTGATTAGGTCATGAGGGTGGAGCCTTCAGGATTGGGATTAGTGCCCCTATAAAAGAGACCCCAGAGAACCCCTCACCCTTTATGGCAATTGAAGACACAGTGAGAAGATGGCATCCATGAACCAGGAAGAAGGCCCTTCCTAGACACTAAATCTGTTGGCATCTTGATCTTGGATTTCCCACTCTCCAGAACTGTGAGCAACAAGTTTGTTGTTTAAACCACCCAGTCTAAGGTATTGTGTTACAGCAGCCAGAATGGACTAAGACAAAAAGATAATTTCACACTGTAATATGTGGTAGAAACAGAAATCACAGTAGAGATGAAATGCCAAGAAGGGGCATGCTGGTGTAACCTGAAGAACTGGGCCATGCTCTTCTTAGCCCTCACCCTGCAGTTGCTGGATTTGAGAGTGTCTCACTCATCTCTTGAAAATTCTTGGAGCTTTCAGATGTGGTCTCACTTTTAACCTGAAAAGCATCGGTCCTTCTTGTAAAAGACTTCCAGTCTCCCTTCTCACTCACCCACACTTCTTAAAAATCATACAAACCAGTGGCATTTATCCATTCCCAGCAGGCTTTGTTTGCCTTCAGTGTTCCAGGACCCTTGCTAGGCACTGAGAATCCAGTGAAGAATACAATAGTCCCCCTTATTCGGGGGCTAGTGGGGAGAGTTCCAAGACCCCTGGTGGATGCCTGAAACCAACATGATAGTACCAAACCCTATATATGTGATTTTTCCTATACGTACATACCTATGATAAAGTTTAATTTTTAAATTAGGTAACATAAGTGATTATGGTATTATACACTGGTATATGGTATATATGGTTATATGGTATTATAACAAATACGTGGTATTATAGCAATATACTGTCATAAAAGTTACCACATACTGTGGCCACAATGTCTCTGGTTTGAGATGTGGCAGCAGAACTACCATGTATTTCTTTTTCCTTCTTCACAATTTCACAGATAGATTTGTTCTTAACACAGCTCTTAGCAACCTCAGCATATATTTTTTTTCTTATGAAGTGAAGAGCTTTCACCCTTTCACTTAAAGAAAGCACTTTACAGCTGCTCTTTGGCACACCAAGTTGCCAGCATCACTACTCTTATGCTTCAGGACTCTTATTAAGTAAAATAAGGGTTACTTAAACACAAGCGCTATGATACTTGGACAGCCGATCTGATCATCAAGACAGCTACTAATGACTAGTGGGCAGGAGTGTCTACTGGGTCTACTGGACAAAGTGAGGATGTCAGTTCACTTTGTCCAGTAGATGGAATGGGATGGCAAGAAATTTCATCCCATGACTCAGTATGGCGTACAATTTAAAATTTATGAATTGTTTATTTCTGGAATTTTCTATTTAATATTTTTGGAGCATGGTTGACTGTGCATAACTGAAACCCTGGCAAAGAAGGCACTATTGTAACTACTGGGAGGAGAGAAGAGAGACAGGAGTAAACGTCAGTCCCATGAGAAACATGCAGACTGGAGGCACAGAGGAGGAGCCTTAACAGCCTTGGAAGCTCAGGAAGGCTTTCTGAAGGAAGTGACCCTAAACCAAGTCCTGAAAGCCTGCTAGGATGTGGTCAGTGGTGAGGAATTGGGGAGTTCTTGGGTGGAAGGCAAGGGCATTCCAGGCAGTAGCAACAGCGTGCTCCCTAAAGTAGAGAGTCCTATACAACGTTTACATGGTACCACTGTTATCCCAATGAATAGGCATCCACCATTCACATTTCATATTTTATAATCAAGTTATTTTTGTGAAGGAGGAAGTATTTATTCATTTATTCAAAAAACATTTATGGGGCATGTAATATGTGGTTGGCACTGTGCTAGGCACTGAAAAGAAAGAGAGAGATTTCTCTTTGGTTGGGACTGGTGGAAGAAATCATGCCTAAGTCAATAAATGAAAATCTTTTCAGTGATTTTAAATGAGCAAGAGAAATTTGAAAAGTGGAATGAGATAAAAGGATTAGAGGTAAGGAGAGTTATTATTGGAAGGAAAGTGGGAGAATTTTCTAGGTGTAAGGTCTGGTGTGAAAACAGATATTGAAATAAGACAAGAAGGAGGAGACAGGAACAGAAGGGACCAAAAGATTTGCTTTCCTGGGATGTAAGGCAGAAGAGTCACAGATTATGTCGAAGGAGTTCTCTGTGTAATGGGAACATGATACACAGGAGTCACATGTGGTTTTAAGGATGGCATAGAAACAAAATGTAAGAAAGTCCCAAGTTTCCTAAATTCAATTGAAAACCAAAAGACTTCCATCAGCATTTTGTGGCCATGTTATTTCATACTTCAAATTGAAATCTAAAGCATATTGAAGGCATAAATCTTGGGAACAACCCAGCACCTAGGCAGCTGTAACATTTCCTGAGATTTCTGTATCATAAGATAAAATGGCATGCCTAAGGCACTGAGTTAAATGTCATACCCAGATTAGATGCTGGGTTTTTGTTCTTTAGCCACCAGACCATGCCTTTCCCCCACACAAATGGATTGTGCTTTTATCCCTCTTGACTCATTGGACCAGATAGTCATCTCTTCTACAATATGGGAACTATTCTCAGATAATTGTAGGATGAAATCTGGCCCCATAGAACAGCTCATGATGTTCTTTGGGGGAGCATAATGAACAGCATGGATTCACTTGCAGAGGTTCCAAGGGAAGAACTGAGAGATAAAAGATCCAACTGCAGATCTGCCATGTTTCCTTTTCCTCACATTTATATTCAAGAGTGTTGATTAAACACACCAACTGCTTGGTAGGGCCAGGACAAGTCAATGGACCCCATGAAGCCCTTCCCTTCTGGATTTCCAGTCCATGCAGATGGCACTAACCTACTCAGGCAATAGAATAGATGAAAGATGAGAAAACTGCATTCGCATGAAGACACGAAGCTAAGACTGTGTGCTAGCGGCTAAACTCCTCGGCAACAGCTTTAACCATCTCTCTTTAATGTCCTAATGTCCCTGCTTGATGGTCACCTAAGCAGTTAACAGGCACCATATGTACAGCACTGATCCCCACAAAGGAAAGTGTCAGGATGTACTTCAGCCTGCTGGCAACATTCACTGTCTCAGGGTTGCACCTAGCCTGGAAACAGAGCTCAGCTTTCTGAGCTGTTTCAAACCCCACACCTCTAGTCATAACATCAGCGGAGGTGCTCCATTTAATCTGTGGTAGTCTCAGGCTTCAGGCTGCAGCTTTGCTTTAGTCTTTCCCTTCAAAACAAATACGCAAGATGCTAAGAGACCCCCAGCCATGAGAGAAACAATTCGTGAAGAATGTGATGAGCCAGGCACGGTGGCGCAAGCCTGTAATCCCAGCAACCCCAGGGGGACCCAGGCGGGAGTCCTGGGAGTTCAAGACCAACACAGCGAGACTCTGTCTCAAAATAAATAAATAAAGATAAATTTGTTTTTTTTTTTTTTAAAAAGAACGTGATGGATTTCAAGGGAGAGAACATTTTAGGGGGAAAATCTACATCAAATTTGCTCACATTTAACAGGCAGTTTAAAAAGGTTAGAATATTGGAATGTTGCAAAACACTATGACACATAAGAACTAGAAACGAATCCTTCCCCTGTATTTGACTTTGGCCAGGGTTCCTCTCACCTCCACCCCGCGCCACCGAGGACTGTGCGTACCAGAGCTTGAGGCAACTAAATAAAAGGCCAAGCCCCAGCTGCAGGATGCTACCTTCACTGCCAAACCTCAGTGCACTTCCAGCCCTACCCGTGTCCCTCCTCTCTTCACCCTCCTCAGTCTGCCCCTCAGAGCTCTTGAGAAGCTGGTAATGAGCCCATTAGAGGATTCATTTAAAGCATTAAACGCTATAACCCTAAAGCTTGAAGCATCTGCGTAAACTCTTCATGGTACCATTTGACGCCTGGCTCCTAGACGCAGCTCTGGTTCAGCCTCAGCTGGCGACTTGTCGTAGGATCTCCACACCCCAGCATTTTCACCCCTCACATTCCGACTCCCTCAGCCTCAGAGGCCAACTTCCAGCTGGCTGCCTCCATGTAGCTTGTGAAAAGAAAGGATGGGAACCACAGACAAAACAAACTAGGAAAGAGAAGAGGAGAGGTGGAGAAGGGAAGACAGAATACAGAACTCGAACATTCTTCAGGATGAGGAGAAGGTGGAGGAAAGGAATTTAAATAGTTGTTTAACTTCTTCTTTTGTACATCAAACACCTAATATAGAACAGAACATAGAGGAACAGATGTAGAGGAATAACGACTGTGAGAATAGTGAGGAGAAAAAGAATTTTAAGTGATTTTTTTAAAAAGACATCAATAAAGAGAATGAACCTGGATTTATAATTTAAATATTTAATTTTAAATGCTCAAAATGACACGAGGTTGGTAATATTAAATTTATTTTACTGAAAATAAACTGAGTCCTAGAGAAGTAATTTACCCAAAGTCTGATTCAACAATTTCATGTCCAGGTTTCTATCCTACTGAAAGAAATACCTATGCATGTGCAGAAAGCTGTATGTGCAGAAATGTTTTTTACAACATTGTTATATCAGCAAGTTCAAAACAAATGTTCATATGCAGGAAAGTGATTGGCATACTCTGAATAGCATGGAGCTATGTATTCTTTAATGCAGCAAGTCTATTTTCTAATGACTTAGTGCATCAAGATTAAGCAAAAAATTACTGAACAACATGTTTAATATGAATCTATATACAGAAATCTTTTATATATTTTTATCTGAATATATATTTACCTATATGTATACAAATGCTTATACAAGCTATGTACTGACAAACAACAACATTTCTTTTTTTTTTTTTTTTTTTTTTTTTTTTGAGACGGAGTCTTGCTCTGTAGCCCGGGCTGGAGTGCAGTGGCCGGATCTCAGCTCACTGCAAGCTCCGCCTCCCGGGTTTACGCCATTCTCCTGCCTCAGCCTCCCGAGTAGCTGGAACTACAGGTGCCCGCCACCTCGCCCGGCTAGTTTTTTGTATTTTTAGTAGAGACGGGGTTTCACCGTGTTAGCCAGGATGGTCTCGATCTCCTGACCTCGTGATCCGCCCGTCTCGGCCTCCCAAAGTGCTGGGATTACAGGCTTGAGCCACCGCGCCTGGCCAACAACATTTCAATATAGAGGCAAAATTAAGATCTTCCTTTAACTCTCTCTCTTATATCACCCCAAGTCCCCTGTTTTCTCCCAGAAGAAACTATTGCCTCTCTGTATTTCCATGTCGTTTCAAGTTTTTTCAACGTGAATATATTCATAATTCCTTGTATAATTTTTAAAACAAAGTTTGTTTTTCAAAACCATATGATGCTATGCAAACATAACATGCTGCTATAATATTACTTTTGCGCAGGAAACATCCGCTACTTAGTAAAAGCCTGGAAATAAATTGACCTTACTTTTTTCCCTTTTTCTTTGGTCAGCAATAATTAAGAAATTCCTAAGAGGCCTTTAGCAGAACAAATCACCCTCCATGCTTAGTTCTGACTGATGGAGAGAGTTAGTATGCAGAATGGAGAGATGGGCAGAATTGCCAGGTCACCTGCAAGCAGTGTTTAACATCTGTAGGCAACGTAAGGTCATCTTCCATGATATCATAGACAGCAGCTGGCCTGTCAGCACTAAAATTATATTTCATGCAAGTCAGTCTCTCCAGTCTAGACATAGGAAGGAACAGATAAAAGCAGGATCCTTAAGCAGCTTCTATATCCTGAGCTGAAATGAAATGACCATTAACAAGCAGAGCTGAAGAAATCCCAAAGGAACTCACAAAAGTCATTAGCAGAGCTAGTAAGGAGCAGTCTATCTGTGCATTAATAACATGAAGATAACCTGTGCCTGTGTGGATTTAATGGATTCCAAAATTCCGTCTCTCTTACGTTTCTCACTTGGTCCCACAACTCCGGCAAATACAGTAGGCCGGACAAGGTTTCCTTAGGTGAGGAAACTCAAACCCACAAAGGAAAGATAGCTGACTAAAGAAGCCAACCAATGAAGGGGCTGGGCCTAGTCATGCCCCTCGGGATTTCTGGGCATAGTTGCTATGTGTCTTGAGAAGCAGGGCCCCTTCCCCCCACCAATGTTAGGCAGGCATTAAATAAGGCAAAAGATCCCATTCCTGGCGTGCTCGGTGACTTGCTGTATGTAGATCATTCTTTTCAGTTCTACTTGGGGTTCTTTCAGTAATGCCCCCAGTGTTGACATCTACAGACAAGGATGATAAAATACTCATGCAATCACAGACATACATGCTTCTTCTACTTTCCTCTGGTGAGATTGATAAATTTCTGTTTTTTCTACTGTGATATGCTCTTATATCTCGTTCATATTCTCTCTCTCTCTGTCTCTCTGTCTCTTCCCGTCTCCCCCTCTCCCTTTCTATCTTTCCCCCAGATAATTGGTTTTAGTAAAAGTCTCCAAAACTTTATTTAGGATAATTGTAATCTAAGAGTTTTCCTTCTTCAAAAGTACAATTTTGGGCTGGGCACAGTGGCTTATGCCTGTATTCCCAGCACTTTGGAAGGGGGAGGCAGGCGGATCAACTGAGGTCAGGAGTTCAAGACCAGCCTGGCCAACATAGTGAAATCCCATCTTTATTAAGAATACAAAAATTAGCCAGACGCAGTGACACACACTTGTAGTCCCAGCTACTCATGAGGCTGAGGCTGGAGGATCACTTGAACCCAGGAGGCGGAGCTTGCAGTGAGCAGAGACCCACCACTACACTCCAGCCTGGGCGACAGAGTGAGACTCCATCTCAAAAATATATGATAATAATTTTTAAAAGTCCAATTTGGCCTCCATACTAAAGCACAGCTCTTGACAGAATACATGTACTCCTAAATTAATAAGTAAAGAACAACTAGAAAGACAGGCCAATGGCAGAATGCCCAAATTCACGTAAAATAAATGCAAGTGACTAAAGGAATTGAGGGCAGCCCAGGGAAGGAGAGCAAACCAAATCCACGTGGCTGAGAGCATGGGAACTGGCCTGCTTTCTGAAACTACCATGAGTTCTGTGGTCATAACAGGAGTAAAGGGTGAGGACGATTTTGTGCACGCAGTTGAGAACTTTCTTTTCTCAGTGGTCTGTTCTCATTGTTTTCATCCAGAAAGACACTGACAATAAGATTTCCTGAGTGCCATGAAAGCATGCCTCTGAATACAGGAACAGACTCCCTTGTTCCATCTCTGCCTTCACCCTTATTTTCTAGTCACATGACCTTAGTAAAGTCACTTTTTTTTTTTTTTTTTTTTTTTGAGACGGAGTCTCGCTCTGCCGCCCAGGCTGGAGTGCAGTGGCCGGATCTCAGCTCACTGCAAGCTCCGCCTCCCGGGTTTACGCCATTCTCCTGCCTCAGCCTCCCGAGTAGCTGGGACTACAGGCGCCCGCCACCTCGCCCGGCTAGTTTTTTTTTGTATTTTTTAGTAGAGACGGGGTTTCACCATGTTAGCCCGGATGGTCTCGATCTCCCGACCTCGTGATCCGCCCGTCTCGGCCTCCCAAAGTGCTGGGATTACAGGCTTGAGCCACCGCGCCCGGCCTCAAGTCACTTATTTTTTTAAACCTCTTCTTAATCTGTACAATAGAGATCACCCGTCTCCATGCTTTGCCAACTCACAGAGCTGCTATAAATATGCAGATGTTTTCTGCACAACACACATGAAGGATTCTGATTCACATGAGAATTGCCCTGCAACTGAAAGATTAAATGAGTTTGATCAGGGTTAAACCCACAGAGCTAAGAGATAATCAGAGGCCATTAACGGAAGCTAAGGCTATTCAGGGAACAAAAACAGGGCAGGCCAGGGATATGGATCAACAGGACATTTCTCATTTAAAATTTTCACTCCCGTTTATTCAAATAAAAGCAATAATAATTATTAAAGCTATAAGTTATTGAAAGTCAAGCGTGCACAGGTGGTTTGTGGATATCACTTATAGGATGGAGCATGAGGTGGTAAACAATGCTGGTAAACAACATGTAGCTAATTTTATAACCGGTTATTTGTTCTTTCACTTAACACATATTTACCAAGTGCCAGACCTCTTCTAGGCTAGATTGGGATAAATACTATTAAAGAAGTAAAGAGGTGACGTAACAGTAATTTATAGGTTGTTTTGGCGGTAGAAAGGGCATCTGTAAATAAAAGTGGTCACGGAAGGCCACGTTGAGGGGGCAGTATTTGAACTGAAAGCCGAAGAATAAGAAGGAGCCTTTGCAGAGCTGAGAGAAGAGCATTGCAGGCAGGGAGGGCAGCAAATATTGGAGACCTGAGGCTTGGAAAGGGATGGACACACTTTCACAGGAAGAAGCCCAGTGCTGCTGGAACTTAGCCGGAGAATATAGTGTCTTGTAAGGCATGGTTCTGCGGACAATTCATAGATGCCATGAAAATTTAAACAGCTGTCTTGCTGTTTGAAAGAAGGAGATGTATCTTGTCCCATTGTGAACAATGGGGACCTGGGGATTTGTTCACCTACCCGCAGAAAGGAGCGCTTGATGAATGTTCTTGGTTTGAGCACAGGACTCAATATTATCTGCTGTAGCCCACATTTATCACTGTTAAAGCAGCCGATGTCCTGCACTTTTTGTACAGATTAAAATACCATCCACTGAAAGGAGAAAGTGGATGATGTATCTTTCATCCAATGTTATAAAAGACTTGGGTGAACCAGCTGGCCAATGAAATACTCGCTGTTTATCATGGTGTTGCAGAAGTTGCCATTTTTACTTAATTAATAAGACGGGAGACTAATTAAATATAATTTTAAAAGATATTCAGAGGTTTGCTGTGACAGCATCTAAAAAACCCTTGGAAATTAAATCAATGTATCAACAAATATTAAATTTGCTTCTACTATGCCAGGCACTGTGAAAAGTGCAAAGTAACAAAAGACAAAGCTCTTGTCCTCAAGGAATTTACAGCTTACCTCTGGGGAAAAATAGGTATTACCAGTAGAAACTTAACAAGAATATTTAATGAAATACAGTGTTCTGCTGTATATTTTAGACTGTGATAGGAGACCAGGAAAAGAAAGCCATTGTTCAACGCTCATGTTAATTGCATAAGATTTCATGCTGTTCAATGCTTGGTGTGTAGAAGATAATAAATAAATGCTTTGTTGAATAAATAAGTGAGGTAGATTTGAGTTTTGATTTTTATTTCAAAGTTATGTATAAAATGAACTGGCAATGAGAAATGGGGATTCTCAAGGCCGGGGGGTGGGGGGTGGGGGCAACATGAACTCGTGTGGATGGAAATAAATATGACACATAGACAGGTGATATGGAGGTAGGATGCATGAAGGCATATCATACCCGTGACAGAGGACCTTGAACAGCAAATCAAAAATTTTGGACTTGATTAAAGAAGCAGTTTTAGGTTTTTAAGAATGAGAGGAACATGAATAAAACAGTGTTTTAGGAAAATTACTCTGATAGTTGTATTCCAGGGAAAAGAGACAGAAGATTAAAGATACAGTTAGAAATTATGTGAAACATTTTTGGAATAACACAGAGTATAAAAATAAATAAATCCATACATTCATAAAGTTACACATAAATTAAAGATGTTGCACAGTGCATATATGAGAATGCTAAGAGGATGAACAATGAAGTTCCCAAAGTCTGTTATACATTTAGAAAGTCCAAGGTGTATTGCTAAGTCCAAAATGCTTCCTTGCTGTTGCCCGCACAGGCACAAGCCACACACATTCTGGTTTGAGGGCATTTCATTTACATTTGCTGTTACTTCTACCTGAAATGCACTTCCCCAAACTCACTCCCTCGCCCCCTTCAGTCCTCTATTCAAATGGCACCTTCTCAGTGAGCCTTTTCAGATCACCCAATTTAAAATCACAGCTACCCTGGCACTCCCTACTCCTGCTCCCACTTCATCCTACTTCATAGCACTTATTACCATCGCACATTCCACATATTTTACTTATTTATTATACTTATTGACAGTTTCCTGCAAGCAGAATAGAATCTCTGTGAAGTGAGAGATTTTTGTCTGCTCTGTTCATTGTTTCATCTCCAGTGTCTAGAATGTAACAGATGATCAATTAATAGTTTATGGATGAACGAGTCAGTCTCAAACATGTCTAATTTTTCTGGTGGAGACATCAAAAAATAGAACTCTTCCTTCCAGTAAACATGATTGTATTAATAATACAAATATATTACCAGTCTTACGGCACAGAGAAGTTATAAGATCTTCTACGGTCTAATATCCTTTTAATACTAGACAGCAGTCTAAGATTCAACACCATAAATCTGCAGACAAGTCTATCTTAATTGAAATGAATCAGGCATGCAAAACCTAATTGCATCCCTGACTAGGGATTAGGTGATTTAAACAATAAAACAAAACGTTTTTGGGTTCTTTTGGTTATTTTTTCTCTTTAAGTTGTCTGGGGCTAATAATCATTGTGAATGGGAAAATGCTCAGGGTCTCATTTATTAATGTCAGTTCTTGTTTGTTTTTCTTTTTGGTTTTGAGACGGAGTCTCGCTCTGTGGCCCAGGCTGGAGTGCAGTGCCGTGATCTCGGCTCACTGCAACCTCCATATCCCAGGTTCAAGCGATTCTCTTGCCTCAGCCTCCTAGGTAGCTGGGACTACAGGCACGTGCCACTACACCTGGCTAATTTTTGTATTTTTTTGTAGAGGCGGTGTTTCAACATGTTGACCAAGCTGGTCTCGAACTCCTGATCTCAGTTGATCTGCTCTCCTGGGCCTCCCAGAGTGCTACTAGTGTTGATTCTTAATGCCACCTATGGAAAAGAGATGAGTTTTCATTTAAGAAACGTAAAATAAGGCAAGATTGTATCAACCTGGGAGTCAAGTGGCAATACCTACTTAGTGTACGCATGGAGGGCATTCAACCCAGAGTCATGAGAGAATAGTAACTAGACCCAGCCTACAGAGAGTTTGGAACCAGACTGCCGAAGTGAAAAGAAAGCCAGATTTCTTCAAATTAATGCTCTCAGTCTAGCAGTGAGCCGTGAAGAAAGACTAATAGGCTTCATCTGAGCAGGAAGCAGTCATTGTCAGGCATGGTCGCAAGAACACTCTCAAAACCACTGGGCAATTAAACAAGACCTAGGGAGCTGTCCAATATACCGTCTCTCAGTATGTCTCACAAAACTAAATCACAGGCTGTTCCACTTCAGTTTACTTCCTCTCACCCCATAGACTGTCCTATTCAATATGGGAGCCCCTAGCCACACATGGCTGTTTAAGTTAGTTAAATGAAATTAAATTAAAATTTTAGTTCCAGACTTGTGCTTCCAGCCAACATGGAATAACAGGAAAATGGATTTATCATCCCACTGAAACAAATAACACATAGACAAAATATATAAAGCAATGGTTTTAAAGACATTGGGCATCAGGCAACAAGGAACAGCGATCTCTGAAATACGCAAAACAAAAAAGGGGAGCTTTATGATTGTTATAATTTACTGCCTTAAGAAAATTTACAGGCTATGGAAAAGGGAGGGCAAACCTGGGAGGAAACTGATAGATACTCAGAGTCGAGCACATGAAGCTGAGTGTCCAGGTAAATGAAGATAGCTAGATTTTACAGGAATGAGTACTGGAGAGGAGGCAACAGCATGAAGATGAAACCCTGGAGGTCTGCAGGGTTCTCCCTAAGGCACCAGTGGAAAGTTTTTAGCAGAGTAATGATCAGTGTTTACAAGTGAGGATACTACCCAAAGCCTAGGAAAGAACCATCCAAAAGAATTACAGAGAACAGTACCTGGTGCTCACACAAGACTCAGAATGGTATCTGTTCCCACTAGCTAACCTTGAAAACCTTCTGATTGATAAGTCACTGGATAAAGAGCACAGAAAGCCTTGCTAGGTCTTGTTTCAGTAATGTTAAATAATTGGCCCAAGATTGAACATTGCTTTGGTCTAGCATAGTAAATCTTTTTTTTTTTCCATGTTGCTGCAAAGAACATGATTTCATTCTTTTTTATGGTTGCATAGAATTCCATTATGCATATGTGTCACCTTTTATTTTATTTTATTATACTTTAAGTTCTAGGGTACATGTGTACAATGTGCAGGTTTGTTACATATATATACATGTGTCATGTTGGTGTGCTGTACCCATCAACTCGTCATTTACATTAGGTATATCTCCTAATAGCACAGGGAATCTTAAAATCTGAAGCTAAAAGAATAAAATTATTTTTAAGTAACTACAATGCATCCCAGAATAAAAGCTCATGAATATTTATAGGAATACAGAAATATCCAGCACCCAACAAGGTGAAATGAACAATTCTGGACTTCAATAAAAGATTATTATGTGTGCAAAGAAGCAGTAAAATATGATTTATACTAAAGAGAAAAAAATCAATCAAAACTGATCCCAAATTAACACAGATGTTAGGATTAATAAACAAGCACATTAAAATACATTATAACTGTATTCCATATGTTTAAAAACTTAAGTAAAAACATTAAAGAAATTTTAAAAACCCAAATTGAGCCATTAGAAAGGAACACTATGATGTGTGAGATGGAAAATGTACTGGATGAGATTAAGACAAGATTAGACATTACCAAAGAAAAGATAGGAAGAGATAAAAAGAGAAACAATTGGAAATAAAACAGGAGAAAAAGAGGAATAGATCAAAGAACGTAACATCAGTAAAGTGTAGAATAACTTCACATGGCCTAATATACATGTAATCGAAGTCTCTGATGCACAGGAGAAATCAAGGAAGATGTAAAAAAATGCTTAAAGAAATAATAGCTGAAAACATTCCAGGTTTGATAGAAATTATAAGCACATATGCAAAAGTTTCAAATACCTGCAAGCAAAATAAACATGAAGAAAATTATACAAGGTAAATCATAATCAAATTGCTCAAAACCAGTGAAAAAGATTAAAAGAAGACAGAGAACAAAGACACATTACATACAGAGAAACAAAGATAAGATTGGGAGATTTTGTGTGTGTGAAACACTGTCTGAGAAAAAAACAAAACAAAATAAAAAACAAAAAAAAAACAGATAAAAAAGGTTGTATACTACTTTATTATTTCATTTATATAAAATTCTAAAATATGTGAACTAATCCTTAGTTTCATTAAACAGATCAGTTGTTTTCTGAGGATGGAGGAGTGGGGTGGAAGGATTTAAAAAGGGTTATGAAGAAACTCTTTGGGGTGATGGCTGTGTTCATTATCTTAATTCGCTGTTGTTTTCATGTGTGTATTTATAGTCAAAACTTATCAAATTGTACATTTCAAATATGTACAACTTACTGTGTGTCAATTATACTTCAATGAAACTTTTTAAAGTTAGTTTCTCAGCCGCAATACCCACATTCAAGTGTTCAGTAGCTACATGTGGCTAGTGCTTACCACAGTAGACATTTTTAATGTGGAATATTTTAATAGTCACAAAAACTGAAAATGGACAGTGATGCCCTAGAGTCTTGGGAAGAGGCTTTCTGAGAATACATAGACTGGAGAAAGGTGAGGAAGGCACCCGAGAGGAGAAAAACCAATGCCTACAGATGGAGGGTTGTCCAGCTGTCAATCCCCTGATGCAGCTGAGTAACATGAGTTATAGCGAGTCAGCTTCAGGAGTTCTGGTTTCCTCTATCCTTTCTCAGAACCCACGGATAAGCATTTATAATGAATAACTCTTGGTTTTTCAGTGGCGGAAAGCACAGCTATTGTAGCCACTGTGGAGCTAGAAAGAATGATTAGGTGAAGCTTAATCACTTCAGAGATTATAAAACCGATGCAGGAAGAATATGGGGTCTTGAGATCTAAGAAAAGAATTAAGCTCCACAAATTGATAGGTCTTAGAAGCTAGAGCTTAACGCTGCTGCTATTAGCACTGTTTATGTCTGCTGGCAGGAAAACATTTACACAATTTTCCTAGGAATAAAATTCCCAAGTTTCAAAGTACACATGCCAGGTGGCACTTAGCAACAAACTGACATGCTGAAAGAGTAGGAATAACTCTGCTTTTCGACGTATGAGCTATTTTAATAATCCTGGATTTCTGAGCTGCATGCTGCTGAGGATGTATATTTGCTTCCTCTCTTCAGTCTCTTGTGCACATTTGCCTTCTGCTTGTCAAGACTGTGTCACTTTACACCCACTCTTGGAAAGTTTCACTATAACATCAGCTATTGTTTGAGAGGTGTGTATTTTCCCATTAGTGTAGAGCCATGTAAACTCTCATGGTCCTTGTTTTTCACTCCCTTTTAGAGGTCATCCTTCTCCCTGAACACTAGTATCTTCAGAATCCCTCAAATTTCTGCTGTTCACCATTACCATGGCTTCCACTGTCAACCCAATCATCAACCAAGAACTAAATCACCAGTCCCTGAAGAAAGAAGGAAGGCTCAATTACACTCCTAGCTCCAATATGTACTTCTCATTAAAAAAAAAAAAAAAAAAAAAAGCTCACTCTTGTTAATCAACAATCAATACATTTGGATGTGGGAAGTGGTGTAGTATGTAAGAGACAGGGTGAGAGAGGGCAAATAAGAACTAGATAATCATGATTTTGTCTTCATTAACATACATAATAAACTTCCAAACTAAAGGTATCGGATTGCCTCCAAGCTCTGAGTCATTAGATAAGAATTCAATTAAAAGATGAGTTTTGTTCCTAAATTTAATGAAGAAGCAGTGCTGGATTTTGCTAATTCTTCTTCTTCTTCTTTTTTTTTTTTTTTTTTTTGAGACGGAGTCTCGCTCTGTTGCCCAGGCTGGAGTGCAGTGGCCGGATCTCAGCTCACTACAAGCTCCGCCTCCCGGGTTCCCGCCATTCTCCTGCCTCAGCCTCCTGAGTAGCTGGGACTACAGGCGCCCGCCAGCTTGCCCGCCTAGTTTTTTGTATTTTTTAGTAGAGACGGGGTTTCACCATGTTAGCCAGGATGGTCTCGATTTCCTGACCTCGTGATCCACCCGTCTCGGCCTCATAAAGTGCTGGGATTACAGGCTTGAACCACTGTGCCGGGCCTGGATTTTGCTACTTCTTGTTTCCTGGAAATATGAACGTGAAAGAATGTGAATATATTCCTTGCGGTTTATTAGAATGCCAGAGATTTGTCTCCCTAGACATTGAAGGGAGAACCTGTCATCTGTGGTAAGTTTTTTTCCCAAATGGGAAGACATTATTGTTATATTTATAACAAAATTATTTAAAATTTTAATGCTCAGAGTTTTTCTGAATCTCATTATATTGGAAAAATAGACCCAAGTTTTTCCTCTGTGACTTTGCTGCAATAGCAGCAAAGCAGAGTCTCGCTCTGTCGCCCGGGCTGGAGTGCAGAGGCGCGATCTCGACTCACTGCAAGCTCCGCCTCCCGGGTTTACGCCATTCTCCTGCCTCAGCCTACCGGGTAGCTGGGACTACAGGCGCCCACGACCACGCCTGGCTGATTTTTGTATTTTCAGTAGAGATGGGGTTTCACCATGTTAGCCAGGATGGCTACGATCTCCTGACCTTGTGATCCGTCCGCTTTGGCCTCCCATAGTCCTGGGATTATAGGCGTGAGCTACTGCGCCCAGCCAGTGATTTTTTTTTTAAGTTTAACTAACATTTGTTGAACGCTTACTAAGTGCCAGGCATTGTTCTAAGAACTTTATAAATATTAACTCATTTTAATCCTTACACTAATTATTATTATTATCTCCTTTTCAAAAATGAGGAAATCGAGGCATTTTGGGAAATGACTTGCCCAAAATCACACAGAGAGTGAGTGGAAGGGCCAGGATGAATTAAACTTGTGGAAACTGAGATTGGTGGAGAAGATTTAACATATATATTTTGTCTATAGATAAAATTATTGCACTGTACTGTGCTACTTAAGCTTTCCTAAAAATTCAAAATTGACAACATTTAAAATTAATCATTAGGTATATTTTATTCTAATCCACTTAGACCATCACACTGTTTTACAGGACTTTTCTGAGGTAGAAATCTCCAACTTTAAAAGGCCAAGTATTTTTTTCTCAACCTGAGGAAAAAAATGCCTAACAGAATCAAAGTTTTCTTCTCAGATATTTATATTATTTATAATTAAAATTTTAAGGCTGCAAGTGATAAAAACATTGCATAGAAAAAGTGATTTCAACTTAGTTCAGAAAAATATGCATACCCAAAAGCCTAAAACACTCTGCAATATTAATAAGTATATTTAAGTGATGAAATGATTAATAATTTCCCAAAGTTTTCTAATAAATAGTTGCATTTAAAATAAGCTGAAAACATTTAAATCCTTAAGGGACAGTATAAGATTTTTGGAAACTTCATCTATTCTACCTAAAATGGTTTTTAAAAATCAGATGTTATTTGGAAAGCAGACATTTCTGACCAGCAAGTATTAGAAACCTTAGAAAACTGGTGGGAAGAATTATGATCTGGGGGAGCTCTCTCTGTCCCCGAAGCTCTTCAGGAGAAGCACAAACTCTTTTGTCTGGTGGTTCCAGAACTGAGACATTCTCTTCCAAGGCTACAATGCTCTTCCAAGGGCCGTGGACATCAACTAGGAAGAGTCATTTCCTCATCCCATTGCCTCATACTGAGAAACAAGTAGAAAAAGAAAAACTATCTTACTAAAAAGTTAATTTGCCTCATCTTCCACTACTCACCATTGGCTCCAGTGACATTAAATTTCTCACAGATCTTCAAATAAACCATCACACATACCTTTTTATTTCCTTAAAATACCTTTTCTTTACTTTCATTTCCACTTGAAAATGCCTTCTCATCTTCAAAGTCTGCTTCATGTCTCACCTCAACCTATGTAAAGTCTTTTCCATCCTCTCAAGGCAGAGTCTTTGTATCCAGAGAGAAGAACCTTCTGTGTCCAAGACCCAGCCAAGATCCCAGGAGACAACGTGCTAGGGGGGAACAGAGTATGTGCAAGAAAGAAGGACTCCATGGGTTCCAAATCCAGCAAGTATAGAGAAATCAAGATAAAGTAGTCTCTGGAAGCTAAATAGAAGAATGCCAAAGTCTATGTATTAGATAACTCCAGAAGAAATGCAGAAGTTGTAGGAGCAGGAGCCAAAGAACTTATATAGGGTTACAGGGAGCAGGGATAAGTGGAGAAAGAATGTCCATTCATTTCACACACACACACATGCACATGCACACACACACTCCTTGCATCTATGAAGGTGTCATGCTAGCACTGTGGGGATTACAGAGATAAGACAATAAGATATAGTATTTGCTTTTTCAGAAGCTTACAGTCTATTTCTAATTTTTTTTAAAGATCATTAGTCACTTTGTTAAAAGTTAAATGTAACAAACACCATACATGAGATTAAAAACAATATTTTTGGAAGATAAGCACTTGATTCCAGAATCCAAGAGCAAACGTGACACTGAGTGGTCCCTTGCTATAGCATCCATGTGGAATGAGTGGAAAAGCGTGGGCTTTGGAGATGGGCAGATTTGTGTTCAAATCCTGGCTTGGCCATTGATTTGTCCTGTGATCTCTGTCAGGTTACTCTAAGAATAATGCCTTCCTAGTATTGTTGTGAAGCCCAAACAAGAAGTACTTGACCTAATGAAGGCACTCATTGAATGTTGGTTTCCTCTCTTCCTCTTGTCTTTGGGAGAATCAGACCAGGATGCTCAGTCTGCAGACCATCAGGTGATATGCCCTGAGAATAGCAAGATAAGTAGCACACATGGGAAGCCAGGAGCAGAGTCTTCTGAGTGTGGATTCCTGGACTGTCAGGAACTGCCTTACCTCTTGGCCCGTAAATCCTCACTTCTACCTACTTCCTCCAGCTGGAGGCTCAGCTTCATCCACATTACACACACACACACACACACACACACACACACACACACACTCTTTTCATCCCGTGATTGTTACTCGACTCTTGGATGGGCTCTAACTTGTTGCTGGCCTCAAAGCCAAGGCCTCTGATTCTTGTTGCTTCTGTCTTTACCTGGGTTCCTGATACTGTGCCTGACTTCTGAGTGTCTGATCATGTTTTGTTTCCCTAAGCCGAGAATAGCTCCCTGCACCTTGCTTAGTGATTCTCCCTGGACTCGACCTGGGCTTAGACCAGCTTACTTTGAAGAATGCTTAGCCAGGCCCCCTCCTCAACATCCCTGGCCTATTTTCTCTAGGGCTCTAGTTCGTTCCTTGAGAGGAAAAAAATAATACGTAATGTCTGAAAGACTTCCATAATCAGGTTGAAATAAATGCACAGAGGAAACAAATCCAAAAGATTCCAAAAATATCTCTGGAGAAGTAAAAATATGTAATCCTCCAGTGACCAAGTTCTGTCACCATGACCAAAATATCTTGCCACTATTCCTGACTCTCCATCTGCATTGCCAGCACCTTTTCTTACAGACACTGCTGTGATAACTTACCAACTGGTCTTCCCACCTCCAGGGTGACCTTCTTCTGATCCAAGAATCTAATAATTCAAATGCTTAAGGAGAAGAAACAAGAAACACAAACGAGTGGCCAGGGCTGAGTGTAATTACATATGTAAACACAGTGCAAATAGTGGGTTGAGACGAACAAGAAAGCACTTGCACCATATTTAGGAGGCACCCACTCCTCAGCTATACTTCATAGTTTAGTTAGCTTCCTCATGCATTTCCAGGAATGCATGACAGTCTTTCTAGAATATCCTCTTTTCTTTTCCAAAGAAAGATACCCTAAAGTTCAGACTTTTATGTTAAAAAAAAGCCCAAGTGCTGACTGCACTTTTTTCTCTTTTTGATCTAATAAAACTCCTCACATACCTTAGCTGTATGAAGTTGAGTTTTTGTCATGAACAAACCAAATTTAATAATGAATACCGTTGTTTAATGAGCTGATTACATGGCTGTCTTCCAAACACAATTGTGAGTTCTCAGAGTCAAGAACTGTGTCAAAGTCACCTCTGTATCCCTGGTGCTTCATAGTCGCTGGCACCAAACTTGAATTTAATTATTTACAAATGAATGGATAGATGAATAATATATACTCTTTGAAGACCTAAGAGCAGAGAATTAAAATTCCAAAATAATAAGCTGTAGGGGGATTTTGTTCTTGAAATTGTAAGAAAATCTCATTGAAACAGATATTTATGTTTCTTACTCAGGCTCCAACTTCCTTCAAGGAAGGAGGGCTTGAATCTGAGACCTCAAAGGCTGCCATATGTGTTGACCCCTCATGAGAATGGGCAGTCAGTTAACAAAATGTCAGTGCGTTCAAGCAGAATGAGCACAAAACTCATATTTCCTTGGGGTACAAATTTACTTGGAGTAAAAAGGCAAGTAATGATCGAGTCTGCCCGTATACAAGGACAGATCAAAGAAGCTTTAAGAAACAAAACAAAACAAAAAAGCTTTAAGTTTACCATTGTGGATAGCGTCTTGTGTAATAAGAGGCAATTACACATTTGTGCCATTGTCAGAGGCCATTTCTATGCCCAAAGTTGTTCTTCCATCGTGCTAATGGTCATTCATTGCTTACAAGGAATTGCTTGCTATATTAGATGACTTTGTAAAGGATTGACCTCGGACTGTTACTGCCAGATATACACAAAGCCTTCCTCTGTACGTGTGAAAAATAAATATCTTCTCCATTTTCTTTCCTAAGCCCCAGTTTCCCCCACCTGACACACCAGAACAAATTGATGGTTACCTTTGGAAAGGTATTGGCATACAGCTTGTTAGGGTGGAAGGGCAACTCTCAATTATCTAGTTGAAACTTCTAACTTAAAGATGATAAAAACAAAGTCCCAAGAAGGTCCTATCCACCTAGGGCCCATAGCTAGTTACTGGATATGCCTGACCCAGCCTGGCAGTTACTGGTATATTCACAAAACTGAAACTCTAATTATGCCGTTTTTCTGACCTTGAGATAAAAAATGCCATTCCTCTAAAGGGCGTTAGATACATTAGCCAAATTTCAGCAGTTAATTTACAAGTGAGCAATTTTGATTTTCAGATCTTGTTATCAGGGGGAAACGTCTGGATTTTATAACCACCTGGCCTAAAGCAGTCAAGTCATGAATACTCTTTTTTCCTTTATTAAATCCACACTTCAGAACGTTGCATTGGGAGATCAGAAGTCCCTCTTCTCTGCCTGCAGCTCAGAAGCACTTGCAGCGGAGGCAATTCCTGCCTCAGCCTGCTGCACCTTGGGGGTGAGAAATAGAAGACTGCTTCCCAAACTGAGATTATTGTTAGCACACTAAGTATTAAGGAAAGCCCCAGGGAGGTTTGGGAGAACTTCCTGCAAGCTTTTGTTTGCATGCAACTCTGAATCGTAAGGCACTGGAAAAGTCATATCTTCAAAAGCATTCTTTGCTGCTGCTTGCAGCATAGGCAGGCTGCCTTTACAGGCTTGGGGCATCCTTTCCCAAAGATGTTATGAATACTTGTAATGTGAAATGGTAGCCAGAAAAATGCTATTTTCTGCTAAACCTCAAGCCGTTATTACAGAAAAACAAGCTTTCTGGAGATCCCCTACACTGATTATCATTGAATTCTCATCAGTAAGTTTGTCACAGCCATGATGTCTTTAGGGAATGCCTGGGTAGCCTTTGTAGTAGGCAGGTACCTAAACCTTCCCGATCTAATGAGTATCTGCATAATTGCAAAAATATCTATGAAGACCTTTTTCTTCCTTCATAACCCTGACATTTGCCTCTATGAAGAAAAATGCATCTCATGTGAGCCAGGCCAGCCCTGCATAACTCTATGAAGAAACAAGAATCTTTTCCTGTTTGTCACATTTCTATGGTCCTTCTTGCCTCCTATGGCCCTTCTTGCCCCTATTACCATGATCTCTGTGCTATGTTTTTCCGTGTGTATATATATATATACACACACACAGTGTATACATATAGTTTTTAGTTTGAATCCAACTGAAGGATGGGAGGAAAATGATGTAGTGGAAAGCATGTAAAATTTTAAGCTGGAAAGAGATAACTTGTTCTCAATTGATACAAATTACACTATTTTCTAACATCATTGCTGCCCTTCCTTACTGAGCCCATCCTCCTAGGCCCTGGGACAATGCAGCTTTGTCCTCTTCCAGGGCATGAATGTCAGCCCTAGAGTCTCTGGACAGATCAGATTAAGAAGGAAAGGTTTGTATCAGGATCTTCAGGATTTTCCAGAGATTCCACGAGAAACTGGGGTGCCATTCGATGTCCCACTTCCTGCCCTGCCCTTGTCTATGGAAGGATCATACTATCACCCCTTCTACTGACATGTGACTTTCAGGTAACTTGCTTCGGCTAATAAAATGTGAGAGTAAGGAACATGTACTGCTGCTGAGTGGAAGCCTTAAGAACCATCTCATGAATCTGCCATCAAGTTCAACTGCGTTTTTTTAAAGGCTCTGTTTCCACTCATGAGTGACCAGCATGTCAGTCCTCCAAGAGCATCAACTAGTGTGAGTTACAAGGGGAATGGAGGGGCCCTTCAATCCAGTGAGTCCACTTTGTGAAAGTTGATTATGAGAGCTGTCCTTATTTCCTTTTATTAATGATTAGAATTATACAGTATTTTCATGAACACTTTTAAAAGTTACGTTGGATTTTATAAGCCACATTTTTAATGACCATATTATACAAATTTATTGAATAGCTTACACAGTAGAGAACCAAGTCTTTCCTAAATTTGCAAAGCAATTATAACACATTGTTTGTTAAGTTCTATAACATGATCATATTTTCATCTTCTTGTTTTTACTAGAAAATTGAGTTTCTCTTGGTTTTCTATATAGAATAATTCCTATACTAGGATTTCAGATCAATTCTATTCTCATTGGTCTTGGCTGCAAAGGTAAATCTCTTTGTCACAATCTATCCACATTCTCAAAAAGATAAACCAGCTCAGGTCAGATTTTGCCACTGTCAATGTTTTTAGGAAGCTTGAATGAGTTAGAACACTCCAAATCAACCTTTTTCGATTCTGCTATGTCACTGAATAGAAAACATTTCTTACCTATTACATGCCTACCTCAAACATACTCTCTTGAGACATAGTTTTTCTTTTTCTTTAAAATTGTAAACAATGTCAACTTAAAGAACAGTATAATGAAGAGTATAAAGAACTGAATACCCTACACACCAAAATCCCACTCAGATTTTCCCCAATATTTCAATGATGTCTTTCATAGCAAAAGGATCCAATCCAGGATCCTTTGAACCCAGTTGCCTCATCTCTCTAGTCTCCTTCAGTGTGGAACTATTCCTCAGTCTTTCCTCATTTTCATGAATTTTAAGGTTGTAGGCAGGTTGTTTTGTAGAATATCCTTCAGTTTGAGTTTGTTTTACATTTTGCCATATTTTAACTTTGATCAGTTGATTAGGTAAGTTTATGTTTAGGCTATACTCATGCTGACAATTACTCCCCTCCACTATGTCTGGATGTGGCAAGCAGAGCAACAAGGATTGCACTGAGGCCAAGACGCAGCCCTCCTGGGTTAGTCTCCAGTTCTTGACAGGTTGTGTGCACCTCTTGCTCTTGAAGGGCAATTACTATGAGAAAGTAAGGGCTGATATGCCAGTGTGCCTAGTAGTAATGTTGGAGTGCCTGACTACTGAGATTTTGGAGTTGGCAGGCAATGGGACTTGTGACAAGAAGACATGTATCATCCTGCTCCACCTGCAGCTGGCCAATTGCAATAGTGAAGAACTCAACAAATTGCTGGGTAAAGTCATTATCACACAGGTGAGAGTCTTGCCCAACATCCAGGCTAAAAGAAAGAAAATGAAGGAATGAAAATAGGCATTCCACAGGGCAGAAACCAAAAATGAGCAGAAGTAGCTATATTTATATCAAATAAAATGGATGTTAAGTCTAAAATTATATTTTAAAAAAGATAGAGAAAGTCATTATGTAATAATAAAGAGATCAACTCAGCAAGAGAATAAAGCAATTGTAAATATACACTCACATAACACTAAAGCACGTGTGTGTGTGTGTGTGTGTGTGTGTATGTAGGAGGAGATAGACTTCAATACAATCATAGCTGGAGACTTTCATACACTATTCACAGCATTGGACAGGTCATCTAGACAGGAAATCAAAAAAGAAGCACTCAATTTAAACTGCACTATAGACCAAATGGACCTAACAGACATTTATAGAACATGCCATCCAACACCTGCAGAATACACATTCTTCTCATCAGCACATGGAAAATTCTCTAGAATACACCATATGTTAGGCCAAAAAACCAAGTTTCAACAAATTTTTAAAAACTGAGATCATATCAAGTCTCTTTTCTGACCACAATGAAATAAAACTAGAAATCAATAACAAGAGAAACTTTAGAAACTGTACAAATACATGGAAATTAAACAACGTGGTCCTGAATGACCATGAGTCAATGAAGAAATTAAGAAGGAAACTAAAACATTTCTTGAACCAAATTAAATAAAAATGCAACATACCAATACATATGAGACACAGCAAAAGCAATACTGGAAGGGAAATTTATAGAAAAAAAAAGAAAACCTTCATCAAAAAATAGAAAGATTTCCAAAAACAACCTAATAATGCTCCTCAAAAAACTTAAAAAAGCAAGAACAAACAAAACCAAAAATTAGTAGAAGGAAAGAAATAGTATATATCAGAGCAGAAATAAACAAAATAGAAGCTAAAAAATCAATACAAGAGATCAACCAAATGAAAAGTTGGTGTCTTAAAAGATAAAGAAAAGTGAACAAAACTTTAGCTGGACTAAACAAGAAAAAATGAGAAAAGATCTAAATTAATAAAATCAGAATAAAAGGATATATTACAACTGATACCACAGAAATACAAAGGATCATTAAAGACTATTATGGAAAACTCCATACCAACGACTTATAAAACCTAGAGGAATGAATAGATTGCTGACACATGCAACTCATCAAGACAGAACCAGGAAGAAATAGAAAACCTAAACAGACCAATAACCAGTAACAAGGTTGAAGCAGTGATGAAACATCTCCCCAAAAAAGAAAAGCCAGGACCAGATGGCTTCAATGCTGTATTCTAACATTCAAAGAAGAACAAACACTAATTTTCCTAAAAATATTCCAAAAAGCTAAAGAGAGGGAATGATTTTATACTCATTCAATGAGGCTAACATTACCCTAATACCAAAGCCAGACAAAGACAAACCAACAAAAAGAAAACTACAGGCCAAAATCCCTGATACACGTAGATGCAAAAATCCTCAAAACATATACCAGCGAACCAAATCCAACAGCACATCAAAGCATACACCATGATCAGGAGAGAGTATCCCCCGAAAGCAAGGCTGATTCAAAATATGTGAGTCAATAAATGTGATCTATTTCATCAACAAAATGAAGAACAAAAACCATAGGATTGTCTCAATAGATGCAGAAACAGCATTTGATAAGATTCAACATTTCTTCATGATAAAAACTAAAAAGAAATTAGGTATAGAAGGAATATATCTCAACACAATAAAGGCTATAGATGACAAATCCACTGCTGACAGCATACTGAATGGGGAAAAGTTGGAAGCTTTTACTCTAATAATTAAAACAAGACAAATACACTCACTTTCACCACTCTTATTTAAAATAGTACTGGGAGTTCTAGCCAGAGCAATTAGACAAGAGAAATAAATAAAGGACCTCCAAATTGGAAAAGAGAAAGTCAAATTTTCCTGTTTTCAGATAACATGATCTTATATACAGAAAAAACTAAAGACTCCACCAAAAAACTCAGGACTGATAAATGAAGTCACAGGATACAAAATCGACATACAAAAATCAGTAGCATTTCTATACCTAAACAACAAACTAGCTAAAAGAGAAATGATGAGAAACATCATCAATCAAATGATGAGAAACAAACAAGGACTACCATGTGGTCCATTCATTCCACTTCTGGATATAAAAAAGGAAATCAATACATTGAAGAGTTATAGAATCAACTTAATTGGCTATCAACAGATGAATAGATAAAGAAAATAGGATACTATTCAGCCATAAGATGAATAAAGTCCTGTCATTTGCAGCAACATGGATGAATCTGGAATCATCATGTTAAATGAAATAAGCCAAGCACAGAAATACAAATATTACATGCTCTCACTCATATGTAGGAGCTAAGAAAGTATTATCTCATGCAGATAAAAAGTAGATTACTGGTTACCAGAGGCTAGGAAAAGTAGGGAGAAATGAGGAGTGAAGAGAGGTTGATTAATGGGTACAAATAAACAGAAGAAGAAATAAAACCTAGTGTTCGATAAATCAGTAGAGTCACTATACTTAACAATAATCAATTGTACATTTCAAAATAGCTAAAAGATAATAACTTGAATGTTTCTAGCATAAAGAAAATACACATATTTAATGTGATCAGTAGCTCAATTATGCTGAATTGATCTTCACACATTATATGTATGTATTAAATTATCACAGATACCCTGAAAATAGGTACTTTTCATTTTTCTTTTTTCTTTTTTTTTTTTTTTTTTTGAGACCGAGTCTCGCTCTGTCACCCAGGCAGGAGTACAGTGGCGTGATCTCAGCTCACTACAACCTGTGCCGCCCAGGTTCAAGTGAGTCTCCTGCCTCAGCCTCCCGAGTAGCTGGGATTACAGGTGCCCGTCATCATGCCCAGCTAATTTTTGCATTTTTAGTTGAGACAAGATTTCACTATGTTGGCCAGGCTGGTCTCAAACTCCTGACCTCAGGTGATCTGCCCACCTCGGCCTACCAAAGTGGGTACATTTATTATGTATCAATAAAATATATGAAACAGAAAAGAAATATGATTCTGAAAAGAGAGAAAAGTGACGGAGTCTATGGCTTCTAGCCAGACATAAGAAAAAGCACTTTATTGCAGATTATATCTTATTGAAAAGCAATTTATTTCTGGTATGGCATGCATATTAAACTTCCTTCTTGTTGGCACATTTAATCCGTTTTTAGAATCCTTTGGAATATTAAATTTCTAATGTTTGAAGCTAAATCAAAACTGAACACTTTCAGGGGACAGAGTTGAAGCAGATAGAACATGCTGGAGGATTTTATAGTTATTCAAATGAGAGCTGGCGGTGGGAGCACAGGAGATGAGGAGGAACCGGCTGACTTGAAGTGCAAGCAGGAGGAGATGAGCAGAACACGCTCACTGTGCAAGAAATGCAGAGGAATTGAGGATGACTTCTAAAATTTGTTTGAGCAACTGGGTGTTTGGTGGTGCTATTTAAGGAGATGAGATTTGTGGATGGGAGAAAGGTTGGAGGAAGTGCAGTCAGGAGTTGTGGCCTGTCCCTCTCTCTCTCTTTCTTTCTTCTTTTTTTTTTTTTTTTTTTTTTTTTCCTTCCTTCCTTCCTTCCTTCCTTCCTTCCTTCCTTCCTTCCTTCCTTCCTTCCTTCCTTCCTTCCTTCCTTCCTTCCTTCCTTCTCCATTCAGTCACTCTGTATCTTTTAATTGTAAAATTGAGTCCATTTACATTCAGTGTTAACACTGATAAATAAGGGCTTACTACCCTCATTTTGTTACCTGTTTTCTGGTTGTTTGTAACTTCCTCTATTCCTTTCTTTCTTTCTCACTGCCTTCCTTTGTGGTTAATTTATTTTCTCTGGTAGTATGTTTTAATTCATAGCTTTTTATTTTTAGTGAATCTATTATAGGTTTTTGTGTTGTGGTTACCATGAAGCTTACAAAAAAATCTTATAGATATACTAAGTTATTTTAAAGAGATGACAACATATCTTAGATCACGAAGAACAGAAACCAACAAAGAGAAAACTAAAAAACCTCTACACTTTAACTTCATCCTACCCACATTTTGATTTTTTGTCATCTCGATTTATGTATTTTTATATTGTCTGTGTCTTATGAGATTACATAGCTATCATTAGATTTGATAGATTTGTTTTTTAGACTTCATACTAAAGTTATGAGTGGATTGCATGTCACAATTACACTATTAGAGAAATCTGGGTTTGTCCATGTATTTACTTTTACCAGTGGGTTTTATACCTTCACATGTTTTCTTTTGGCACATTAGTGGTGTTTTTTTGTTTTTTTTTTGTTTTTTTTTTTTCTGATTGAAGAACTTCCTTTAGCATTTCTTATAAGACAGGTCTGGTGGTAATGGTGGTGGTAAATTATCTCAGCTTTTGTTTGTCTGGGAAACACCTTATCTCTCCTTCATATTTGAAGAATAGTTTTGCTGGATACAGTGTTCTTAAATAGCAGAGTTTTTCTCTTTTTCAACACTTGCAAAATGTCATCTTATTCCCCCCTGACTATTATGGTTTCCTTTGTAAAGCCTGTTTCCAGAAGAATTGGAGGTCCTTTATATGTTATTTGCTTCTTTCCCATTGTTTTTTTTAAGGATACTCTCTTTGTCTTTGAGTTTTGAAAGCTTGATTATTGTACTCCTTGGTCTTCCTATTTGGGTTGGATCTGTTTGGTCGTCTCTGACCTCCCTATACGAATATTTATATCTTCCTCAGGTTTTGGAAAGTTTTCTGTTATTATTTCTTTGAATAAGATTTCTACTCCTTGCTCTTGCTCAACTCCTTATTAAACACTAACAACCCTGAAATGTGACCTTTTGAAGTAATTTTCCATATTGTGTAGGCAATTGTCATTCCTTCTCATTCTTTGTACTTTTTTCTTCTCTATGTATTTCCAAATAGCTTGTCTTTGATCTCACTTATTCTTTTCTCTGCTTGATCTGTTCTGCTGTTGAGAGCCTCAACTAAATTTTTCAGTTTGGCAAATGTATTTCTCAGATCCATGATTTCTATTGATTTGTTTTTATTATTTCAATCTCTTTGTTAAATTTATAATGCTAATATGTAATAAATTTATGAATTGCCTTTTCATGCTATCTTGATCACTGAGTTTCCTTAAAATTGCCATTATGAATTCTTGGTCAGATAACTCATGTAGCATCATCTTGTCACAGTCAGTCACTGGTTTGTTTCTTGCTTTGTGAGGTCATGGTTCTGTTTGCTTCTGTTTCTTGCATGCATACTTTTATATTTTTGCATTGAAGTTTCAGTTATTTTTTCCAGTTTTGTCTGTCTTTCTTGCTTTTGTTTTCATTGGGTCTGTTTGCTTAGAGATTCTTTATAATTTACTCGTTAAATATTTTCCCCCAGTAAGTGAGGAAAAGTGATGCTGCTGCAGCAGCATTTGCTAAAAAGGAAACAGCAACTTGGTGGTTTGACTCAGTTCTAGTAAATGATTGGAGTGCTGCCCACCTCAAATGGAGGATAGCTTAAAGGGATGTTCCAGTAGTGTGGGATGGCTGGTTAAGGGTTTGTGTCCAGAGGAACTGTGGAACATGCCTTTTACAGCATGGCTACTGAACAGCCACTCTGATTTGATGTCTCTTTTGGTGGAGTTACAGAGGAGAGTTTCCAGGGCTGGGGATGGGAGTCTTGCCTCCTCCTTTTGACTCTGCCTGTCTTCAGGAATACTTCTCCTTTTAGGCACTCATAATATTTCCTATGGATTAAAGCAGAGATAGGTTTCCTGCCAGGGAACCCAAGATGGTGGGGAAGCTGATTGTCCACCTCGCTTTCACTTTTCCAAGTGTCAAAATCTTGAGTCGGGGAAATTTTCCACATACTTGATGCTGGGCAGATTGGGGATGGGGGAGTGGTGTGACAGATATGGGAAGTCCAATTCTCTTACTGTCTAATTAAAGTTTTTTAACTTCATTGTGGACCCAGGAACTATCTCATCTTTATACTTGAGTTCTGGGATATTGCTAGTGATGATCTCAATACTGGGTATATATATATATATTCATTTTCTGTGGGGGAAGTGAAGCCAGCTTGCTTCTAAGCCACAATTTTTAAACCAGAATGACTTGAAGAGTATATTTCTTCCTATTTAAATAGTTCTACACAGTTAGAATAAGAAACTAAAAGTAATGGAGCAAAACAATAATACACTTCTCGAAATGCAACTGAAAACAACCTGTTTCTTGAGAAAGATTAAGTGTGTGTGCATACATGTCTATACATACATCAGCTTTAAGAAGCATGTATTAAATATTGCAGAATGCAACATTTACTTATGTTTAGAACTTCCACTAAAGTTTATTTCACTAGTTTCTTATTTACTTAATTAGCATTGTACAACTGCATGAAAGAAAAGAAGAATCATTTGTACAAATAACAGAAAACCTATCAATTTCTCATACTTCCTCAATTCAAGCTCCTTTTATCTTAAAAGGGTGGTTTGGCAGTGAGTGTTCCTATTTGGAATGGAATGAATGGTCAACTTTGGTGGACAGAACATGCACGTCTAATTTCCTTTTACACCATAAGCACCCTATTTTTAGCAAAACTCCAGAATGGCTTCTTCTGCCTTTGAATAGTGTTACAATGTTTGCACTGTTAGTCTTATCATAAGACAACCCTTCCCAGTGGTATTTATATCTGACAGTATGATGATTAGAATTAGCATTTAATTAATTATGCATATTTAACAACTGCAATACCACATAGATTCTATTACCTGGAATGCTGCTGGATTGCTTACTATTTCAGATTCTTAGAACAAAAGGTATGTGCAGATGTCCCCTTTTATTGTATCATTTTCAAGGATAACATTTTAAGTTCTTTTAAAATTTACCAGAAGTGCAGTTTGTGAAATTAGATCAATTTTACTCTCATACTGCCTTTGGTGAAAAAAGAAAAGAAAACAAGAATTTGAAGCTCCTGGAATACAAGCTAGACTCTGCGTATCACCTGGACATAATGCCTTATCACACATACGTCTTGCCTTTCCTTCACCTCAAGCTCTAAAAAGTTATTCCAGAGAATGGTAGAACCTTTTCTGAGAGGGCATTTTAATTTTATCAAAATACCAACTGTCCTGTGGCCATGACAACGGCTTTCTTACCTCATGCAATTTCTCTGTACAGCCACATAAGCCTTAACCAAAGCTTTCAGTAGATTTTAAATTGAATTTCTATAATTCTCTGGTGTTTTTTCTCCACAATTCTTGGTACTGATTTATACAATTGTTATGTGTGTTAGAAAGTGGCTTCCTTTCAAGCTCCAGGGTAGGATTTGAGCAGACAGAAATTTGAGCAGCCATGTACTTGTATATCCAGGTAGAATATTTTTAAACCTTCCTATGTTCATTGAGAATCAGAATCCCATGCTCCTAAGAATATATTTCACAATGTTGGGTCAAGATTACAGACAATAGTCACCGACAGAGGAGACCAAACTTCACACATTTTTCATTTTTTTCCTTTCTCATTTTGTGTATGAAAATGCTACAGTAAGTAATGTCAGCTTTAACCCCAGACCACCTAATCCATTCTGTAGCCTGGATGAAGTTTCTAGACAAATGCAATCATGTCAATATCCAGTTTAAAATTATGAGCAGCCCTCAACATAAAATCCAAATTCTTTAACATAAATTCAAAATATTTTTCCATTTGGTATCTGCCTAGATCAGTGGCCTTAATTCTTGCCTCTCTTCTCCAGCCAAACAGAACAACTTTAAGGTTCTTAAACTTAGCCAAGTAGGCTTGGCATCCAAATTATTTATGCCACCTAGGCATGCTTCCGCGAATCCCACATTCCTTGCCTGGATAACCCCTATTCATCCTTCAAATCTCAACTAAGATGTAGTTTCTGATTGGAGGCAGAGCAAGATGGTCAAATAGAAAAGCTATTAATCATCCCCCCACAGGAACACCAAATTGAACAACTATGTATGCAAGAAAACACCTTCATAAGAACAATAACAGGCCGGGCATGGTGGCTCATGCCTGGAATCCTAGCACTTTGGGAGGCCAAGGTGGGTAGATCACCTGAGGTCAGGAGTTCAAGACCAGCCTGGCCAACCTGGAGAAACCCTGTCTCTACTAAAAATACAAAAACTAACCAGGCGTGGTGGTGGGTGCCTGTAATCCCAGCTACTCAGGAGGCTGAGGCAGGAGAATTGCTTGAACTCTGCGGGCAGAGGTTGCAGTGAGCAGAGATCCTGCCATTTCACTCCAGCCTGGGCGAAAGAGCAAGACTCTGTCTCAAAAAATAAAAATAAATAAATAAATAAATAAATAATAAAAATAAAAAGAACAAGAGATGAGCAATCACAATACCTACGTTTTGCATAGCAACAAGGAAAGACACATTGAAAAGGGTAGAAAAGATAAGTCTTGCATTACCTGTACTACCCATCCCCCAACTCCATACAGGGCAGCCAAGAGAGAATCTGTGTGCTTTGTGGGAGGGAGAGCAGTGAGAGTGGACTTTGCAATAGAGCTTAGTGCCACCCTGTCACAGTGGAGCACAAATTGGCACCATTCTATGGGTACCCACAAAGGGAATAGTTAGAGCAGCCCTGGGCCAGAAGGGAATTCCCAAACAGGAAGAGTCTGAATTCCAACCTGCTTTACCACTGGCTGATTTAAGTGGCCTAGGGCCCCAAATAAATTTGAGTGTCAGCCAGGCCATAGTGACTGCAATTTTTGAGTGAACCCTGGTGCTGTGCTGGTCTCAGGAGCTGTGGTCTCAGTGTGCCACTCAGTTATAATCTTTCACTTGTAGTCTATTTCACCTAATATAAGTATTGTCTCTTTTTATGTCTTTTGATATTGTTATCTTGTTGTATTTATTATTTTTGATATATTTATCCTTTAGTGTTTATGAAGGTATGAATGGATGCTCGTGATGCTTGTGGACATTCATTAATGTCTGGGCGTTGGAGAGTTAGATACGTATTCTAGTCTTCAGAGTCTGGCCTTGTTTGTACCCATTCTTCTTGGGAGGGCTTTCTAAAAATTCAAAGGGGATTGAGTGTTATCTAAACCTGTGGTTACTGCAGCAGTTTGAGAACTAGGGGTGCCCTAAGCCCAGGTATGTTGCAAATCTTGCAGACTACTGAATACATAGCCCTTGCTGGACCTGAGGAAGATAAGGGATAATTTCCTGGGTTCCTAGGCAAAGTCGCTTGCTCTCTTCCCTCTCTATCTTTTTTTTTTTAATAAGGGAGATAAAGAAGGTCTCCACATAATGATAAAGGCACTAATTCTTCAACAGTTTATAACAATTATAAATATATATGCATCCAGCACCACAGCACCCAGATATATAAAGCAAATATTATTAGAGCTAAAGAGACAAAGTGAACCCCAATACAATAATAGGTGGACTTCACACCCCACTTTCAGCGTTATACAGATTATCTAGACAGAAATCAGCAAGGAAACATTGGACTTAATCTGCACTATAGACCAAATGTATCTAATTGACAATTACAGAACATTACATTCAACAGGTACAGAATACACATTCTTCTCATCAGCACATGCAGCATTCTCCAAGAAAAACCACATCTTAGGCCATACGACTAGTAAAAACAAATTGAAAAAAAAGTAGAAATCACATCAAGTGTCTTTTCTGACAACAATGGAATAAAACTAGAAATAAATAACAAGAGAAACTTTGGAAACTATATATGTATAGTTGGAAATTAAACATCGTGCTCCTTAACAACCAATAGGTCAGAAAGAAATTAAGAACATTAAAAATTTCTTGAAGCAAATAAACATGGAAATGTAACAATAAAAAACCTATTGAATACAGCAAAAGTATTACAAGAGGGAAGTTTACAGCAATAGATACGTCAAAAAAGTGAAAAGACTTCAAATAAATACTTACTGATGCACCTCAAGGAACTAGACAAGCAAGAACAAACCAAACCTAAACTTAAGAAAAGAAATAATAAAGATCAGAGCAAAATTAGATAAAATTGAGACTGAAAAAATACAAAAGAGCAACAAAACAAAAAAAAATTTTAATATAAACAGACAAAAGTTTAGCTAGACTAACAAACAAGAAAGATGGAAGACTCAAATAAATAAGATCAAACATGAAGAAGGAGACATTAAGTTGAGTTACCACAGTCATTCAGAAGAGCACTAGAGGCTATTATAAGCAACTATATGCCAATAAATTAGAAAATGTAGAAAAAAGTAGATAAATTTCTAGACACATAAACAATGTACCAAAATTAAACCATAAAGAAATAGAAAACCAAAGCATGCCCATAATAAGTAATGAGACAGTAATAAAAACTCCCCCATCAAAGAAAAGTCCAGGCCTGACAGAACTAAAGTCTCCCAAATAAAAAGGTTAAAAAAAGGCCAGGACGTACTTTCTTCATTGCTAAATTCTACCAAACATTTAAAGAACTAATACCAATTCTACTGAAACTCTTCAAAAATTTAAAGGAGAGGGAACACTTCCAAACTTATTCTATGAGGCCTTCATTACCTTCTATCAAATCAGACAAAGACATAACAAAAAAGAAAGGAAGGATACTCCAGGACAAAAGCACTGAGGAACATAGGTGCAAAATTCTCAACAAACCACTAGCAAACTGAATTAAACAACACATTAAAAAATTACTCATTATGATCAACTAGGATTCGTCCCAGGTATGCAAGGATGGTTCAAAACATGTAAATAAATAAATGTTATATATCACGTCAATAAAACCAAGGGCAAAAACTATATGATCATTTCAATAGATGCTGAAAAAGCATTCCATAAAATTCAGCATCCCTTCATGATAAAAACTGAAGAAACTGAATATAAAAAGAACCTACCTCAATACAATGAAAGCAATATATGGCAAGCCCACACCTAGCATCACACTGCATGGGGGAAAATGAAAAGTCTTTTTTCTAAAATCTGGAACAAGACAAGGATGTCTGCTTTCACTATTTTTATTTAACATAGTACTGTAAATCCTAGCTAGACCAATTAGACACGAGAAAGAAATAAAAGGCATCCAAGTTGGAAAGAAGTCAAATGTTCCTTGTTTGCAGACAATATAATCTTATATTTAGAAAAACCTAAAGACTCTACTGAAAAAAAAAAGACTGTTAAAACTGTGTAACAAATTCAGTAAAGTTAAGGATACAAAATCAACATACAAAAAGCAATAGCATCACTACATGACAACAACAACAACAAAAAATCTGAAAAAAAGAAAGTTATTTCATTTACAATAGCTACAAAAAATACTTAGGAATAAAACTAACCAAACAAGTGAAAGATCTCTACAATGTCAAATATAATACATTGATAAAACAAATTGAAGAGGACACAAAAAATTGGAAAAGTATTCTATGTTTGTGGACTAGAAAAGTCAATATTGGCAAACTGTTCATACTACCCAAAGCAACCTACAGACTCAGTGCAATCTCTATCAAAATACCAATGACATTCTTCACACTCACACACACACAAATTCTAAAGTTTGTATGGAACCACAAAAGACTCAGGACAGGCAAAGCCTTCTTGAGAAAAAGCTCCAAGCTGAAGACATCACATTACCTGACTTCAAATTATACTACAAAGCTATAGTAGCCAAAACAGCATGGTACTGGCATAAAAACAGACATGCAGACAATTGGAACAGAATAGAAATCCTTATATAAATCCACACATTTATAGCCAACTCATTTGGGACAAAGGTGTCCAGAACATACATTGGCAAAAGGACAGTTTCTTCAATAAATGGTGCTGGGAATATCGGGTATCCATAGGCAGAAGAATGAAACTATACCCCTATCTCTAACTGTATACAAAAATCAATCAAAATGGATTAACAACTTAAATCTAAGACCAGAAACTCTAAAACTACTAGGATAAATCACTGAGAAACACCTCAGGACAATGGCTGGTGCAAAGATTTCTAGAGTAATACCTCTAAAGCACAAGCAACCAAAGCAAAAATGAACAAATGGGATTACATCAAGTTAATAAGCTTCTGAACAGTCAAGGAAACAACAAAGTGAAGAGAAAGCCTACAGAATGGAAGAACATATTTGCAAACTATTTAACTGGTGAGGGATTAATAACCAGTATATATAAGGAACTCAATTCAATAGCAAATGTAATAATTTTATTTTTAAATGAGCAAAGATCTGAATAGACATTTCTCAAAAGAAGACATATAAATGGCCAATAGCTATATGAAAAAAGTTCAATATTGCTATTCATCAGGGAAATGCAAATCAAAACTGCAGTGAGATATTATCTCACTCCAGTGAAAAATGGCTATTATCAAAAATACAGAAAATAACAAATGCTATGAGAATGCAGAGCAAGGGAACCACTTTTACCCTGTGGTGGGAATGCAAAGTAGTACAGCCACTGTAGAAAACTGTACGGAGGTTCCTTCCAAAACTAAAAATAGAACTACCATATGATCCAGTAATTCCACTGCTGGGTATATATCCCAGAGGAAGAAAATCAGTATATTGAAGAAATATCTGCACTTTCATGTTTATTACATCACTATTCACAACAGCCAAGATATGGAATCAACGTATGTGCCCATCAATGGGTGAATGCATAAAGGAACAGTGGTATTTATACACAATTGAATATTATTCTGCCATAAAAAGAATAAAATCCTTTCATTTGCAACAATATGGATGGATCTGGGGGTCCTGGTGTCAAATGAAATAAGCTGAGCACAGAATGACAAATATCGCATGTTGTCACATGTGGGAGCTAAAAAAAAAGTACATCTCATGAAGATAGAGAGTAGACTGGTGGTTACTAGAGAACGGGAAGTGTAGGGAAGATGGATGGGGTGAAGAGAGGTTGATTAAGGGTTACAAATATACAGTCAGATAGAATAAATAAGGTCTAGTGTTCGATAGATCAGTCAGGTGACTATAGTTTACAATAATCTATGGTACATTTCAAACAGAAGAATAATTCAAATTCTAGCATAAAGACAAAAATTTAAGAGCAACTAGTCTAACTTGATCTTTACACATTATATGAATGCATTAAATTATCACATGTACCCCAAAATGTGTACATATATTATGTGTCAATGTTCTAAAAGAGCGAATTTTGTCAGAAGGAACATTTCTACCACAAAACATTTACCCATAAAGGATTCTTTTGCAATGAAGAGCACTTATCTTTTCTACATAGTGAAGGTAAGTAGTGTTTAACTATCCCAGCTGCTGATGCTCCCTTGTGATTATTGTATTTGTTTTGAGATTTATAACTGTAAAGAAGACATTAAGAAATGAGGTCCTGGAACCCTGCTGCAGTCCCAAGATATCAGGATTAAGTTTATGAATAATAATATTCACACACCAACAGATTAAGATAATAAGCACCACCATCACTTTATTGTTAGGTTATCTTGGAATCTAAAATTACTTGTACTACATTGAATAGTTAAGATTCACAACCCTCATCTTCCCACACTGAAGAGCCCATCTTCTCTGGATATATAAGCCCTTTTGTGGGAAAGACAAGTAGATTGCTCTCATGCTCTGTGATTACCCCATAGAGTATGACGGCAAGGACAACTCTATCCTCCCATTGATGGGAATTTGTTAAGAAATCCTTGGTTAGTACTATGATTACTGTACTATAATGAAAACATCTGTTCTGAAAATAATGTTGGCAGTTATCTATAGCACTTACAATCTTTTACTTCTTTGATAATTGCTCTGCAGTATTTAAAGACCTCAAAACCTAGGATGTTGGTCTTGCCTAAAATGGAGAACAAAGTGTAACTTGATTGCTCCCTACTTCCATACCCTACTTCCCAATCAATCTTGTAAAAATGAGAACAGCAGCAAGTTGTCCAACATTGCAGCACTGCACAACTCCAGTAGCACCATTTACCTTGTATCTTTGATGTACAGCATAGGATACTATACAATGTGAATTGCACCCCTCAAGTTGGGCAACATGGTAGATGTAGACGTCTCTTTTCTTCAGGGATGTGAGCTTCAAGCTACTTACCTGGGATTTAAAACCAGATCCTGAAAATGTATGCAGGATAAAGAGTCTGGATTTTCTCTTTTTTCAGGTTAACAATTGCATTTTTTCATGTATTATGGTTAGGTTTACCAGACTTACTGCAACAGTGCCAGATACTAGGAAGAAATATAGAGCTGACCTAGAAAATTGATTAGTACTGGTCAGCGCAGTGATATTAATATACTGGCAATGACAAGTGGGACTGACGGATGCAATGTAAGTTTGTGCTTGCTTAAGAAGTCAAAGAAACCAGCACTTACCAAACACTGACTATGTGTCAGACAGCTTAATGTATATTATCTCATTAAATGCTCAGAACAACATTGTAAGGAAAGCACAATTATTTCTATTTTAAAGTTGAAGAAACTGAGACTCAAAAAGCTTAAGGAATTGGCACAGTTCTCAGAGCTCTTTGCACAACTTCACATTGTCACTCAAGTTAAGCTTAAGATGAGTTTCTCCTACACAACAAAGAAAAATAAAGTTAAGTCGTTACCAGCTTAGAATAGACTGTTGACATTTTATGTAAACCTCATGGTAACCACAAAGCAATAGTCCCATGCTAGATAAACGATAAAAAGTAAGAAACCAAAGCATACCTCTGGAGAAAATTACTAATTACATAGGAAAATAGCAAGAGAGGAGGAAAGGAATATAAGATCTACTAAAGGATCTACTAAACAGCAAAAAAAAATAATAATGGCAGTAGCAAGTTCTTACCTGTTAATAATTACCCTGAGTGTAAATTGATTAAATTCTCCAATCAAAAGACATAGAGTGGTTAAATGGATTTTAAACCCAATACAACTATGCTGCCCACAAGAGACCCATATCTCTTTTAAGGACACACATAGACTGAAAGCAAAGGGATAAGAAAAGATACTCTGTGAAAATGGAAACCAAAAGAGAGCAGAAGTAGCTATACTTGTACCAGATAAAACAAACCTTAAGTCAAAAATGCTAAGATGAGACAAAGAAGGTCAATATGTAATGATAAAGGAGTCAATTTTTCAAGAGGATTTAACAATTGTAGATATATATGCACTGAACATCAAAGTACCTAAATACATAAAGCAAGTATTAATAGATCTGAAGGGAGAGATAGACTGTAATATAATAATAGTAAGGACATCAATACACCACTTTTAGAAATGTACAAATCATCCAGATACAAAATAAAGAAGGAAACATTGGACATAAAGCACACTTTAGACCAAATGGACTTAACAAACATACAGAACATTTTATCCAACAGCAACAGAATACACGTTCTTCTCAAGAGCACATAGAACAGTCTCCAGAATAGATCGTATGTTAGGAAACAAAACAAGTCTCAATAAATTTCAGATTAAAATCAGATCAAGTATTTCTTACAACCACAATGGTATGAAACTAGAAATCAAGTAACGGGGAATTTGGGGAAATTTACAGGTACATGGAAATAAACAACCTTCTTCTGAACAAACAATGGGTCAAAGAATACATTAAAAGTTAAATTTAAAAATATCTTGAGACAAATGAAAATGGACACATAACCTACCAAAACTTATGAGATGGAGCAAAAGCAATTGTAATAGGAAAATTTATAGCAATAAATGCCTATGTCAAAAAAGAAGAAAGATCTACAATGGACAACCTAACATTACAACTCAAGAAGCTAGAAAAAGAATAACAAACTAAGACCAAAGTTAGTAGAGAAAGGAAATAATGAAGATCAGAGCAGAAATAAATGAAATGGATATTAGAAAAAAAAGAAAAGATCAATAGAAGGTGTTTTGAACAGACAAACAAAATTGACAAACCTTTAATTAAACCAAAAAAGAGAGAAGACTCAAATAAATAAAATCAGAAATGAAAGCAGAGAGATTACAACTGATACCAGAGATTAAAAAAAATCATAAGTGACTATTATCTACAACCCTGTGCCAACAAATTGGAAACCTTGAAGAAAAGGGCACATTCCTAGACACATGCAGTCTAACAAGACTCCATCATGACGAAATAGAAAATCTGAAGAGATCAATAATGAAAAAGGAGAGGCCAGGCGCAGTGGCTCACGCCTGTAATCCCAGCACTTCGGGAAGAAGCTAAGGCGGGTGAATCACCTGAGGTCAGGAGTTCGAGACCAGCCTGGCCAACATGGTGAGACCCCTTCTCTACTAAAAATACAAAAATCAGCCAAAGTGGTAGCATGCGCCTGTAGTCCCAGCTACTTGGGAGGCTGGGGCATGAGAATCGCTTGAACCCGGGACGCAGAAGATTCAGTGAGCCAAGACTGTGGGATGTAATTATTATATGAACGGGGACATCAATTGGAAGAACTACTCGGTTATCAACTTCGAGAAGTTGAAGTTCTCCTGGGTTTAAAAATAATGGTGGAAATATATAATGCCTGGGAGAGAGCGAGATCCTGTCTCAAAGAAAAATTTTAAAATAAAAAAATAATAATGAGGAAGGAGATTCAGTAATAAAGTCTCCCATCAAAGAAAAGCCTAAAACAATGACTTCACTCCTTAATTGTACCAAACATTTAAAGAAGTAAGACCAATCTGTCACAAACTCTTCTCAAAAATCGAAGAAGGAATCCTTCCATACTAACTTTATGGGACCAGCATTACCCTGATACCAAAGCCAGACAAGGACTTTGAAAAGAAAAGAAAATCACAAGAAAAGAAATTTACAAGAAAAATAAAATTACAGGCCAATATCACTAATGAATGTAGATGCAAAAATCCTGAACAAAATACTACCAAACCAAGTTCAATTGCACATTTAAAGGATGGTTCACTATGATCAAGTGGAATTTTTCCCAACGATGCAAGGATGGTACAACATATGCAAATCCACAAATGTGATTCACCACATTAACAGAATGAAGAACAAAAAAAGAAACTATAACATCATCTCAGTAGCTGTAGAAAAATCATTTGCCAAAATTCAGCCTCCTTTTATGATTTTAAAAGAAAAAAAAAAAAACCCTCTCAACAATTAGGTGTAGAAGGCATGTATCTCAACCCAATAAAGGCTATACATGACAACCCCATAGCTAACATCATACTAAATGGTGAAAGTTAAAATGTTTCTTATTTCACATGATATACTTAAATCAACTCAAAATAGATTAAAGACTTAAACATAAGACCTTAGTCTAAAAAACTGCTAGAGGAAAACATAGTTGAAAAGCTCTGTGATATTATTCTGGACAACTATTTTTTGGATATAACCTCAAAAACACAGGCAACAAAAATGAATACAGAAAAGTGATACTACATCAAGCTAGAAAGCTTTTGCACAGCAAATGAAATAATCCATGTAGTGAAGAGACAACCTATGAAATAGAAGAAAATATTTACAAACGACACATCTTATAAGGGATTAATGTCAAAAGTATATAAGGAACTCAACTCAATAGCAAGAAAACAAATACAATTTTAAAATGGGCAAAGTACCTAAACAGACATTTCTCAAAAGAAGATATACAAATTGCTAAGAGGTATATGAAAAAATGCTCAGTATTACTAATCATCAAAGAAATGCAAATTAAAACCACAATGAGCTATCACTTCACACCTGTTAGAATGCCTATCATCAAAAAGACAGAAGATAAGTTTTGGTAGAGATGTGGAGAAGAGGGAACCCTTGTATACTGTTGGTAAGATTGTAAATTAGTTCAGCCATTATGAATTATAGTATGGAGATTCTTCAAAAAATTAAAAATAGAACTACCATATGACCCAGCAATCCCACTACTGGGTATATATTCTAAGGAAATGAAATCAGTGTGTGGAAGAGATATTTGCATTCCCATGTTCCTTGCAGCATTATTCACAATAGCCAAGATATGGAGCCAACCTAAGTGTCTGTAAACTGATGGATGAATAGATTTCAAAAGTGTCGTGTGTACAATCATGCATCACTTAACAATAAGGATGTGTGCTAAGAAATGCATCATCAGGTGATTTCTTTTCTTTTCTTTTGGAGACTTAGTCTTGCTCTGTTGCCTAGGCTGGAGTGCAATGGCACGGTCTCGGCTCACTGCAACCTCCGCCTCCCGGGCTCAAGCCATTCTAGTGCGTCAGCCTCCCAGGTAGCTGGGACTACAGGCATGCATCACCACGTCCGGCTAAAATGGGGTTTCACCATGCTGGTCAGGCTGGTCTCGAACTTCTGACCTCAAGTGATCCACGCGCTTCAGCCTCCCAAAGTGCCAGAAGTGGATGTGAGGGCGATCTGACTGTGACATCTGTCACCGCATTGATCGCCAGGGTTGATTCTGCTGATCTGGCTGCCTTCCTCCCCCACTGCTCCATGTGCGTCCCTCCCGAAGCTGCGCGCTTGGTCGAAGAGGACCACCATCCCCGCTAGAAGAGGGCCAGTCTTCGGTCAAGGGTATATGAGTAGCTGCACTCCCCTGCTAGAACCTCCAAACAAGCTCCCAAAGTGCTAGAGTTAGATATGTGAGACACCGTGCCCCTCCTCTTTTTTTTTTTTTTTTTTTTTTTTTTTTTTTTTTTTTTTTTTTTTTTTTTTTTTTTGAGAGGGAGTCTCACTCTGTCGCCCAGGCTGGAGTGCAGTGGTGCGATCTCAGCTCACTGCAAGCTCCGCCTCTCGGGTTCACGCCATTCTCCTGCCTCAGCCTCCCGAGTAGCTGGGACTACAGGCGCCCGCCACAGCGCCTGGCTAATTTTTTTTGTATTTTTAGTAGAGACGGGGTTTCACCATGTTAGCCACGATGGTCTCAATCTCCTGACCTCATGATCCACCCGCCTTGGCCTCCCAAAGTGCTGGGATTACAGGCGTGAGCCACCGCGCCCCGCCCCAGCCTCATTTTTTGAACATTATGTTCAACATGTTACTATACTGAATACTGTTAGCGACTTACAACCCGATTGTACCTCTTTGTGTATCTAAACATAGAAAGGTACAGTGAAAAGAAATATTCAAAGTCGAATTAACAGTATTGGCAATTGCTTGGAATAAAGACAAGGAAAGAGTCCAAGATCCCAGGGTGTCCAGTATAGTACTGGTGTCATTAACGAGAGCAAACAAACAAACAAAACAAAAAAAAACAGGCCGGGCGCGGTGGCTCAAGCCTGTAATCCCAGCACATTGGGAGGCCGAGACGGGCGGATCACGAGGTCAGGAGATCAAGACCATCCTGGCTAACACGGTGAAACCCCGTCTCTACTAAAACATACAAAAAACTAGCCGGGCGTGGTGGCGGCGCCTGTAGTCCCAGCTACTCGGGAGGCTGAGCCAGGAGAATGGCGTGAACCCGGGAGGCGGAGCTTGCAGTGAGCTGAGATCCGGCCACTGCACTCCAGCCTGGGCGGCAGAGCGAGACTCCGTCTCAAAAAAAAAAAAAAAACAAAAACAAAAACCAGAGGAAAAGGAGATTTGGGAGGAAAGATGATGGCCCAATTTGGGATATATTGAATTTAGTTGATAATCTGTTATTGGGTACATAAATAAGTAAATCATAAACTAGAGGTACTTGTCTCCTCAAGTATGCACAACGTAGTGTTTAGGGAGGTTGGAAGTCTGCTGTTTACATGTGTGAGTGGACCAGCAGCCTCACATCTCTGTTTTTCAATATCCTTAAATGTAAAATGATGATGATGGCAAGTTACTCTTGGGGATGAATCACAATCAAATGAGCTGTTATAAGTAAAAGATTAAAACAGTACCTGGCCCAGAGTAAACACTCCAGAAATGCTAGATATTGCCACTATTGCTTGATCCTGTGGCAATGAAGATCTCCTTCTCATCCAACTTTTATGTGAAAGACAGAGATAGCAAAAGCTTCTGAGATGACTTAGGGCCTAAGATTCCTGGAACTCTTTGTGGGTAGCTCCAGAGGGCAGTTCTATGTCTATGGATGAAGAGTTAGTGTTGCTGTGGGAATCTCAGAGTCAAGTGCTGCAATATGCTCTAGAAAAGTGCAGAGTTTTGTGATTTGGTGGAGACAACCTGTACAAACTCTCAGGAGTCAATTGTTAAATGTTTGACAATGTTGCCAGCCAGTTGTTGAATATAGCCATTATTAAAAATACAATTGTAGGCCAGGTGTGTTGGCTCACGCCTGTAATCACAGCACTTTGAGAAGCCGAGGCGGGTGGATTACCTGAGGTCAGGAGTTCGAGACCAGCCTGGCCAATATGGTGAAACCCCATCTCTACTAAAAATACAAAATTAGCCTGGCATGGTGGTATGTGCCTGTAATCCCAGCTACTCCAGAGGCTGAGGCAGGAGAATCGCTTAGAACCTGGGAGATGGAGGTTGCAGTGAGTCGAGATCTCGCCACTGCACTCCAACCTGGGCGACAGAGGGACACTCTGTTTCAAAAATAAATAAATAAAAAATAAAATTGTATAAGATTACAAATAATTAAGTTATACTAGAAATAAGGTAATAAATGCTGAACACTCACAATTTTAATTATTTTTACTACATTTTAATATTATCTGTGTTCTTCAGGCTATTCTCATCTATTTTATCCATAGGGTGGAAATATTGTATAATGACGTGCTACTCCACATCTCTTCACCGCATTCAATGATGTCACATTGAGAGCTTGAAATCAGCCATGGTGAGAATATTTATATCACAGAAGTTGATAACTGCTATGAATTTATTTGTTGTTTTATTGATTGATTAGACCAGAAAATGGCAAACTGTAACACACAAAACAAATCTAGCCCATTGCCCATTTTTGTATGGTTTATGAGCTAGAGTGGCTTTTATATTTTTTAATTGCTGAAAAAAATTAAAAGAAGAATAATATTTTACGAAAACTATATGAAATTCAAATTTCAGTGTTCATAAATAAAGTTCTGTTGGAATACAGTCACGCTCATTGGTTTACATACTGTCTGTGGGTTGCGTGTGTGTTACAGAGGCAGAATTGTATAGACAGAGATAGTTGAGATAGAGACCATATGGCCTGCAGAGCCTAAAATATTTACTATCTGGCCCTTTACAGAAAAAGTTTTCCAGTTCCTTGTTTAAACTTAAGAAAGTGATGGATAAAATGTAAATAATGCAGATTAAACTTTTTAAATATGTCATGTCTCTAGCCATTGCATTGTGAATAGTATTTAAAAATTGAGGAAATGTTCTTCCAGCATTCCAGTCATTGACCAAAAAGTTATTTCCCGCATACATCTTTGATGTTTTACTTAGTCTCATTCATCGACTTAAATGAAAATATCCACTAACATTCATATGAGAACTACATTTGTTTCTCAATGGCGACTGTAGATTGGCTATAGATTTTAAAAGTTCAGCAAAAATTAACAGGAGTATTCTGTAAGAATCAATTAGCTATATGAGTATTTTTTATTATTTATAAGTTGTATGCTACATATTCTTTACATTAGTACAATTCATAATAAGCATATGTACATATACATAGGTATACTTTTTTTCCCCAGAGAGCCAGTTATTAATTCTTGTTTGTTTTTTGTTTTTGATATGGAGTCTCACCCTGTCACCCAGACTGGAGTGCAGTGGCACGATCTCGGCTCACTGCAACCTCCGCCTCCCAGGTTCAAGTGATTCTCGTGCCTCGGCATCCCTAGTACCTGGGATTACTCGAGCCTGCCACCATGCCCAGCTAATTTTTGAATTTTTTGGTAGAGATGGGGTTTTGCCGTGTTGGCCAGGCTGATCTCGAACTCCTGACCTCAGGTGATCTGCCTGCCTCAGCCTCCCAAAGTGCTGAGATTACAGGTGTGAGCCACTACACCCGGCCCAGCTGTTAAATATTTAGTAACATACTGCTGGCTCAGTTCCTTTCCTCACCTTTTTGCATTCTTACCTCCCCTGGGAAATGGAAAAATCCCTGTTGATTCAGGGAGTTGGTGACCATTTCTTCTACGGCAGTATCATTCTGGTATTCTACAATGATCACAATTCAGGGGCTGGATGACAACAAGTCTAGGGACTGAGTGAGTCTGAAATAAAGATTAGACCAGGATCCCTCTGTGAGTCTTTTTCTTAAGCTTAGGCTTAACAACAACCTATTATTCAATCGTAACAGAATTGCTGAACTGTGCCCATGACTTCTCATGAGTTTTGGCTTAAATTATTTTCATCTGGGATTCCTTTTTTTCTTTTCTTATTCTCATTTCTCCAAATTGGCCTGGAACCTTGCCTGCTGGGACCCCCGAATCACAAAAATCTTTTGATAGTCCCCCAAGTGACTTATAAGCTTGGACATTGCAGGTAACTGACAAGCTTGGCCATCGTCTAAGCCTGCCTAGTAGAATGCTTCTTCCTTGCTGCCCTTGCCTCAAAAAAGTTACACAAACTGAGACCCCAGGAGCCCTTGCCCAAATTAAACCCAGCCTCTGGGCAAACATTAAGTAAGAGACAACTGAAAGGATGACAAGCACTCCTTGTTCTCACTGAAAGTCTCTAACTACACAGACAGAAGGGCATGCTGGAGGCCTCATTGCAGAACTTGGATGTTAATGCCTTAGTCATTCCTTCCTCCCTAAATTTGTTAAGGCTAAGATTATTGGGGTCACTCACAGAAAATGAACTAGCACAGCTCATTCAGCATTAGTAATTAGGTGATGATATATTTATGTAAAGACAAATGCATAAAAGCTTTGAATTGGTAGCATCGTAAGAGAAGAATGTATTATCTGATTATTTTCTAAAGTGAAGGAAATGTGTGCTGCTCATTTCACAACTGTTCCCTTCACCCAAATGTGCTTCCTGAGCAAAAATGTGTTTTAGGCACATAATCAATGTTTTTATGTAATCATTTCAAAACTGGAGAGCCAGTTTAGATTACAACCATAATCAAAATTCATAGCGTGACGTTTTTTGAAACATTAGGTGTCTGAGAAAATTATCACACGATTTCACCGTGGGACTGTGTTGCCAATTGATTTTAAAACTACACTGATGATTTCACGGTTAGCTTTGGGCCCATCATTGACTAACATGTCACATCCCACCTTCCATCAGCTAACTATGTTCTTGTCGAAAAAATGTGAAGTCAAATCTGCTTGTGTTTTCTCAAACCAAGGAAAAACAGTGGGTGTAATGTTTTAAATTAAGCAAGGTTGTTATTCTGGTAGGTATAGAAGAACTTAAAAATAGTTCGTACCAACCCAGAAATCCCTTATTCATATTTCATGTATTAAGGTAGCTCTAACTATTATATTTCATCCTTTTGAAAGTTTCAGATTAAGCAGTCACTGTCTTTTCCTCCTCATGGATGACTTGCAAAAATAGTGAAACCCATTTTTCCAACAGGTTGCCTAAAGCAACAAGATTCCTATTATGTAAGAAAAAAAATAGATTGCTTATATTTAGTACATTAATTGTTGTCCCAAAATACTCCCCTAAGCTTATAAAATTCCTCCTTAAAGCTGTTTATTAGAATGGGGATTCATTTTAGTAAAGTTACAAATTGTTCGTGGCCAACAGTCACATCGTTCAATGTGTTGTATAAATAGCAGTAGCCAATGCCTGGTAATAGAATATGAGTATGACTTTTATTATATTATCACACAAATTTTGAATGGTTTCTTTATATTAATAACACTGATTATTAAGTGAGAAGATGGCCCTGTATAGTGAGGCTTGACTACATGGGATGAACATTTCTAATTCCAGGAATAAAACGAAGACATATGTACATGTATATCCATATAGGTATCTATATCTTTCTATGCTTACACATATGCATTCGTATCTATATAATCTGTAATGAGTTTGTTTTCCTCAAGTATATTTCAGTTTTACTGAATTAGACAAAAGCCCCCAAAAAGGGTATTGTATCGTCATCCAACTGATTAGAGTCTGAGTTTTACACTTTCCTTCAAGCACCTGACATTTTCTTCTTGTTCTGGCAGCCCCATTTTTAGTTCCTCCCTCCTGTTTGGTCAGAAATGAAACCTTGACAACATGCCACATTCCCCTGCAATCTGATTATAAATCATGTCTGTGTGTGTTCTCGGCAGCAAGCAGGAGCTTCATGTGGGGCTGTAGAAAGCTACACAGCTGGAGCTAAACTGTGATTTTATTCAGACTCTGCAAGAGAATTGGAGAATTATAGGCATAGATAATAAATACACCTCCAGGAGAAGAGAGAAAAGACAAAAGGGGGTCAAACAAAATAAAGAAGCACAGGTAGAGGCATACGATGTGCTCTCAGCTGCAAAGACTGAACAGGAGGCTGCTTCCTGTCAAAATTCACATCAGCACTTGGCCAGGAATGGGGTGGGATCAGAAAATGCTTCCTGAAGGAGATGGTGCCTGAGATGTGTCCAGAATCACTCACGTTGATGCATAATGAAAAGATCATTGGACTTAGAGCCAGAGATCATGGTTCAAGTCCTAGGTCTACTACTCATTAGCTTTGTGATCTCCAGCAGTAATCATTGAAGCTAACAGTTATCACCTCCTACTGTGTACAGGCAAGCACGATGCTAAAATCTTTGTGTGCATTAACTACCATATGAATAAGGCCCAATTATTTTCATCTCCATTTACTGCTACGGAAACTGCATTACAGAGACATTAAGTTACTTGAGTCAAGGAATGAGTAAAATAAGTGGATTTGAGCCACTGCCATGAACTACCACTGCAAACTCTAAACTTGCAAGAAGTGGGTTAGTTTTCTTAGATATAAAATGAGGCTAACAATGTCTGTCCTATTCTCACATAATCTTGTAAGGATCAAATGTAATAATGTAGTTGAAAGTGCACTGAAAAATGTATATCCAAGAAAAATACAAGACGTTAATTCTTTTTCCAGCCACTGTAGCATTGAATGACTTCGCACTGTTGCTTCATCAACACGTGCCATAACTATCCTCCCCAGCCCAGAGCTACAAAAGCTCTGTGTGGTCATGTCATGTGCTTAATGCACAGAGGATATACTAACTGTTGGCTTCATTGCCCATAGGACACACACCCCTTGCTGAAAACCATTCTCGCCAAGATGCTCCCACTCCCAACCCTGCAAATGTGATACCTGAAGCTCATGTTAGTCACAGGAAACACCACGTCATTAGGGTAATGCTTAAGGATTCCATCTGGAGGATTCCATCTGAGGCCTGTTCACACACCAACTCCCTCCAACCTAAGCCCAGGTGTTGAGGAGTTATGATCTTGAACTTGGTTTTTTCATGGTTTCTGGAGTTCCTTTCTAGTTAAGCTTCCTAAGTTAAGGGAGAGGGGGCAGTTGAGTTTACAGTACTGTGATACAGCCAGATCTGAGATGTTTGGCCTCTTGAGTTTAACCGAATAGAGAAAGGAGAGAAAACCTCTGAGGGCCTCCCAACTGCAAGCAGAGGCCTAACTCAGGGACTGTCTTACCGGTCTGTCATTGTGGGACAGACAGCTCTGAGCAGAGAGATGGTAGCTAAAGACTAAATGTTGACTTTCTGCACGTTTCTCAGAGTTATACTGCCACATAGAGGGCACTATGTGGTTGAAAGGAAGCAGGAGAGTGACAGAGATGGCTCTTTCTCTCCAAGTTCAGTGTTCGTTTGAGTACAGGATAGATAATCAAACAGAATGGGACGTTTTAAAAAATCCCATTATTTAAATTTTGCCTTGCTGTTTATTTCTAGCAGATGTGTAACGGTGAAGTCTAGAGTCCAAAGCAACCCTGGGAACAAAGAAGTTGAAACCGATGATCAATTCTTGAAGGTTCTAGTCTGCAAACACCAGCCAAACTTTATTAAGCTCTTACCTTTCCAGCACTGAGTTGGGTGCTATAGGCCAGTGCTTCTCAAACTTGAATGTGCACACAAATCTTCTGTCTTACTGAAACACAGGTAAATCTAGGTTGGGACCAAGGTTGCACATTTCTAAAAGACTTCCAGACAATGCTGATGTTGCTGATCCATGGACCACGCTTTGAGCAGCAAGGCTATAGAGGATGCAAAAATAAAGAAAACAGTAGTTCTGCCCTTAAGGAGCTTGTGTTTTGCCACAAGATTGACTACTAATATTTGCTTGAAAATGCCAGTCTGAAGCTTTCCAGATAATTTTAAGGATCTTTGAATAACTCTCAAAATATAGAGCCAAAATAATTCTCCTACAAGGAGTATTTGTGTGTGTCTTGTGGAATCAATTGTTTTAAGCTGATGTTATGGAGCTATAAGTTTCAGAATTCTACACTGTCAGATGTTAGCAACCCAAACTTTAGTTTTTCCTGAAAGTGAAAATATAATAAAATCACTAAGTGCTTAATAGTACGAGACATTTAAAAATATTGCAGTAATTTATCTTGTGTCAATATTTAATACAGAGCCCATCACTAACCTGGTGATTTGCATTAGCAGCATTCAACAATTTAACCCCAGGGGACTCAAGGAAGAAAGCTGCAACTTTCCTGATGCCTCATCGGGGCACAAGGGCAATGACTATAATGCCAACAGGTCTAAGGAGCTAGGAATCTTCCTTAACTGCAGCTGAAGAATTCTTTTTCTTTTCTTTCTTTCTTTCTTTTTTTTTTTTTTTTTTTTTTTTTTTGAGACAGGGTCTCACTCTGTTGCCCAGGCTGGAGTGCAGTGGTGGGATCATGGCTACAGCCTCGACCTCCTGAGCTCAAGCAGTCTGCCTGCCTCACCCTACCAAGTAGCTGGGACTGCAGGCATGTGCCACCATGTCCAGCTAATTTTTGTGTTGTTGTAGAGATGGGGGTCTTGCTATGTTGCCCAGGCTGGTCTCTAACTCCTGGGCTCAAGAAACCTTCCCACCTCAGCCTCCCAAAGAGCCACCATGTCTGACCAAGAATTATTTTAAATTCTTCTATTTAAAATAAAGAGCTGGATAACACTTCGAAAGGATTATAGAAAATTTACTAACAGGTAATTTAAACATACCTGTAAAAATCAAATTATAAATAATATAGAGGGTCAGGTTTGGTGGCTAATACCTGTAATCCTAGCACTTTGGGAGGCTGAGGTGGGCGGATTACTTGAGTCCAGGAGTTTGAGACCAACCTGTTTGAGTCCCTGTCCCTATGAATGGAAGGAAGGAAGGAAGGAAGAGAGGGAGGGAGGGAGGGAGGGAGGGAGGGAGGAAGGAAGGAAGGAAAGAAGGAAAAGGAAGGAAGGAAGGAAGGAAGGAAGGAAGGAAGGAAGGAAGGAAGGAAGGGAGGGAGGGAGGGAGGGGGAGGGAGGGAGGGAGGGAGGGAGGGAGGGAGGGAGGGAGGGAGGGAAAGGGACCCATACAGGGTGTTGCATGCTTGTAGTCTCAGCTACTTGGGAGACTGAGGTGGGAGGATCACTGAAGCCTAGGATTTTGAGGTGGCTTCTGTAACTTAACTGCTCCATAACCACAAATTTCCTTGCATTAGTTATTCTATTTCTCAGGGCTTTGATGAAATTGTGTCTCCCTACCATTCTGCCACAAAGCTAAAGCTTTGGGCCTTTATGTCATCATGAAGTGGGTTTGGTTTTTCAGGAATTGAAGAATAAATTATTTTATTAAAAGGGCTTCTGAATTAGCTGGGCATGGTGGTGCACACTTGTGGGCCTAGCGACTCCAGAGGCTGAGGTGGGAGGATCACTTGAACCCGGCAGGCAGAAGTTGCAGTGAGCCAAGATCGTGCTGCTGCACTCCAGCCTGGGTGACAAAGGGAAACCTCATCTCCAAAAAAAAAAAAAAAACACAAACAGTGAGGTAGCTTTTGTTTATGCACTTCAAAAGCAAGTATGATTTATGATACATCAGATTACATGCAAAATAAAGTTGTTGCTGTTGCTTATTAAATGGCAGCGCAGGAAGAGTTCTCTTTTGAAGACAAAAATTTTTTCTGTCTAAAGCAGATAAACACATAAAGGCAAAAAAGACAGTAAAACCCTGGACCTGTCCTCCAAAAGCCATTGGATCTCCAGTCTTCATCTAAGAAACTCCTTTCGTGTCAAGACTTTAACCAAAGTTTTGCTTTATCTCCCAACTTCTTATACAACAATAAATGTAATAATTATGAAGAGAATGAACTTTTTAACGGTACACTGATATCATATACTCTTAACCTTCAATTGTGATTTTTTTCTTTTAACTTCATTTTATTCAAATGTATTTTGAAAAGCTTTATACTTCCCAGATATAGTACTTTATCATTGATTGGATCAAGAGCTAGTGACTGTCTAGAAAAAGCATAATCCTTCCATTCATTCAACCAAATGTGGTTGACTCTCTAGCTTAAAGCCAGATGCTGGGAGTCCAGGGATGAAACGCATCTCCCTGTGCTCTAGGAGGGGAGGCAGGCAAGTGTCAGCTGGCCATACTGAGGGACACTTTCCTGAAGCTGCCAGGGGAGCCAAAGGCAAAGGTTAGCTCTGCAGAATCGCCTCAGAGGTAGCCAAGTCGTGTAGGGAAGTGGCAACTGTTTTTGAAAAAGAGAGAAGTATGTGGGAGAGACCCCGGGCATGGAGAGTGTGGCCCACCCAAGGAACCACAGGTTAACTAAAGTGGGTGTTACTCGGGTGGGCAGGGTCTGGTGTGGGAAGGGCCTGTGCACCCCATATTTTATCCCAATGGTGATAAGACATTGAAGAATTTGATGCAGGAAAGAGATATCATCAATTTCATCTCAGAAACTCTGGAAACGGGAAGAGGAAACTGAAGGGCGGTGAGACGGTTGCTACAGGGATTGATGCAGATGAGAAATGACGGGCAGGGACAGAAGAAGGTGCAGACAGAGATGGATTCAGGCTCTGGAGACATAACTCCTGTTATACTTTATTTCGAGGAGAAATTCTAGTTTGAAGTTTCATCTCACCTTTAAGCACCTTCTCCAGCCCAGCTTTTGCCCTAAATGTCAGAACTGTCATATCAAATTGTCCATCCCCAAAAGAAAGTATGTCAGTCTTCCCACTTCCCCAGCTCTCGCTTTTAGTGCTTGAGGGGAAAGGAGAGGTTGGAGAAATAAGGCAGAAATGAGATGCTGTACTATTATTTAAAGGCCTAAATCCCTATGACCCCTTTCTGTTGTCCTTAATCATCCTAAAATAGTGCTATTCTCAAGACAGTATGCAGTTTGTGACCAGCAGTCAAACTTCTTGCCCAAGTACTGTCAGGTTTAAGACATATAACAAAGCAAATTCTTGCTGACGTTTTCTTTTTTAAGCATTAAAAATTTTCCCCAGTCACTGTGGCTCACTATGTAATCCTAGCACTTTGGGAGGCTGAGGTGGGAGGATCACTTGAGCTGAAGAGTTCAAGACCAGCCTGGACCACATGGTGAGATCCCATCTCAACAAAATATCAAAAAATTAACCAGGCATGGTGGCACATACCTGTAGTCCTAGCTACTAGGGAGGCCGATATGGGAAGATTGCTTGAGCCTGAGAGGTCGACTTTGCAGTGAGCCTTGATCACAACACTATACTCCAGCCTGGGCGACAAAGCAAGACCTTGTCTCAAAAGAAAAAAAAATTCCACACAATCGAACAGAATCTCAGATCACTGAATTCCCATGGGCTGATATATGTATCTGATAGAGCGTACAGTCAATTGACACACATTCACTAGTTAAATATTCTAATATGTGTTAGAAAACAGGTAACTAGCATATCACATCCATTGTTTCAGGAATATTACTGCTAAGAAGATGTTAAGTTAAAGTAAGTCATTTTAAAGGTGACATCTAGATATGGCAGAAGTAGTAAAAATGGATCAGTAGCTCAAAACTGAAAAATACTGACCCAATCAAATTTCTCATTCACGAAGAGACAGAAGTTTGGGACACTAAGTGAGAATCCCACTGTAGCAAACGCAGGCTGTTTATCAACACTAAGTTCCGCTTTTGTATTGGTCCATTTTTTTTTTTACCTGAGGCGGGATAATTTACAAAGAAGGGAGGTTTAATCAAGTCACAGTTCCATATGGCTGGGAGGCCTCAGAAAACTTACAATCATGGTGGAAGGCAAAGGGGAAGCAAGCACCTTCTTCACAAGACAGCAGGAGAGAAAGAGCACATGAAGGGGCTTATGAAACCCCTTATAAAACCATCAGATCTCATGAGAACTCACCGACCATCCGGAGAAGAGCATGGAGGAAACCGCCCATGACCCAGTCACCTCCCACCAGGTCCCTCCCTTGACATATGGGGATTATAGGGATTACAATTTGAGATGATATTTTGGTGGGGACACAGAGCCAAACCATATCACCTTTCCTCCCAAGCCTGCGGCTAAATCATGACTCCCAGCTCCCTGCAGTCAGAATGCGTGTTTCCCCCCACCCCCCACCGGCCCACGTTCTTTCTCTTTCCTCACCTGCCAAATACAAGAACACAGCAGGGACTCCTAGGGAAGGATGATCATGTGGAAGCAAAAGCTCTCTTTCCCCAACACACACTGGAGAGTGACATGAGATAAGCCTTTAGGGTGGTGGGCCCCAGAGATTTGGGGATGGCTAAAGCAATTAGCTTACCTAAGTGAAAACAGCATCCCACAAGTAATAGCCCAGCTGGAATTAGGACCCAGGTGTCCTGCCTAAGGGTCTTTGTTAAGGATAAATTCGTGAGTGAGAGGGGAAAGCCAGTACTTTAGTTCTCAGTTTCAATTCTCTTAAAAGAATGAGATGCTGAGAAGCACCCAAATTGCAGAAAGAACATTTTAGATGACACAAGTTTAAAGTCAGTACTGTGACAATGAGATATTCATCTCCACAAGTTTATTTACATCAGGATATTATTGTTTCCATAGCAGACTAAAGCAAGGAGAGAAAAACCTTTCCAGTAGGCTTGAGCTTAATCAGATGAACCCAAGTTGACCCCATTCCCTCCCCTCAGCATCTGATCCCGACATCTATCCAATGTCTGATCTCTAGCTCAGTTTGAGGCTAGGGCAGCAGAGCACAGAAAGCATCCTGATAGTACTTTCCTGTCATGCTTGAGTCTAACTCCAGCCAGAGCTGCTTGCAGAAGCAAGGTGACGCATAGGCACAGCCCAGCAGCTGGTAAGTGCAGAGCCCAAGCTTCCATTCTGAGCTTCAATGTAAATGTCTTGATGCACCGTCTCCATTAGCTGAGTTCGCGCTTGATAAAGGATCAGGATTGGCTGCTCTCCCAGCCTTGGGTACTGTGCAGCTTTGCAACTGTTCATGCAATTAAAAGGAATTCCATTTGTTCCATGGGCAGGGGTATATATATCTATATCTATATCTGTATATCTATATCTATATCGCTATCTATCTAGATATAGATATATAGCTATAGATATCATGTCTCCCAGTCCCCTGCAGTCCAACAGCCCAAGAGCAGATTCCTTCTGGGATTGTAGCTTTTGGTATTCTCTTTCTCTCTTTGCTTACAAACCAGAGGGAGAAAAAGGTGGTTTTGTTTTTGAATGTGATAGCCCCATACCCTGATCATAAAGATGGGATGTCTATAATGGATGTAAGTCCTTGTCCTACAGGTAACACTTGATAGTGCAGGGAAAGAGCAATCAATGTCAAGAGTAAACATGGGGAAAGAGGGAAGGATATTTAGGATAAAAAGTTAATATAACTATAAATCAGTTGAGAACATTTATGCACTTGCCGTGAGTGGCTGAAACTACATAACTATCCAATTCCTGTGTGTGTTTGTTGCAAAGTGGGAATAGCTCTCCCTTTCACCAGTTAGCTAGTCAAAGTTTGCAGGTAGCAACAGGTTGATGCAAATAATAGTGTCTTGATTGACGTGAGCAAACACACAGAGATGCTCAGGAGGATATCCAGCCACAGTGAAAGGGAGGAGACAACTAAGGAGAAGCGAGTACCCGTCGGCCTGGGCAGACACCTACTCTGGGCAACTAAACGGGCCCATCAGCTCAGTCAGTCAACTTACCTGCTCAGAAAGCTTCATCTTCTTCAAGAACATACCATCCACAGACCCTGCTTTGACTCAGTTACCCATGGTCTCCTTCCCAGGTCCTTTGTCCTTATGCTTCTCCCCTCAGGCCTCCTCCCTCATTACTCTGGCTCACTGAGCACTGACCATTTAGTTTTTCAAAACTCACCATCAAGTCCAGGAATCACTGATGAAAGACATATTAAACAATTTGCTGCCTAAAGTCAGTTTCTATTCATCTTGTGATGAATGGGATATCCTCCCTGGGGTAACAAAAACCATCCTAGGAGACCTGGGTCTTGCAGGTGGAACTTGCCCTGGAGCCAGGATGCCAGTAGGGCCACAGGCATAAGCTCTGAGGAGCGCCTCCCCGGCCTCAGATCCCATCCCCACAGTGCAGACACATGGAACATAAAGCCTGGCCGTGGCACCAGCAAGGGCACCCTCAGCAAAGAGTATACATGTCCATTTCCAAGTTTTAGTGGTAACATGTCTAGATATTTTAACTCTGGTGCCAAAAACATACTGGGAAAACAGAAACAACTGAACAGTTTGAATACATCCATCTAATTTCTTGGGCTTTTGCTCCTGATAAAGGGTTGGCAAATGCTGTTCCTATAGTTCCTATAGTTCTCTCTCATGGCCACTTCAACAAGGGCCCCTACATTCATGGTCATGCATGAGTTCCTCAGAAAGGCCTGGATCTGTCTGAAGTCACAGGTTAAAAAGCCTCCAGAGGCAGACAGGTGTGGCACTCCCACACCCACAGCCCTGTCTGAACCAATTTCCATTGCTGGCTGACAAGGAGTGGGGTAGGGAGAAAGATGTGGGAAAATCAACAGAAGAGATAATCATGGTGTAGTCATACAAGACAATACACTAATATAAATAACTAGGATTCTACTTATTCATATAAGACAATAGTATAAATAACTAGGATTCTACTTATTCATATAATTTCAAAAAACAATGCCGCCTGAGATCCCTATCACTGAAGGATGTGAGAAAGAGTCAATAATCATTACATTTTAAAAGCAAACGTTGTTGTTTATGGACACATTCTTATGATGTATTGTCACGCATTGCTTCACGATGGGGATGTGTTCTGTGAAATGCATTGTTAGGCAATTTCATCATTGTGTGCACACTGTCGAGTGTGCTCACACAAACCTCAGTGGGACAGCCTGCTCCACACCTAAGCTGTGTGATACGGCCTCTTGTTCCTAGGCTACACGCCTCTATAGCATGTTACTGTACTGAATACAGTAGGCGGCTCTAACACAATGGTAAGTATTCATGTATCTAAACATATCTAAATATAGGTAAGGTTTCAGTGAAAATACAGTATTATAATCTTAACGGGACCACCATCATATATGCAAACCCTTGTTGACCAAAACATCATTATATGGCACAAGAGTGTATAAAAATTATGCACGGATTTGATCAACACAAATTCAGGGAAGAAAACGAATGGTATAAAAGAAGGGACACACAGGTTGCTATTCCCTCTGAAACTGGGCGGGAGATACACAGGGGATGGTTTTACTTCTATTTTTAGATAAAGTATTTCAGAGACATAAAAAAGCACTAAGAAAGGGAAGTCTAAGATAAGGGTCAGGCCTTTGCAATCAGTGGGTGTGTGTGTTGTGGGGCGGAATGGGATATGGGCAAACCACCACCAGCAAAGAATATAAAAGTTACGTGTTCAGTAAGATGTTTTTGTAATTGAGAGTCTACATTTTGCATTTGGTTTTAGAAACAAAAGCTCCTTTGTAAAATAATTCACAGTGGAGAACCTATTTCTACAAGGTCCCCGTCTAGCTGACACAAAACATCGTAAAGTAAGAATATTACCAGTGAAAGAAAATGTTATTGTGTCTGGGTCCATTTCAAAACAAACACGTATCACAGGAAAGTGATCAACCAACATAAGTGGGCAAAGGATGAGAGGAAGCTTCCCTAGCCAGGTCCAAAGCCTTAAGGCTTGAAAGGGACAAACACAGCACTTCTACTGCCAAAACCTTACCCAGAATTGCCCTCAAGCTGGACATGGTGGCACACACCTTAGTCCCAGCTACTTGGGAGGCTGTGGTGGGAGAATCGCTTGAGCCTGGGTGGTCGAGACTGTAGTGATAGTGAGCCATGATTGTCCCACTGCACTCCAGCCTGAGCCACAGAGGGAGACTCTGCCTCAGAAACAAGACAATAAACAACAACAAAAAAACAGAACTGCCCTCTCCCACTCCACACTTGGGAGGAAGCCATTTGTCTGTCATCCTTTTGAAGTACAAAAGGATAGTTGGAAAGTTTAGCATGTTCAGGCAGTGAACAGAAACACAGAATCATATATTAGAATATGGAATAACAAGTTTTTAATCCTATAACATGAAAACAGAATTCAGTATTAATACAGGTCCTGTATCCCCTTTGTGAACCATGTGCAATAAATGTCAAAACATTTAGGGAAATAATTTCTTCACTGGAACCAGAAATGGAGGCACCTTGAGAACGTTTATCTGCTGGGAAAAAAAAGCAGGGTAGAGGGAATGCTAAAATCTTTTAAGAACTTCTGGGTACTTTAAAATTTTTTAAAGTCTTCATAAAATATGGCTATGTTTTTATGTTTATAATTTCATTAGAGCTTGAAAGAAACAAAAGCTGCAGTGAATTTCATCTATACCCATTTCACCAAAACCTGCCTGAGTGTAATCTCTTCTATGTAAAGGAATCTAGAAGATATGGATTTCTTATCCTCTTGAGAGGTTTTGGAGGCAGAAAAAGCAAATCAAGTCTTCGGGACCGCCCCCATGGAATCCCCTCTCCAGAGGCCCCTCTGCAGAGGCACACATAGCCCAGAGGGCTCAATAACTACTGGTCCAGGGCTACTAATTTTGGTGATAACAAGAGCACAATGCAAAATTCACATTTAATCTCCAATAAGCACCACCCACCTTCGAGGCCAAATCTACTCATTTTTCCTTCCAATCTTTAAAAGAAATTCAAAACAATTGTTTTGTTTTCCATTTTATCCATCTTGTAGCCTACATAAGTGCTGGGCAGACGCATTGGCTCACGCCTGTAATTCCAGCACTTTGAGAGGTCAAGGTGGGTGGATGGATCACTTGAGCCCAAGGGTTCAAGCCCAGGAGTTCAAGACCTGCTTGGACAATACAGGGGTGGGGGGGAACCCTCTACAAAATAAAAAATACAAAAAATTAGCCAGGTGTGTCAGGCGTGGTAGCTCACACCTGTAATCTCAGCACTTTGGGAGGCTGAGACAGGTGGAACAGTTGAGGTCAGGAGTTCAAGACCAGCCTGAACAACACGGTGAAACTGTCTCTACTAAAAATACAAAAAAGTAGCCGAGTGTGGTGGTGAACACTTGTAATCTCAGCTACTCGGGAAGCTGAGGCAGGAGAATCGCTTGAACCTGGGAGGTGCAGGTTACAGGGAGCCAAGATCGTGCCGCTGCACTCCAGCCAGGGTGACAAGACTGAAACGCCATTTGAAAAGTGAAGAGAGGAGAGGAGACGAGAGGAGAGGAGAGGAGAGGAGAGGAAAGAGAAACCATACATAGATTAGTGAACCGTAGATCATGAAAGATGAGGAATAATTCAAGCCATACCAAAGCTTAGGGTAGAGGTCTCCCAAGAGACACAGCTGGTGGGTTGGGTTCATTATTCTGATGTTCCTTCTGAAGGTGAAATTTGCTTTTTCTACCTCCCAAAGCATCTTCTAAGACAGAAATATACGCTTAATGGGTGCCTAAATCAAACCTGATCATAGACATAATAGCAGCCCTGTACAAATAAGCATGGTATCCTTGGATTAGAATTAAATGTCAGTGACCCCTAAGAGGTATGTGACTATATCTGGGCCTCAACCCGTGTCTTACTGACTAGGATGGTGGAGTGAAGCTACAGCAGGCAGTGCTTATTCAAATCCCTTCACCCATCTGTCTAGGCTGTCCCTTCCTTCCTTTACTAATCTATGGAGAGCTACCTGGGAAATAAACAGACAGGAAGGAAAAAAGCCTCAGAGTGGCCATTTATCAACCATGAATATCCCTGGATGCCTTGGAACACTTAATCCTAATAGCATGCCACGTTTACAAAACCAGTTTTGAAGATGCTTGAAATAGAGATAACACTTTTAATACTCTCAACAAACATTCCAGACGAATATGTCAGCCATGACAATTAGTAAATAAGTCTAACACATGGTCATAAGACAAGCAGTTTATTGTTTAAAAAATGTTGGACTATATTACAATCTATTCAAGTCTAAGGGAACCTAAATTCATTTACATTTTTCAAATGTCATCTATATTGTAAACAACATTAGTTGATCCAAACTGCAGAAGCCTCTGACAATTAATGGCACTTCTGATGTGGAGGTGAAGTTCTGGAAGTGCTTCCATTCAGAACCTTACTGTAGAAGAAGAACTGAAGGTGGCTCCATGAGGGACACACGCAGGTACCTGAAACAAGACCAAAAGCAAGGTCAGCACAAGCCAAGGACTTCAGTTTAATAAAATCTCAGGCCACAGAAAACTTTCCAGTAATTTTAACAGAATGGAAGGAAGCTGGCTGACTACAAGTATTAAAAGCTGACAAATTATAAATCTAGATCTCTTCAAATTTATTTGTAAATTTGTACACGTAACCTTACTTTTCCAACCTGGCACCAGATATACAATTTAATCTATTTTTAATCTAGTAACCATTACTATAACCCATTAAGCTTTAAATAGAGAGCTAAGATATGAAAATGTCAGTGACTTACTTTGAAGCCTTGTACTTCTCCCTAATTGCCTGCTGAGGTCGATGGGGTATATCAAGGTACACTTTATGAAGCTCACTCAGGCAAGGCACAATTTCACTTAATGAATACCCTGTAAATGCAGCAAGGGTTTCCGGCTAATCAAGACAAAAGAAAAAAATTGCTTCATATAACTTTGTATTCGAAATCTGAAAATAGCCAATTTGAAATAAAGGGAATTAATCCCTTAGTAAATATTCACATTCATCTTAAAAGAAACCAGAACCCCCTTCAGAGACGTTAGATGGAAAATATCAGAAAGTACAGCCAGGACTCTAAATTTTCTCATATTATAAATTTATAATGCTCAACTTGGGACTGGATCACTTTCCTTGTTCCCTCATGAGTGAAATGTTTACTGGTCCTTATAGAGCCCTGCTTGCCTGACCATTCTATTTGTATACAATATGAACAATTTTTAGTCAAAACACTGCAGTGCTGGAATAAGAACTGCTTTAAAAAGGTAAAAGAAAATTTTTTAAAAAAGAAAATGCAGCAGAAAAAAACATAAGCATTCATGAAAATAAAGGTAGACACCCCGCTTCTTTTAGTACAACAGTGAGCCTTCAGAACCAAACCTAGGGGTCCATTTCTGATGCTGTCACCTTCTTGGGCAAGAGGCAACACTTTACTACTCTGTTGTCTTGAAAGCCTGAAGTACAATCTTCTGGTCATCCTAATTGGCCCAGGTTTGTTTGTTTGTTTGTTTGTTTTTTAATATAGAGGGTAAAAGTCAAAAACTTTTGCTTGAAGCAGTCAATATACCTCAAGGGCCCTCCCTGAATAACAGTGGGCACTAAGGTTTCCAGGCCTGCTTCTGTTGAAGGAGCATGTGATACTATCTCCTTGACTTCCTGCAATCTCACTCCTCATAGAGTGAAGTCATTGAGTCAAAGCCGTGAAGACTGACCTGGAAGACTCAGCAGCATGTGGTCTGCTGTCAAGATGACTAGATCCTTAATGAACTAACGTGCCCTCATAAGAGGCAAGCCCATTCTAGATAGACCTTGAATTTCATCTAGAAAGAAGTTAGATCTTACCCAAAAGTGCTTGTTCACAGTGTAGTTTGCCAGGCAAAAAGCTGCTGCAGCTATCAATGAAGGAAGATATTTCAAGAATGGGTCTGCTTCAAGTAGACTCAGCTCTGCTACATACTAAGCACAAGAGAAGAAAACACATTGGAATTAGAAATGTGACTAAGGTCACAAGTAAGCCTGGAAATGGCAAGGAAATAAATGGTGTCTTATCTTTGTTCAGTCGGCATCTACAGAAATAGATGTTCAAGATGGTTTACTGGGTTAGTAATTGGTATGCCTGTCTATAACAACAGCAACATTTATGTTTTGGTAAAATGTCATTACAAAAGTATTTGGCCTACTCCCAAAGGATAGGTGATAGGTTACTTTTCTAATGCTAGTCGTTTATGTTTATGTTGAGATAAAGTAGCACTGCTCTGGCAGCTGGAATTGGAACAGAGATTTTAGCCAAAAGACAAAAACATTAAAGCTATTAATCTATCAGGCAAATGCATGCAGTTCAGAGACTAGGACAGCACCAGTGGGAGCATCTCATATTAGAAGAAACATAGTAAAACATGTGGACATCTTTGCTACTCAAAGCACAGCACATAAATACCAGATATCCTAGATTATGGTCGCTGGAAACCCAATTGACCAAACCAATACTTCAATGCCTTCAACTAAAGTTCTATAACTCCAAACAACCAAATAATGCTCATTACTTAATAACATATTAGGATGAGACTAGAACCATATTAAACTAGATTTACTTTGTTCCCATTCTATAAACCTAGGAGGTTTTGCTTGTATGTGATCTGTATCCAATAAGGGAACAGTTTCCAAGCTTAAATTTTTGAATAGTTGGGTGATTAGACAACCCGTGCCTGCCAAACATAGTCAATAGTAATGCCTTATAACCAAAAGCTGGGTTCTTAAAATTAGCTCTCTTTCAGCACTGGAACAGTTTTTCTGGGCCTGTGGGAAGAAAACCGAAAAGGAAAGAACTGAAGGATAATTGGGAAAAGTTGATTTTTACAATCCTTGGCATTGGAAGTTCCTGGAAATCACACGGCATACACACCTTAGCCAGGTTCTCAGTCCTGACGCACACTCCTTGTCGCCTCAAGTACTGAAGGAGAAATTGATTGGTGGTTGGCACTGTCAGATCAAAAGCTAGAACTTTCAGAAGCAAGTGTTCCATTTTTAACAGTTGTCGTTTTGTGTATGTATCATCAGTGATATAGACAAACTCGTCTACTTCAGGAGGATATATCTCTTCATATTTCCTGGGAAAGGAAGAGTTTTTAGAAGTAAAACTTGGAACCTATAGCTCTCCTCCTGTGCTACCATAAGCCATGCCTCTTCACATGGCCCTTGCAGACTTACTTTGCAGTCACATATCCACTTAAACACCACTAAATGACTCCAGGCTATGAAAATATTAGGAGCTTGTTTCTGGACCAAGAGCATGATTATTACAAGGATATGTTATATTTACTGCTAGGAGTAGTAACAAATAATTTCCAACTGAGAATTTTAGCTTTGGGCCTGTGATACGCTGAAAGATTCTGAATGACAGACACTACAGGTAAATTCCTACACATTCTACAGACCTCAAATCATTTCATAGAAAAAAGTCTTAGGATTAACACAATGATAGAAACAAACTCCATAGGCCTCTAGTTTTTAAAAAGATGCTGTTCGACTTTCTCCACTGAATTAGCAAATGATGCTTATAGCTAAGAGACATAATGATATAATTTCACTATGATCAATTCTTTCCTTCTGCCTTCGTTTCCCCTTTCTTTAGGGGAATTCTGGCAAGTTTTCATGCATTAGCAATAGAATGTTTGAGACCAAAAGAACAGAAAAGAAACTACCACTCAGCGACAGGTCACTTAAAGGTAGCTCAGCCACAACTCAGCCTACACAATTAGGTGCTGTCACGAATGACTGATAGTAACAGGAACCCGTTGAAGTAGTTTATTCACTGTAACCAAATAAACCTGTTGTTATGGGCCATTTGCTAGATCATGAAGATAGCTTTTTGTAACCACACTGTCTTTAAATAGGACTTAATAGATAGGAAATAGCCAAAAGGTTACACTGCAAAATAGTTAAATTAGATCCTGAATTTGAGCTGATGGCTGCCTTAGTCATGACATTGAACTTGTTGCTATAAATCACAACCAGGTGATTGAAGAGTAAACATGTGGTAAGATTCAGTTTCTCAGTCAATCCTGTGAAGAGGATGATCTTTTATCAAAGGACACATGAATAGTTTTAATTACCAAGCACTGCATTTCTTCAATAAGAAATGGAGGACAAAAATTCAGTGTTTTGACAAGTGATAGTTTCATATTATGAAAGCTGAAAGAATACTTACGAAGCCAAAAGAATAGCTGCTGTTCCCACGAGCTGCAATTTCCCTCTCAGAACAGACATACATGAAAGGAACCTGTCCAGGAAGTTGACAGCCAGATACAGGGTTTCTGCTCGAAGCTTATATTCTTCCCCAACCTCCACCAGCCAGTCCACCAGAATCATGCGCATGCCTTCCGTGATGTCCGGCTGCTTCTTCATGTAGTGTGCTTTGGGTCTGTGCCTTATCTGGTTGGGAAAAGGTTTTAAGTAGGTGCAATTTCAGAAAGATCATTCCATAGTACAGTTACTATTTAAAAATCTCACAAGCAAAGGTTGGAAAGATCCTGATCAGAGCCAAATAAATCTTTATCATAACAAGGAAGAAAGTGTAAATTTCTGGTTCTGTAAAGTAATTGTTTAGCAAATAACATGCGGTTGCGGGGGGCAGGGGAGAATGGCAATATGAATTATTCCTAAGAGTAAAATATTTAACATATAAACCCTTTGAATCATGTAGAAATAGTCCAAGCAATTGCTACTTGCCATCACAATTATTATTTTTCATAGATATTCTTATGTTTAGCTGGCATAAGAGTGCCATTCACTAGTGGTTATGAACCAAGAGTTTATAATTTATCTTAATAATAAGAGTTTGGGTCCTGAAGGTTGAAGTAGAAGGTGGGAAAACTTACTTCAGCTTCCCTAAGGTACTGATAAATTTCTTCAGCATATTCAGTCACATTTGTCACATCTGTGCCAAGACTGGATATCTCTTCAGACTGGGAGAGCAGAGATGAATCTACCAGCATAGGAGAAACTGCAAGAGTTCAACATTGTCAGATAACTCATTTAATTTAAACATTTGTCCAATCCACTAACCCTCCACAGGCAGTTGTGAATATAGTTATCACTTGCTGTTTTTCTCCTGCTGGGTACTAGCTATTGAATGCTGCAGGCAGTTATAAATACAGGGTACCATCAGCCATCAGCCATCGGCAAGTCAGTTACCTGTGTTGAAATCCAGCAGGAAGTGCAGGTCTGACTTGAGTGTGCTGGTGTCTACTTCATACACATCCTCAAACGCCATCCCCTCTCTGCCCGAACAGCTGTCTTCGTCCCCCTGCTCTAGTTCATCCATGTAGATGTCGAACCCTTGCTTGGGGGGCTCTTGGACCCCACAGTCAGGGACCGCTTTCTTTCCAGCTGGAGGGAAGGCATTTTCTGATCCAGAATAACACCTGATTCTTGTGATCCCCTAAAAAACGTTTAAATCTTTTGTTACAGGCCACGTCAAAGACCACAGAGGCGATGTGAACCTCTGTGACTCAAACCAACAGCCTGGGAAGGTAAGATAAATTCTAAACTGAAAAATCTATGTCGGCAATTTAATTCCAAGAATAAATCTTCAAAAGTGTAATTTTTGCCCCCTTATCTTTGTCTACATTTGATATTTGGAGAAAGAGCTACTTAAAATTTAATCACATAGCTATCAAAGGAAACTCAAGATTGTAGAAAAAAGAAAACCTATAGCTCTCTTACAAAATGAAATAGGTACCACATATAAAGGCAAAACTGTAAATTGGCTTTTATATTTATAGCATCATGAGATTTTATAAGTAGTCTGCATAACTCTTGATGCAGTGACTGAGTTCCTACAATTCCCCTCCTCCTTAAATAAATAACTTTTTAGCCAGAAGGCCCCTATAATGCTTCCATTTCATACCCAGTTATTAAGAAACATGATGATTTTGGAAGTTTCCAAACTTCCAAATGCTGCTAAATTCTCTTAGAAGCCACAGAACCTTTACGTATGTCATAATGCATTTACTCTTGGGGAATTTTCTCAGTCACTTCTCCTTTTTCTCTATTCTTATCATGAACAATGGGAACAACTGTGGTGCCACCACAGTGAACAAGCATAATGCATCAAACACTGTTGCATATTAAGGTGAGCCATGCGAGATGGTGTGAATGTTAGCTGAATCAGGGCAGGTGGGCAAGCTCTACGAACCTGAGCTATATTTATGCAAATGCCAGCTCTGTCTACCACTTTACCATTTTGTTTATAATGTATCTTGATGTGTACTGTTGTATCTTGATGTGTACTGTTGTATCTTGATGTGTACTGTTGAAGGCGACTTCTAAGTTAGTAGGTGGTTCCATAACTTTCCCTTTTATTTACCAAGTAAAATATATGATTTATGTCTAGTAGGAAAATGAACACTTATGGTAGTAAAGGGGGGGGTGGGAAATCACAAAGACAACAAACAGTCACAATCATAAGTTACTGTAACCAGATAACCAAGTTACTGCTGAGTTTGACTCTTGCTACAACCAGGACTCCAAGTTACTGCCAAGTTTGACTCTTGCTACATAGATACTGTGTCCATAGGCTGGGACATACACTTAATAAACAAATATTTACTGAGTATCTACTATGTGCTAGAAGTTTTTCTCATGCCCGGAATTTAGCAATGAACAAAATGTTTAAAAAGAACTACCTGACGGAGTTTATATTCTAGTCTGTGGGAGAGGAAGGAAACAAACTAGAAAAGACACAGTAAGAGCAAACAGAGCAGAGTGAGACAGTTATATAGGGCATGAAGATAGAAAGAAAAGAGGCCAATCATGAAGGACTTACCATAGGCCAATTAAGGATTAGTTTTCATTACTATTATTTTGTTTTTGTTGGCTTGCCAAAGCTGATCTAAGAATTGGCTTTTATTCAGGGACAGGAGCCACTGGAATTTGGGACAAATGAGTGGTATAATCTTTTTATGTCTTAAAAGGATTATTCTGGCTGTGCATAGGTGTGGAGAGTAAGTAAGTCAATCAATTACAAAACTTGAAAATTCTAAGTGAGACACAGTAGGGATTTGAACCAGGGAAGTAATTATAAACCGTGAAGAGTAAAATGGTTCTAGACATTTAAAAAGTAGAGCTAATAATATTTTCTCATTAGATTAGATGTGGGGTGATAGAAAAATAGGAATCGAGGAAGACAAATGTTTGGAGGCTAAATAACAGGAAGGATGGCTACTCCATTTACTGAGATAAGGAAGACTTGGGAAGAACAGTCTGGGAGTAGGGAAAAGGATGGGTGTTTCGTTTTACACAAGCATGAAGTTGCTTACTATATGATCTAAGTGGAGATGCCAAGTAGACTCCTGAATACGTGAGCCTGCAATAAAGCTCAGAGGCCCAGGCCAGCGATAGAAATATCAGTCCACCGAATAGAGAGTGTTTAATGCTAGGAGACTAAGAGGCTACTAAGGGCCTGAGTGCAAGATTTAGATCAAAGACTAGGCCATAGGGCATTCTAACTTGTAGAGACTGGATATATAAGTAACAATTAGAATATCAAAGAGTGGCCAATGAGCTAGGTAGAAAACTTGAAGAGTGATGTTCTACAAGCTGAATGAGAAGAAATTATTTCAAGGAAAAAAGAATGATCAACCATGTCAAATAATGCTGATCAGCCGAGGAAGGAAAAGACTATTAATTGAGTCAAAATAGAGCAGAAAAAGAACTAGAGACAGAGAGCATTCATCCAACAAACACTGTGTGCCATCCTGGTCAGGCCCAGGCACTGTTCAAAGTAGTGGACACACAACAGTGAACATCACAACCTGTATCAACACCTGGACGGAGCTTACATGTTAGTGGGAAAGGCAACATTGTATATGTCGAGATATGACAAACTCTCAAGATAGGTGGCTTTAAATGGGACAGCTTCTGTCCCATTACTTAAATTACTTTAAGCACTTAAATTACTTTAATCGACATGATGCAAACAGTTCCTAGACCAATTTCCTTGATATTGGAAAACTAACAAAGAAAATTCGTCACCATTTCTAGCTGAAAAAGGGACGGGTCAAGGTGATCTTACGAAATCAACTTCTTCCCTGTGGTCCAGATTCCAGGGTGGTAACACTCAGCGGGAGCGTTTAGTTGACAGGTTTTTAAGATGGAAAAATGGCAATATATTTGTATGCTTACAGGTTGGGCCCAGTAGAAAAGAAAAAAACCAATGAGATATGAGAGAAAGAAAAGTGGCTAGAGTGACATCCTTGAAGAAACAAGAAGACACGAGTATATTGTACACATGGGGTTGGGGGGCGACCTCGCATGACAGCAGGGACATAGCAGACACATAACAGGTTGTGGATGGCAGATTATATGGCACACAGGAACATGTGCAGATTCTCTTCTGGATGCTTCTATATTTTTAGGAAAATAAGATACAAAGTCATCAGCTGAGAGTGAGCATGAAGGAGGAGGTTACTGAGGATTAAACAGAGAAACGAAGGTACAAAATAGATTTCTAAGCAGGTTGTAGAGGATAGGTACAGTGAAATGCAGAAGTGGCACCAGGTAACATAAGAGATTAGCAACTGGGAATTTAAAATGCGACCACTCAACATAAGCACAACTGACAATTCATAAGAACCAAGTCTCGGGCTTTAAGTTTTAAAAAGCAAACATCGCTAAGCAAATTAAAATTTGTTAAAACCACTTCCACTCAATTTTCTCCAAAGTTTTGAACAGATCACGTGAAGAGTCAGTAGATGAGGGGCTTCTAATCTAGTTTCTACCATATCTTTCTTTTGGCAGAGGCTTAATTAAACCTTTCAGATTTTTTCACCTACGAAATAGGGAAGGTATAGTTTTCATCTGTTAAGGTATCTATGATCAGTTAAGTTCACACAACTAATACCTGAGGGACCATTACCTGTTAGCATAGCTGCTTAGTCAGTACTGGGAAGAGGTCTGCTTTCAAAGCACGCTTTTTGGAGTAATCGAGTCTAGCCTAATCTAATCCTGATTTTAACACTATCCCCAATGAACACAGCCAAGATTATCCAGGTTTCCCTTAGGCACAGCCTGCATCAGTGTGAACACTGCTCTGACCTGGAGGAACCCCACTTCCACAGTTTATTTGGAAGCATTCACATTTCCTTTTAGCCCAGCCCTTAAATTACTTTAATATACATAATCCAAACAGTTCCTAGACCTATTTCCTTGGTAGTGGAAAAAATAACAAAGAAAACTAATCACTATTTCTAGCTGAAAACCGAACCCCTCAAGGTGATCTTAAGAAATCAACTGGCCTGCCACCGTGGCTCACGCCTATAATCCCAACACTTTGGGAGGCCGAGGTGGGCAGATCACCTGAAGTCAGGAGTTAGTGACCAGCTTGGCCAACATGGTGAAATCCCATCTCTACTAAAAATACAAAAATTAGCCGGGCATGGTGGTGGGCGCCTGTAATCCCAGCTACTCAGGAGGCTGAGGCAGGAGAATCACTTGTACCCGGGAGGCAGAGGTTGCAGTGAGCCGAGACAGCGCCACTGCACTCCAGCCTGGCGACAAGAGCGAAACTCTCTCTCAGAAAGGAAAGGAAAAAGGAAAGGAGAAGAAAAGGAGAAGAAAAGGAGAAGAAAAGGAGAAGAAAAGGAGAAGAAAAGGAGAAGGAAAGGAGAAGGAAAGGAAAGGAAAGGAAAGGAAAGGAAAGGAAAGGAAAGATCAATTTCCCTGTAGTCCAGATTCCAGGGTTGTAATACTCAGGGGGAGCTGTAGGTACAAAAGCAAGAGAAAAGCACCTGGCACCAAAGAGGAGGGCCGTTCTCCACAAGCATCATTCCCAGTGCGTCTGAGTCATTACCTGGCCACAGGTCCTCCTGTACTGTCCATTTTCAGTTAGCAGCCCTAGCACTGTCCTCTGCGGGGGATCCTGGCCCAGCGGGGCTCTGGTGAGTATCTGACAAGCATCGGGACCTCGGGCCACTGTAGCCAGCACAACTCCATTCTTGGGGTTGCTGCAGTGCATTGCCTCAGACTCCACGCGCTGCTGCTACCAGGGAAAGAGAGACAAGCTGGTTACTCAACCCCGTCCACCCGGGGCTCCAAGGACACAAGAGAACCTCTAGGAGGGAGAGCACCAAGCAAAGGGACTAACACCAATTGCTGATCTTCCCAGCAATTGTTAGTGCTGAAAGGGCATGAGCCACCGCACAAACGATCAAAGTTGCTCTGAATCAAAACAGTCATTCCAATCTCTGAGGGTTTTTTTTATCCCAAGACCTCCTGTTGGGCTGGAAGGAGAGAAACATTCTGACAAGCCTTCAAGTCGGGATACTAAACCCACGTTACCTGGAAGTTGAAATCTGGGAGCCCCTGTCTTTCCCAGCAGAGATACTCATCTCCCCAGCCCCCAATAAAAGATCCAGGGTACATGACTGCGGGAAAGCGGGTCTCCATCCCAAGTGACAAGCAGGGTGGTGCACTGCGGCCTCCTCCCACCAGATAGGAGGCCTCAAAACCTGCCTGGACCCCAAATCGGGCCCAGCTCTTCCCGGCGATATCTTTCTATGTATCTGGAACAACTGCCAAGTGCACTGGAGGATCGGGTTAAGAGCTGGCGGGCAGGGCGGAGCAGGGCCGGGTGGGGCAGGGCGGGGCCGGGCGGGGCCGGACTTGGAAGGGCGGGACAGGGCAGGGCGGGGAGGGAGGTACCAAGTGATGAGGGATTCCAGCCTGGGAGGCGACCCGGCTCAGCGCTGCGGCTCAGCTGCCCACCCGCGTCTGTTGAATCGGCCAATCAGCGGCGCTCCCGGACCGCTCCCGGAGGCAGCGTTTCCATGCCGACCGCGGCTGGCGTGCGCTCCCCCCGGCCGCATCGCCATGGCGACCTGCTCACCTGACTCGCTCCGGGTGGACAAGCCGCGACCCCTGGGCGTTCAGGCCCCTGCGGGACTAACGGGCGACGGCCCTCCAGCTCCAGCTGTGCGTCTCCGCCCGGGCCAGGTGGGGCCGGCCGCCGCAGTCTGCACACGTACCCTCTAGTCCGCGCCCCCGGCCTGGGAGGGCGGACTCGCCCACCCCACGGTGGCCCCGGCTTTGGAAGGGACTGTTTCTGTGACCCGTTCTCCCAACAGCCGCTAACAACCCCCTGTAACGTCTCCTGCGCGGCCCGCTCCTGAGAACCCTGGCTCGGGAGAGCGACGCGGGGCCCTCGGGGCTGCGCAGGCTGCGGCGCCCTGCCCACGCTGGCCCGAGGGCGCGGCTCGCTCTGGGTCGGCTCACACACCTACGCTTCCTGCCGGGCGGCGGCCGGGACGCGGCGGGGTGGCCCCACGTGCAGTCGCGGCAGTGTGGCGTCTCCATCGCTGGGGGTCCTTGCGGGCGGCACCTGTCCTGCCCGGCTCCCGGTGCATGTGGCCTGCGAGGCGGCAGAGATGTGGGGATTTAGGGTCGCACGTGGTGCTCGAGGTCCCCACGAGAAGTCTTCCCCCGCGGGCTCCTGCGCAACTGCGTGAAGCCGGCCCGGGAAAGTCAAGATTGTGGCCCAGGAAGAGGAAGGAACGCGGGCAACACAGCTGGGGCTTGGGACGCTGAGGGGGTCGGTGGCAGCGCTCCGGGCTGGGGGCTGGGCGGGCGGCCTGGCCGCGTGGGGAGAGGAGTCCCTGGGGTCCTTATACGGGGGAGCTCCTGGAAACCCGGGGGCTCAGACGCCTGCATAGGTGACTGGACAAGCCAGGTGAAAGAATCGAACTTTTTTTTTTTTTTTAATGTATATATGCACACACACATTACCAATGCTGTAGTCTGTTACTACTTTTGCTTTTTTGTTTAAACATCCACCCCTAAATCTCTAAATCAGACCCAAAGTGTAGTCAAATAGCCACTTTATGCAAGCAACGGTTATCGCCTTTTTTAAAGTGTGCGTTATTAACATTTTTACCAAGCAAACTGAGTGTGGGCATTGCTTTAAGGGGAAAATAGAAGTATTCTAACAAAATCTCGGGTTGAAAGCCGTGCAGTTGACTCAAATATTAATAAGAAGTTGGGAAGCATCTGGAGAATCAAGGCTGGATGAGGGAGGAACACAGAAACGGATCTTGTTCAACATGAAACTCATTTCTATACGTTTGTCACAGACTTCTATTCCTTGAGAGACAGCAGTCCTCTTGCACCCCAGATTTCCTGTGCCTTTGAATTTCCTGTGCCTCCCGAAGGAAACACGGGAACTCTGGTAACATCTAGATTGCCACAACAGAGTCAGACGCCGACGGGGACCAAATGCTCTGCTTCGCAAGGTGAATGAAAGCATTTCTGTCCTCTTGCCTGGCGCCTCTGTTGGATATCTTCTCGGGAGCCCTCCGCCACCTGCCGACAGCGTTGTTATTTCCTGGGACGCTGAAGGCCTCAGTGGTTTAACTCCGTCAGGGACTCTGCGGCAAGACCTGCCAAGAGCCCGAGTCGCTTGGGAGCGGACAAGATTGGCTGCGCTCACGAGACCTGGTCCTTGGTACACCCCTTTTCATCTGATTTCCTCGGACAAAAATGACCGAAACCTCATGCCCTTTTTCTTTTCTCCAAAAACAGAGGCGCTGGCGCAGTGTTTGTTCGTGGAACCTGTCGTTTTGATCTGCTTTTTTGGGTTGAAGCTGAAACCAGGGTTGGAGTCGCTCTCAGGCTGGCTTTTCCCAACTCAGATCTGGCCAGGACCAGATGACAAGGCTATAAAGGTGTCCAATGACTTTCAGCCGTCTTTAGCCTTTAAAAAGTAACCAAATGAGACCCTCGGATAATTTAATACCCCTCCTCTTATCTGAATGGCTGCACCCTAATCCAACCTTAATCTATATGAAATAGGATTATCATGAACATCTTTCTTCCTGCTCCATCCACTTTGCTAGACTTGGCAAAGGGAAATGGTTACATAGTTTATGATTGTTTTATTGTGCTGTCTTAGAATTCTACATCGTCGTTACAAGCCTCTGGTCATATCTTAAACAGGAGAGTGAGTTCGATGAACTGATATCTATGTGTGCATGTAAATTCAGATACGTGTATAACTTGTGCAATACTTACGGCTTTCTTGGCTTTAAAAAATGTCTACACTGAGGCCGGGCACGATGGCGCACCCCTGTAATCCCATCACTTTGGGAGTCCGAGGCAGGCGAATCACGAGGTCAAGAGATAGAGACCATCCTGGCCAACGTCGTGAAACCCTGTCTCTACTAAAAATACAGAAAGTAGCCGGGCGTGGTGGCGCACGCCTGTAGTCCCAGCTACTGGGGAGGCTGAGGTAGGGGAATCTCCTGAACCCGGGAGGCTGGAGGTTGCAGTGAGCCCAGATCGGGCCACTGCACTCCAGCCTGGTGACAGAGTGAGACTCCATATCAGAAAAAAAAAAAAAAAAAAAAGCCTTCACTGAATATTGTGTTCCAACGAGTAAGGATTTATGACATAAAAACAAATTTAACTGAATAGGTGTTCGATTTTTACTTTAAAAATCTAAACTAAAAACTTGGCCTTAGAATTAAAAACAAAAGGAACAGAGGGAGTAGAAAGGACTTTCTCACAAATTACACAGTTTTAGTGAAATGCATAATTATAATGTTGCATTTAGCAACATTACAATCTAATCTTGAGTTTGCTATGCAAATCAGGATTAGATTTGCATAGCAAAATAGGATTAGAACTCAAACATAAGTAGATTTTAATTTTTCCCATCTTTAAATAAACTATATATTTGGTAATATATTGAGAATTAAACAACATAATTCTAAATACAACTTTTTTAATATCTAAAATATTTGGCATAACTTAAATACTAATATAACAGCTTTTTTTAAACTTAAAAAGTTCGTTGGTCAGCACTTCCAACCTGACAGTGAATGCTCAACTAGCTTTAACTCTAGGATTAATTTTCAAAATAAGGATGACAGCTGAATTCTTTACTAGGAATTTTGTTGTTGTTGAGAAGGAGTCTCGCTCTCACCCAGGCTGGAGTGCAGTGGCCGGATCTCAGCTCACTACAAGCTCCACCTCCCAGGTTCACCCCATTCTCCTGCCTCAGCCTCCTGAGTAGCTGGGATTACAGGCGTGCACCACCATGCCCGGCTAATTTTTTTTTTTTTTTTGTATTTTTTAGTAGAAAGAGGGTTTCACCGTGTTACCCAGGATGGTCTGCATCTCCTGACCTTGTGATCTGTCCACCTCGGCCTCTCAAAGTGCTGGGATTACAGGCCTGAGCCACCATACCCGACCCTTTACTGGGAATTTTTTAAACCCACAAGTCCTATTAAAATCAACTTCCTTCTCCAAATTACAATTCAGATAGTCCTTTCAGTTTGTTAGCAATTACTTGGTATTTCAGAGGCAGTTATTCTATTGCATTTGTTCATACTAGCTAGTAATTAACCTCCTGTTGAAACATATCAGTTTTTATTAATTAGTATGAAATCAGGTTGATTTTCAGGATAAGGCTGAAAGAAAGATTTTTTTAAAAACCAGCCAAGTTTATTTAAGGACAAAGGTCCATTTAGGGACATGTTTTGCCTCTTCATAACATGCCTCTGTCATTCTCAGATATACATTTAACTAAAAGCATAGTTTGAACAGTAAGATGAGAGATAGATGGTGGAAAGAAACAAGGAACCGACTGCAATTTGTGACATTTTAGCACTTAGCTCCAGGGAAGATGACCAAAGGATTGAGCAAGTCCAGCTTGAAAAGCACCCAAAACTGTGCACACCTTAAGAAGTATATTTCATCAGGTTGTGAAAAGTGGATCCCTTAGTACATAATGGGTGAAGTAAGTTTTCATTAAGACTTGTAAGAAGTCACCTTCTCCAAGTGAAAATAGTATGAATACATACATGAGATTAGACAAAGTCTACTGTTCATTCATTCATTTTGCAAAGTTTTTTGAGCATCCATTGTATGCCAGGCAGTAGCTGGGTATGAGTATGATAATAAAAAATGATCCCTGCCCTCAAGGAGCTGTTATTCCAGGCAAGGAAATATAGCAGACAGTCCTGGTGCCGCATAATTAGTGTTTATTTTACCATGAGGAATACAGATATATAAAGGGGGAGCAGTTGGAGCTTAAGAGAAAAGGAAAAAGGTATGTTGCTGGGAAGACTTGGAGGCAGTATCCAGATCTGATCATTAAGGTGATTAAAGTCTTAAAGACAGGGCGAGGGCCAGGCATGGTGGCTCACGCCTGTAATCCCAACACTTTGGGAAGCCGAAGTAGGTGGATCAATTGAGGTCAGGAGTTCGAGACCAGCCTGGCCAACATGGTGAAACCCTGTCTCTACTAAAAACACAAAAATTAGCTGTGCATGGTGGTGAGCACCTGTAATCCCAGCTACATGGGAGGCTGAGACAGGAGAATTGCTTGAACCCGGAAGGTGGAGGTTGCAGTGAGCTGAGATCGTGCCACTCACTACACTTGGTGATAGTGCAAGACTCCATCTCAAAAAAAAAAAAAAAAAAGACAGGGCAGGAAATATAGTCTATATATATCCTAGAAATGGGGTACCCAAAGAACAGGAATTTTCAGCAGTGTTTATCCAGCACCTTCCAAGGGAAAGCACTAAATTGTGATGTCCAAAAATACCCCGCAAGACTGTCTCTACTGGCTCAGGTACAGACTCCATTAGCAATTAACTCATCAAGAAGTCAACCTCCCAGGAACTTGGTGAGAGGAAGAAGTTTCTGCTGACTTTAGTTACCATGAGTCAGTCCCTAATCACGTGCACAACTAGAGATACATTATTAAAATCAGTTTCCCGTGACGCAGAGTTGAGGCCTTTCCCAGATTCTGCACCAAGGAAAAAATAATTTCAGTGGGACAATACAGCCATTTTCAATGGCTGTACAAATAATTACAAATAATTGGGAAAGTTATTTTTAATTTCTGTGGATACATAATAGGTGTATATATTTATGGAGTACATGAGATGTCTTGATACAGGCGTGCAATGCATATTAATCACATCATGGGAAATGGGGCATCCTTCCCCTCAATCATTTATTCTTTGTGTTACAAACAATCCAATTGTACTCTTTTCGTGATTTTAAAATATACAATGAAACTATTGACTACAGTCTCCATGTTGTGCTATCACATGGTAGGTATTATGCATCCCTTCTATTTTTTTGTACCCATTGTCACTTCCCCAAGCCCCCAATTATCTTTCTCAGCCTCTGGTAACCATCCTTCTACTCTGTATGTCCATGAATTCAATTGTTTTGATTACTAGATCCCACAAATATGTGAGAACATGAGATGTTTTTCTTTGGTTTGTTTCACTTACCACAATGATCTCCAGTTCCATCCATCCTGTTGCAAATGACAGGATCTCATTCTTTTTTACAGCTGAATAGTATTCCATTGTGTATATGTACCACATTTTCTTTATCCATTCACCTGTGACATTTAGGTTGCTTCCAAATCTTGACTGTCCTGAACAGTGCTGCAACAAACATGGGAATGCAGATAGCTCTTCAATATGTTGATTTCCTTTCTTTTGGGTATATACCCAGCAATGGATCCTGTGGTAGCTCAATTTTTAGTTTTTTGAGGAACCTCCAAACTGTGCTCCATAGTATTTGTACTAATTTACATTCCCACCAACAGTGTACAGGGGTTCCCTTTTCTTCACTTCCTCCCAATATTTATTATTGCCTGTCTTTCGGATATAAGCCATTTTAACTGGGGTGAGATGGTATTTCATTGTAGTTTTGATTTGCATTTCTCTGATGATCAATGAGGTTGAGCACCTTTTCATATGCCTATTTGCCATTTGTATATTTTCTTTTGAGAAGTGTCTAATCAAATCTATTGCCTATTTTTTGATCTGATTATCCAATTTTTTCCCATAGAGTTGTTCGAGCTCCTTATATATTCTGGTTATTCATCCGTTGTCAGATGAGTAGTTTGCAGATATTTTCTCCCATTCTGTGAGTTGTCTCTTCACTTTGTTGATTGTATCCTTTGCTGTGCAGGCATTTTTTACACATGATCTTAGCCAAAAGGCCGAGAAGCGACATGCAGGAGCTTTTAAAACTTGATGTGATGCAATTTGTCCATGTTTGCCTTGGTTGCCTGTTCCTGTGAGGTATTGCTCAAGAAATACTTGCCCCAACTTATGTCCTGGAGATTTTCCCTAATGTTTTCTTGCAGTAGTTTCATAGTTTGAGAGGTCTTAGATTTAAGTCTTTAATTAATTTTGATTTGATTTTTGTATCTGTCCAGGGACAAGGGTCTATTTTCATTCTTCTGCATGGGGATATCCAGTTTTCCCAGTACCATTTATTGAAGAGACTGTTTTTTCCCTAGTATATGTTCTTGCCATCCTTGTTGAAAATGAGTTCACTGTAGGTATATGGATCTGTTTCCATGTTCTCTATTCTGTTACACTGGTCTATGTGTCTGTGTTTATGCCAGTACCATGCTGTTTTGGTTACTGTAGCTCTGTAGTATAATTTGAAGTCAGGTAATGTGATTCCTCTAGTTTATTCTTTTTGCTTAGGAAAATTTTGGCTATTATGGGTCTTTGGGGGGTTCCATATACATTTGGGGGCTGTTTTTTCTATTTCTGTGAAGAACATCATTGGTATTTTGATAGGGATTGCACTGAATCTGTAGATTGCTTTGGGTAGTATGGACAGTTTAACAATATTGATTCTTCCAATCCAACAAGGAATATTTTCCCATTTTGGTGTACTCTTCAATTTCTTCCATAAGTGTTTTCTAATTTTCATTATAGAGATCTTTCACATCTTTGGTTGATTCCTAGATATTTAATTTTATGTGTGGTTCTTGTAAATGAGATTATGTTTTTATTGCTTTTTCAGATTGTTCACTGTTGTCATATAGAAATGCTATTGCTTTTTATATGTTGATTTTGTATCCTGCAACTTTACTGAATTTATTGGTTCTAATAGTTTTTTAGTGCAATCTTTAGGTTTTTTCAAATGTAAGATCATATCATCTGCAAACAAGGATAATTTGACTTCTTCCATTCCAATCTGGATGCCCTTTATTTGTTTTTCTTGTCAATTGCTCTAACCATACTTCCCATACTATGTGGAATATCAGTGGTGAAACTGGGCATCCTTGTTGTGTTCCAGATCTTAGAGGAAAGGCTTTCAGCTTTTCCCCCATTCAGTATGATACTAGCTGTGGGTCTGTCATATATGGCTTTTATTGTGTTGAGGTATATTCCTTGTATCCTCAATTTTTTTAAGGTTTTTAATCATGAAGGGATGTTGAATTTTATCAATATTAACATCAATAAAAACATCAATAAAAAGCCATATGAAATGATCATATGGTTTTTGTCCTTTGTTCTGTTGATATGATGTATTATAATGATTAACTTGTGTATGTTGAACCATCCTTGCATCCCAGAGCCCACTTGGTCATGATGAATGATCTTTCTGCTATATTGTTGAATTAGGTTTGCTAGTAGTTTGTTGAGGATAAAATTTTGCAGCAACATTCATCAGCAATATTAGCCTGTAGTTTCCTCTATTTTTTTCTTTTCTTTCTGTTTCTTTTTTTTTTTTGAGATGGGGTTTCACTCTTGCTGCTGGGGCTGGAGTGCAATGGCACAGTCTCGGCTCACTGCAAACTCCACCTCCCAGGTACACGTGATTCTCCTGCTTAAGCCTCCTAAGTAGCTGGGATTGTAGGTGCCTGCCACCATGCCTGGTTAATTTTTGTATTTTTAGTAGAGACGGAGTTTCCCCATGTTGGCCAGGCTGCTCTTGAACTCCTGACCTCAGGTGATCCACCCAACTAGGCCTTCAAAAGTGTGGGATTACAGGCGTGAGCCACTGTGCCCAGTCTCGCCTCTAGTTTTCTTTTTTGATGTGTCTTTGTCTGGTTTGGGTGTCAGGGTAAGACTGGCCTCATAGAAGGAATTTGGCAGTGTTCCTTCCTCTATTTTTCAGAATAGTTTGAGTGGGATTGGTATTAGTTCTTTAAATGTTTGGTAGAATTTGGCATTGAAGCCATCGGGTACCAGGCTTCTTTTTACTAGGAGACTTTTTATTATGGCTTTGATCCCATTGCTTGTTATTGGTCTGTTCAGGTTTTGGGTTTTCTTCCTGGTTCAATCTTGGTAGGTTGTATATGTCTAGGAATCTGTCCATTTCTTCTAGATTTTCCAATTTATTGGCATGTGGTTACTCAAAGTAGCCACTAATGATCCTATGAATTTCTGCACTATCAGTCGTAATGTCTCCTTCTTTCATCTCTGATTTTATTTATTTGGATCTTTTCTGTTTTTTTCTTAGTTACTCTGGCTAAAGGTTTGTTTAGTTTAACTTTTCAAAAAACCAACTGTTTGTTTCATTGATCTTTTGCATTTTCTTCATTTCAGTCCCATTTATTTCTGCTCTGATCTTTATTATTTCTTTTCTTGTACTAATTTAGGGTTTGGTTTGGTCTTGCTTTTCTAATTCTTTAAGATGCATCATTAGATTGTTTATTCAAACTTTTCCTTCTTTTTTGATATAGGCACTTAGAGCTATCAGCTTCCCTGAGTACTGCTTTTGCTGTTTAGTATGTTGTTTTGACATTGTCATGTTTTCATGAAATTTTTCAATTTCCTTCTTAATTTCTTCATCAACCCACTGGCCATTCAGGAGCATACTATTTATTTTCCATGTATTGATTTCTAGTTTTACTCCACTGTGGTCAGAGAAGATGCTTGATATTATTTCAATTTTTTTAATCTTTAAGAGTTGTTCTGTGGCCTAACATATGGTTTATCCTTGAGAATCATCCATGTGCTGAAGAAAAGAATGTGTATTCTGCTGCCTTTGGATTAAATGTTCTGTAAATATCTATTACGTTCATTTGATCTGTAGTGCAGATTAAATCCAGTGTTTCTTTGTTGATTGTCTGTATAGGACATCTGTCCAATACTGAAAGTGGACTATTGAAGTCTCCAGATATTACTATACTGGGGACTATCTCTCTCTTTAGCTCTAATAATATTTGCTTTATATATCTAGGTTCTCCAATATTGACTGCATATACATTTAAAATTATTATATTCTCTGGCCAGGTGCAGTGGCTCACACCTGTAATCCCAGCACTTTGGGAGGCTGAGGCAGGCAGATCACCTGAGGTCAGGAGTTCAAGACCAGCCTGGCCAACATGGCGAAACCCTGTCTCTACTAAAAATAAAAAAAATCAGCCAGGAGTGGTGGCGTGCCTGTAGTCCTAGGTACTCAGAAGGCTGAGGCAGGAGAATTGTTTGAACCTGGCAGGTGAAGGTTGCAATGTGCTGAGATCACACCACTGCACTCCAGCCTAGGTGACAGAGCAAGACTCTGTCTCAAAAAAAAAAAAAGCCAAAAGAATCTATGTAGTTTTCAGTTGTGAAAATTCTGTTTGGAAAGAAGAAATCACAAACACATATAACATTTTAATAATAATTATAAGTCATAAAGTTCTGTGCATGAATGTGTGTTCCTTTTTGGCAATTAATATTTTTCTGACTGAATGAGGCAGCTTGGTGGCTCTATCCATGATATCAGAATTGTTTATTATTATTTTTGGTTTTTATTGACAAAGAATATCTTTTTTCATCTGTTTCCATTACTGAACACATTGCCTAATCAACAGTGAAAAAAATGTCCACCTGAAGTACACTGTTCTCTGTGTATATGAAAAGCACAACACATTTTAATTTATTCTAATGATAGACACAGAAGTTGCATAAATGAGTAACAAAGAGTCTTATGCAAAGTTTAGTCTTTTAGGAGATTTTAGTCTTATTTCGTCAAATACACAAATAATTTGCCACAAGGTAATTAGAGTGAAGTAAACATTTCCTAAGAAGTCCAGAGAAAGTTCTGGTTAAAAGCCACATATGTTTTCAGTTAATTACAGAAATGAGGAAAGGTTTCTTGAAAATGGTGGTTTTGTGTTTAGCCTTGAAATCTGGATCTGGTTTTGATCTGCAGGGTTTGGGGAACCTATTTTAGGAAGAGAGTTCTGCATGAGTAAAGACTCTGAGAAGATGATTATAAAACATGTTATGGGTTATGCTGATGTCCTATAACACCTGAGATTATAGTAAAGGATACACTTTACAATCAGGAACATTGGGATAATGTCCTGTAGTATTTTTGAATACTAGAATAAGGAGTTTGCTGTGGCACTTTTGAATAGACGAATGATGAAGTTAGAACTATGTTTATAGAAGAACCATCTGAGAGCAATGAGTAGCCTGGGATTTGGGAGTAGGAGATGCTTCAGGAAACACTTGCTAGAGGAAATGGCAACCTGAACCAGGATCATGCCATAGACACAGAAAGAACAGGAGGCTCAGTGAAGTCACTCTGACTACAGAATCTAGATGACTTAGCAACTGACTGTATGCTGGGTTTGAAAGAGAAGATGGAGACAAACATCATTTTGCAATTTCTAGGTCAGGTCGATGACAGAATAGTGGAGTTAACAGAAGTAGAAATGCCAGAAGATTAGCTGAATTCTGAGGAAAAAGAAAGTGAAGAGCAAGTTTGATTTCAGACATCTTAATGATAAAGTCTTTTCTAATAATTGCCCAGAACTGCCACCTTTCCCTCCACCTCCATCCCTACATATGTATGAGTTTTGATAATAATGAATTCTCCTTATTAACAGAGATTGATTATGGAGTTGGAGAAAAAAGTAGATTGATTGTAACACATTTGGTGCAATGTGCCACCACTGTAAAATAATTATTAGTAGATAGACAGCTATTCTAGGAAAACCCATGAAGAGGGAAAGAGCAACAGCTTCCTGTCTACCATTTCAGGGTTCCACTCTCCCATTCAAAAGGCCCTCTTCCAAAATCATAAGTCCCTTAGCGTCAGGGATGACATCTTCCTCAATTTTGGAAGCTCTTTTCCTGGCATAGTGCTCAGAACATAGTAGGCACTTCATAAATGTTTGTTGATTGAATAATAAGATGTAAGTTATGCTTGTTCCAAAAATGAGCAAAAGATGGCCCCTCTATATTGGTCTTATGTGGCTTACTTCTTCATTCCTGAGCAAGACCATTGGCTCCAAAGCATCCTGGCAGCAAACTCAAATTCTTGTACAGCCAATTGTTTTAAATATGGCCCAAGAAAGCATATTTTTTAGTCATTCAGAGCCCAGAAACTCCACCGACATCTGTTAGCCTTAGATAAGCCAAACCCTGAGGCTATAGAAGACCCAGGTCCATGCTACCCTTCCTAACTCTCTGACCCAGAGCCTCCCACATCGTGAGGCTGAGGGACATCACCTAACCAGGTAACCTCCTTTCTCTGATTTTCCACTCCCCAGGGAGTTCCCTTGCTCTCTTCCCCTTTGGGTGGTGGACCCACACCATTGTCTCTGGAAGGTCTCCAAGATCCCTGGGCTTCACCCCCATCTACACTCCTACATGAGAGCTTGTCCAAGCACCACACAAAGCACTCTGTGTACTGCTACCACCTGGTGGTCATATCTTTCCCCTGCCAGCCTCAAAATTCCTGATTTCATGACAATATTGTATGTGTATGAGGGAGGAAATCTGATGTATTAAATTGCTTTTTCAAACCTTTGTGTTTTTTTCTTTCCTCCTTCTTAGGAATTTCATATTTTGTCACTCACTGAAAAAATTCTTAGATCTGAAAAGCTAGGAGGGTACTTGGAGATCATTTCATTAATCCCTGTCCTGTGTAGGTGAGAAAACCTTGGTTCAGACCTATCTCCATCAAATTAAATTTCTAAAAGTGACGTTTCAGAAGAAAACTAACACTAATGAATTCCAATTCTAGGATTTATACTAAGAAACTAATCATAAATAGGTTCAAAGGTTCACCTATAGAGCTTTTTATAATAGAGAAATTAAAAAATCATCTGTATGTTTCAAATGAAGGAATTTGTTAAATGAAGTATAGGGCAGTAGGAGTCTATAGTGACAACTGTGCAGCAGTAGTCTGAAAAACTACCATAGAGTCATATGAAATTATGTAGAGAAAAAGTGACATACAGAAATGTTCAAAATATATTTTATGAGATAAAGTACAAAAACAGTAAGTTTAGTATGTTGGATTTTCACTTAAAATTTTTATATGCTTGGAAGAAGCACCAAAAATACATACCAAATATTAGTTATCTGTTCGTATCACAGGATTAGCTGATTCTAGTTGAATTCATTTGGTTTATCTGTAGTTTCTAAATTTCCTATAATAAAAATATTAATTGCTGAATAATAAAAAAATTATTATTGAAGAAAATTATCATGGCAAGCTGCAAGTTCAAGCTAAATGTGTTATCCATTAGAACTTTCCAGCTGGGCATGGTGGTTCACGCCTGTAATCCCAATACTGTGGGAGGCCGAGGCAGCTGGATCACTTGAGGTCAAGAGTTTGAGACCAGCCTGGCCAACATGGTGAAACCCTATCTCTAGTAAAAGTACAAAAACTAGCCAAGCATGATGGTGCACATCTGTAATTCCAGCTACTCGGGAGGCTGAGGCACGAGAATTGCTTGAACCTAGGAAGTAGAGGCTGCAGTGAGCAGAGATTGCCCCACTGCACTCCATCCTGGGTAACGAAGTGAGACTCTGTCTCAAAAAAAAAAAAAAAAAAAAAAAAAAACTTTCCGCAATGATGAAAATGTTCTGTACCTACATTTCCTATGATACGTGGCTACTGAGCATTGGAAATGAAGCCAGTGCAACTGAAGAACTGAATTTTTAATTTATGTAGTCACAGGCAGCTAGTGGCTACGATACTGGTTAATGCAGGATAGACTAGGTGGTAGTTGAGAACAGTCATAGCACATTAAAAGTGATCATAATTAGTCTAGATCTGCTACCGTGTATGCAAATGTGTATGTTTTTCTTGACTAGCTTCCCCCTAAGTTATTATACCATAATTTAGGATAAAGTGTGCCAAAAAATAATGATATGAAACCATCTATGTAGAGGAGGTTTTTTTTTGAGAAACAAACATACTTCATCGTGTGATTTATAAAGAAGATCAATTTATAAATGAACAAGGAGAGTTCGTCCAGAAATTATTATCTTCCTTGTTAAAAAACTGTTCATTCTTTTTCAGGATCATGCAATAGTCCAGAGGTAGAACAAGAACAGCTAAAAGATCAATCTGGATTCTGTTAACCTGGCAAATTAACCCAACTTTTATCATTTAATTTTATAGATAGACATCTACTTAGATCTGCTGACTGCTAGACTTACATAATAGTTGTGTAATTTGTCGCTTAAGCTTCATTTTTGTTACTAAGTTGTATGTTAAATTTTGTGACCAAATTCATACCCTCCTTCCATAATTTAAGAATTTGCCTCTCAGATTGACATTCAGCCTTGTGATAGCCTCATTCCTCAGACAATAATTCATCAACACCCAAGATATGTCCTTATTTGAGATATATTGCTTCATTTCTCGCTTCGTGACTGAACAGACCCATTATTTGTGTAAATGAGCCTTACTGGAATACAATGAGCTGCTTATTTGCTTTCTGGAAAATACTAAATAGATCATTTATGCAGCAGTGTGCTCACAGTTCTGCGTTTTGATACTATTGTTATTAGACTAACAGGTTCATGTGCCTGCTCTCAGACCAATACACTGAGACAGCAGAGAAAGTTTAATGATTACGAGGCAGAAGAGTGATAAGATGGGAGGAGACTCTTAACTCCATCTCCCTGAGGTGTTCTGGGCTAAAGTTTTTAAGGGGATTATGGAGAGTAAGGGGCTGGAAAATTGAAGTCATTGATTGGTTAGGGTAACGGGCATGAAATCATCAGGATGTGGAAACTGCATTCTTTAGTGAGTCAACTCTTTGTGGTATCCTTCAGAGCATCTGGTGTTAGTAGTTTTACTGGTACAGGGGAACTGAAATCATATCTCAAATGGAAAACTCAATATTTCACAATGCTTAGGTTATCTATAGAGCAGTTAAGAAAAACGATAGTCTTATGACAAGGTCCAATAATTCTGGAACATTTGGCAACAAACAACTACGAGGAAGCTGGTCAAAAAGCAAGCTGACCTAATGATTAATGTGACTATGCTGTAAGCTTGGTTTATCTTTGTTTTGTTTCTCTCCCTCCCTTCTTTCCCGAGTAATTTTATAAAATTTATAGGGACAGTTTCACTTTTAGAAACAAATAATTTCTATTACTAGTTTCCTTAATTGAGTAGACTTACTTTTCAATAGACAGATTCCAGAGTGTTTTCCTTTATATACTTATGTACCTAATAAAGCAAGCATACTGTATTGTGATTAAAAATTCTGGAGTTGTGATGAGAATAACTAAGTATTAAGATGATAAGTTTTTCAAGTAGAAATTTTCTGGGAGAAATCGTCAGTTACAATGAATATGGAAGATATACAGCTAGAACTGAATTTTTTGGCTTTCAAGTCCAAGATAATTTATTTATAACAAATTAGAATTTTTTTTCTGAAGCTAGCAGGCACAGTTACTAAAAGAGGAAGAGAAATAGAGTTTGCAATTTAGGCTGGAGGGAACCGAAGGAAGCTAGTGAAATAGAGAGGTCAGTTTAACAGCTTGTTGCTATACCAATCCCATACCAGTCAGTGAAAATAAATTCAACTAAATAATGATAAAATACTGTGTACTTTATAAGTGGGATTTGGAAATAATGGCACACTCTAAGGAATATTTGAGATGATCAATATAACAAATATTTTCTTTGTTTCTATTTACTTGCTTTGAATCCACAATCAATATTTTACCCCACCAGAAGCAGATATTGAATCATGTTTAAGCTGTCTTTGTGTTATAGGAAGCTGGCCTTTGATCCTTTTCCTGAAGAAGTACATAAAAACAAGACAGAAATTTGCTTTTTTGATATGTTAAGAAGTGTAACCAACATAGAAATTTCTGAAATTCTGATTAACTAGAAACTTCTGAAATTCTGATTAACTATTGATTACAAGCTAAGATCACAACAATAGTGAAGGAGAAACACTCCAGAATAATCGAAGGCCACCAAAAGAAACAAAAGGGAAAACTTTCTTAGGCTGGGATAGACAGGGCTGGACATGTCCTCTCATGTGTGTTGAGGTACAGTGCTCTGCCCTCCCTCTAATATTAATAAACTGGAATTTGTTGGGGGTTAATCATCTGTCAGTTCAACAACAGCAATGATTTCTGTGTGATAAGTAAAATGCAATTTCTAACTCATGTGAGTGATTTAATAATCTGTAGCAATGTATTTCAAGGGTGATTCAGGGTGGAACTGATTTTGAACATATCCATTTAAATTTTGACTTAGATCATTAGTCAGAAAGACTCTATTAATCTTTTTTCTTACAAGCCATATATCATCCCTCTCTTCATGTTCCACTTCAAAACTGCACTTTTGAGAAAAGATGGGGATCTGAATTGTATAAAAACAAAGTTGTACAGCATTTTTAAAATTTCCAACTTTTATTTTAAGTTCAGGGGTACATGTGCAGGATGTGTAGGTTTGTTACATAGGTAAACATGTGCCATAGTGGTTTGCTGCACAGATCATCCCACTACCCAAGTATTGAGCCCAGCATCCACTAGCTATTCTTCCTGATCCTCTCCCTCCTCCCACTCCCCGCTCTCTGACAGGCCCCAGTGCATGTTATTCCCCTCCACGTCCACATGTTCTCATCCTTCAGCTCCCACTTATACGTGAGAATGTGCACTATTTGGTTTTCTGTTCTTGCATTAGTTAGATAAGGATAATGGCCTCCAGCTCCAGCTCCATCCATGTCCCGGCAAGGGACATGATCTTCTTCCTTTTTATGACTGCATAGTATTCCATGGTGTATGTGTACCACATTTTCTTTATCCAGTCTATCATTGAAGGGCATTTAGGTTAATTCCATGTCTTTGCTATTGTGAATAGTGCTGCAGTGAACATACACGTGCATGTATCTTTATAACAGAATGATTTATATTTGGGGGGTATATACTCAGTAATGGGATTGCTGGGTCAAATGGTATTTCTGCCTCTAGGTCTTTGAGGAATTGCCACAGTCTTCCACAGTGGTTGAACTATTTACACTCCCACCAGCAGCATAAAAGCATTCCTTTTTCTCCACAACCTCATCAGCATCTCTTGTTTTTTTGACTTTTTAATAATAGTCTTTCTGACAGGTGTGACATGGTATCTTACTGTGGCTTGATTTGCATTTCTTTAATGATCAGTGATGTTAAACTTTCTTTTATATGTTTGTTGGTTGAATGTATGTCTTCTTTTGAAAAGTATCTGTTCACGTTCTTTGCCTAGCTTTCAATGGGGTTGTTTTTCTTCTGCGAATTTGTTTAAATTCCTTATTAGATGCTGGATATTAGATCTTTGTCAGATGGATAGACTACAAAAATTTTCTCCCACTCTGTAGGTTGTCTGTTTACTCTGTTGATAGTTTCTTTTGCTGTGCAGAAGCTTTTTAGTTTAATTAGATCCCAGTTGTCAATTTTTGCTTTTGTTGCAATTGCTTTTGGTGTCTTCATCATGAAATCTTTGCCTGTGCCTATGTCCTGAATGGTATTGCCTAGATTTTCTTCCAGGGTTTTTATAGTTTTAGATATTATATTTAAGTGTTTAATCCATCTTGAGTTTATTTTTGTATAAAGTAAGGAAGGGGTCTAGTTTCAATTTTCTGCATATGGCTAGCCAGTGCAGTTTCTGTTGTTTGTTTGTTTTCTTTTAAGAGTCTGGCCACTCTTCCATGGGGCTGCTGCAGTTTGCTGGGGGTCTGCTCCAAACCCTAGTTGCCTCGATTTTTTCATAACCAGGAGTTATCACCAGTGAAGGCTGCAAAACAGCAAAGATGGCAGCCTGCCCCTTCCTCTGGAAGCTCTGTTCCAGTAGGGTACTGACTTGTTCCGGCCCAAATACGCCTGTAGGAGATGGCTTGACACCCTGATTGGGAGGTCTCAGCCAGTTACGAGGAACAGGATCAGGGACCTGCTTTAAAGAAGCAGTCTGGCTGTATTGTGGTACAGCAGCCGTGCTGTGTTGGGGATCCCTTCAGCCTCCAGTCGGTATGGGCTCTCCAAGGCCCGCAGGCTGGTCCAGCTGAGATGCATAAACAGCAATAGTGATAGCCGGCTCCAATCCTCAGGCACTCTGTCTCAGTCATAGAACATGGGCGGGGTTAGCTGGAGGCCCCAGCTGGGGGGCCTGCTCAATGAGGAGGAATGTATTGGGGTGTCTTTTAAAAAAGCAGACTGACCATGCCTTAGAAAAACAGCTGTGTGGTACTGGGGAAGCACCTATGCCCCAGTCAGCTTGTACTCTCCAAAGCCTGAAGGCTGGAATGGCTGGGTCATCCAAACAGAGGTGGCAGCCTGCCCCTCCCCACAGGCACTCCATCCCAGGGAAAGATCAGAGCTCTGTCTGTGGAATAAGGGTGGGAGTGGCTGGAGGCCCTGGCTTGGAGGTCTCGCACAGTGAGGAGGAATGGATCAGGGTCCTGCTTCAAGAAACAGCCTGGCCATATGCTGGTAAAGCAGCTGTGCTGTGCTGGGGGGTTCCTTCCTAGTCAGGACTGTTTGGACTCTACAAAGCTTGCAGGCTGGAATGGCTGAGTTATCCAAATAACAAAGGTGGCATCCCTTTCTTCCCCAGGGCACTCTATCCCAGGGAGAGATCAGAGCTCTCTCTGTAGTGAGAGGGCAGGCAGGGGTGGCTGGAGGCCCCGCTGAGAGGTCCTGCCCAATGAGGAGGATTGGGTTGGGATCCCACTTAAAGAAGCAGCCTGGCCATGTTTTGGTAAAGTAACTGCGCTGAGCTGGGGGATCCCTTCCTTGTCAAAACTCTTCAGATTCTCCGAAGTCCACAGGCTGGAATGACTGAGTTGTCCAAACAACAACAATGGCAGCCCTCCCCTCCTCCAAGAGGCTCTGTCCCATCTCAGGCAGCTCCACCCCTGTTGCCAGCGGCTGGAATTCCAAGCCAGTGGGTCTTATCTTGTAAGGTACTGCGGAAGTGGGGCCTGCCGACCCAGGCTGCTTGGTCCCCTGGATTCAGACCCCTTCCTGGGGGTATGTACGGGCCTCTGGTCTCACCTGAGTTGCAGTCACCTTTGTTGGGGATCTCGGAGCCTGAGTATGTAAAGTTTCTAGGTCTCTGTGTGTGCCTGAGCAGCTGCTCCACTGAGACTCCGCACAGCCCTGTGTGTCAAACCCAAGGCCCCAGTGGAGTGGACTCGTGAGGGGATCTCCTGATCCAAGGGTTGCAAAGATCCAGGGGAGAAATGTGGTTTCCCAGATTCACACATTCACTCACCAGGAGCAATTTTTTTTCTGAACATTGTTACATTCTTTTAGAAAAAAAAAATTGTATACTGCATGATATATTTGGAAATCTCCTAATTTAAAAATTAAAATTTGTTATGTCCTATATATGTAATTAATAGAAAAATTTTAAATATTATTAAATATTAACTTTTTTCAGAACAGAAATAAATATAAAATCTACTCAAATTCTGATTTTCCTAATGGTTTTCTACATATGCTTCTAAAATACGACCAAATCTGGCCCCTAATACTAGCTTTGATTTGTTTAACTTACTTGTACAACTTCAAAAAAAGTTTGAAGAATATTTGCTATTTTCTTTCATATAATACCTTACCATAATAAGTTTGAAATGTAATTTGTAAATTTATTATTTTCTTGTAGCTCTTAGGATGTTTCAGAAAACAGTATTACTGAACACTTTGATTTATATTATTATATCTGAATTTTAAAGAAATAACCCAATATTTATCTATGCTGGGGTGCTCATATTTGGGTTCATAATATGGGTTGCATATTTTAAATATATGCAAAACAAAAGTGAAATAAGAATTGCCATTTTCCTGCTAACAGATTCTCAGACCTCTCTCCTCTTGTTAAGCTGCAAGTACAGTAGGGTTTGGACCCAGGGAAGGTTCTGGGATGGGAATCAGAACTACACAAAGCTAATCAGTTTCATTGTCTCTTTCTACTTGTGTGTTCGTCATGCCATTTTCAGCAAATGGGCACCTATCATGTGCTAGGCACTTCCTTAGGTATTGGGACTATAACAGTAAACAAGGGAGACATGGTTCCTGTTCTCACAGAATTTACAATCTAATCCCTACCTTTCCTATAGCAGCTGTGAATCAACCTGATTGTTTCAAATTTCATATTAAACTATAGATTTAAAGCGATGACATTTTAAAATAACTTTTGCGCTTGTGCAGGTGCCTGAGTTGATCCCTCTGAAGCTGTCTGGTTCCCAAGACCCTGAGCATCCTGGCAATTCCTGTGACTAGACAGGGCGCTGCAAGGTCTCCACTCTGAGTTCTCTTCCAGAGAGCATTACCCACTCAGCAGCCACCTCCACAGGTCCCCTCCTTGCTGCCCCTATCAGGTAGGAAACAATCTCTAGTTTGAATTGAAGATCTCTCTGGCCCACATTAGCCAAGAACCTTTAAAAATGTAGTAGCACAGCCCAACGCGAGCACTGTAACCTGGAAGGTTAGTGCAACCACGTCCTCAGTGAGAACTGGACCCTCTAAGACTCTTCTGTTCCAGGACTCCTCACCTCTGGTCTCCTTGCCTCCCCCAGCAGCTGTGGGCTCTGGCTCCCTGCTGCCTGAGACCTAATCTTCCTATGGTTCTTAGAATCCTTTTGTGATAAAACTGGTCTTTTGTGGCAACATCACAAAATATGGGGATTTGTTAACTTTAATTTGTGAGGATGTTGCTTTTGAAACCAGGTTTTTGTTGTTGTTGTTTTTTGGTTTTTGGTTTTTTTTTTTGAGACAGAGTCTCGCTCTGTCACCCAGGCTGGAGTGCAGTGACACAATCTCAGCTCACTGCAACCTCCACCTCCCCGGTTCAAGCGATTCTCCTGCCTCAGCCTCCCAAGTAGTTGGGATTACAGGTGCACACCACCACACTTGGATAATTTTTGCATTTTTAGTAGAGATGGCGGTTTCACCACGTTGGCCAGGGTGGTCTTGAACTTCTGACCTCAGATGATCTGCCCGCCTAGGCCTCCCAAAGTACTGGGATTACAGGTGTGAGCCACCACACCTGGCACAGGTCCTTTATTCATTGTTAACCTAAAAGCATCCATTTTTTAAAAACCCATTCAACATTATTGAGCTGCTACTTTGTGCCTGGCAGTGTTGCAGGACCTAGGATAGCACAGTAATCTAAATTAGGCACAGTTCTTGCCCTCAAGAACTTTACTTCCCTTTGGGGAAAACAGAAAAACAGAGACAAATGTATAATACCATGAGAAGTAGTGATAAGCACTATGAAGACAATCTAAAGCAGGTAAGAGGATAAGGAGTCAGTTGAGCCAGAACCTGCCCTTTATAAGGTGGCCTGGGAAGGCCTCTGTTGAAGTACCATCTGAGCAGAGATTTGAATAAAGTAAGGGAACAAACTCTGTGGCTATCTGGGAGCAGAGCGCCCCAGGGAAAGGGGCCAGCAAGTATAAGTCCCTGAGAAGGGTACATGTCTGACATGTATATTAGTCTGCTCCAGCTGCCATAACAAAACACCACAGACAGGGTGACTTAAATAATAGAAATGTATTGTCTCACACACAGTTTAGGAGGCTGGCTGTCCAAGATCTAGGTGTCAGCAGGTTTGGTTTCTCCTGAGGCTTCTCTCCTTGGTTTGCAAATGGCTGTCTTCTTACCCTGTCTTCACATGGCTTTTTCTCCGTGCATATATCCCTGGTGTCTCTTCCTTTTCTTATAAGGCCACACACAGTTCTGTTGGCCTAGGGCCCCATCCTTATGATGTCATTTACCCTTAATTACCACTTTAAAGGCCCTTTCTCCAAATATAGTCACACTAGGGGTTTGGGCTTCAACATAGGAATTTGGGAGGGAGGCACAGTTTAGTCCATAACAGCATTTTGAGGAATAATGATGTCAGAAAAAAACATATCAGTGTTGCCATTGGAAAATGGAAATTATATTCACTTTGATTTACTATAATCATATTCATGTGTTTATTCATTTGGGAATTCTTTATTAATCATTTACTCTGTAAGACACATATTGTTCTGTAGTCCTATGATCTGTGTGTTTCGGTTATCTTCTGTTGCATAAAAAACCACCCCAAAAACTTAGTAGCTTAAAACAACAATAGTATGCATTTTGCTCACAAATCTACAAGATGGTCAGAGTTCTACTTGATGTTAGCTGAGGCAACTCAAAGGCTAGCCACGGAAATCATCCAATGGCTCATTCACTTACGTATCTGGCAGGTGATGCTCGCTTTTGGCTGAGACCTTAGTCTTGGCTATTGGCCTCTCCTTGGAGCCTGGGCTTCCTCAAAACATGGCGCTGGTTCAGAGAGAGGGATAGACAGAAAGACAAAAAGATCACCAGGCAGATACTGTCTTGTCTTTTCCAACCTAGCCTCAGAACTCACACAACATCACTTTCAGAACATTTCATTTGTTAAACTTGAGTCACTTAGATTGGCTTATATTCAAGAGAAGGGGAATTGGGCTCTATCTTTTTATTGGAGTAGTGTCAAAGAATTTGTAGGCATTTTTAAAACCACCATGCCATGTTGATATAGTTTGGTTCTGTGTCCCCACCCAAATCTCAGCTCAAATTGTAATCCCTATAATCCCCACATGTTGAGGGAGGGTCCTGGTGGGAGATGATTGGATCATGGGTGATTTCCCCTATGCTGTTCTCGTGATAGCGAGTGAATTCTCACGAGATCTAATGGCTTTATAAATGCCAGTTTCCCCTCCTCTCCTCCCTCCTGCTGCCTTGTGAGGAAGGTGCCTGCTTTTCCTTCACTTTCTGCAACAATTGTAAGTTTTCTGAGGCCTCCCCAGCCATGCAGAACTTTGAGTCAATTAAACCTCTTTCCTTTATAAATTACCCAGTCTCAGGTATTTCTTTATAGCAGTGTGTAAATGGTTAAACATATATATGTTAAATACCTTAAAGATTTTCTGTGGCTTCAATGATTGAAAAACTTTACCCTAAGGAACAATAATACCAAAGACAAAACTACAACAAAATGTGATTAACTGTCAAGCAAAAATAAAGGCCAAGTTATTTGAAGAATGTTGTTTTTGTGTTTTACCAAATTAGTCCTCAGAGAAAAGGAGTTAGTTAAAGGAGTTACATAAACATAAATGTTTATGTCCCCTCAAATTCATCTGTTGAAATCCTAACTGCCAAAGTGATGGCATTAGGAGACTGAGTCTTTAGGAGTTGATTATGTCATGAGGGAGGAAGCCTGGAGGAAACCTCATGAATGGGACTAGTGTCCTTATAAAAGAGACCCCAGAGATCTCCCTCTCCCCTTCTGCTCTGCGAAGACACAATGAGAAGACTGCCACTATGAATGAGGAAGCGGGTCCTCACCAGACACTGAATCTGCAGGCACCTTGATATTGGAGTTCCCAACTTCAGAACTGTGAGAAATAAATATTTGTTGTTTACAAAGCACTCACTCTATGATATTCTGCTGTGGCAGCCCAAATGGACTAAGACACTTAATATCCAAGTCCTCTCCAAGACTCTTGTTTGATGGAAGTATTATTCCAATTATCCTATTTTAATACAAATTATTTAGGAAAGGCAAATTAGCCTGAAAAGATGTCAATTAGAGCTATATGGGGAATCTTAAAAGGTCATCTAACTGAGCTAATAAAAGAGACAAAGACTTTTAGTACAGATTTGGTAATTATTCTTCCAGGTAAGACCTTCAAATTGTAGTGTTGGGATATGGATATAAACAAGATTATTAAGATCAGTTTTTTATAAAGCAATTCATCTTTGCTTTGTGGAGATAACAAATGTATGTCTTATGGGACAATGTAAAACAATTGTTCTACTGTTTCACAATTGACTACTTTGTTTTGAAATAAAATTTACAATTATAGTATATGCCAATTCAAAGGTATTTTATCTTAAAAACTGTTTTATCTCAAAATACTTAGAATTGGAAAAAATTAAATGGCTCAAATAGTGGCTCTTCTGATAATGAAGACTCTTGTCTTCAAGAATTTGAAGAATTTGAGTAAAATTATTTCTGAAATGAGAAGAAATATTTCAAATTGGCACATTTTTATATTATTTCAAATATGATTGTATAACCAGATTCATATTAACTAGCTCAAGTAAACATTGACTATTTTGTAAACATCCATTGTGTTCCTATATTCATCTTGACCCAAAAACTTTTGTATTTTTTCATTATGAAAACAAAGAACCAACTCATATTTACAGTTGCCTTTTAATCAGTATATACATTATTTAAAAAGATTAGCTTTCAGTAATTTTATCCTTGAGTTCAAGTCTATGAATAACATAGTCTGTGTTTTTACTAAATTGGTTTCTTTTCCCTTTGTATTACTGTGTGAGAACTAATACAGTAATACAGGTTTTCATGGAGCAGACATAGTATCAATGTGACTAATTTCTGAATACAAGCAACCCAACACAGTACCATAGACACAAAGGCCCATTTAACAAAGATTTCACTGGAGTAATTCAGTGAGTCTTACTTCTGTGTATCCCAAAGAAATGATGGGATCATTGGCAGAGCTTTCTTCTCAATCTGTGGAGTGATGAGAGCCAGGAGAGTGAATGTTAGAAGGTCATGGTCAGAACTGCTATCTGGAAAGGTCCAGATCCGCACATGGTCTTCCGCTGGAAAAGAACTACAGCTCACCCACCTGTGCAAACTCAGGTCACACCATAAGCTCTCTGTGTACATTAGTATTTTTATGCTGAATTACATTATTATGCCTCCTATGCATTTTAATTAAAATATTGTTATATCTCTATTATAATGAAACTAAGGAAAACACAGTTTCTTTTCTTTTTCAATGTAATATTAACATTTAAAAGAAAAATTTGTATTTTGGCTCATAGGCAGTGACTATGTCTACGTATTTCATTTGTCCAATTCTTTTTTTTTTTTTTTTTTGAGACGGAGTCTCACTCTGTTGCCTGGGCTGGAGTGCAGTGACGTGATTTTGGCTCAGTGAAACCTCCACCTTCCAGGTTCAAGCAATTCTCCTGCCTCAGCCTCCCAAATAGCTGGGATTACAGGCATGCACCATCACACCCAGCTAATTTTTTTTTTTTTTTTTTTTTTTGTATTTTTAGTAGAGACAGGGCTTCACCATGTTGGCCAGGCTGGTGTCGAACTCCTGACCTCAGGTAATCCTCCTTCCTCGGCCTCCCAAAGTGCAGGGATTGCGGGCGTGAGCCACTGAGCCCAGACAATTCGTCCAATTCTTGGTTTCTTGTTTCCTAAAACAATCATAAACACACTGTTATTCTACTTCGGACACTTTCTGCACACTGTTCAAAGTATTAGGAATAGCAGATGGTCAACAGCTTTCTGTGGACTGACAAAAGCAATTACTTATTTCTGAAAACAAAGGGAAGTATGTTTTCTATTTTCACTAAATGTGACTGGTGACTTACTAATTAATTTTCACTTAGAACACATTATACAATAACTTATTATTCAAAATAAGTGAACATAATTATTCCTCTTTGAAATGAAGAATTAAATTGAAATTGAGTAACTCTCCTGAATGAGGATGACTTTTTAAATGGCCAGACTAAGATCTCTTTAGAATTGGTCTCCTTCCACTATGAACTTAGGAACATGAATTAGTATGACAGTTGATTTGGGCAATTAAATAATGTTTCAGGATTAATTAGATATGAAGCTTAGTCTTCTGAGCTATCCTGAATCTTATGATATTCTGCTACCATTTGTTGAAATATGCCACCCACTTTGACTTTTGTTGGTCTGATAGATTCAGTGCTGACAGCACTATTTAATTCTGCACTATTACTCAACTGTGTCTAAGGATTATAAGACCTTTGTGGAAATTATATATTTATCCTTCAAGCTCTGGGTGGATGAATCTTTACTTTATGGGAACTTGCGCTCTTCAACGATGAAAATATTTAAGTGGTGATTACAGTTTAGTAAAATTGCCAAGTCAATGAGATGAATGTCTTTAGAGATAATTTCCCTTGCCAGATTTTAGAAGTGATATAAAATGTATTTTCACACATTTATCTGCAAAGGCTTTTCAGATCCATTTATATCAAGGAGATACCATGGAAACTCCAAGAAAAATAGTTTCAAATATTTGGAGGCTTCAGGGATTTTGTTGTTATTTGCTGCTGGGGCAAAGAAAAGCATTCTGGAAAAGGTACCAAGTTACAAAAAGTAATATATCATCTAAATTTGCTTTGGAAAGAAAATAAAATGGGTATGTGGTGCTGTTTTGATTATTATTTCTCTTCATTATATGGTCTTCTGGAATTCCAAGGCCAGATTATAAACAGAAAGGGTAGCTGATAAAATACATGTATTTGGGATAAACCACTGCTCAAAAATAAAGCTAATAGTATCTCACTTTTGTTTTTAACCATGATTAAATTAATGTGCTTGTTATTGAAGTTAACAAAAAACATCATGGTTACCTACTAAATATTCAGAATAAGGGATACAAGATGTCTAAGATAGTCTGCCTCTGGCAATAGGGCATTCAGGTTTCGTTTTTTGTTTTGCTTTCTCCTGCAACCAAACACTTAGATACCAGATAAATTTCACAAAAGTCAGTTTAAATGTGTAGCAGGGATCATACCAGGGTAGAAGAATACCTAGGGATCTTACATGAAGAAGGGATTAAAGAGCTAGTCTAGCACTGAAGCCTCCGCTGACCTCAAGGTATCTGATCAGCAACAGCTAGAACTTTGTTTCTTCAATAATTCTTCTTCTTTCTTCTTTCTTTCTTTCTTTTTCTTCTTCTTCTTCTTCTTCTTCTTCTTCTTCTTCTTCTTCTCCTTCTTCTTCTCCTTCTTCTTTTTCTTCTTCCTCCTCCTCCTCGTCCTCCTCTTCTTCTTCCCCTTCCCCTTCTTCTTCCCTTTCCTCCTCCTCCTCCTCCTCCTCCTCCTCCTCCTCCTCCTCCTCTTCTTCTTCTTCTTCTTCTTCTTCTTCTTCTTCTTCTTCTTCTTCTTCTTCTTCTTCTTCTTCTTCTTCTTCTTCTTCTTCTTCTTCTTCTTCTTCTTCTTCTTCTTCTTCTTCTTCTTCTTCTTCTTCTTCCCCTTCCTCTTCTTCCTCTTCCTCTTCCTCTTCTTCTTCACTGATTTATCACTAAGCACCTGAAAGTCAACATGTGTTTCACTTTTCATGTTTACAGACAAGGAGCTTTTCTCCCTGATATTAGGATCCCCCTCCACTCCCCCAGGAGTTCTATATACTCTCAAGTGTAGAGGCTGGCTCACACGAGTCTGCCCATAGCTTCCCTCTGGACCCATAAGGATGAGTTACTGGTTCCTCAAAGTAAATCTAAACAAGATATTCCTGGGAGATTTTTTTGGTACATCTACTGCTAGACTCTGTCATGGAAACTGATGGAGAAATCCTAAAGAAAGCAATAAATATTTAACAAAATATTTACATAGAAAGTAGCCAGTTTTCTTCCACGTAACAGCAATCTTCAAAAATAAGGGCTGCCATCCAAAAAGTGACATACCATTCACCGAACTACTGAAAAGAACTGAATTTGTATGAAACATTACAAATTAAGGTATGAGATGTGGGTTGTGCTAAATGGCTTTTAAGGAATAATCAGCTCTTTCAGTCTAATTCTTTTTCAAGGAAGATATGTGTTGCCCAAACACGGCTTAAACTAACAGTTCTGCTGTGGACTAATTTCATTGTGTTAATAGATGTTCATACTTATGCATCAGAGCCAACTTCCTTTAACAATATACAAGAAGATACATTTTTTAGGGTGCTAATCAAACACTTTAAGCAATGATATTTATTAGTAAGGATAAAACTGTACTGTTTTTCTTATGGCTGTCATATCCATATTATCCTAAAATACACCTCTTCCCAATTACTTTTTTAATTTGTTTTTGTTTTTTTATTTTCTTTTGAGACGGAGTCTCACTCTGTTGCTCAGGCTGCAGTGCAGTGGTGCGATCTCGGCTCACTGCAAGCTCCGTCTCCTGGGTTCACACCATTCTCCTGCCTCAGTCTCCTGAGTAGCTGGGACCACAGGTGCCGGCCACCACACCCGGCTAATTTTTTGTATTTTTAGTAGAGACTGGGTTTCACTGTGTTAGCCAGGATGGCCTCGATCTCCTGACCTCGTGATCTGCCTGCCTCGGCCTCCCAAAGTGCTGGGATTACAGGCGTGAGCCACCGCGCCCTGCCCCAATTACTTTTGTCATACACAAAATAGTTTTTATTTTTGTTCTTTACCCATAAATGCTAAGAAAATACAATCTGACTTCATGTGGTTTTAAAATCACAACTCCTGATTTATTTGTATATTTAATATAAAATTGTCCAGGAGTTATTCCACTGTCAAAGACTTTTAGTTCCTTTTAGTGACCTGGCATGCACTGAAAAACTATTCCTACACAAAAACACCTCAAATACAGTAAAAAGAGCCTTGAATTTTAATGACTGTTCTGGAGCAAGAAAGAAAGACCTTTGACCTGAACAAAGCTGAGTTAGATTCCAGGCCCCAACAAACACTAGTACACTCGAAGGACTATACTCTTTTGCTCTGGGTGGAAAAGAAAAACAAAAACTGTAAACTCTCACCTGAGAATCTTTATTTATTTATTTAGAGAGTCTTACTCTGTTGTCCAGGCTGGAGTGCAGTGGTACAATCGCTGCTCACTGCAACCTCTACCTCCCGGGTTCAAGCAATTCTCCTGCCTCAGCCCCCTGAGTAGCTGGGATTACAGGCATGCGCCATCACACCTGGCTAATTTTTGTATTTTTAGTATAGACGAGCTTTCTCCATGTTGGCCAGGCTGGTCTCAAACTCCTGACCTCAGGTGATCCGCCCACCTCGGCCTCCCAAAGTGCCAGGATTACAGGCATGAGCCACCGCGCCTGACCAGAATCTTTAATAATAACCCCCTATCACTTGGATTTATGGTTCAAATTTCTCTACCTGCAGCATCCGGGAAACCCTAAACCTTTAAAAGTGTACCTGATTGGTAGCATCTTGGAGTACCTGGTTAAGACACCAAAAGATTTCAGATTTGAAATTTTCAAATAGTTAATAGAAAATAAATGTTGAAGAAGCCAGGTTCCATTTCAACATGGTTCCTCCAAAGCTATCCAAAATAGGAAGAGAGCATAGGCAATGACCAGAAGGTTTCAGAAAAGAATCAAATGTGTAACTTCTAAAAATTAAAATATTATCACTGAAATCAATTCAGTAGATTGGCTAAACAGCAGAATAGGCACAGTTGAAGTATAATTTATTGAACTCAAAGACAGAACTGAAGAAATTATACATATTATAGCACAAACAGGCAAAAAGACAGAAACCATGAAAGAGAGGTTAAGAATCATTGAGGATAGAAGAAGAAAATCTAATATAACTTGGAGTTCCTGAAAGAGAGCATGAATAGAATAGGGAAGAGACAATATTTCAAAATATAAGAGCTAAGCCACTGAATTAATTTACAGTGGTGAATTTTATGTTACATGAATTTCCAGGATGGATTAAAGGCATCCATTCTTGAGATTCAGGAAGCACAACAAATTCCAAGTAGGAGGAATAAAAAGAAGTGTACTGCAACAGCTGGAGCAGCCAAGGGAGTGCTCACATCACCCTTCCCCTCACCCCAGGCTGCACAGCTTGCAGCTCCAAAAGAGACCCCTTCCTTTGCTTGAGGAGAGGAGAGGGAAAAGTGGGGTGGACTTTGTCTTACCTCTCGGATACCAGCCAAGCCACAGTAGGATAGGGCACCAGACAGAGACGTGAGGCCCTCGTTCCAGGCCCTAGCTCCCAGACACATTTCTAGACACAACTTGGGCCTGAAAGGAACTTGTTGCCTTGAAGGAAAGGAGCCAGTCCTGGCAGCATTCATCACCTGCTAACTGAAGAGTCCTTGGTCCCTGAATAACTAGCAACAATACCCAGATACTACATCAAGGGCCTCAGGTGAGCCTCTGAGACTTGCTGGCTTCAGGTACCACCATGGTCACAGCAGGGAAGAGACCAAGTAGGCTCTTGGGGTCCCCAGTTCCAGGACTTGATTCTTGGAAGGTACTTCTGGACCTGCCCTGGGCAAGAGGGTAGCCCACTGCCCTGAAGAGTGAGTCCCAGGCCAGGCGGCATTCACCACAAGTTGACTTAAAAGCCCTTGGGCCTTATGGAAACATTGGCTGGTAGTCTAACAGTACTTCTCATGGCCTGTGGTGGTGGTGGCTACTGAGTGAGGCTATTCTGCCTTTGGAAAAAGGGAAGGAAGAGTGGGAAGGGCTATGTCTTGTGGTTTGGGCGCCAGCTCAACCACAATACAATAAAGCAACAGGTAGACTTCTAAGGTTTCTGACTCTAATCCCTGACTCCTGGATGGTACCTCTGGACCCACATGGGGCCAAGAGACCTCACTGCCCTGAAGGGAAGGACAAAGGCCGCTGGCTTTGTTACCTGCTGATTGTAGAGCCCCAGAGCCTCCGGTGAACATAGGCAGTGGCCAGGGAGTCATTACAGCAGGCCTTGGGTGAGACCCAGCATCAGGTCTGACCCAGTACAGTCATAGTGGGGGTGGCCACAGGGGTGCTTGTGTCACTCCACCCCCAGCTTTAGGTGGCTCAGAACAGAGAGAGAAACTCTGTTTGTTTGGGAGAAAGTAAGGAATGAGAATAAGAGTCTCTGCCTGGTAATCCAAAGAATTATCCTGGATCTTGTCTAAGACCATCAAGGTGGTACCTCTATGAGTCTATAAGAATCACATTGTTACTGCACTTGGAGAGTCCCCTAAAGTAGATACACCACACCCAGATATATAAATAGATAGCACCTAAATACATAGAACAAATATTATCATAGCTAAAGAGAGAGATAGTCCCCAATACAATAATAGCTGGAGACTTTAACTCCCCACTTTCAGCACTGGACAGATCTTCCAGACAGAAAATCAACAAAGAACCATTGGGCTTAATCTGCACTATAAACCACTGCACTAACAGATATTTATAGAACATTACATACAAGAGCTGCAGAATACATATTCTTTTCCACAGCATATAGATCATTCCTAAGGATAAACCATATGTTAGGTAACAAAACAAGTCTCAAAACATTAAAAAATATTGAAATAATATCAAGCATCTTCTCTGACTACAATGAAATAAACTAGAAATCAATCACAAGAGGTATTTTGGAAACTATACAAATACAGGCAAATTAAAAAATACGCTCCTGAATGACTAGTGAGTCAATGAGGAAATTAAGAAGGAAACTGAAAAATTTCTTGAAACAAATGATAATGGAAACACTACATGCCAAGCAGTACTCAGAGGGAAATTTATAGCTCTAAGTGCTTACGTTGAAAAAGAGGAAAAACTTCAAACAATCTAACAGTGCATCTTAAATAATCAGAAAAGCAAGAGAAAATGAAATCCCAAATTAATAGAAGAAAATAAATAATAAATATCAGAACAGAAATAAATGAAATTGAAATGAAAAAATACAAAAGATCAATGAAACAAAAAGTTGTTTTTTTGAAAAGTTAAACAAAATTTACAAATTTTTAACCAGACTAACTAAGAAAAATAGAGAGAGAAGATCCAAATAAATAAAATCAGAGATGGAAAAGAAGACATTACAACTGATACTGTAGAAATTCAAAGAATCATTAGTGGCTACTATGAGCAACTGTATACCAATAAATTGGAATATCTGGAATAAACTAACAAATATCTAGACACATACAATCTACCAAGATTGAACCAGGAATAAATATAAAACCCGAACAGGTCAAGAACAAGTAATGAGCTTGAAGCCATACTAAAAAGTCTCCCAGTAAAGAAAAGCCCAGGACCTGATGGATTCACTGCCAAATTCTACCAAACATTTAAAGAAGAACTAATACTAATCATATTCAAACCATTTTGAAAAACACAAGAGAAGGAAATACTGTCAAACTCTTTCTATGAGGCCAGTATTACCCTGATACCAAAACCGGGAAAAGACACTTCAAAAAAGAAAAACTACAGGCCAATACCTCTGAGGAATATTGGTGCAAAAATCCTTAACAAGATACTAGGAAACCTAATTCAACAATACATTAGAAAGATCATTCATCATGACCAAGTAGGATTCATCCCTGGGATGCAAGGACAGTTCAACATGCTCAAATCAATCATTGTGATACATTGTATCAACAGAATAAATGACAAAAACCCTGATACCAAAACCAGACAAAGACGCCTCAAAAAAAGAAAAGTACAGGTCAATATCTCTGATTAATATTGATGAAAAAAATCCTCAACAAAATACTGGCAAACATAATACAACAGTGCATTAGAAAGATCATTCATCATGACCAAGTGGGATTTGTCCCTGGGATGCAAGGATTGTTCAACATACTCGAATCAATCAATGTGATACATCATATCAACAGAATAAAAGACAAAAATCATATGATCATTTCAATTGATATTGAAAAAGCTTTTGATAAAATTCAACATCCTTTCATGATTAAAAACACTAAAAAAACTGGGCATACAAGGAATATACCTCAACATAATAAAAGCCATATATGACAGACCCACAGCTAGTATACTGAATGGGGAAAAGCTGAAAGCCTTTCCTCTGAGATCTGGAACACAACGAGGATGCCCACTTCCACTACTGTTATTCAATGTAGTACAGGAAGTATGGCTAAAAAATCAGACAAGAGAAAGAAATAAAGGGCATTCAAATTGGAATGGAAGAAGTCAAATTATCCTTGTTTGCAGATGATATGATCTTATTTGAAAAAATCCTAAAGACTGCACCAAAAAAAACTGTGAGAAGTGATAAACAAATTCAGTAAAGTTGCAGGATACAAAATCAACATACGAAAATCAGTAGCATTTCTATATGCTAACAGTTAACCATGTGAAAAAGAAATTTAAAAATAATCTCATTTATAGTAGCTACACATAAAATTAAATATCTAAGAATTAACTTAATGAAGGGCTGAAAGATCTCAATAATGAAAACCATAAAACACTGATGAAAGAAATTGAAGAGGACACCAAAAAAATGTAAAAATATTCCAGGTTCATGGATTGTAAGAATCAATATTGGTAAAATGTCCATACTACCCAAAGCAATCTACAGATTCAATGCAATCCCTATCAAAATACCAATGACTTTCTTTACAAAGATAGAAAGAACAATCCCAAAATGTATATGGAACCCCCAAAGACCCATAATAGCCAAAGCTATCCTAAGCCAAACAAACAAACAAACAAACAAACAAAACTAGAGGAATCACATTACCTGACTTCAAGTTATACCACAGAGCTATAGTAACCAAAACAGTATGGTACTGGCATAAAAACAGATACATACACCAATTAAACAGAATAGAGAACCTGGAAACAAATCCATACACCTACAGTGAAGTAATTTTTGACAAAGGTGTCAAGAACATATACTGGAGAAAAGACGGTCTCTTCAATATATGGTACTGGGAAAACTGGATATCCATATGCAGAAGAGTGAAACTAGACCCCTATCTCTGGCCATATACAAAAATCAAATCAAAATGGATTAAAGACTTAAATATAAGATTCCTCAAACTAGAAAATTACTACAAGAGCACATTGAGGAAAATCTCCAGGACATTTATTGGGGCAAAGATTTATTGAGCACAGATTTATTGAGCCCACTGGCACAGACCAAAAAAAAAAAAAAAGCAAAACTGGACAAATGGAATCACATCAAGTGAAAAAGCTTCTGCACAGCAAAGGATACAATCAACGAAGTCAAGAGGCAACCCACAGAATGGAAGAAAATATCTGCAAACTACCATCTAACAAGGGATTAAAAACCAGAACATATAAGGAGCTCAAACAACTCTGTAGGAAAAAAAAAAAAATCTAATAATCTGATCAAAAAATGGGCAAAAGATTTGAATAGACATATGTCAAAAGGAGACATACAAATGGCAAACAGGCATATGAAAAGGTGCTCAACCTCACTGCTCATCAGAGAAATGCATATCAAAACTACAATGAGATATCTTCTCACCCCAGTTAAAATGGCTTATATCCAAAAGACAGGCAATAACAAATGCTGGTAAGGATGTAGAAAAAAGGGAACCCTTGACCACTGTTGGTGGTAATGTAAATTAGTACAATTACTATGGAGCACAGTTTGGAGGTTCTGCAAAAAAAACTAAAAATTGAGCTACCATATGATCCAGCAATTCCACTGCTGGGTATATACTCAAAAGAAAGGAAATCAGTATATTCAGGACATACCTCCATTCCTGCATTTGTTCCAGCACTGTTCACAGTAGCCAAGATCTGCAAGCAACCTAAATGTCCATCAACAGATGAATGGATAAAGAAAATGTGGCACATATACACAAGGGAGCTATAAAGAGAAGAATGAGATTCTGCATTTGCAACAACGTGGATGGAACTGGAGATCATTATGGTAAGTGAAATAAGCCGCGCACAAAAAGACAAATGTCTCATGATCTCACTTATTTGTGGGATGATGATATTGAAAAAGACTTCAATAGAAAAGGTACTTCCAAACCTGCAAGGGAAATCAAGGGCATTCCAGGCAGAAGGATGCATGTATGTGTGGAGGCTGAGTGCAAAATCATGTGATGTGAGAGGAGCCTCAAGAAAGTTTCACATGGCCTTAGCATGAGAACAGAGAATTGGGGCCACAGCTAAAGAGATGCCTGGAGAGAAGGCAAGGGTCAGCTCATGAGGCATTTGGTTTTCCGTGCTAAAAAGTTTAGGCTGTAGTACATGGACAGGAAATCATTGGAAGGCTTTTCCAGCTGGGAAGTTACAGCATTAGATTTGACTTTTCTATCTATCACCTGCCATTATTGTGGTAGGTGAACCGTGAGACTGGATTGGCAATTGAAAACTAAGATATATAGCAAAAATATTGAATCATACAAGAAAGCATCTCAGATTTGGGGAATAAGGCCAGAAAATCTGACCATATAAAATGAAAAATGTAGAAAATTCCCAAAATTCTGATGAGATCAACCAATCTCAAAATAATTTAAACACTTATTTTTTAAATCAGTCAAACAATCTTAATAAAGAAATTTAATGGATATATCAAGGAGACCAAACAGGTCCTTCAACTATCTAAGAAAACAACAGGGTAATGAAGAGGATTCAGTACTTGAATTTGCGTTTCTAGAGTTGTGAAGAACATTAGTCACTGATCAGCATCTTACTCCCTTTATTCTACCTCTATGCTCAGCCTCTGATTCAGTCTTCTGAGAGGATCCCAGGAAAGTGTGCCCTGAGCAAATGATAAATGGTAGGTCTCACATTATCCTGTCAGCGTTCCCATTATAAATCAAAAACTTGGTCTTCAGGTTTATGAATTAGTCTCCCTTTTGGTTTGAATAAATTGACTCCCCAGGATTTCTTTTTTTCCTTCTTCCTTTTTTTTTTTTTCTTTTGGAGATGAAAAGGATCTTTCACTGTCACCCCAGGTTGCTCACTATAGCCTCGATGTCTTGGGCTCAAATGATCCTCTGACCTCAGCCTCCTGAGTAGCTGGGACTACAGGCACTTGACACCACATGCTTATTTCATGCCACTCACGATGCTAGTATTTTTTTTGAAGAGATGGTCTAGCTATTTTGCTCAGGCTGGTCTTGAACTCCTGGGTTCAAGCAATCCTCCTACCTTGGCCTCCCGAAGGGCTAGGATTACAGGTGTGAACCTGGCCTCCCCCTCAGGATTTCAACTTCAAATGAACTTGAAATATTTATTTTCCTGAGTCTAACAAAGCTGAGAACCAAATCTCACCTTGTGATTTCATCCAAGATGTGCTTACCTGCCAGTAAGTTTCTCCTTGGCATCGGTATTATTATCTAAATGTCCTAAGAACAAACCATCCTACTATGAGAGCCTCCAGGCTATATCCAACTCTGTAGCATGAAGAAAAGCATTCAGTGGTAGGTCTCTGAACTTCTATTCCTGAAGCACTGTATTCAAATTTTGCTTGGTTGAAAAGTTAATTGCCTTTTACCCAGCCAATCAAAGGCTACATTTTATAACTCACTGGGAGAATTTTACAGGTGCATATTTTAGATCTATGGGTTTTGCATCTGATGGCTTTAAAATAAGTCAGAACCATAGTCATCTTGACAATTCATTATTCATGGTCTGGGATACTGTATAGTAGCCTCCTACAGATTTTAATAAAATGTTCATGAAGCAGTTTTAAAATTTCCATTGGCCCATATTTCAAAAATTTTAACATTTACTTTTAAATATCCTCAAATTTTTCACTTTGTATCAAAAAGTAGATTTTTAAAATAATTCAAGGCATATCAAACCCCATCGGTCAACCTCCCCAAAGAAGCTGCAAGCTTTGTGTGTAATTACATTTCAATGGCTAAATCTCAACAATTCTCCTTAGTTATATTACAAGACCTTCATGATACCAGTTACTTATCAGCTTCAGATGGTACCTTAATCTTGTCACTTTTTAAAGTTATTAATGTGCATGATATTCTGTAAAAACCAATGATTAAAACAAAGAATTGCACTAAAAAGTTTTTCATCCCAAAATAATCGCCAACATACTAACACATTTCTTTCTTTCTTATTTCACAGCTATAGTATTAATTAGCAAATACCAGCCGTGTAGTTGGTCGGTACTTCACTGCCCTTTAATTCCTTTCCCAACCCATACACCATTTTCAATACCCTCTGCCTTACCTACACGTCTCTTTCTTCCACTGTGTTACATCCACCCTCATATTTCCAAACTGGATCAACTGCTGCTGATTTTACAACTATTGACATATTGCAATGGTGAAATGCAATGGCATTATTCTAGGACATATGATCATGTTAAGGTTTAAGTAGAAGGTAGAGGATTTTTCCTGCTCCCATAATATCTTATAACCCCAGTGATTTCTCACTTGCTTCTGATAGCTTTTCTCTTTCATGGGACAGGACCTGGTTGTAGGGAAGTCAGAGATGGCATCATCATGAGTGGCATGAAATTCCACTCAACTCCAAACATTTATTGAGCTCCACTCTCTGTGCAGCTTGTCCTGGCATTGTGGGCAAAGAGGTGCAAGTCTCTCTCTTTAAGACCAAGCACAGACCCTCCATCCTTGGTAATGACTAATGAGAGTTTCAGGAGACTATCCAGCTAGGAAGGAACTGCTATTCAAGCAATACTTGTCATTTTCCTTCTTGAGAAAACTGAGTCTTTTATTATGATGGGAGCATAAAAATGTTTTGAGGCTGGGCACAGTAGCCCATGCCTGTAATTCCAACACTTTGGGAGGCCGAGGGGTGTTAAGAAACGCTTGAGCTCAGGAGTTTGAGACCAGCCTGGGAAACATGGCAAAACCCTGTCTCTACAAAAAATAAAAAGTTAGCCAGGCATAGTGGTGCATGCCTGTTGTCCCAGCTACTCAGGAGGCGGAGGTGAGAGGATTGCTTGAGCCTAGGAGGTGGAGGCTCCAGTGAGCCATGATTGTACCACTGCCCTCCAGCCTAGGTGACAGAGCAAGACCCTGTCTCCAAAAAAAAAAAAAAAGAAAAAGAAAAAAAAGAGAAAAATCTTTTGAGCAGAGAAGAAATAACCATATCTGTGTTTGAAGAACATAAATAAAGTCATCAGGTAAATGGCTTGAATAGAGCTGAAGGAAGAGGAAACTACAAAAAGGCTATTAAAATAGTTCTGCAAAGAAATCAAGGAAGGTCTGATGTCAAGCAAATTATCACTGGAGGGCAACAGTTATTACCCAGTACGTGTTTATTGTCTACCCTATTTCCTAAGGGTGTCTCCTGAGACTCTCACAAGAAAAGGCAGATTCCATAGTCAAGAAATGTATCATACTTCTTTTCTTAAGCACTCAGATCACATATAAACCTTTCAAAGTTCTTTTAATTCTTGCAGCAAAGAAACCTATTTAACTTCATTTCCGAAACACATTTAATCATAATTTTTTTTTCTATGAAATGTTTATCAAAATTACTCTGAGTTTTCCATGGAAAATTATTTGAGAAACCATAATAAATGATATTTTAGACTTTGAGAGAAACAGGGAAATCAGTTCTGACTTTGAAAGTAATATATTTTTGGGTCGGGCGCGGTGGCTCACGCCTGTAATCCCAACATTTTGGCAGGCAGAGGTCAGGAGTTCGAGACTAGCCTGACCAAAATGGAGAAACCCCATCTCTACTAAAAATACAAAATTAGCTGGGCGTGGTGGCGCATGCCTATAACCCCAGCTACTCAGGAAGCTGAAGCAGGAGCATTGCTTGAGAGGTGGAGGTTGCAGTGAGCCAAGATGGCGCCATTGCACTCCAGCCTGGGCAACAAGAGCAAAACAACGTCTCAAAAAAGAAAAAAGAAAGAAAGAAAGAAAGAAAAAAAAAGAAAGAAAGAAAGAAAGAAAGAAAGAAAGAAAGAAGAGAGAGAGAGAGAAGAGAGAAGAGAGAAAGAGAGAAAGAGAGAGAGAAAGAGAGAAAGAGAGAAAGAGAGAAAGAGAGAAAGAGAGAAAGAGAGAAAGAGAGAAAGAGAGAAAGAGAGAAAGAAAAGAAAGGTATCCATTTTACATACTATGCATATGTCAGCATTCAACAATATATGTATGATACAATTATCTGACAAAATAAATTGTATTAAAGAGCTAAATCTTCCAGACTGGAAAAACAAGGAGCTCAAGAAATACCTTCCTCAAATGGTAACAAATAAAACTGAACACATTTTTCAATAGAACCATTTTAGGGTACTGGGAATTGACCAAAAGCACATAAAAAATGGGAATCATTTATTTAAGAAAAACTGCTGAACAGTGAGAGTCTATAGCATTTCAGCCCAAGGCTGCTCTTGTCCTACCTGCCCTGTACCTCAGCTCCATCAGCCCTAGCGTTACCAGGATAGGGCAGGCTGTGAAAATATACTTTGCCAAAGAGGGCTGACTTTATGTGAAGCAGAGCACAGAAAATCCCCGTGCCCTTGGGCATTGTTGGAAACTGTAGTGAGCTTGGAAGCAAAACAGTGAGGAAGGCCTAGTTGCAGCTAGCCTCAGGTTGCCATCCTGGTGGGGGCAAACAGCAGATCAGCAGGCTTGCAGCCAGAAATTTAACAGAGAGATCAAGGGCATGAGACAACCACAGTAGGACTTGAAAAGTCTCCATATATCCCTGATGGCCTGGAAGGCTCTGCACTGCAGAGGCCTCGTGCATGCTTAGAAGGGACCAGGGAGATCTTGTTGCGTAAAAGGCCTCACACAGGTGAGTCACATACAAACTGCAAAGCAAGCTAAGGCCAATGCCAATGCCAAGGCTTGACTGATTTGGCTAGTAGACACAAGTCACTTCCAGATTCATTTTACTACGTACGTGGACAGCAAAAAAAAAAAAAAAAAAAAAAAAGAGTAGTCAAAGGTGCTAGCTCCCCAGGTACTTACCATACACATCATCTGGATAACCATATGCAGAAGATTGAAACTGGACTCCTTTCTGACACCATATACAAAAATCAACTCAAGATGGATTAAAGTCTTAAATGTAAAATCTAAAACTATAAAAACTCTGAAAAAAAAACCTAGGAAATATCATTCTAGACATAGGCCCTGGCAAAGATTTAATGATGAAGATATCAAAAGCAATTGTAATAAAAACAAAAATTGATAAATGGGACCTAATTAAGCTAAGGAGCTTCCGCACAGCAAAAGAAGCTATCAATAGAGTAAACAGATAGCCTGCAGAATGGGAGCAAATATTTGCAAACACACCTCACAAAAGTCTATTATCCAGAATCTATAAGGAACTTAAACAAATTAACAAGCAAAAAACAAACAACCCCATTTAAAAGTGGGCAAAGAATATTAACAGACACTTTTCAAAAGAACACTTACACTAGGCCAACAAGCATATGAAACAAGTTCAACATTACTAATAATCATTAATGAAATGCAAATCAAAACCACAATGAGACCATCTTACATCAGTCAGAGTGGCTATTATTAAAAAGTGAAAAAATAACAGATGTTAGTGAGGATGCAGAGAAAAAGAAATGCTTATACACTGCTAGTGGGAATGTAAATTAGTTCAGCCACTGCGGAAAGCAGTTTGGTGACTTCTCAAGGAACTTAGAACTACCATTTTATCCAGCAATTCTATTGTTGGTATATACCCAAAGGAATATAAATTATTCTACCATAAATACATACACACATATATGTTTATCACAGCACTATTCACAATATCAAAGACAGAATCAACCTAGATGCCATCAGCAGTAGACTGGATAAAGAAAAGGTGGTACATATACACCATGGAATACTATACAGTCATAAAAAGGAATGAGATCATGTCCTTTGCAACAACATGGATGGAGCTAGAGGCCATTATCCTAAGTGAATAAACACAGGAACAGAAAAACAAACACCACATGTTCTCACTTATATGTGTGAGCTATACATTAAGTAAACATGGACACAAAGAAGGGAACAGTAGACACTGGATCTATTTGAGGGTAGAGGGTGGAGGAGGGTGAGCATCAAAAAACTACCTATCGTATACTATGCTTACTACCTGGGTGACAAAATTTGTACACAAAATCCCCATGACATGTAATTTATCTATATAACAAACACATTTCCTAAAGCATCCATGGGTCAAAAAAGAAATCACAAAGGAAATTAGAAAATATTTTGGCTGAATTAAAACAAAAATACCAAATTCCAAAATGTATAAGATTTGGCTAAAGCTATGCTTAAAGGTAAATTTATAGCCTTAAACACCTATATTACAAAAGGTGAAAGATCTTAAATACAACAGCCTAAGCCTCTACTTAAACCAAAACTAGAAAAATAAAAGCAAATTAAAACAAAGTAAGCAGAAATAATTAAATACTAAAAAGTTTAAATCAAAAATTATGGTGTAAAGGCAGGGTGCAGTGATTCAGGCCTGTAATCCCAGCACTTTGGGAAGCCAAGGCAGGTGGATCACCTGAGGTCAGGAGTTCGAGGCCAGCCTGGCCAACATGGTGAAACCCTGTCTCTACTAAAAATATAAAAATTAGCTGGGCATGGTGGCAGTCACCTGTAAATCCCAGCTACTCGGGAGGCTGAGGCAGGAGAATTCCTTGAACCCAGGAGGTAGAAGTTGCAGTGAGCTGAGATTGTACCACTGCACACCAGCCTGGGTGACAGAGTGAGACTCGGTCTCAAAAAAAGAAAATGAAAAGAAAAATCATGGTTGGAGGATAAACATGTAGATCAATGAATTAGAACTGAGTCCAGAAATCAACCCTTACATTTATGTTTGATTGTTTTTCCACGAAGCTACCAAGACATTCAATGGGAAAAGCACAGGCATGTCAACAAATGGTTCTGGGATAACTGGATACCCACATGGAAAAAATATTGACCCTCACCTTATGCCATAAACAAAACCTATCTCAAAATGAGTCACAGATCCAAATATGGGAGCTAATACTATAACTCTTCTTGACTAGAACATAGAAAAAAAACATAACGGCAGAGATGGGGTGGAGGCTGGACAGCCTGAGGATCTGTCTCTCAACTCTTCTCAGGCCTTGTATGGGTTAATTGCAGATCAAAATAGGTAGAGGTCAAAGAGCAAAGCTGTAGAGTAAAGATTAATAATGGTAGCAGGTTATGGCCATAGTTGGTGTTGTGCTTTATGGTTTCTTGAATAAAGAGGGATGCCAGGATATTTAGGAAGAATTATACAATGACAGTTTGGATTGGTAGGTCAGGTATGTGGCCCTAAATATGGAACAAACTATAATTGCATGTTAATGCAATATTGTGCCAAAGAATATAGCAGAAAGATGTTGTTGATGTATTTAATCCACAAAATAAGAGGAGAGGATGCAAGAGTATGTAGCAAAAATTGCTTTTTCTGCTAGACTTTATTCAACAACTACTTATAGGTGAGGTGGTCTGCCTGCCTGAGTTTACATTCGTGGGGGAACAGACTGGTGTAAGGAGTGATGCAGATTCTTCTGATTGGGGTAAGGTTTTCATGGATCCCCAGACCTAGGTGGCATTAACTAGCAACATTGCATCATCCATCTAGAGTTATACAAAATGTCTTCTTCCTTCATTTTTTTTCTTCATTTGAGAGGTTTGCAGTGGTTAAGTGGCTGGCCTGAAATTGCCTAATGTGGTAGGCTGAATAATGGCACCCCCAAAGTACCCACGCCCTAATCCCTGGTACCTGTAAGGAATGTTACCTCACGTGTTAAAGGACTTGGTTGATGTGATTAATTAAGGATCTTGAGTTGGGGACGCTATATGGGTGGGCTCAATGTAATCACAGGAATAACCTTATGAGAGAGAACAATAGAAAATGTTGAGGATCAAAGCAAGAGATTGAAGTGACAGGAGGAAGTGGTGATGGGCCAAGGAATGTGGCCAGCCTCTAACGCTGGAAGAAGCAAGGAGCAGATTCCTCCCCAGGATCCAGAAGGAACCAGCCCTATGGATGCCTTGATGTTAGAGCCCTAAAAGGCGTATCTTGGGCTTTGGAACTCCAGAACCGTGAAGAGAATAAACGTGTGCTGTTTTAAACACTAAACTTGTGGTCATTTGCTATAGTGGCCAAAGGATAACTAATGTGCCCAGGAAATGCTCCTATTCAGTATTTTCATTGCCTGAGTAGGGTTGATGTGCTGCTATTGAGCACCCATAGAGCTTGTGTTATCTTCTTGCTGAAAGCTTCCAAAACCTTCACATCGTGAGGTAGGTCTTATAGCGAATCCCAGGCCTTTTATAAAGATAAGGCAAGAAGTCTGCAAAAGTATATGGATTAGAAATTTTCTTTCCAAATTCACAGCTACAAAAAGAAATGTCTAGTTTTTCAGTTGCCTATATAGTCAACCTCATTGTGCTTGGACAAATTTTTAATTACTCCTTAACTAACTAGCATTCTTGTATTTAAGGATGACTAGGATTTCATTTAAAAGAAAAAAATTTTGGAGACTTCAAATGGGATGGATGCAATGTACCCTGAAACTTATATTGCCGTTCTAAAATCCTGTTTCTACCAGGGACCAGGGGTAGTCTTGCTTCCCACAGCTGCTTTATAGTATAAACAGCCAAAGTACAACTTATGTTGTAGTTCCTAACTAATAGGCTCATTTTTTTTTTGCCTCTAAGAAACCCTAATGCAATAATCATAGATTTCCCTTTTGTTGGAATCCCTATAGTCAATTTCCAGTGGATACAGCTGAGACTGAAAGAAAATTTAATTTTCTTCTGCAAGTAAGATTGTAAAGCTAATTTCCCTAATGCCCTATAATTAACAGAAGCCAAAGTTAACAGATTATACATATTCAAATTTCAGAATTCTAGTGATTACTTAGGTTTCCTGATAAAGTTTCATAAAGAGAAAAGAAGAGCAGTCAATTCTATTTTGGATAGACAAATTGTATTACAGTTTAATAAAGATTATTTTTTTCACAACGTTTTATCTATGTACATTGTTTGAGGTAGATGTGGAAAATTGTATCAGAGTTCGAGAAACTTCCTAAGAAAGAGAAGTAGGACTGTCTGGACAAATGATAGGATATGGATCCCTATAGTGTATGGCCTTGTTGGCCACCCTTGAAAAACTTGAAAATTAGAGTTTAAGAGGGTCTTGGGTCAATAATACTTCAGATAAAAAAATATATATATAAGCTTAAATAATAGAAAAGAAAGAAAAAAACCTAATAACCACTCACATTTCTTTAACGCTGTAACCTAGTACCTAGAAAAATGCTTGACACATAGTCCTTAATACTTGTTAATATTGTTAATATTTGTGGAATGCATATGTGAACCAAACAATAAAATTCTAAGCCCCCCGAACCATCTGAATGTATCCCTCTTCTCGGGCAAGGGCATTCCAAAGTCAACCTGAAAAACTAGTTCAGACCATGATGTGGAAGGGGGGTTATAACTTACTCCTTTTTGGAATTCAGGAAAAACCAACCAGTATTAATATCAACACAGACCTTAAGCTTGATAAGAAACATTTATAATCTATTCTCTCTGAAGCCTGCCACATGGAGGCTTGGTCTGCATGATTAAACCTTGGTTTCCACAACCCTTATCATCAGTCAGACATTCCTTTCTATTGATAATAACTCAACCAATTGTTAATCAGAAAAATTTTAAATCTACGTATGACCTAGAAGCCCCCACTTCGACCAACCCTTCCAGATCAAACCAATGTAAATCTTACATGTATTGACGTGGTATTATGTCTCCCCAGATAGTACAAAAGCAAGCTGTACCCCACCCACTGTGGGCACACGTCATCCTGAGGCTGTAACATGGGTGTGTCCTTAATCTTGGCAAAATAAACTTTCTGATTTGATTGAGACTTCTCTTTTGGGTTCACACATTCATGCATAAAAGAATTTGCTTCCCTGAATATTTTTCTGGTAGCTGATATGTCTAAATAGCACTAGGCTTATTTGCTTTTAGTGGAATCACTATTATGCTAAATGAATATTTGAGATGTCAGGGTGTACAGGAGACATTACCAAGCAAATGCATTTATTATATTAAAAGATTTTCCCCGGAAGGTAATGCCTTCTCCAGTGGAACCTATTACAGTTTGTTGTTCTTTAGTAATTAAGAATCATATTATGGTTTGATATGTTTTGTAACAACTAATTATTTTTGAGGCTGCTTTGCAGACTCACTTGTATTGGAGGGAGTGGATAGAGCACATGGACCCAACTTCCACAGTTGTGATATGATATATGTGTGCTGGGCACCTGGGGATGGTAACAGGCAGAGAAGGTGCATCGCACACACCCTCACTCAATGCAGGTGTTGACACACAGGGCAGCAAAGCCCCTACAGGAAGGAGACCTAAGCCAGAGGGTGAGAGTAGAGCATGCTAGACAGTCCCCTCATCACAGGCAGAGGGACAGTTAGGGACATAAAAGAGGGTGGAAGCATCAGGCGAGGGGAACTCCCAGGGAGCAAGGAGAACGCAGGTGAAGAGTGAGGAAACCTGACTGGCCAGGTGGTTATGGGCTTGAGCGTGATTCTGGCACATGCATGGTCAGGAGTGGGCATGCAGAGTTCACGACAGAGGCAGGGAAATTGGCAAAGAACAAATATCAGAAAGGATATTTTAGGTGTGGAAATGGCAAGCTGGTCCACAGGCGGACATCGTCAAGGTTGGTCTTGTTTTGCAAATGTTTTTTATCATGGGAAAATGCACATAACAAAATTTATTATTTTAACTCTTTTAAGTACACAATTCAGTGGCATTAAGTATATTCATAGTGTTGTACACCATCACCACTATGCATTTCCAGAATTTTTTTAAAAACATTTTTTTGGTTTATTTTGTTTTTAATTGATGCATAACTCTACGTATTTATGGGGTACAGTGTAGCGTTCCATAACATAGATGAACCTAAAGGACATGCTTAGTGCAATATGCAAAAGCACAGAAAGGCATATAGTACATGATCTCACATGTGGAATCTAGAAAAGTTCGTCTCCTAGAAGTAGAGAGTAGAATAGTGATTTCCAGAACTTTTTCATAACACACAGAAACTCTGTATTCATTAAAAAATAACTTCCCTTTTCCCCGTACCTCCAGCTGCTGGTAAGCTCTATTTTACTTTCTGTCTATGAATCTGCCGATTCTCAGTATCCCATAAAAGTGGAATCACACAATATTTATCTTTTTGTGGCTGACTTATTTCACTTAGCATAATGTTTTCATATGTAGCATGAACACTGTAGCATGTATCAGACTTTCATTTCTTTTTATGGCTGGCTACTATTCCACTGGATTATATTCCAATATTTTTTATCTGATTTATCCGTTGACGGACACTTGGGTTGTTTCCATATTTTGGTTACTGTGAATATGCTGCTGTGACATTGGCGGGAGAGTAGTATGCTCCTTCCTTCAATTCTTTTGTGTGTATTCCTAGGAGTGGAATTGCTGGATCATATGTAATTTAATTGTTTCTTTAAGTTTTTAAGGAACCACCAGACTTTTTCACAGAAGCTACATTTTACATTCCCACCACCAATGCACAAGTGTTCCAATTTCTCCACATCCTCACTAATATTTGCTATTTTCTCTTTTTTTTTTTTTTTTTTTTTTTTTTTTTTGAGACAAGAGACTCAGTTTGTCACCCAGGATAGAGTGCAGTGGTGTGATCTCGGCTCACTGCAACCTCCGCCTCCCAGGTTCAAGCGATTCTCGTGCTTCAGCTTCCCAAGTAGCTGGGATTACAGGTGCATGCCGCCATGCCTGGCTAAGTTTTGTATATTTAGCAGAGACAGGGTTTCACCATGTTGGCCAGACTGGTCTCTAACTCCTGGTCTCAAGTGATCCACCTACCTTGGCCTCCCAAAGTGCTGGGATTACAGGTGTGAGCCATCATGCCTGGCCTCCCTATTTTTAAAACAATAGCCATTCTAATAGTTATGAAATAGTGTCTCATTGAATTTGTGTATTTTGGTTTTGTAGTTTTTTAGAGATAGATTTCACTGGAGGTTTGCTCTGTATCAGGTACTGTGCTAAGCACTTTATTATGTTTATTACTCATTAATCCTCACCGTAAATCTATGAAATAGATCATTTTATTCTTTCTTTACAGATAAAGCTAAAAGAGGCTAGATAACTAGTCCAAGTTCAGATGGTTAGTACGAAAGGGAGCCAGGATTCAAATCTGGGTGGATCTGCTTCCATACTTCATGCTCCCAGCTGTTCTTATGCTCCTTCCACTGCACTGACCCGAGGGGAGGGGCTGGCATGGCTTGGCTTTTATGTTCCCTCCTCATTCGGTCCAGGTGATCTGCAACTGGCTAGTGTCTGCCACTTTCCAGATTGAGGTGGGATTCCTCAGCCACTTATGACTAGTGACTATGACTCATGCCAAGGTCAAGTGGAGGCTCCGATTTTTCTAATATAAATCAAAAACATATACAAATGTACTGCCTTGTGGAAAATGCTGACCAATATTCTTTGGTTCATAAGTAGTAACTAATCTACTAAAGCAATTCAGAAGTCATAAAATGATATTGCTTATGAAATACCTCCTCAAATCACAGCTATCAACCACAACCCCTCACTGGCACACAGAAAGTCTTGCCTTCTAGGAGCTCAGAGAATGAAACAAAGCTTGATACTTAGAGCAAAGTGAGCCATCTTATGATGACTTATAAAAGACAAAATGAAATTTAAAATAAACCTGCTTGCTGGGTACGGTGGCTTATGCCTGTGATCCCAACACTGGGAAGCTGAGGTGGACGGATCACTTAAGCTCAGGAATTCGCGATCAGCCTGGGTAACATGTTGAAAATCCATCTCTATGAAAAAAATACAAAACAGCCGGGTGTGGAGGCACATGCCTGCAGTCCCAGCTACTTAAGAGGCTGAGGTGAGAGGATTGCTTGAGCGTGGGAGATGTAAGCTGCAGTGAGCTGGGATCATGCCACTGCACTCCAGCCCAGTGATAGAGCAGGAGCCTCGAAAAATAAATAAAATAAAATAGAATAAAATAAAATGAAATAAATCTGTTAAAGAGAATGGTAGATTTGTTGAACACTGAACTTTCACACCTGTTTTTTGTAAGAGAAAATCTACCTTCAGGAGAAAAAAGTCCTTCAGAGAAAATGCATGAACTAACATATAAGCAGAGAAAACTATCTTCTATAGGCATAATAAAGTCTCCTTTCCAAAATTCACTCTTTCATGAAAGCAATGAATACCAGAAGTGTTATTTTAAAGATATAAAATGAAGAACATTTTTCCTCTGAGGATACAGTCCCTCAGGAAGGCAGTCTTTCCCCCAGCATAAAGGTGGCCTTGCGTCACAGAGTGAGGTTGGCTTTCAGTGTCTCTTAGCTGTCTTCTCAACAATTCCTCAAATTCCCTTTCACTTAGAGTCTCCATTTCCTTTAGAGAGCAAGGCTTAGAGATCTGACACAAATCTTCTGAAGAGAAGACACTCTTGAAATGACACCAGTCTTTTATACTTGAATGACTACTAAAGGCTTCAGGTGGAGCAAGGAAAGGGAGAGTAAGAAATGGTCAGCGTCGGCCAGACGCAGTGGCTCACGCCTGTAATCCCAGCAGTTTGGGAGGCCGAGGAGGGTGAATCACCTGTGGTCAGGAGCTCGAGACCAGCCTGATCAACATGGAGAAACCCTGTCGCTACTTAAAAAAAAAAAAAAAAAAAAAAAAGCCGGGCATGGTGGCGCACGCCTCTAATCCCAGCTACTTGGGAGGCTGAGGCAGGAGAATCACTTGAACCTGGGAGACAAAGGTTGCGGTGAGCCTAGATTGAGCCATTACACTCCAGCCTGGGCAACAAGAGCGAAACTCTGTCTCAAAAAAAAGAAAAAAGAAAAGAAATGCTCAGTGTCTGCTGGTAGAGGAATGAGCCTGAATCGGCATCAGACTGCTAATTTACCACTTTGCCTTTGATTTAAACAAGCCCACGGTGCCCCCCGCAGGGCAGGAGAGCAGGCCTTTAGGTTGATTTTGTTTCAGGCTGTTCCACTGTTAAGTACAGTAGTATTTTGATAAACATAGGATAAGAAGGTGAAGAATATGAATTGTCTCAATCTATCAGATTAATGAGAGTGTTTAGCTTTCTCCAGTTTGAACTTGGGTTTGTGAAGCGTGCAGTCAGTAGAATCAGACCACCCAAGACTGACAATCTTTCTTTCTTTCAAAGACAGTCATTTAAAATGTGAATAACTTTAGCAAAAAATAGAACTCCTCTTCTTTGCCTTACTAGACTTAATTTGCATATTTATGACTTTTCTGATTTTTAACTCTGTACATGCTTACTTTTAAATGGTTATAATTTATATACTAAACTTCATTTAATTTTTAACCAATCATTATCTTGTATGCTTCTTTACATAAAAAATACAGCTTCCTTATTATTTTAAATGAAATGACTGCATAAGAGTCTATGAAGTTAATGAATAAAATTGAGTTAATCATCTTTATATTTTTAACCTTTGGAGCTTTTACCAGTAAAAATGATGTATAGGGCCGGATGTGCTGGCTCACTCCTATAATCCCAACACTTTGAGAGGCCAATGCGGGTGGATCGCTTGAGCCCAGGAGTTTGAGACCAGCCTGGGCAACATGGCAAAACCCCATCTCTACCGAAAAAATACAAAAAACATTGGCTGGGTGTGGTGGCACACACCTGCAATCCCAGCTACTCGGCAGGCTGAGGTGGGAGGATTGCTTGAGTGATCTGGGAGGCAGAGGTTGCAGTGAGCCAAGATCACGCCACTGCACTCTGGCCTGGGTGACAGGAGTGAAACCCTGTCTCAAAAAAAAGAAAAAAAAAAGAAAAAAAAGAGAAATTATTTGTTTCCCTTTGAATTAATTATTTAAAATAACAGGCATGGTGACTGACTAGTGGCAGATGTAAAAGCTTTGGAGGAAGAAAGATTTGAGTTCAGATCCTGACTTTGCCACTTTGAGGCAATGGGCCCATGAGAATACTAATTATCCCCTGGGAAGCTCAGATGCCTCTTCTTTAGAATGGGGCTAATAAGTCTTAAATGAGAAAATACAAACAGAGCATCTAATATGTGGTTGCATTGTGGTCATGGCATAATGAAGGGCAGCTATTGTGCTGCAGCAAGAACTATTAAGTAGGATGTCCAGATCCTTCCCTGATCCTCTCCTTCCAAAACACAATGCAGTACTTCAGTAAGCACCACACCTACTCAGTTGTCCCTGTGCCTCTTCCACTTAATGAGGAAATTTTTTGATTGCTTGCATAAAAACCAAGGTATCTGCCACAGAAAGAGCAGAAAAGAAAAGAGCAAGTTCCACATAAGGTCGGGCCTTATGGGATAGTTTTAGTGTTGACATAGGAGAGGTTCTGGAGCATACGAGAAAACTGGAGAGAGAGAGGGGTTTTTAAAAGGTTTTGCCCCAGAGTCGGAATCATAATCTCCCACGTTCTTCATCGACCAAAAATAAAGAATGTAGTGACTTTTTAAAATTTCTGTGGCTGCTGACTTCTGCCTCTGGAACATGACTTTGCTCTGAAAATAAGCAGATGACCCCTAGATGTATAAGGGTTGCATTATCATGATCATTGTTATTATTATCAGCATTTATTCATATATTTGGAGTCTAGCACCTGAGCCCAGGAGGTCAATGTTACAGGATGAAGGGGTTAAATCTCTTCACGGCTAATAACATTTTACTATTTAGAAAAACTGCTCTGGTTTACATGGCCTGGCACCTTTCAAAAGAGTTAAGTTCCTCCCCTGGTCTTAAGTGCCAGGGGCTCCAGCTGGATGAAGTGTGTTGGTCGTTTGGCAGCCCCTCTCTGGAAAACTTAGTATGCATCTGAATTTAACAGTGGTGGGACTCAGTCTTTGGGGAGAGAGGATACTTCTGGAGAATCCTATTATCTCATAAGCAGTAAAGGCAAGAAAGGATTTGACAGCTATTCTCTCCCTAGGCTACCTCCCTTGCCCTCTCTGGGGGTATGTCATACCATAAGGGGTCAATCCTTAACGTTAATTGTCTCAGCAACTCCATGGTAAGTGTACACAATTACATCACAAATTGCAAAAAGTCTAATCTAGATTTGCCAAACAGATAAGAACAGCAGTTTCAGCTTTGAATGGACCCAATTCTTAGTAGCTTCTCAGAGGAGTTGTGTTTTTAAACAGCTTTAACTGTTTAAAAGCCATTATTGGCCAGGCGCAGTGGCTCATGCCTGTAATCCCAGCACTTTGGGAGACTGAGGTGGGCAGATCACAAGGTCAAGAGATCGAGACCATCCTGGGCAACATGGCAAAACCCGTCTCTACTAAAAATACAAAAATTAGCTAGGCGTGGTGGCACACGCCTGTAGTCCCAGCTACTCAGGAGGCTGAGGCAGGAGAATCACCTGAACCCAGCAGGTGGAGGTTGCAGTGAGCTAAGATCGTGCCACTGCATTCCAGCCTAGCGACAGAGTGAGACTTCATCCAAAAAAAAAAAAAAAAGAAGAAAAAAAAAAGTTGTTATCTTCTTGACTACCCATCAAAAAGCTAAAAACGATCAAACAATCAAACCTCTGTATTAGCTCAAGGTTACAAATAAGTGAAAAGTTAACTTTAGAATAAAAACAAAACCAAAAAGCAGATCAGTTCACAAAAGCCACATAGTATCATCAGCTCTATCAATAAATAATATCCCTGGTCAGAATAAATAATTAGGAAGTATCTATTGTTGCATTATAAATGGCAATAGAAGTAAATCAGACATTCACACATACAAAAGGAATGGCCACTCCCATGCCTCCATCTAATTAAAAAATTAAACATGGCCAGGCACAGTGGCTCACACCTGTAATCCTAGCACTTTGGGAGGCCGAGGTGGGTGCGTCACTTGAGCCCAGGCAACATGACAAAATCGCATCTCTACAAAAAATACAAAAATTAGCTGGGTGTGGTGGTGAGCACTGTAGTTCCAGCTACTCAGGAGGCTCAGATGGGAGGTCAGGAGGTCGCTGCTGTGGTGAGCCCAGCACCTGAGCCCAGGAGGTCAATGCTGTGTTGAGTTCCCATTACACTCCAGCCCGGGTGACAGAGTAAGATCCTGTCTTAAAAAATAAATAAACAAATAGTAAATAATAGAACATAAGAAATCTACAAATTAATATTCTGATCTCCACCAAGCTATACTAACAGAAGTCACAGAGTAACACTATAGCTCCTGCCCACAGTCATAATTCACAACACAGCTTCTACAGTCGAGGCAATGTGTCGAATAAGTTTTGTGGGACAGTAGAATATCTTTAGTAAGTGTATTAGTTCATTTTCACGCTGCTGTACAGACATACCCAAGACTGGGTAATTTATACAGGAAAAAGGGTTTAATGGATTAACAGTTCCACGTGGTTGGGGAGGCCTCACAATCATGGTGGAAGGCAAGGAAGAGCAAGTCACGTCTTACGTGGATGGCAGCAGGCAAAAAGAGAGAGCTTGTGCAGGGAAACTCCCCCTTATAAAACCATCGGATCTCGAGAGACTTATTCACTATCATGAGAACAGCATGGGAAAGACTCACCCCATGATTCAATTACCTCCCACCAGGTGCCTCCTACAACACGTGGGAATTTAAGATGAGATTTGGATGGGGACACAGCCAAACCATAGCAGTAAGATATTATAGATATGTACAGAAATCTGAAGTGTTAAAGATGTCATTAAGTAAGTAGCTTTTTAAAAAAATTATTTGACGTAGTCAGGCCATTTTAAAGGGAGGCTTGAAGTTCTATCTAGGCTAGTGAGACCGGAAGCTCAGTCATCTTCACTCCAGATACACACACATACACATACATGCAGAAACATACCACTTGCTACAAACATATGTGCAACGAGAAAAAAAGTCACAGATAACTGTGAATGGGAAAGAAATGCCTAATGCCTGTGAGGGCTAAGAGTGGGTTAAACTTGGTAGGGCTGAGATAGATGGCTGGATTCAGCAAGTAGCTTGCAAGTGAAACTTAAATCTTTTTGACACCAGAGGTGAAATTACCCAGACCCATCAATCACCAGCAACAGCAGCAGCCCTCTGCTTCAGGGCTCCTGAGTCGTTTTTCTTCAGGGCTCCTGAGTCGTTTTTCTTCCTGCTAAATGACAAGACCCTCTGTGTAGGCAGAAAGGGAGATGGGAAGGAGCAAGCAGGTAGCAGAAGACAGTGTTGAAGAACAGATCTTGTTTCCTCACCTTGGAGAGGACTGCTAAGAAGCCCTCATAATCGTTACTTAGTTTTAATGTTGGCACTCTAACAGAGATGAAGTCATGTAAGTATCTTTTAAAAATCAGTTACAATTTTTATTTCATACAAATAACCACTCCTTCCTCTTTATGTGCCATACCATACACTTCCCAGAATAATTTATTCTATAGCTCTCTCTCAGAAGATAAGAACCTGAGAACACATTGATTGTCAAGGAGAATTTATTGAAAAACATATCCTATAGTTAGTATAAAGTTGTTCTATGTTAACAAGAACTGTCTACCCAAATATCATGAAATAAATCTGTTTACAGAATCCTTTCTTCTACAATCTCAGGCTCATATCCTGCTTAAGGCAAAGATGGAAACTTGGTACAACTACATTATACTGCATCTCTATTAGCATTAGCTAAATGCACTGCAAAGGCTCCACCTTGTTACCCTGACTTGAGTGGCCTCTCTTTCATTGTGTGTGTGGGTGTGCGTGTGTGTGTGCGCGTGTGTGTGTGTCTTCTGGGCATGCAGAATTTCTGGCAAAGAGTTTTAGATCACAATGGCTGGGGGATTAAATGAGAATGTGTATTGGTGGGAGTTCTTAATCTGACATGAAAATGAAACTAAACAAAGGGAAAATGTCATGCTAGATGTTAAAATGCAAGTTTTACAGTGGTTTGAGATACTTTCAATGAAATAGTCAAGGGAACCAAGAAATCAGGAGGCAATCAGTTAGGAATAGATGGAAAGCGTTTTGACATAAGGAAAAATGCCACGCCACCTCAACTTGGTGACAACTGACAATCAGTAGAGAGAAGAAACTATGGCCTGAGGCACATCATGACTTTAAGGGATTAGACAAGAATATACATTGGAGATTCGTGTACTGTACATATACACATACAGAACACACATACATAGAGAAGACACACACAGAACACACACTGGCGTCTCTTGGAAGCTGTGCTACAAAGCAGTGTTTTTCAAAGTGTGGTCCCAGACCGGCAACATCCGTATTACTTGGAACCTGTAAGAAATGTTAATTTTGGGACTCCACCTCACCTAGTAAATTAAAAACTCTGGGTTGATGCCCAGCAATATGCATTCTAAAAAATCTTTCAGGTGATTCTAATGCCTGCTAAAGTTTGAGAACCACTGGAATTATGTTTCAGTTAGGCTTTCATTTCTAGCTGCTTCATCTACATGCAGGGTGTGTGTGTATATGTGTGTGTGTGTGTGTGTTTTATGTGTCTAAAATTTTTTTAAAGGATATTAATCTTTAAATGTTTGCTTGGTTTAATCTAGTGGTGTTAATAGAAGAAACAAGAAACACAAAAATGGGGTCAATAAGTAGAAATAAGTAAGCTAAAATGACAGGAAAGGGCCAACAGAAACACAAATAATTTTTTATTTTCTCTTTCAGAGTCAAGTGTGAGCCCATTGAAATTCTACTGATGTAAAAAGCGTATTTGTTTTCATTTGGAAGGAGCCTTCGGAACCTCTGCTGCCACCTTCTCATTTTACAGATGAGGACCTGAAAGGGGTAAGGTTTTACTGACCTGCCAGGTTAGACGGCAAGTTCGTGACGCTGGGTCTGAGGAAGAGAGAGCTCAGGTAAGAGTTTAGATTGAGTAGATATTCTTGATTTGGGAGAAAAATATGGGCTTATCCACATTTTTTGAAGTTATGTCAATCATTTAAATTGTCTTCCCCATCTCCTGGCTCCTGCCAGAGACTGGTGCTAAGATACGCATGACTGGAGGAACACAGGCTCTCTTGGGAGGCGACTGCCCAGCAGATGGATCAGCACCGCAGACCGTGGCCCCAGCTGCAAGGCTGCCTTTGCCAGAAGAATGAAAGAGTCTTTTCACTCTTGTTTCCTCCCTCCCCATGCCAGGCTCAGCACCAGCACCAGCCCCCACCTTCCGTCTGTGCATGCTCTCTTCAATCCTGGAAGGAAATCATAAGTGATTTGCCCCAAAAGGATTGCTCTTGAGTGAGTAAAGAGATAAACTTTCTTATCATTATTAATCACTACTGTTTTAGTTATGCTCTATAATAACCCTCCTCCTTTCAGAAGGTATTCGGCGGGGCTGGAGGAGCTTTATTTTTAAGGGCTGGTTATCTGTCCCATCCCCGACCACGCCTCAACATCATCAAAGTTCTGTTGTGTATTTTAAACTTAACAGAAAGTTCAATTCGACAGAAAGGCAAAGGTATGAAGAGCCAGGCCTGTGATCTCCATGGCTTCACTCTTCCTAGTGTGGAGTTCACTGCCTTGCACACCATGAAGGCTCCATAAATATTTGGTGGATTACTGAGTGAATGTGAGAGGGCAATGAAGGAAAATGGCCACATAAAGCAGACAAAAGAGAGAGCTCCTGAGAGTTGACTGCTTTGTTTATTACTTTACCTGTAGCAGTAAAGGCAGTCAGCGGGCACTGAATCATGTTAAAGTTGCCCTAAAGTAAAGGATGGAACACCGGATCCTTATGTATTTTCAAGCCTGGGCAGAGAGATCTTCCTGTGTTTTCTTGGGAGAAAGTACGTTGGCTTTGGAGATGCTCCAAACCAGATTCCAGGCAGTTGTCAGCAGCTGGGATAAATCAGTTATGGTTCCAGATTAAAATTTAAACTCAGAGCTGACAAAAAGGCATTGATGAAACCACAGCAGAATTTGGAGACAAAATTGCATTAAATGCCATCTTAGACCTTAGACGTCTGCTAGTACTAAGATCATTATATATGATTAAGAAGAGTATAAGACTAATACATCAGTTATAGGACATTTAGGAGTACATTGCAACACTCCTAATAACTCTTTTTTCAACTATAGTATTTTTTCAACTATAGCTTCTGATACAGCTTTTAAGGGACTAAATGAATTAATACAAGTTAGCTTTTTTCATTTTGCATGGCCTTTTGCTGTTTAAAGTTTTATAAAAAGTGAAATATATAAGATGATGACACTTGGAAGAAAGATGGGAAGCAAATGACCCTGGAAGAAAATCAATAGCTTATGATAAAAATCACATTATTTAAAGAAAATGTTCTGCAATTTTTAAATTTATTTTTTATTTTTTGAGACAGAGCCTTGCTGTGTCGCCAGGCTGGAGTGCAGTGGCACGATCTCAGCTCACTGCAACCTCCGCCTCCTGGGTTCAAGTGATTCTCCTGCCTCAGCCTCCGAGTAGCTGAGATTACAGGCACGCACCACCACACCCAGCTAATTTTTGTATTTTTAGTAGAGACGGGGTTTCACCATGTTGGCCAGGATGGTCTCGATCTCCAGATTGTGAACCGCCCACCTCAGCCTCCCAAAGTGCTGGGATTACAGGCGTGAGCCACTGTGCCCAGTTACCTTATTTTTCAAATTGTTATATTTGTGCTCAAAAAACATAGAGTGCAATATATTAAGATTTTTAATGTTAGCTCAAGTAATAACTGACTGAAAAAATGCAAGACATATCTGTAATATTGATAGCCTCACTTCTCTTAATACTGAATTTACCCATAGTAACCTACTGATTAAATCAACAAGGTATCTTAAGTTCTAGTTAACAGTATGACTTGCATGCAATCTACTAGGAAAGGCAGCTTTCTATTGGTAGGGTTTTTCATTTTTATTTTAATAAGGAGGGGTAATAGTATATTGGCTGGAGAATCATTGAAATTGTGGAGAATAGTTACTTCAATGATTGATAAACATGATCTCAACACATTCGCTCTGTACCTTTTGTAATGGTCCTTCTTCCTCAAAAGCCTTCCAGGTTTGTTTGTGTTCATTTGGAAGCTCATTTATGCCTGGTTTGGGCAGAGGACACACCTGTGTTGTTGTTTATTCCTGTATCCTCAGCAGCTCATATAGTGCTTCACATGCTGGAAGGGAGAAAGGAATGAGCAAATGAAAGAATTTACTTTTTGTTGACATGTTTAAAATATGCTTGACTGTTTCCTTGAAAGAAAAATGATGAGCCTTAAAGTTTTATAGTCATGATCATTTTACTAGGGGCAAAGGTTTACTAATATTAATGTATGCATATTGAATCCTTTTCTTGTTTATATTCAGCCCTAAAGCATGTTGCAATGAGAATAGAAATTGTGTGCCTTAAATTTGCAGAGGCAAATGACTATCCATCATATCCTCAGAATATATAATTTTTGAAAAGCTTAGGAAAAAATGGTTTTAATATTTGTGTCTATTACTATATTTAGACCAAAACTCAGACATATTTTAATTGAACTAGAGGACGCTGTGCCAGATGACTGAATCATCACACAGTGAGTGAGAATGTATCACTGGTGAATAGAAGCCCTCCTTCCCGCTCACTTGCTTAGCTAACAAGGCTGGGAATACACTGCCATCTACCTCCCTGCTTGCTTCATATCTTCTGTTCCAAGAGAAGTTTACAAGGCTTTTTTCATCTCAACTTTTTTTTTTAATGGTTTTAAGGAGTGGAGAGTTTAATAGGCAAGAAGGAAAGGGTAAGACAGAAGGAAGAAGCTCTCCTGTACAGAGACAGAGGGAAGGGGTCTCCAAAGCCAAAACAGGAGATTCCCACCTTGCCACGGATACCAGCCAGGTATACATGCAGATGCTGGAGGAGGCGGTGTTTGATTTGCATAGGGCTCAGGGGATTGGTTTGACTAGGCATGTCATTCATGAAGCCCATGAAAAAGCTGGCCCTCCCACCCTACCCTTTTAATATGCAAATACAGGGTGCCATGATTTTCTATACATGTGGGGATATGTGGGGGTGGCCATGTTGCCAGGAACATGTGGGGAAAGGGCAAGAAGGCCTCCACGTTGGGGTGGACCCAGTTTCTAACGGCCTGCATTTGCATATCAAAGGTTGCTGACCTGGCTCTGAGAGCCGGAGCTTTACAGGAAACTTTTCTGGAGATGCTTTAAAAACCGAAAACCTCCCAAGAACCCCTTTTCCTACAACACTCCCCCCTGTGGAGATGCCACACTACCTGCTGTTAGTGGGTTTTGGGGAGCAACTCTTTCTGGCTACTTCCTGCTGAAAAGGGGTGTTGAATGGGTAACAGCAGCTAGCCCTCCTCCTGGGGTAGATCTAAGAGTCCTCCGAAGAATGGCGGGTCCATGTGTGGTTCAGTTTATAGCACCAGTTGGAGTTTGATTGCTTCAGTCTGATTACTGAATTTCCCTTCTCGGCGCATGCACCAAAATGATTGGGCCCTGATGAGTGGAGGACCACCACAGTTCTTCGTCCTCATGCCGGTTTAGATAAAATGACATAGACACATGTGGGATGGTTTTAAGGAGTGGAGAGTTTAATAGGCAAGAAGGAAGGGAGAAGACAGGAAGAAGAAGCTCCCCCATTCAGAGACAGACGGAGGGGGGTTCCAAAGCTGAAAGAGGAGGTCCCCCAAGATTTTTATAAATGCATGTATTTTCAGACTCTTATAAACTAATAATTTTTCAGAACTCAGCTGCACTCAAAATTTCAACTGAAAAGTGAGTTGAGTATCAGAAATGGAGTCAGTACTTTGCACATAACAGGTGTGCAAATATTTGATTGATTCATTGAAACTGCTGAACCAGAAAATCATTTCTATGGAGGCAGGAAGTTGAAATAGGGAGAGAAATATAAACTTACCTTTGAATTAATGAGGAAGTGTAGAGGATAGAGGGAGGTATACCAGGTAAGGATGGTGGTGCTAATGGTGGTAATAGTAGGGTGATAATTTTGATAGACAGACAGGACAAGATTCCATGGAATGTCTGACATTTGAGATGGATCTAATAAGCAAAGAGTTGTGAAATATAAGGTCTGTTCCAGAACAGCTGAAAGTGTGGCACAGCTGGAGAATAGAAGATGTAAAGAGAGAGAAGAAAAAGAGGCGGGGCTTAGTAGGGAAGTCGGACCAGATTTTATGGAGAGACTTGAACTTCTTTCTAAAGTATTTAGGTTTCTCCTCCAGGCACTATGGAGTCATTCAAGGTTTTTAAGCAGGAGAGTGAAATGAACAGATTGTGTTTTAGAAAACCCCGGTCACAGATAGAGAAAGCGTTAGCTTAGAGAGACCAGAGAGAGGAAGCTACTGCAGGAATCCAGGTGAGAAATGATAAATCTGAGAGTGGTGGTGGTTGTGGGATGTGTAAAGACATTCTGAAGGTTGAATTTGCAGGATTTGGTGGCTGGCTCTGTATGAGAAGGGGTAAAGAGACCAGAAGATGAGCTCTTACCTCCAACACGCTGGGCACTCTAGAGAGAGGCGATGGGTCTTTAGTCCACCCAAGCATATCACAAATATTCACAGCTTGCCTGTTCCATTGCAGACATTGTACTAGATGCTGGAGCAATGGAGATAAAAAAAGATATGGTCATTGTTCTAAAGGCATCTACAAGTATATACACATTAAAATTCCTCATCCTTACATAGTCAAAAAACTAGGGATAAAGTTGGACAAATATTTCAACATACATGACCAATATCCTTCATCTATGCTCCATAGAGAAGTGGGTAGGTCTCAATAGGCAGTTTACAGGAGAAGAAATCCAGGAGGAGAGACTTGGCTTTCCTAGTAATCTAAGAGATTTGCAAAAACAAAACAAAAAGGAAAACATTTTGGAGAAAAGTCTGGAAGATTAATAAACATGAAAAAGAATAACAGTAACATAGTAACATATCACAATTTTATACACTAAAACACACACACACACACACACAGAGCAGGAAAAATGAAAAATATATATACTATACACTTAATGGTGGTTCATCCCAAAAAATGGGGCCACAGATCTGGTAGTTTTTACTCAATTCTTTGTGCTTTTTTTTTCTTTGCATTACATGATTTTTTTTTTTTTTTTTTTTTTTTTTTTTTACTTTAACCATCTGTTGCTCCTATAAGCTAAAAATAACCAATAATGCAATTTCTACTTTGGATAAAATGATAAAGAGTGCAGTGTGTAGAGGAGATGGGAGGACAGCAGTCCTGGCAGCAGAAGGGCACATAGAAAGGAGTAGGAAGTGGAAGTGTGGGGCACTGGCGGGAGCCCCTAGCAGTTCAGCATCATGCAACCTCCAGTGTCAGAGGGGACAGCCAGGGAGTCATGCAAAAACAGTTTAGCTCTTATACTAAAAGAGACCAGGAACCAGTGACAGCTTTGGATCAGGAGAGAGACATGGCCCTGTGTGCAGATCCCTCTGGGGTCAGTGTGGAGAATGGACGAAGGGGGCTGATAAACAGCAGAGAGGTCACATAGGAGGCCTCTGTTAAAACACAGCAAGAGGTAATGAGGCCCCTGTGACAAGAGGACCTTGGTCAAGTTAACTTTTGCAAACTTTGTGTTCCTTGATTGTCTCACTGTAAAATGGCAAGAAGAATAGCATTTATCTCAAAGGCAGATAGATTATGAATCTAGTGAAGGTCAATTTTCAGGGCCCCTCACTTGCACTAGCCCAAATATTTCCCTTGATAAATACTAATTCTAATATTTGTAACCTCCTATTCTTTTTCTTTAATGGGACAGGAAACTATACGAGTTTCAGGCTTCATGAAACTTGGATTCCTTTCTGACAAAGTGTGGGACTGCCATCAGAACAAAGTGAGCTGATCCCTCGAGCGGGTATGGGACAGTATCCGGCACACATACCTGCTCTAGGAGTGTTGGCTGTTTTTATCATGTGGAGATGGATTAGGGAGACTGGATGCTTCTAAGGTGATCCCTGGGAATTCTGACTTGGACCACAAAGTGTTAATCCCTCAAATAGAGATTATTTAGTTTAAAAATGAAGGAATACAGGTTCAATTTTGGCTATGTTGGAGCTCATGGGACAGATAAAATAGTCAGTGGGTGTCGGGAAGTAGGCCAGGAAATGGTGAGGTATAGAGCTCAACAGAGGTTAAGGTTATACATTTGAGAATTATCCAAATAGAAAAGATAGTTACAGTCACCATTACCGATAAGAGGGCCCAGGGACAATGTGGAGAATGAAAACGGAATAGTGTTCAGGAGAGAATCCTGGAGAACACCAACTTTTAGCAATCAGGAAGATTGTGATGGTGGTTACATAAATCTAGATACAGATATGTAAAACTTTATACTACTGTATACCCTCCCCCACCCCAAAAAAAGAGTGCGTGTAAAAACTGGTAAAATCAAAATAAGGTCTGTAGTTTAGTTAATAATACGTACCAATGCTAGTTTCCTGATTTTCATAATGTACTATGGTTATGTAAGGTGTTATCTTTGAGGAAAGCTGGATGATGTACACTCAAAACTATTATTTGTGCATCTTCTTATAGTATTTGTTTCAAAATAAAAAGTAAAACAACAACAACAACAACAACAACAAAAAAAACCCAACAAGCTGCAACACTATCACTGCTGAGACCTTGGCCATGTCCATTTTGGCAGAGCTGATTCAGCATTGCCAGATAATTCAGAATTAAATACCGAGCGCTGATATTATTTCACGGCTATCTTGAGCAGTAACCTAATTTCAGGCTAATTTCAAAAGAATGTGACCAACTGCACAAACTAAAATAACTGGGACATTCTTGCCAAAATCTGTCTCCAGTCAATAAAAATCCCAAATCTTTATGGGGGGAAAAAGGATCAAGCAAAGGCAGAGAAGGGTAGATGGGAAAATTCAGAGAAGGGGGAGGACCAAAAGGCAGCAGCTCAGCATTTCTCTAGGGTTCAGAGAGAGAAAGAGAGAGACACAGAGAAAAAGGGGACGGGGAGGGGGGGGAGAGAGAGAGAGAGACAGACAGTGAGAGAGAGATGCTTATTTAACTCAACACCTGATTTATTCCCAAACACTAGGAAAGAGAATTCCATTTAATTCTCACACTCTCATAGGAAAAGTAAATAAGGAAAAATAAAATCAACTAGAAATCATTTTGGTTGTTATTGTTTTCCGAAAAAAGAATCACTACTAATCTTTAGATTGATCCTATTCTCACAGATCATCAGGCAGATACAAGGACTGTTTGAAACACTTTCGTTCCATGCCACTCAAAGTGTGGTCTGTGGACCAGTCCCTTGGAGATTTCCAGAAATGCAGCCTCTCAGGTGCCATCCTAGACCTATTGAATCAGAATCTGTATTTTTAAAAAATATTCAGAGGATGTGTATGCATGTTAAAGAGTGGAAAGCCCCGATTTAGCCAATCCTGCCTTTCCACCATGTTGATAATCACCAACAGAAAATTAGTTAATACAGAAGACAACTGCTGCCAGCATTTTGGAAAATAATCTTACATAACCGAAAAGAACAGTAGAATAAAGTATTAATTTTTAGAGTCTCCTAGGAACAAAATTTCATTTTAAAAAAAAAGTCTCCTCCACATTACAGTCTGCTTTCTTGCTGTTGGTTTTGGGCTAGCAGCTGAGGGGCAGCAAGCTGTGGGCTATCTTAGGCACCAAGCCAGCCCTGAAGGTTAGCCTGGTGGAGGAGCAGGGCCCACACCTGGCCGAGGCCATAAGCTTCCTCTTCACTGTGGTACGGAAGCCACCTGAGAAGGTCTGGATTTATGTAGAGCACACAGGGGAGAAAGAAACTAGGGATTCTGCATCCTAAGAGCAATGTCTTATTCAGAGCATGATACTGAAATGCACTTTTTTCAATAACTGAGTCACTCCTGGACAGGTTGCTTAACAAAGATGTAGTGAATACATGTAATCAGCTGTGACTATTTAGATCTGGGTACAGCCACACCCCTTCACAGCTGGTCACCTCCTGAGCCTCTGTTTCTTCTTCCGTAAGATGGTTTTTTAATTGTTGTTGTTTTTGTTTTGTTTTGTTTTGTTTTGTTTGAGATGGAAGTCTTGCTCTGTCGCCCAGGCTGGAGTGCAGTGGTGCAATGGCAGCTCAGTGCAACCTCCACCTCCTGGGGTCAAGCGATTCTCCTGCCTCAGCCTCCTGAATAGCTGGGATTACAGGCATGTGCCACCATGCCCGGCTAATTTTTGTACTTTTTGTAGAGATGAGATTTTGCCATGTTGCCCAGGCTGGTCTTGAACTCCTGACCTCAGGTGATCCGCCCACCTCAGACTTCCAAAGTGCTGGGATTATAGGCGTGAGCCACCACACCCAGGTGACATGGGTATTGCTTGCCTAGTGTCTAGTATAAGGACTGGAGTGATAATAATGCCTGCCTACAATGGAGCGTCCTAGGCATTGCTCAAGGTAATTTTTGCACAGCATGCTGAAAACCTTGAAACATTACACAGGCAGAAAAATCTTTTTATTTTTGATATTCATGCAGTCAAGAATTTATCTTAAAACTAAAGAGCAAAAATATCAATTGTAAATATCAATAGAGATTACAATAGTCATCAGTAATAGCTTTCTTACTATAGTAAGAAAGAAAATTATAGTAGTATAATTAAAAATGTAAATAGTAGCAATAAATACTTAGTAAACTTTAGAAAGTTTTCAGTTGCAATTATCCATCAGAATGAAAAGATGGTTTTAGAATGATGCAAAGGGGCCAGGCGTGGTGTAAGCACTGTGGGGGTCTGATACAGATTGATCACCTGAGGTCAGGAGTTGGAGACCAGCCTGGCTAACATGGCAAAACCCCGTCTCTACTAAAAATACAAAATTAGCTGGGCGTGATGGTGGGCACCTGTAATCCCAGCTACTCAGGTGGCTGAGGCGGGACAATTTCTTGAACCCAGGAGGTAGAGGTTGCAGTGAGCCAAGATCATGCCATTGCACTCCAGTCTGAGCAACAAGAGGGAAACTCCTTCTCAAAAAAAAAAAAAAAAAAATTAAAAAATTAAAAATAAATAAAAATAAAAATAAAAAGAATGATGCAAAGGGATTGAAAAAAATTATGTTAATGTTGCCTGAGATTTACAAACTACTTGATCTATTAGGTGAAACCACTTGAAAGTGCTGATAGTTGAACATTCATGTGATTCCACCAAATATCTGCATAACAGTGAGTTTTGAAAATTAATAGCAATTTCCTCTGGTGGTGCTTGTGTTTGAAAAATGTATGGATTCTATAATTCAAAACTTGTTTTATTTTAGAGAGTTCAGAAACATCCTGAAAAAGACACAGATTCTATTGACTATCTGAGGTTCTGCTTAATGTATTTTGTTCCCAAAAGTTGGAGGTAATACAGATGGCATGCATTTTTCAGAAGACTGGAATAAAAACAGGTATACAAGTTGGTTTGCTTCCACCTGGAAACAGTTACATTATATTAATGTTGAAATTGATACAGACAGCATTATGAGGTCAATGTGCAATATCGTTACACCATGAATTTTAGCTCCATGATAGTATGTCTGTGTCTAATGTGAGTATGAGAGAAATATCACAGCTCCCAAGACATTCCTGGACAGAGTTGTCTAACCATCACAGATTTCCAAGTTATTACGGAACGTTAGAGCCTGCATGGCATCTCAAAAGGTTCTTTGTCTATGGAGGTATTAAAGGACTAACTATGAAGAATAGAAAAGGGTCACTTTCTGGTGAAAGTAGTGTTAGAGTACTAACATAGCAATATAAATATTGATGTGAAAATTCAGAGCTTGGTGGGGGAAGGGGGCAGGAGAAGAATAATTCTTACCATATTTATGCAGCAAACTCTTATCTGGCAAGTTGATTCACTTGCATATATGGCAAAACACACGCCTTTAAAAATTTTCACAGATCTCTAAAAACAGAGAGAGTAAAACCCGAAGGGTAGTTATGACAGTGAAATGAGTTACTCTGTATACAAAGTGCCTAGCACAATGCCCAGTACTTGGGAGATGCTACAAAAGCTAGTTCTTTCACTTCTTATTATTCCCATATGCATAATTCTTCTCTTCCCCATCTCAGTATGAAATAGTTTCTAGTGTCACACCTAGTTATCTAATCCCCAAATCTGAAAGACACTCTTAACACCTTCCTCTCTGCCTCATCCTCCTACCCCCAAATCCAGTGAACTTACTGGGGTAACTCTAACATTCATCATTCTAGAACTGCTGATTTCGTTTGACGTTTCCCTAATGGCAATGCAGGAATTTCCTCCAAAGATCAAAAATTTAAGTTTAAAAATTTATTTTTAATCCACCTGAGTGATTGCAAAATAAAATTCAGCATCTACTATGTTCAAATAGGTTTTTTTTTTTTTTTTTTAACTCCCTCTTACATACTGTTTAGTGTTCCAGGCACTATTCTAAATACCCAATACATACTGGCTCATGAAGCAATTACTATCATTACCCTGTTTTAGCAGTGAGGACACAGATGGCACAGATGAATACAGCAAACAAACTTGCCCAAGGTCACCAAGCTGGCCAGTGGCAGATCCAGAATTTGGACTCTGAATTTGAAGAGCTGGCTTCAGGATCTGTGCTCTTGACTACTGCCATCTGCTGTCTCTTGTGGAGTACAGAGCTTTGCATACATTATGTTATTTAATCCCAAATAAAATCCTATGAAGTTGTTACTGCTTTCTCAACAAGCCAAGTTGGAAATAAGCTTTGAGGGTAACTGACTTGCCTAAGTTCATGTAGGTAATAGGTAAGACTGTTAGGACTCCAACAGTTGCATGTGATGGTCCATGGCATTAAGTGTATGTCTATATTTAGAGCTAACCTGAAGAGGTCATCTCTAGCCTTGGCAAATTACTCTTTTTTCTAACATGTTTCAGATTCTTCCAAAGTATATTACCTCTTGGGAACTGGATAACCACTAAGACACTGTGGTATAAGAAAAACATACTAAGGTTTTAAAGTCAAAGGCTCCAATTTAAATTACAGTTTTACCACTTACTAGTCACAAGACCTTGACCGCGTTATGTAATGTCAGTAAACCCCACTCCATATAATTTTGTGGGGGGAAGAGTTTAAAGACAATATAGGGAAACTCACCATGCTGAGCATACAGTATTCAACAGAATGTTAATTTCAATAAAATAACAGTTCTGAAAACAACCTTTGAGAACCTTGGCTTTGTCTGATACTTGCTGTGGTTTGGAACATATTACATAAACTTTCTGAGGTTCTACTTCTTCATCTAAGCATAGCCACCTTATTCGTTCTTTGGGGGTGGGAGATGGTGAGATTGATGAATAAAAAACAGTCAGCAGAAGACCTTCCACTTAGCCCCCCAAAATAATACTTATTAGTCTTATTCCCAATTTAATTTTGCAGAAAAGTTAATGGGAACTATTTTTATCTAGAACAGTTAATCAAATTCCAAAAATGCTTTAACTTATTCTGATGGAGTAACTTACAGACTTGGCAAGTAGGCTTAATATAAATGAGTTTGTGTGGGCTTCTTAAAATAGGATTTTCTTAGCATTTTAATTTCCACGTCTCCAGGACTGCATAAGAAGCACCCTGCTGTTATAATCAAACCTCGTGACTAAATAGAGTTCAGTGATGCTCAGCTATGCTGTGATCTGACACTACAGGGGCTTCTCTATACGTAAATTAAACTAAGGAAATATTTTGGATTGCAGAACTCACTCTTTTAAAAGAAACAAGGATTCTTAAGACCTACTTGTGTCCTGAATGAGAGTTTTTAAAATGGCCAACAGCTGCTTTTTGTCGGTAATAGTAATACAGTACCAATTGTTCGAGCCAAACTGGGACTATGAGAAAAAAATTGGTAAATTCAACTTTCATTTCTCGTCTTCATATATTAGTCATGACAGCAACAGGTCTTTGCAGCTGTGTCAGGGAGATGATGATTTTTCAAGTTAGTATTGCTTTACAAAAAAGAGCTTTATTTTTTAAAGAAACAGCAGCAATTAGAAATCCAAACATGCAAAAAAGACTACGAAATAAAGACCATTCATAAAATGAATATGATTGAATAACAACCAAAAAAAGTGTTTCTGGGAAGAATCGTTTGAAAATTTTAACTGTAAAATATAACTGTTGGTGTATTTTTGCCAAATCTCATAAAATAGCAGGTTTTTCTTTTTTTTTCTATGAATAGTGACTTTGCTTATGAACCCTTTATGAACTGATGCATTTAAATCTGTTGCGCACTGTGTTCCTGGTAATCAGCTATAATATCACTTCATTTGGGCAATCAGGCTCGGATGGACCAGCTCCAAGAACTGAGAGTCCTGGAGCTGGAATTTCTGGGCCTTGATCTTTCCCTCCAAAACCTGCATATTGCCAGAAAAGTGTTAGCTGTCCTGGAATGGGAATCCTCCCAAGACAATCAAGGATGTTCCACAATGAATTCCTGATGCTCGGTGGATTTTGCCGGCAATTCATCACACATTTTTCTTCTTGGCTGCCCCCATAAGTAATCTATTCATAAAGGGCTAGTGTCTGACTGATGATACAGTGAACCAGCACTAAAGATAGTCTCTTTATTCTTGTAATCCACAATTACACAGAATTTAAAAACCGAGAATACCTGAACGTAACCAGTTATTATTTTAATAATTGCTGTTTTGCCAAGGGGTTCTTTCACATTCCACTTATAGGTTCCTTTTATAAAAAGACAAGCAGTGTTTAAACAGAAGTTCTGTGGGTGTGACTTGCTGCAGGTTGCACAGCGGTAGGACATTCCTCTTCTCCCCTGAATCCAATATTTCAGCAGGATCCTTACCAGGGGCCTCAGGGGCTTTTTCCAAGGTGACCATACCTTCACATTCTTCTAAGAAAATAACTGTTTCCATCACCTCGCCTCTGTACCAGCAAAGATGACTTGTGCCTCCTCAGGAAGCAGGTCCCAGATAAAGTCAACCACCCACCCTTGAAAATAACTGATTAGGTATCCATGGTTGTAAGAGCGGAAGCATCCATGCTCTGCCCCACTCCAAGGAGGGTTCTTAGCTGATGGTTACCTGGATCCCAACGGCAACTACAACCCTGAGAACCTAGAAGTGCAGCCTTCATGAGGAAAGGGAAAGTTGCCTTTCTCAAGTGGAGGAAGAATATCTACATTAAGACATTCACAAATTGGTGGGGAAAATAGGTTTGAGGGATAATGATTAAAACTGTCTTTAAAAGCGCTTATCTTTACATTGCTTGAAATAAAACAAAGCACATTTAATACACAGAATAACATATGAAATATTTTGCAAATTTCAATTTAGTAAATAATGCACACTAACTTCCATGTATCCTGCCTTACTTATGTTGACAAAAAAGAGTCAAACTCTGTAAGATATTTGAAGAGATGTATTCTGGGCCAAATGTGAGTGACCATGGCCCGTGACACAGCCCTCAGGAGGTGCTGAGAACACGTGCCCAAGGTGGTCAAGGTGCAGCTTGGTTTTATACATTTTAGGGAGGCATGAGACATCAATTAAATACATTTAAGAAATACATTGGTTCAGTCCAGAAAGGCGGGGACAACTTGAAGTGCGAGGGCCTCCAGGCTATTGGTAAATTTAAACATTTTCTGGTTGACGGTTGAGTTTGTCTAAAGACGTAGGATCAACAGAAAGGGCTGTCTGGATTAAGACAAAGGATTGTGGAAATCCAAGTTCTTATTTGAAAAGGAAGCCTTCAGGTAGTAGACTTCAGACAGAATAGGTTGTAAAATGTTTCTTATCATGCAGGGGTCTGTCCCACAGACCCTGACCCAATGACAGATGAATAAAGTACACTGACATACAGATATTCTGCTTTGCCAGTCCGGCTGAGCGTCCAGGCCGCTTATAGACTCCAAGCAGAGTGCTGTAAAGCATGGCCTCAACCAGCCAGCTAGACTCGTATTTATTCAGTAAAGATTAATTGACAAAGGCTTGAGTCAACACCACTAAGGGGTAATTGATATTGCAGACTTCCCTAGTACAAGGCAATTAAGCATCCACAGTAGATCAAAAGTTAGTCTTAGGACCACATGAGTAAACAAGCTAGTTAGGTAAACTCTCCACATTTCTTTGTTTCTAGTCTAATTTATTTAACTAAGGGGACATGGCTGCCTTCAGCCAAGTGCTATATGTAAAAGCCCTCAGGCCTTCCCAAAGGATTTGTGTATATTTTCTATAACTAAAATTTTTCCCACCAGCCTGACTGAACCCTCACATTATCAGACTTAAAGTCTGTGTTGATGTTAATGCCAAGGAGCTATCAGGTTAGTGCAAAGGTAATTGCAGGTTTTTTTTGGGTTTTTTTTGTGTGTTTTTTTGCCATTACTTTAATGAGAAAAACTGTAATTACCTTTGCACCCACCTAATAAAATGAGTCATGTTCGACCCCCACTTCCCATCATGGCCTGAAACAGTCTCTCAGGTTAAATTTTAAAAGAGCCCCGGCTGAGGAGGAAGTCCATTCGGATGGTTGGGGGGAGCCTTAGAATTTTATTTTTAGTTTACACTTACTAGAAACTTCTCATGATTTTACACTTTCACAGTTTTATGAGATATTTAAAAATCTGCTTTGTTGCAAGTAACATACATAGTAGGAGATAGGTTGGCATGTCATTTTCTGTGCTGTTCTGATATTCCAAACCTTTATTTTTTTTTTGGCTGAAAATAGCTCTCCTTTCCAGGCCTCACTGAGATTTCAGAGCAAGATAACGTTAAGTTGATATTGAAAACAGACATGACCTCTTGGGTGTTTCCCACATTTCCTTTCTGGCACTCAGAATTGTACGGAGTTAGTTCTGCCATGATAACTTAATACAAAATACATGTTGTAGAGCTAGGCATGGTGGTACATGCCTGTAATCCCAGTTACTCAGGAGGCTGAGGCACGAGGATCACTTAAGCCCAGGAGTTTAAGGCCGTAGTGACCTATGATAGTCCCACTGCACTCCAGCCTGGCAACAAAGCAAGGTGCTGACTCAAAAACCAAAACCAACAACAAAAACACAAAGTATGTGTTGTGAACCCACATACCCACATCTGTTCTAAAGATCACTGTGACTCCATCATCAAGCAATTGCCTGATGCAAAGCAGGTGCTTACTAAATATTGTTTGAACGACTGAATGAATGAATACAATCCTAAAAAGCAGACTTACTTTATCTCTATCAAGATTTTTGTTGTAAACATTTCTACTTTCACTTTGTCTTCTTTACTTACATTTTCTGTTTCTAGGTCTAGTTTCCTCTTCAGCTATTGTTAAAAGTATGCCAAAACTGAAATTTGTTTTCTTGTGAAAAAAGATTAAAGAAGTAAATCCACATAGAGTAGAACTGGCTATAAAGAAGACATACAGTTGGAGAATTAATCATGGGTCTCCAAGACCATGCTCAGAATTGACAGTTCACTAGGAGGACTCACAGGACTTAGGAAAGCAATTATACCCACAGTTCTGGTTTATTACAGCAAAAGAATATACATTAAAATTAGCAATGGGAAAAGGTGCATGGGGGAGAAGTCCAGGAGAAAACAGGCACAAACTCCAATGTATCCTCTCCCAGTGGAGTTGCACAGGCATGCTTAATTCTTTTAGCAATGATGCAGGACAACATGTGCAAAGTGTTATTAATCAGGGATGCTCACCTGAGCCTTGGTGTCCAGAATTTTTATTGGGGGTCCACCTTATAGGCATGCAGTGCCTGTAGGGTTGACCTCAGCAACTGAGATTCTAGCTCCCACAGGCAAAAGGCATAAAAAAAACCATTCTTGTCAGAACAGAATATTCCTCAAGTGCAGAGGACAGTCCTGAAGACCAGGCCTTTCTTGGGACAGTGCAGGGTCTGAGCAGTCAAGGTCTGCTAAGTTATTCACCTTTTCCTGGACAGAGAAAGATTACTTTTTTAAGGAAGGGATGGTCATGGTGGAACATCTTATGATGTAGAAGAAAACTTCCTTTATGCTTCTTTTGTTACAGTCCTCTACCTACAAAGGACATCAAATAGATATTGTTAATCAACTAATTGACTGATTAAAACATGACATAGGTTTTCTTTTTAATGACATGGTTTAAAGCGGGGAATAGAATTTAATCAACCAGCCGTCAATCTGATAAAATAGATCTAACCCAGTGTCATCTAAGGTCACTCTACTTCATAAAGTCTGTGAGAAAGAAAGAAAGCATCCTTTGACATTTGGAACAGGCCTAGCTTTCCATGTGTTGCCAGGAGCTGGCCTGTTGCCTCTATCTAGGCCTTGGAGTTACCCAACTGAACATAAACAATTCACAGAACCTGCACGTCAGACAAGACCACCCTGTGACTATTGAAGGATCAAGACAAAAACACAAGCACTCTGAAATCGTGTCTGAACAGAGTATATGAATGTTGTTGAAACCACAAAAATGACCAAACATCTGCCTATCTTGGCTAATACCAGAGACTGCTGCTTCTTTCCTAATGACAGGTTTGGTGTGGCTCTCGTCTTCCCTCCTAGATAAGGTTTAAAATCCCCAGTCATAGAATTACTCCTGATTCCTGACAGCGCCCAACCCAGAGCAAAGCCCAGTTCTTTATACCAATTCAAAATCACCTAACACAAGCCCCGTGCTATAATAGGGCCTTTCTAACACCCTTTTATCGAGATGTCTCCTGACTCCCCTTGGTGTGTTCTTCTTCACTTCAATGAGTAATAAACCCAGTTTACTAAAACCTCCGGTGTATTCTTGGTTGTATTTGGCTGGAAGGCATTGACATTTGCTTTGAGCTTCCATTCCCACCTCTCATAGAAAATCTAATGCCTTCTTCAAAATGTCCAACGGTCTCCCCAGGGGCTTCCAGTCTCGAGGACATCTTTGGTTCTGAGCCTTTCCTTTCCCTAAGGAGTTCAGTTCATGGGTTCTCTCAGCACCATTCTTCGTCTCATTCTTTACATGTTTGTCTTGCTCTGTACCATGTAAACAAGGTGAATGGTGAGCCTTTTTCCTACATTTCTAGACAAAGCAAAACAAAACAAGACAAAACACAATTTTTTTTTTTTTTGGCAAACTGCTCTATTCAGAAAATGTGGGCTTCATACAGCACAACAGCAAAAGCAACCTCAAATATAAAATTTGGAAACTTCGTTCTGAGTCTTTTGTCAATCTATCATGTTACTTGGCTTTTCCTCTCTTCTCAATTTTTTATTTTCTATTTTTGAGACAGGTTCTGGTTCTGTCACTTAGGCTGGAGTGCAGAGATGTGAACATGGCTCACTGTAGCCTCCACCTCCCAGGCTTGAGAGATTCTCCCACTTCAGCCTCCCAAGTAGCTAGAGCTACAGGTGTGTGCCACCATGCCTGGCTAATTTTCAATTTCTTTTTTGTTTGTTTGTTTTAGAAACGGGATCTCCCCGTGTTGCCCAGGCTGGTTTTGAACTTCTGGGCTCAATTGATCCTCCTACCTCAGCCTCCCAAAGTGTTGGGATTACAGGCGTGAGGCTACCACACCTGGCCTCTTCTCAGTTTTCACTGCTTCTCATTCCCTACTCCATTTGTGCAAATCTTGGCTCATTTGTAATGTAGTGACAGTATTACAAAATGCTGTGTAAGTATTCTCTCATTTATTTGTCTGATTTTGCCTGTGTCTTTGGGGACCCATCTTGAATCTAGGTGGCTTACCAATGTATTTTCCTAAAGGAATGCAGTTCTTAGAAGAATTTTGGTGTCTGGTTTTAAATCCCACTCCACCGCTCTGTTATATATATATAATAGAAAATAAGATAGCCAACCCATTAGCCTATTTATAACATAATATAAAAAATACAATTTAGCTAGTACAAAGTCAAATTAGGTTACTAAGAAATGTTAAAGAAATTGTTTTCCATTTTTAATCAATAGATTGCCCGTCATCCACTATATTTGGTCTGTAAGAGGAAAGTTATACTTTACTAAGAACATCACAATTATTGATCTTTTGTCAAATGCATGCTTTTCATATAATGTAGAGTTTAAGAAAGAAAAATGTAATGAGATCACAGGTCGGAAACCTTGTCTCATGTAGAACTTTTAGAACATTATTAAAACATTAGTCCTCAACATAATGTACTCACAAGGAGTTTTAGTTTACACCGAGTCATCCCACTGATTTCAACATGAGCTTGAAGCAATTAGGTTATATCATTAGTGATAACCTAAGTTCACTTCATGAGATGGATACCCTGACATCTAACTCAATTCATGGCTAAAGTAATTTGGACATTTCTCATTTTAATGATATTCATCATTACGTGATACACTCTCTGGGTTTTCTAATACCCACTGACAATATGATATAATAGATGAAAAGAAAAAATAATATATTTTCAGCACGTGAATAAAAGAAATAAGAACCTGAATGAAATTGAATCTAGCATAATTTATGATGAAACTTTTAGCACATTCATCTAACTAAACTACAGGCTTCTACAAAAAAGTCTTTGGCATAATCACCCAGGATTTGTAAGTATAATGGATACTGCATGCCTAAAACCCAAATAGGCATATATCATTCCTAAAGTCCATTAACAAGTAGATTTTTCTTCTGAGAACATTTATGTTACCAAAATAATGGTATGTATATACTACTGTTTTATTAATGGCACTGTGACAGGGTTATAATAGTATTCATATTACCATTTTTTGTACAGTGAGATAAATTCTATGCTAAGAGAAAACAACTTCATCAATCTTAAGGAAGATAATTAGACTTTAAAAAACATTCAGATTTGCTTAGAACCAAATTGCTCTTTGCTAATCATTAAAAAATATCAGCAAGAAGAGAAGAAATTCATATATTACTACCAATATTTATTGAGTGCAAACTTTTTTTTTATTTTTTCAAAATTAGAGATGAGGTCTTGCTTTGTTGCCCAGGGTGGTCTTGAACTCCTGATCTCAAGTGATCCTTCTGCCTCACCCTCCTAAAGTACTGGGATTACAGGTGTGAGTTGCTGCACCTGGCTTGAGTGCCAACTTTAAATGAATTACTTCAGTTAGTTTAGGTAACCACCCTATGAGGCAGATTCTATTATCACATCCCCATGTTACAGGTGAGAAAACAGGCTCAGAGTGTTTAAGTGGCAACAACTGTGAGATGAGGGTGGCTTCAAACTCGGGCTCTTGGATTCTAGAACTAGTGGTTCCAGACTCTCCACGGCAAGTATGTGATGTAAAAATATTTGACCAGGGTATGCATACCCCTGGAGGTATGCAGAAAATTTACAGGGATATAAGATAATCAACATCCAGATCTTAATTTCTTATGTGCTATTTCCTACTATCTTTTTTCCTACTCCTCTTTTCACATTAAAACTTCTCCCACTTTACGCAACAAATACACAGCCCTCGGCTCCCTAAGTCTTCCTCTGGTGCATTACCCAGGGGTAAAAGCCCCAACAGTGCCAAGATTTCAAAATATTGTTCTCTTCTATAATGGTATGATGGTAATTTTCATTTAAAGACCTCAGCCACAATTATTCACTATTGTTAGAGAATTATTTTTTTAGAAGGATCTGGTGAGAAAAAAAGACAAGGGCGATAGGCCAGAAGTTAAGTGATAGCAGCTGGTCTTTAGCGAATTATTCCTATCCTGAGATGGCCAAGTGGAAATGACCAAGTCAAATCTCCTTGTAAACATGCAAGGTATATTCTGGTGGAAAGAGAATGGGGAGTCCTTGTCTATGAAATGCTTTTTAAAGCAGGGTACACCTGGTCTGTCTAGATGGCCTATGGTAAATAAACCTGGAACTGACGGATATACTAATACATGGAATGGCCCAGTGGAAAATGTCAGTCTCCAACATATAATTATTTCAGTATAAAATGGAGATAGCTCCTGACTGAAAGAGCTCCATCTGTGTAAGTGTTCACTGGCATAGTTCACTCAGAGACCTCACCTGCTAGATCTAAGCCAGAATGTGTTCTCAGGAATTCGGGTAAGCCCTGGGGAGCTGGGTTAGTGGTTTTGGATGTTGCCATTATTTTCTTGTGACTGGGTAAAAGCTCTGAATTTTGTCAATCTGATTTGACAATCCAAGCCTTGTTTTATTTCAATAAGATATATTAAATGTTAAAAATGGCTTTTTACATGTTTCCAAATATAAGCAATTATTTTCTGCTAATCTCAAGCCCCCCTTTGGCCTAAGCAGATCCAAGTTTTGTGATGCTTGCAGCTTTCACAGTTTGAATCACCTTCTGAAGGAAAACAATAAAATTGAATTAAAAAATTACTAATTTAAAAAAGCTGATGAATACTACAGATACCACAAAATCCAGAAAAGTAACATCATTCTATTATTCAGGTGCTGGCACATCCCATAATACTTTTTCCCACCTTTCTTGACTATGCTGATTGCTTCTTCATATGAAAATGACCTGTTGTCGTGAATCCTTGATGAACTCATTTATTAGTTCTAACAGTGTTGTAGTAAATTCTTTAGGGTTTTCTATATATAACAAGTTTGTGTATAGAAATTCTACATGTTTTAAACACATTCATCTTTACGGCTGTTGGAAAATTTTAAAATTGTATTTAAATGTATGTACTTTTTAAATGTAAAGAAGTAGAGTAGACGACCAATAAAAGATTTTCTTTCTTGTTTTGGTAGGGGCAAGGAGGATGGGGTCTGGCTCTGTTGCCCAGGCTGGGGTGCAGCGGCACAATCTTAGTCACTGCAGCCTCTGCCTCCCCAGTTCAGGTGATCTTCCCAACTCAGTCTCTGGAGTAACTGGGACTACAGATGTGTACCACCATGCTCAGCTAATTTTTGTGTTTTTTTGTAGAAACGGGCTTCGTCACGTTGCCCAGGCTGGTCTCAAACTCCTAGGCTCAAGCAATCCTCCTGCCTCGGCCTCTGGAGTAGCTGGAGTAGCTGGGACTACAGGCCACCAAGCCTGGCCAATATTTGCAAGACTAAAGAAATACTGGGATACAATTTCACAATATGGAATGGAAATACGAGTTCAAGAAGAAAAGAAATGACGTACAATTTCCTTCTGTTAAAAGCTTGTTCACGTAGTTTTAAAAATTGATGATGTTAGATGTTAAATTGGTATTTAGATTCCACTGGCTACATTTAAAAGTTACACAACTTTTATTTTAAAATGATAATTTACGATAAAACAGAAGTTGCTTCTTTTGTAACTATTTAAGTCAGATGAGAAATTGTGATGGTCAATCCAAAAATGTGGAAGTAAGAAAACAGTCACAGTCTTTGGGGATTCCTTTGGGGGTATAAGAGCAAATCATTTTGAAACCACTGTATTAATATATTCCTCTCTAATAGGTTTTGCTTTTTAGGACGACTGACTGCTACCTTTTCGAGATTTGAGGGAAGTACCAAATGGCTCCCAGTTTTACATTTAAAACCCTCTTCCAGTCCAATAGTCCCCATCACTAATTAATTTTGATTAAATTAATCTGATTAATTCATCTGGAGTAAGTCACTGCAATCCTTAGGAGAGTCACTTAACTGGTCCTAAGGCCAGGCGCGGTGGCTCACGCCTGTAATCCCAGCACTTTGGGAAACCGAGGCAGGCGGATCACTTGAGGTCAGGAGTTCGAGACCAGCCTGGCTAACTTGACGTCAAGCGTTCGAGACCAGCCTGGCCAAAATGGCGAAACCCCGTCTCTACTAAAAATACAAAAATTAGACAGGAGTGGTGGTGCACAGCTGTAATTCCAGTTTCTCTGGAGGCTGAGGCATGAGAATCACTTGAACTTGGGAAGCGGAGGTTGCAGTGAGCCGAGATCATGCCACTGCACTCCAGCCTGGGCAACAGAGTAAGACTGTCTCAAAACAAAACAAAAACACAACAACAAAAAAACTGGTCCTAAATGCTCAGGGCAAGTACATACTGCTTTTTCTTTTTTCTGTTTTTTTCCTAAGGCAGGCCTTTTGAAGAGTACAAGTCTGTCATCTACAATATTTTACTAACTTAAAAACACTTGTCAAGAAAGGTAAAGTATGTTCATTTTGATTTTACTCTTTGTATCCTGGAGTCAGGAACTAACAGTTTTATGATAGTGATATAGACTTTACACACACACCCAGACTAAAAACACGTGGTGCAGGCGGGCTTTTGGAAACTAACTGTGCTCTGGATACATAAGTCACAAAGCTGAGGCTGCAGAGGCATTGAGGGGACAGTCAGCCTTTGTTGTCTCTCGCGCACTGTGCTCAGCGCTCCCTCTAGCGGCTACAAGCGCTCACTGCCCACACTCTCTTCTAGTACCTCCGGAGGCCTCGGTTTCGCGGGGGAGAAAGAGATTGCGCAGGCGCGGAGCAGCCGACGTGGCCGCAGGGGACTGTGCCTGGGGGGGTCTGCGCGAAACCGCTGACTCGCGAGGTTCTCTGTCGCCTGCCGCCCTCGCTCCTTTTCTCCCCTTCTAGAGTGTTACGGTGACTCTTGGGTTCGAAGGGGACGGACGTCCTCCCACGTACCATTTAGAAGGTCAGAGTGGGCAGAACCTAGGCTGAGCAGGCCGGCGACGAATCCGCTGACAAGACGCGCCCGTGGGCACTCACGTGACCTGGGCTGCGGCGGCGGCGGCGTGCTGCGGGCCCGGTGGCGGGAGCGAGGCCGACGGGCGGGGCGGCGCGGTCTCGTGACGCGGAGCGTTCGAGAGCGCGCGTCTGGGAACGTCTTAGTTGCCACGGCGAGCGCGCGCGCGAGGCCTTGGGAACCTGGGGACCGGTCCCCGGCGAGCGCAGCGGCGACCTGTGTGAGGGAGCGGGAGCTGGCCAGTGCCGCGGCGGCCGCGCGGGGAGATCTCGAGGCGACGCCAGGACGCCCGAGGTCTGGAAGGCGCAGGTGGGGCGCGGGGGAGTTCACCCCTGCGCGGTCCCCTGGGTGGGCGGGGTGGGCGCCCCAGGCCCGGCGGACTCCGCTGGGAGGCTGAGCGGGCGACGGTCACGGGACAGGGGCGGAGGGGTTCGGGGCCTCCTCCGAGTCTCAGAGATGGAACTTTCGAGGAAGGGAGCGATTTCGAGAGAGAATAGTTTGAGAAGTTGTTCTAGTCCCTTCCCCGGAACGTGGTATTTAGGGAGCCTTCGGCCTCTAACCCGTGGACTGTTAGAGTGGAGGAAATCCTTCCCGCTCGCTTCCCGTCGCGGGGTCCTTTCGGAGCATTGCTATTGATCATTCTCGGGGCCCCAACCTCGTTGTTTACTTTGGCTTCGCAGATCTCTGTGGTCTTTTGCTCTCCCGCAGCGCCCACGGCCCCGTCAAGGTTCGGCAGCCTTTCTCTGCAAGAAGGCCCACGAACAACTGCAGTTGTATTGGGATGGCTTGCGCGTGATTTTACTCTCTACAATACGTTCCTTCATGCTTCCTAGAGATTGAGCTGCGCGGAGGATCCCTCCGGCTTAATTCTGGGCATGAGAAAAGTTTCTCTTGGAATGCGCAGTTTCGTGACGCGGCATTATTGCGTGACTGTGGGGCTGACCCAGTTTTCCACTTTCTAGTTGTAAAGAAGTGCACTAGTAGTCCACCGAGGATCCCCGAGGTTGGCCTTACTGTATTCTAATTTAACGAATTTGCGTTCCAGGTTGTTACTGCCTTTGAAATGATGGCCTCATCTTTAAGAATGTAGCAATTTTTCTTTGACATTTCCGAAAGTGGGGGAAAAAGTAATAGAAGACCGCACCCATATGGAAATATTTTCTGATTCTCAGTTCTTTATCATCGTAGCCTTCATTTCGTGGCTTTATTGGACCTGTTTGAAAGAGGAAGCCTTTCTGTAATGTGGTTTCGGGTGGGCTTCACCTGTGGCACTCTCTGAACCGTCGTTGTCTGTAGTTTTCCCTAACAAGCTAGAATGAGCGGGATGCTACGGAGGGAGGTGCATTCAGGTATTAGACAAGGCCCCCTCCGCTTTTTTGGTAAAGGACCAAGTAGGCATTCGATCAACTTCTGCTAGCTCCGGGGAGATAAATGCGGTATTATTAGAGACTGTTTGTAATGTTGACTGTTGAGAGTGAAGTGAGAGTGTTACTACTTTCAGTGTTTATGGACTCGAACTAAATAGGTATTTTAATTAAGAATTTTACCTTTGCTCTTGGGTATTTTTTAAGACATATACACACATACATATAGTTATGTTGAAATAAATGTGTTTTATTAGAACGTTAACAAATTAGAATTTAGGTGAATTACTGGTATTAGGAACAGATTTTGGTTTGTTATTGAAGACTATTACACTGGTGTAGGTACTGTTTAATACATGAGATTGTCGTTTCAAAGACTTTCTCTTCTTTGAAAATTGAAGAATGTGAAATCGTGTGATAATGGTTTTTATCTTTTCAGGACACTTGATTGACACGTAATTGTGCTTAGGAATGGAATAGGCTTTTTTGAAAGTCACCATCCTACAATCCTTATTTCTGTAAAATGTATTTTCTGAGACTGCTGAGGATATAGTAAATCCCGGTCCCAAAATAAAAATGTGATATTTTAATTTAAACCTTTTTCTTTCTGTGTTGAGATTCCCCAGAGATTAGACTGAAATTGACCTTTAGACTTATATAACCTCTGGATATCCAGGCTCTTCTCTCTGTGTAACCTTTTTTTCTCTTTAAGATGGAGATGCAGCAAGGAAGGTTATTAAGCAACCCTGTGGGATTAGCCCTCCCACTCCACCCTACACACAGACACACTCCTCTTTCTCAGTAGCCATCTTGTTCTCTCCATTGACACATTGTTTAGGAAATCTTTCATCATACTGTATGTTAAATAAGCTTAGAAATAAAGGTATACCCAAGGTGAATATTGCTTCTAGCTAAATGCCTTCGTTATGCCTCCCTTCTGCTTTCAAATGCTACCTACTGAAGATTTAAACCACATGACTTTCTACCATGGGACACTCTGGGTTTTCTTCACCCTTCCCTCACTCTGCTGACTTGTAAACATAGTAGGACTTTTAGATTTGGAATCAAACACATTTCATCTGATTTTCATTTTCATTTTTCTTTTCTTTTCTTTTTTTAAAGAGACAAGGTCTTGCTCTGTCACCCAGGCTGGCTGGAGTGCAGTGGTGCGGTCATAACTCACTGCAGCCTTGAACTTCTGGGCCCAAGCTATTCTCCGGCCTCAGCCTGTGCAGTAGCTGGGATTACAGGCGAGAGCTCATTTAATTTTCTTGACAGATAGTCTTCTGATCCATGAACTGATTTGAATCTATCATTTACTAACCCTGTTCTTGGGCAAGCTGCTCTATATTTGTAAAACATTTAAAAAATCAGATATCAACCTCCAAGAGTGAGAATTGGATAACCTTAGAAAAGTGCCAGACACATTTAGAGAGCCTAACAAAAGATAGCAAATTTTGGTGCTTCTAAAGGCCAGAGACAGACCATGTCCATTATGTCTTTGCCATATATAATAGTAGTGAGTGATTTTTAAAGCAGTACTTTTAATTTGCTTGTGAACCCCGAAATAATTCTTGTAAAACTGTCCCTCTTGCACACTTTTGGTTAACTTAGAGCATTTTACATCATGTGTTAGTTGAAAAGGATGCAATTTCCCACATGGGATTGATATTAACATTTTAATATGTTGGTACATCAATCTTTTAACTGTATTCAGTGGAGTATCGTATCTTTGTAGTTTTATATCCATCACCATCAATTTTTAAAATACATTATATTTTACACACTTCCTTTTTGAAAAAATTTTACTTTTTTATCACCCCTACCCCACAGAATATTATCTTAAGATAATGTATTTTTATGCTTGAAAGCTTTTTATCAATCTCTGTGATACATGTCTTTAATTACAATGTTTATATAAATTGAAACTAAGTTTAAAAATTTCCTATAACTAATTCTGTAAGTTGTAATTTTTCTTTTGGGTTGAGTTATTATAAATAGTTGATCAGAATAGCATAAACACCTGATGGATTTTAATGAAGAATAATTATTAAAAGTAGAAGTTTACTGGAAATCTGTTTCTTAATGGAATTGATAGTGGGAGTTGTGCCTAAATTAAAGGAGGGTCTTTGAACCCTTTGACTTACTGTTTGTTGGTAGGAAGGCTTTTCCATCTTGGGGCAGTGTACCATAGTAAGAATAGGAGTGGGTGAGAAGTATGCCTTTGTTTCGTAAAGTGGAAGATTGTGAAAGGATTAAAACTAGCATGATAACTGAACAGTGGGCATATTCTCAGGCAGTTCAGTTTAGTGAGGAGTACTCATGGGAGTAAAGGATCTGGAAGCCTTTTTCTTAAAATTACACATGTTGTTGGTGTATGCCCCATGGAAGACTTTATTTGTCCCCAGTTTGAAGACCATTTAGAGTGATGATTCTCAGCGGGTGACGATTTTGCTGCCCAAGGTACGTTTGGCAATGTCTGGAGACATTTTGGGTTGTCACAACTGGGATGGGGGAGGGGTGCTGCTATGGGCATCCAGTGGACAGAGATCGGGATGCTGCTAACAAAGAATTATCCAACCCAAAATGTCAACCATGCCAAGATTGAGAAACCCTGATTTAGAGGATTTGTTTAGGAATCAGACTATTTAATTCTGTCAACTAGTGCAGGGTCAGTAAACTTTTTTTGTGAAGTGCCAGATAGTAAATATTTTAGGCTTTTGGGGCCATATATGAGCTCTGTTGCACATTCTTCTTTGTTTTCATAACCTTTAAAAAATGTAAAAGTAATTCTTAATTCCAGGGTCTTTCAGAAAACAGGTGATCTAAGGCAATTAATGCTTTCAAACTTCAATTTTCTTCTCTGGAAAGAAGTACTAATAGTAATATTGCTTCAAGAATTGTTTGTAAGAATTCAGATAAACACCTAGCATACTGTCCAGCATATGTTAAGTACTCTAAATGATGCATGGGGATAGTGGTGTCCTATTGTATGTAGCACAAAAGTGGGTGCCAAGTCACAGTGTTGTTCAAGACCCTGTTCAAGTCACTTGGACAAACTTAATGATGCTGGTGAAGTTCCCAATCAACTCACAGAAGCCTATTTAACCTCTGCTGTCTTTCTGCTGTTTTACTCTGGGCCTCCTTGTATCCTGAGGAAGATAAAGTACAAAATGCCTGTGGTTTCTTTGGAAAGGTGTGGCAGTCTTACGACACAACAGGATAGAATTCCAGGAGAAGAGATTGTTAATTTTGATAGGGGTTGTGGGGTAGAGCAAATAGCTGGGTCTGTATATGGTCAATTGTATATGGTATTTTCTAAATTCATTACTGAATATATTCTGTTGACTACCATGAAGTTGTTGCTTGATAAGGCCGACTAGTGGCTTTTCAGGTTAGAAAGTATAGTTATATTATTAATCGGAAGCTAGACCAATTTTAATGAATGCTTTCTGTGATGCTTCTGTGATGCTTTATAGTGTAGATTGCTGCTAAAATAGTTTCATATCACTGAAATTCTTCTATCATAAGTTTTCATGAGATCACAGGAAATTAATTGCTACATCTAATAACAGTAGCCACTAGGTACATGTGAATATTGAGCACTTGCAATGGGGTTAGTTGGAATTGAAATATCTTTTCAGTGTAAAACGCATACTGAGTTTTGAAGACTCCATATCAAAAAAAGAAAGCTAAAATATTTAACTGAAAGTTTTTATATTAACTACATATTGAAATAATGTTTTTGATATATTTGGATAAATAAGATACTATCATTGAAATTAATTTCACCTGTTTTTTACCTTTTTAATGTGGTTATTAGAAAATTAAAAATTACATATGTGGCTTGCATTACAGTTCTGTTCGACATAGTTACTCTAAAGCTTCCATTTACTTTTTTTAATGTAATAGTAATTAAATTTTCTGTCATACACGTAGATTTAAGAAAAATCTTACCCCTTCCTCCCAAAGTCAGCTTGTATCGTTTTTCTCACCCAATTCTTTTGGTCTTTTTGTACTCTAAACAGTGCGAATATATTGGTACTTTTTCAGTTTTAGGCATTGTCCATTAACTTCTCAGTGGGAAAGATGAAGTTTTATGTCTTTCATCCTTTGTCACATGCACATAAACTTTTTATCCATCCATCTTCCCATCTTTTCAATATGATTGTACCATAATTTTGTTTATATTGAGATTCATTGTATATATTATGACACTAGTGAAAACTGAAACATTTCGTACATTATGATTACTTTTTATTTCTTGCTCAACATCGTTTTCCCTAGAGTTAATCCTCAGTTTTTAATTAGTGCTAATGAAACCCTGAATACTCTCACGGTTGTGTAGATCTTTTTTCAGAGCTTGCGATCACATTAAGTATTCATTCTATCAGTTTTACTTTCTTAAAACATTCTTTTCTGTTGTCTTCTACTCCACCCTGGAATGTTTGCCTGATTGTTAGCTTGGAAGCTCATCATCAGTCTTGGGATTCCTTTCATAAAACATGGTACCCAGCAAACAGAGGATGTAATAACTGAGCAGTCACTTGGCTGGGTTTAGAAGCTATTTTTACTCAGAATTATGAATTAAATATATAATTTCCTTCTTCTGTTTTGTTGCCTTTAAGAAGTTCCTAAGTTCCTTAGCACTTTTATGTCCCTCTCTCTTTTTTTTTTTTTGTATAAGTGTTTTAAAGATGATCTTTTTGAGCCTAGTGTTCTAAAATGTCATGGTATGTTTGTTGGTGTTAAATATTTTTTTCTTATTTATTTATTTATGTATTTATTTATTTTGAGACAGAGTCTCGCTCTGTTGCCCAGGCTGGAGTGCAGTGGCATGATCTCGGCGCACTGCAAGCTCCACCTCCCGGGTTCAAGCAATTCTCCTGTCTCAGCCTCCCGAGTAGCTGGGACTACAGACCCCCACCACCACGTCTGGCTAATTTTTTTGTATTTTTAGTAGAGACAGGGTTTCACCTTGTTAGCCAGGATGGTCTCGATCTCCTGACCTTGTGATTTGCCTACCTCGTTGTCCCCTTTTTTTCCTTAATTTTTGCCCATTGGTTTTTTTATTTACTTTTGTTTGTTAGGGACGAGGTCTTGCTCTTTCAACCCAGGTTGGAGTGCAGTGGTGTGATCATAGCTCACTGCAGCCTTGAATTCCTGCGCTCAAGTGATCCTCCTGCCTCAATTCCTGAGTAGCTGGGACTACAGGCACACACTAGCACATCTGGCTAATTTTTTAATGTTTTCTTTGTAGAGATGGTCTCACTATGTTGCCCAGGCTGATCTCAAACTCCTGGACTCAAGCAATCCGCCTGTCTCAGCCTCCTAAAGTGCTGGGACTATAGGTGTCAGCCACTGCGCCCAACCTTTTGGTCATTTTAAATCAGGAAATTCATGTTTCCAATTCTAGGAAATTCTATGAATTATTTGTTTAATTCTTTCATCCCTTATTTTTTTCTCTATTCTCTATTTCTAGGAGTTTTGTTTGTTTGTTTGTTTTCTTGTTTTTTGTTTTTGATGGAGTCACGCTCTGTCCAACAGGCTGGAGTGCAGTGGTGCGATCTCGGCTCACTGCAACCTCCACCTCCTGGGTTCAGGCAGTTCTCCTGTCTCAGCTTCCTGAGTAGCTGGCACTATAGGTGCAGGCCATGATGCCCGGCTAATGCTTTTGTATTTGAGACGGGGTTTCACCATATTGGTCAGGCTGGTCTCCAGCTACTGACCTCAGGTGATCCGCCCGCCTCGGCCTTCCGTATTTCTAGAAGTTTTATTATTCAAATGATATGCTTTATAGACTGGGTCCTAATTTTCTTATTTATTCTTGCCTGTTTTTCATCTCTGTCTTTTTGCTCTGCTTTCTGGGCATTTTCTATAATTGTATGATCTCATCCTTCTTGAGTTTTTCCTTTCTGCTTTTTAAATATTTAATTTCCCAGAGTTCATTTTGTCCCTTGAATATCCTTTTTTTTCAGTGTGCATGCATCCCACTTTTTATTTTATGGATGTGATATTTTCTTTTTCTTTATGTTGATGTAAATGATAGGGGGTTTTTTTGTAAGTTTTCCTTTTCTTGCACATTGTCCATTTCAACCAAATTTACATTGCTCTTATTTTTATCTTTTATACTGGATGTTTGCCTCATGTTTTGTGATCCTGGGCTGTGTGTATGTCTGTGTGAGTGTGTGCATGTGAGTGAATGAAGCGCTAGAAAGCTGATCTGAGATTCTGTGGGTAGAACCTATCAACTATGGCTTCTGAACGGTGAATTGCTTGGACAGTTTTCCTTAGGGAACTCTCACTATCACTATTCTTTGTGTCTTTCCTCTTGGTGGTGATCAGATTCCTCAAGAAGGTAACTTCCAATCTCCTTTCTTGAGGGGTACCTGGCAGCCGGAACTCCTAATTACCAAGTTGTGGGGAGGAAGGCTGTGGGTCTCAATAATCAATGTGTAACATTTCATTTAATCCCCCTGCTTTTGGTTTTTACCCTTAATCATGTCCGATAGTTTCTTATCCACACTTTATTTTACAGTCTTCTAGATCAAAGCACTCAGTCTTTCAGGGCTGTAGAGAAACAGTGTCCTGAGTGCTTGGTGTAGGAAAGATCTGAGGGTGCTAATTTGTAAAGAGGCTTTCAACCAGTCCTCTTTTTTCAGCTGTACTTCTACTTCCTTTCCACTGGAAGATTGAATTCCATCAATTATTATGCTTTTGGAGGTTTTTGATGTGATGTAAGTGCAGCTCCATCTCTGATTTTCCCACTGACAGTTTAAGGCATCTGTTTTCTCAAGTGTGTTTTGGGAGTTTTCACTTGTCCGCCTCCTTTTTTGACACCAAGTACTGTTGACTCTTCATCGTCCCTATTTGTCCTTGTGAGTTATGGCTTTATTGTTTATCTGTTTTGTTAAGGAATCACATAAAATGCATCTAGTGCCCTGATCTTAAATTTATAGTTTAGTAGTTTTTATGTATATCCCCCCCACCCCTTATCCAAGGGAGATAAGTTGCAAGACCCCTAGTGGATGCCTGAAACCATGAATACTGTGGAACCCCATTGCTTTCAATTGGAACATGTTTCTATTCATATCTAAGCCGTTTCCATCTTAACTAATACACTTATCACATGCTTTGACCGTAAGTTTTGCAGTTTGAGGGACAACAGCAAAACTAGCATAATTTCTTTTTACTCCTTCACAATTTCAGGAATAGAAAATATGTTCTTAATGGTAGATCTTAGCAACCTCAGCATATGATTTTTTTCCTTGTTAAGTTGAAAACTAACCTTTTCACTTGAAGGAAGCACTTCACAGCTTCTCTTCAGTATATCCAAATTGCCAGCATCACTACTGTTGCACTTTGGGGCCATTATTAAGTAAAAAGAATTACTTGAATCCAACCACCACAATATTGGAACAGTTGATCTGATAACCAAGATGGCTACTGTATTAGACTATTTTCACACTGCTGTAAAGAACTGCCCAAGACTGGGTACTTTATAAAGAAAAGAGGTTTAATTGACTCACAGTTCTGCGTGGCTGGGGAGGCCTCAGGAAACTTACAATCATGGCAGAAGGCGAAGGGGAAGCAAAGACTTTTTTCACATGACGGCAGGAAAGAGAGAGCTAGCAGAAGCTGGAAAAACTGCCTTATAAAACCATCAGATATGGTGCGAACTCACAATCATGAGACCAGCATGGGGCAAACTGCCCCCATGATCCAATCATCTCCCACTGGGTCCCTCTCTTGACACCTGGGGATTATGGAGATTACAATTCAAGATGAGATCTGGGTTGGGACATCGCCAAACCATGTCACCTACTAAGTGATCATGGGAGGGGAGCATAGACAGCATGGATGCCCTGGACAAAGAGATGATTCATGCCTCAGGGAGCACAGAGAGAGACAACAAGAAATTTAATCATGATACTGAGAATGTGCAATTTAAAATTTATTAATTATTTATCTCTGTTATTTTCCACTTAATATTTTTAGATCATGATTGACTACAGGTAACCGAAACCACAGAAAGTGAAACTGTAAATAAGGGGGGACCACTGTACACCCTTGTAGTCATCACTCAGATCAACAGAGAACATTTCCAAAGGCCATGAGATTCCCTCCTGTACCTGCGAAGTCATTAGCCTCTACCTATAAGCACTATTTTGATTTATTTCATATCATAGACAAGTTTTTCCCATTCTTTAATTCATATAGAATCACAGTATATGGTCTCAATATGAAGTCTTCTGTATTTGGCTCTTACTCAAAGAATTGGTGAGATTCATTGATGTTGCAGGCAATCAGGTTTAAAAATTTTTTCTGTGTATTATTGCATTGTATGAATGAGTAAGCATTTGGGTTGTTTTAAGGATTTGCCTTTTGTGAATATGGTTGCTGTGAATATTGCCATACATGTCTTTGGCATGCACATGCATCCATTTCTCTTAGTTATATACCTGCAAGTGGAGTTGTTGGGTTATTGAGTGGGTGAATGTTTAGCTTTAGTAGAAACTACCAGTTTTCCAAAATGGTGTATCATTTTTCAGCTTTCACCATCAAGGTAGAAGAGTTACACTTGTCTTCACTTAGCACTAATCAGTCTTTTAAATTTTAGCCATCTGTTAAGTGTCTAGTTGGTGTCACTCGATTTTAGTTTCACTTTTCTGAGGGAATAGTATGTTGAATACCTTTTCAGATGCTTTTTAAAGATTTTCTTCTGTGAAGTACCTATTCATGTATTTTTCTCACTAAGAAAAAACATGGTTATTCCTTTTTCATAATCTTTCTAGAGTCATCTTAGTGGGATTTGGGGAAGCAACAGGGCTGTGTGGGGTAACCTGCCACCTCTAAGTGGAAATCAGGTAACAGAGTTTCTTTCAAATTTTTTTTTCTCATTTGTTTTCCCCAGTGTATGATTCAATTCATTTTTTATTCACTGGATATAATCTGGATTTATATCATAATGAATTTTAGAATGAGATTCTTGTTTCAACCATAATACAAAAATGTATTCATTTTTCAAAGAAAAATGAAAGCATAATTTGAAATATGTGTAAACTACATCATTTTGTTAATGTTTATGTGTCCAGTATGATATGATATATCATACATATCATATGTATCATAGGAAACTATTATAAGAAACTGGAACAAGAAAATTATGTAATGGATGTATTCTGATTTATTCTCTTATGTTTTTAAATTAAGGTATTTTGGACCAAGAGTTTTCATTTATCCATTCATCAAATACATATTAAGTGCTTTCTTTATGACAAACCTAATGGTAGGCTTAAAGGATAGTATAATAGTGAACAAAACAGAGATAAGCGAGGCACTTGTCCTCTTAAAATATATTCAGGTAGGAGATATAGATAATAAGTAAACAATAGCTAAGCAAGATAATTAAATATGTTTCCAATTTTGCAGAAATGGAGCAAGAGCCACAAAATGGAGAACCTGCTGAAATTAAGATCATCAGAGAAGCATATAAGAAGGCCTTTTTGTTTGTTAACAAAGGTCTGAATACAGATGAATTAGGTCAGAAGGAAGAAGCAAAGAACTACTATAAGCAAGGAATAGGACACCTGCTCAGAGGGATCAGCATTTCATCAACAGAGTCTGAACACACAGGCCCTGGGTGGGAATCTGCTAGACAAATGCAACAGAAAATGAAAGAAACACTACAGAATGTACGTACCAGGCTGGAAATTCTAGAGAAGGGTCTTGCCACTTCTCTACAGAATGATCTTCAGGAGGTGCCCAAGTTATATCCAGAATTTCCACCTAAAGACATGTGTGAAAAATTACCAGAGCCTCAGTCTTTTAGTTCAGCTCCTCAGCATGTTGAAGTAGATGGAAACACCTCAACTCCAAGTGCAGGGGCAGTTGCTGCGCCTGCTTCTCTCCCTTTACCATCCCAGAGTTGTCCAGCAGAAGCTCCTCCTGCTTATACTCCTCAGGCTGCTGAAGGTCACTACACGGTATCCTATGGAACAGATTCTGGGGAGGTTTCATCAGTTGGAGAAGAGTTTTATAGGAATCATTCTCAGCCGCCGCCTCTGGAGACTTTAGGGCTAGATGCAGATGAATTGATTTTGATACCAAATGGAGTACAGATTTTTTTTGTAAATCCTGCAGGGGAGGTTAGTGCACCTTCGTATCCTGGGTACCTTCGAATTGTGAGGTTTTTGGATAATTCTCTTGATACGGTTCTAAACCGTCCTCCCGGGTTTCTTCAGGTAAGCCAAAGGAAAATGAAAGTGTAATTTGAAAAACATGTAGACTTCATCATTTTTATATGTTAATGTTTATGTGTCCAGTATAAGTGCAAAAAGATAACAATAAATTCTTTGTTTTTAAATATATTCCATGAAATTATGAGCCTTAAAAATGTTTGTTTTATAATCTTTTTTTTTTAAAGATATATTAATAGTTTTATTTTGGTATTAAGTTTGTGATGATAAAACTTGAGAAGAGTGGTCGTCCTTAAACTTTTAATTCTTTATCTGAAGAAGAAACCTAATAAGTTTAATTTCAAAAGGGATTTATGTAATTCCTGTGGATGTATAGCTGTAAATATTCACAAATGTTGTGAAGACTCAGCTGAGGGTCTGAACTGGGTAAGACCCAGCACATGGTCCAGAACAGTTGTTCTTAACCAGGGGTAATTCTGCCTCCCCAGAGAAAATTTGACAATGTCTGGAGGCATTTTTGGTTGTCATACTGGAGGTTGATTGCTACTAGCATAGTGGATAGAGGCCAGGGATGCTGCCACACATTACACAGGAGAGCCCTCATGAACAAAAAACATTATCCTGCCCAAAATCTCAACTATGCCAAGGTTGAGAGACCCTGGTTTAGAAGTAGAGTCTGTGGTGATAATTTAAGATGTAATTCCAACAGTCCAAGCAGAGAAGTTTACCAGAATGCACTTGGTCCAAGAGTAAAGAGTGCTACATAAAGATTGATGTCAGGGCATTACTGTGGATTTAGTGAGGTATTCTGAAGATAGTGGTCCAGTGACAATCTCATTTTAAAAGATTGGATGTAGGTATAGGAAGATGAGTTCTTGAAATGAGGACTCAGTATACGTTGAGTATAACAAAGGAGTTTGCATTGAAGAAAGATCACTTTTTAAGCAAAGCAAGTGTTTTGTCCACAGTCCAAATAATGTGGTTTAGTAATAGCATAGGCTATCTCTAATCGTTTTCTCTTTTGGTATACTCTCCTGTTGATTCTTACGTAGTTTTTATATGGAGTCAACTTGAAAGTTGTTTAAAGACAATTTGAGGCTTACTAGGGATGTGTGAGGGAGATACTTTGAGGGCATTATTGAAAGGAAATATTTGATACTGGGCAGGAAGAATATTGTGACTCCTGTAGATTATTTTAGGGAAGGAGCCTTAAGGTTAAAAAGAGTAGGCTTATTGGTTGGGGTTTGTGGTGGGGGATGATAAAAGCTGTAACAATTTCTACTAATAGTGTTGCACTGTAACAATGGAATTAAAAAATCTTTGGGTCCTTAGCAACTGGAGATGGGGTAGCGAATGGCAGAAATACTGTACCATGGTTACATTCACTCATCCATTGAAATGACTTGTACTTTAATACAGATTTGTCCTTAGTGCTTTTAATTTTGTTTTTAATCTTTCTCATCTGTGTATTTTTTTGTCCTAAATGAAAAGTAAAATTGCTCCCAAAATTTTATTTGAGTCTCTTTAACAGGTTCTCATTTGCTTGTATTCAGGTATTTGTAGCAGAGTGTCCTTAAAAGAGTTAATATATGTGTTTTCTGAATGTTTTTATAAAAAAAAAAATACAATAATAAACCAACTAAATACTAGAAGTTAGATGTTTCCTATACTAAAAATCACTGTTAAAATCACTATTGGTCTAAATAGGAAATTAAGATTTTTTGGTTTTAGGTAGACAGAATTCTAGAACTTCAAAAAAATACTTTTCTTTTGGTTTTAGTTTTAATACCACATACTTTTTAAACTTGTTAAATCTATAGTTACAGAAATTGGACATGAAATTGCCCTCTGAAAATGAAACTGGGAAAAATCAGCCTATGGTGGATGAACTCACTCACTCATCTGTAATATCCTGTCCTAAGAAAGGTCTATAAAGTGTTGGTATTTTAAAGACAATTTGGTGATATTCCAGTTCAATTAAGGTGACCAGGATATAGTTAATCTGGAAGAAACCACGGAATAGTAAAAAAAATAAAAATAAAAAAATAAAAAATAAAAAAAAAAACCTTTCCTAAGTTTTATTTTAGAATAACTTTTACAATCTTTATTGTCAACTCCATACCACTACTATTACTTGCCTTATATTTTTACTAAATTGTCCCACTTGTCAGTTATATCTTAATAATAACTGAAATTAAGGGAAATGTGTATTTTTTCTCATACGTATTAAAATATATAACTACTCAAATGTTAAAAGTTTGTGGGTAAGACTGTTTTGATGTTGAGCACAGTTGTATTTTGGTTACTCAAATAATGTTTTGCATTAGAAATAAATTAGGCAGCCAGGATGTGAGCTTAAGTCTGTGTGTGTACTGGCAAGCTGACCTTCCCAGATGACACTGCAGGAGAGCTTTTGTTATTTTGCTTTTTATTTCACAATAGATAGACAATCCATAAACATTAACTTAATCTATTCTGCTATGTCAGGTTCTCTTGGGTTTAGTACAAAAAATTATTCCACGTTGTAAGTGCTGAGTTTCTTATTTATTTATTTTTAATTTGAGTCAGAGTTTTGCTCTGTTGCCCAGGCTGGAGTGCAATGGCACAATCTTGGCTCACTGCAACTTCCACCTCCCGGGTTCAGGTGATTCTCCTGCTTCAGCCTCCTAAGGAGCTGGAGCTAGGATTACAGGCATGCACTAGCACACCCAGCTAATTTTTGTATTTTTAGTAGAGACGGGTTTCACCATATTGGCCGGGCTGGTCTTGAACTCCTGACCTCAAATGATCCCCCCGCTCCCCATTGGCCTCACAGCGTGTTGGGATTATAGGTGTGAGCCACTGTGCCCGGCCTGTGAGTGCTGGGTTTCTGATTAAAATAATTGTTCAGCTTCTCTGGTCCAGACTACATGTGTTAAAATCCAAGCTCCACTTTTCAGTTGTTGGTTCTGAGCAACTTAATTGACCTCTCTGTGCCTCAATTTTCTTGTACATAAAATGACAATAATAGTAACTGATTTCATAGGTTTGTTAGGAGCATTAAATCAGTAAATACTATTATTTCAGTAAGTATTTCAAGTAAATAATACCTGAAAATAGTTTATGTACCACAAAAGGAATATCTATTTCAATAACGAAGAAAACCTTAATTTACTTTGATTATTATTTATTTAAAGTTAGAGTCATTATTGGTTAACGCTGGGCTGGTTAAGGCCATGAGCTTTAAGATTGTATGATCAGTGGAACCATGACATATTTAGCACAGTCCTTATTGCAGGAAGATCAGACTAGCAAATGATTAATTTTCTTGGGAATTTGTTGATGTTGATGGTTCTATAAAGCCTTTTAAAATATGTTTCCAACTTTGAAGTGTTTATTTTCTAGTATAACAATTTTATTAAAACATAAGTGAAAATCTAGTTTCATTCATTTATATGTATATATATTTTTTCTTCTAATGAATCCTTTCAGGTTTGTGACTGGTTGTATCCTCTAGTTCCTGATAGATCTCCAGTTCTGAAATGTACTGCAGGAGCCTACATGTTTCCTGATACAATGCTGCAAGCAGCAGGATGCTTTGTAGGGGTCGTCCTGTCCTCTGAGTTACCAGAGGATGATAGAGAGCTCTTTGAGGATCTATTAAGGCAAATGTCTGACCTTCGGCTCCAGGTAACTTGTGTGCTTATCTTTAGGGTGAAAAAAATCTACTTTAACGTAAGCTCTTCAGCTTTTAGAGAAATTGTGATAACCTCTACTGTGATCAAGGTTAGGAGACTAACAGTTTATCATTTGTTTGTGTGTTCACAGCTACATGCTTGGAATTTGCTCTAATAGTGGTTAAGATTGTGAGCTCTAGAGTCGAATTGCCTGTATATGAATTCAAGCTCTTCCACTTAATAGCCGTTTAGCTCAGCTGTTACTAATCTTCTCTATACTTTAATTTACTTATAAAATGGGGATAATAACAGTGTCCACCTCATTGGGCTGTGGTGAAAATTAAAAATTAATACATTAAGCACTTGTATCAGAACAAGTAGTGATGCTCTGTGAATGTTAGCTATTGTTTTCACCACTGTTTTACTGCTCAGCTGGAAAAGTGTACTAATGGGTCTAAATGGTGACATGAAGATAATTTTGGCTTTAGTAGATAGGTTATGTTGGACATTTTAAGGGGTATGGTTGGCATTCTGAGGAAGAAACAGGCTTTGGTTGAGATAATTTTCTTTGTTCTTGTGGTAAATGAAGGCCAAACAAAAAAAATAAAAAGAAAGTACGATTTAAAATATGATCATCCTGGAACGTTCCTTATTTGGCATGTTTCCTCTGCCCACATGTGTACCTGTGGAAATAGAGTATTTCTGTTTAACAGGGGGCTTGAATAGAGTATTATGGAGAGACTTTCTTTATATATTATTGTAGCAAGAGGGAAAAAGTATTTTTGATTATGAATATTGACAGTCATCTGGGGTGGACTGAGGTGGGCATTATGATAGTATAATCTTTTATTCTCTCCTTCAGTCAGCAGATATTTGGAATTCATTATTTAACCAGTTACTGTGTTAAGTGGTGGGATGGCCAAATTGTGAGAACAGGAGACCACAAAGGTGTGTGTGTGTGTGTGTGTGTGTGTGTGAGTGTGTGTGAGTGAAAATATAAAATCAGCCCCTGTTGACCTGAGAATGACCTACCTGGTGGTCAGCAAATCAATACTTTAGCATAGCAGCAATTATTTAACAAAATACATGATCAGCATACAGAAGTGTGTAGCCTCATTGTACTTGTGAGGAGGAATTCACAAAGGCAGGAGTATGATCAAACGAAGCAGTTCATCTTCACTTCACTGTTTACTGACTGAGTGAAATGATGCTCTTAAGTATTCAGACCTAATGTGGAATTATTTCTCCCTTCACCCCTACATTAACTGGACCTGTATTACTGGACTTTAGGAAAAAAACTAAGCAGACTTTTAGATTGTATGTTTATTTTATCTCTTCAATTTTATTTTTTGGTTGTATGTTATTTTTAGCTAGCTTTACTGTCCCAGAACTTCAACTGTAAACATAAGCTAGTTACTAGCTGTAATTTTGACTGGTTTTTACTCTTAAGCATTCATTCAGCAAAGTGTATACTGTGTAGAAAATTAAAAAATAAACCTTCCAATAATGCATAACGAAGTGGACATGAGTTTTGTTAATTGCCTTTAAATTCATTTTGTCTTGTATATTGTATATGTTACCTAAAATTTATTCATTAATTAAATTTAAATGTAGCTGCATCTGATTCAAAGATAACTTATGCCAACAACTGCTAATAAGTTGTCTTTTATACTTTGTCTTTTGAAACTTGCTTAAGCATATGCTATGAACCAAAGATCTCAGAGATTTGGGGTTTGGTGATAAGAAAAAAGAGAAGCATAGAGAAAAAAGCAAAAGCAGTTGTTACTTATAGACTGCCACATTGACATTCAAACAAGTATGTCACTTGAGCATGGTGTAATATAGCTGGCAGAAAGTCATCTAAGAAAAATTCTGATTAGGGCTAGGTTTAAACCTTTATTCTCTAGGCCAACTGGAACAGAGCAGAAGAAGAAAATGAATTCCAAATCCCTGGAAGAACTAGACCCTCCTCTGACCAACTAAAAGAAGCCTCAGGAACTGATGTAAAACAGTTGGACCAAGGCAATAAGGATGTACGTCATAAAGGAAAACGTGGAAAAAGGGTAAATAAAAGAATAATAAGTGTGTGTTGTCTTCTAATGGTACTTTTCTCCAGTTTCATATATTTTTATGATCATAGTCCCATATACTAAAGCAAAGCAACTTGTGCATAGTCAACAAAGTGATCACCAGCAAAAACAATTAGAATCAGTTGTAATATTTCCCTTTTAAAGTGTATGTTACTTAAACTATTTTAAAAGATACTCTGTGTTTGGGGGATAGACTTTTTTCCCAACTGTTTGAGAGATTTTATTTTTTTTGAAACAGGATCCTGCTTTGTCACCCAGGCTGGAGTGCAGTGGTGCAAACATGGCTCACTGCAGCCTTGACCTGATCACATGCAGCCGGACTCATGTGATCCTCCCACCTCAGCCGCCTCAAGTAGCCAACATTACAGACATGAGCCACCACACCTGACCAAAATATTTTTATGAATGCATTAATGATGCACATACTTTCTTATTTGTTTTGTGTTATTCTCTGCCTTCCTATATTCACCAAGAGCTTGGGGGCTACATATGCTTCTGTCTATTTTTTTCTTACCCTCTGCCATTTTTATTTCCTGTTTTTTTATGGATGGGCAACAGGACAGAGATTTGATTTTTAAAAATATATTGAGTGGTTTCTTCTTTCATTTCATAGGCTCTGCGTATGTAATATATTTTAACTGGTAAATTTGGATTAGAGTTCAGGAAGTATTTATTGAGTGCTAGCATGTTAGGCATACATAGTGGAAAAGGTTTAAATTTCTTGTCTCAATGAATTTACTGTCTAATGGAAAGGACAGATTAGCAAAGAGATCATTTCTATCCAAAGTGGCTATTAGACAGAAGATGCAGCCTAGCCTAACAGATAAGTGTGGGTGGATGAGTGGTATGGGAAGCAGTGAGGAGCCCCCTCCTACAGGACATTATGACTAAGATGAGTCTTGAAGGATAAAGAAGAGTTGGTCGTATGCATAGCAAATTTAAGGGGATTATAGGCAGAAGCGGTAATATAAGCAAGTATATGAATAAAACAGCATTGTCTTGAGTATCATATTACAGGCAGTTTAGTATTGTTCATTGCTGTATTCCACATGGTAAATGCTCAATAATTATCTTTGGAATTGATGAATATCACGTGAATATTCTATATTTATTTGCAAAGTGTCACTGTGGTTTATGTTGAACATCTTAGACCAGCTATATGAGGATATTGGGAGTCCAAAATGGTTCCAAGAAATATATTTTACTTAAAAATGTTGTTTTAAAGTTAATCAGAAGAAACCAAAGTTAAAGGGTACAAAAGAGTATATGGTGAAAAATAAGTCTGGGCCCTATTCCTGTCCACCAACCACCTGGCTCCCCTGTCCAGACACATAATCTTCCCTCCTCTCCCCCATCCCCTGCAGATGGAATCTCACTCTGTCACTTAGGCTGAAGTACAGTGGTGTGATCTCAGCTCACTGCAACCTCCACCTCCCAGGTTCAAGCAATTCTTGTGTCTCAACCTCCTGAGTAGCTGGGCTTACAGGTGCCTGCAGCCATGCCCAGTTAATTTTTGTGTTTTTAGTAGAGATGGGGTTTCAGTTTCACCATGTTGGCCAGGCTAGTCTCGTACTCCTGACCTCAGGTGATCCACCCACGTTGGCCTGCCAATGTGCTGGGATTTACAGGTGTGAGCCAGCATGCCTGGCCTCAGACACATAATTATTAACTTCTATTGTCCTTCTAGATATATTTTATGCATAGTTAAATACACATACACACACACGGACATATACAATATTTAACATAAAAGGTGGCATGTAAAACATAATGTTTTGCTCCTTTTTTACTTAACAGTGTATTTGGAAATTCTTCCATATCATTTAGAATTTCATGTTTTAAAATTTAATTTCTTGTTCTAAAAAAATCAAATGATATTAAAAAGTATATGCAGTGAAAAGCTTTAGATTTTTACTTATGGGTGACTTTTATCCCATGTAGAAGTTGTTTTGTTTAATGTTGTTTTTATATTTTATGTGACATTCTTTGTATTACTGGCCACTTTGATTTTCAGGTTATTTTATTATATTAATATTATGAGGTCTGAGTTAGCCTGCGTCTTGTTTCTTAGAATGAGTTCATTTAGCTTTGAGAGTTTGGGTGTTGGCCCAGGCTCTCATAACAGCTGTTCAGTTAGCAAAGTACAGATATTTCTATGTTCTCCATTTCCTCTTAAATGGAATAGCAGATTATTCTATGTTTATATATTCCTTCTTGTTTCAAATTAGACATTTGTTTGCTCTGTCAAAACCAGTTTATGAATTCATCTTTGCTTACTGATTGAGTCATTTGACAAAACTCTTTTAATCTTACTGAGTACCATGTACACACTAATATCTAGGGATGATATCTGTTTGAAGGAAATCAATCTAGTCCAGAAAAAAAAGTCAATATAAATGATTTGATAAATGCCATATTGAACTTGTTTTGGTATTTAAATCTTACCAGTCAAGATTTATATGGACCAGAACAGTTTTCAACTTCATGGCAGTTGTGGTATTGTGCTTTATAAGACCATACTGGTAACTAGGTTGGCTGAAGATATTTTTCATTAATTATATCTAGTATTTGTTGGCTTCATATTTGTTATATAATGCTTACAGTTTTCCCCCTCTTAGTACTAACTCTTCACATTTTGAAACATTTTTACTGTTTAGGCTAAAGATACTTCAAGTGAAGAAGTTAACCTGAGTCACATTGTACCATGTGAGCCAGTTCCAGAAGAAAAATCAAAAGAATTACCTGAATGGAGTGAGAAAGTGGCTCACAACATTTTGTCAGGTATTACAGTAATGTTAATTTTTTTCCCCCTGTATGACATTAAGCCTTTGGAACCAAATAAAGATATTGTTTATTAGGGAATACTGAGAAAGATAATATTTTGTATTTTGGTTTTAAATGATCAATTTAGAAATAAATGTAGAAGGCACTAGTCTTTTAAAACATCAGCTATTGTCATACAAGTATAAATTCTTCCTGGCCTATTATTCTGTTTTATTATTGGGAAAATGGATAGTGAAAAGCTTCAGGAATCTTCAAACTCTTAATAGTTCTGAATCTAAAATTAGTTACCTTCCTTTCCCCTTTGAAGCTCCCTCTTAACCTCCCCCAACCCCTGTCCCTCAGCTGTGGTCTGAATGTGTCCCTTCCAAATTCATATATTGAGATCCCAACCCCTGAGGTGATGGTTTTAGAAGGTGGGGCCTTTGGGAAGCAATTAGATCATGAGAGAGGAGCCCTCATCAGTGGGATTAGTCCCTTATAAAAGAGATCCCAGAGAGCTGCCTTGTCGCTTTCCTTATGTGAGGAAGCAGTAAGAAGGTGTCATTCTATGAACCAGGAAGTGGGCCCCTCCCCAGGGACCAAATCTACCAGCACCTTAGTCTTGTACTTCCCAGCCTCCAGAATTGTGAAAAATACATTTTTGTTGTTAATAAGCTGCTAGTTTATGATATTTTGTTATGGCATCACAAATGGACTCAGATACCCACCCAAAACATGAGAACATGTTCATCTTTGGAAGCAAAGCAGCACTAACTGCACAGCCATGCAGACATGAGAACATCTGAGGGTTAGAGCCAAGCTCTTTGAGAAGTAGTCTCTGCTGTTTAATTACGGTTATAAAGGGCTTCAGATCAATTATTCTGAAACCAGAATGATCATTAGTGGCATGTCTTTCTACTTTAATTGGTTAACATTTCACGTAGCTTTTTAGGTGTAGTGACTCTCTGATTTATACCTTTTATTTTGTTTTTTAAAAATATTGCCAATCACCATTCAGTATGTCAAATTCATAACCCCATTAAATGGGTCTTAACTCATTTAAACGACTGTCAATTCAGATTTCCATGTCCACTAAAATCCATTTTAGAAGATGTCTAAAGCAGAGGAAATCTTCAACATAAAAAACCAACAAGCTAAAATAATTAGCGAGCTAGGAACTAAAATACTTTTCCTAGTGCCAAAGAACTATGCTTGAGACAAGAAAAAAGATAAAGCCAAATTTTAAAATGTAATTGCAGTCATTAAAATTGACCCTTGAAAGAGATTCACAAAGAAATTGCAATGAAAAACCTTTTCACTTTTACTGCCCTACCCCCCAACTTTGTAGACTGCTAAGCATTATTTTTAGGAGGCCATTTTTCAGAAAACTTGCCTATTACCCCCACACACTAAATTCAAAGGTCATTTTACCAAGTTTTTGGAATTTATGCTGTTATAAGTTTGTTCCATTTACTATTGCTATGTAACAAACTGCCCCAAACCCAAAGGCACAAAACAACAAACATTTGTTTCTGTGGAATTCAGTGGGCCAGGTATTTGGAAAGGTCACAGCAGGAGTGGCTTATATCTCTTTTATAGTATCTAAGGACTTCATCTGGAAAGACTCAAAGGCTAGCTAGTGACTTGACAATAAGCTGAAGACTGGAATCATTACTGACACCTCTGGCATCTAGGCTGGGAGAGGTCAAAGTCTAGGACTGCCAAATAGAGTGCCTGCACATGGCCTTTTGTGGCTGGACTTCCACCCAGCATGGTGGCCTTAGGCTAGTGTGGCTTCTACATAGTGACTTGGGGCTTTAAATGTGAATCATCCAGCAAACAGACAGAAGCTGCCTTACCATTTCTGACATACTCTTGGAAATTTCCAGCATCATTTGGTTAAAAGCAAGCAACAAGCCAGCCCAGATGCAAGGAATGTGACATAGACCCCATTTCCCTCTGGGAAGAATGTCAAGATCTTGTGGAAGGATTAACATTCAGAATAGGAGAACTGTTTGTGGTCATCTTCAGAAATTACCAGCTGCCACTAAATCTCAGGCCTCCTAGGTACTATAGATACCACAGCATGGTGCTACCAGAAGCAGTACAGCCAGTTAATCCTGGGAAAAGGTCTCTCTGGAGATTTCAAAAGAACTTTCAACAGTGCTTAATTTTAAAACAAGCAAAAACTCTGCTCTGGTAACATGCAGAGGCCTTCTTTATACTTAAGACCTCAGTTTCTTCATGCCAGTACCTCTTTTCCTTTTTATTCTATACCTTCAGGGCTGGGGTTCTAGTAATGTCCCTCATAGTTGGTGACTATAAACCATTTAACTGCCTATCAGAGTTTATGTCTCTTTATGAGCTTTTTAATACGTAGAACGAATAGTTCATCAAATGCTTACGGTACAAGTAAAACAAAGAGGGGGCAGAAAATTAATAAAGATTTACTCCCGGGAAAATTATCTGATCTATCAAGAGACTATTGTTACCTGACTCATTCAGTCTATGTACAAAATGAGTAACCAGGGATATAAATTGAGCTTATTCATCTTAGCCCATAATTGGTGCTTGTCTGCTGTCAAAGAATAAGTAAAGATCACTAAAAGCTAGTCTGAGGTTTTCCTAATATAAAAGGTGAAAAAAGTAAAACAACCGTGCTTAAAGTTTACCTGTATGGGCTTGGGAAACCTAGACTTACACTTTAAGAAGGCAGCGGCTGTGCGGTATCAATGGAGTAGAGCCTAGTAAACTATTTGGGAGGAGGCAGAGGGTTGCTGACAATAGACTGATGGAGCTCACCTTTGGAGCAACCTACTTTCAGTCATTCTGGAACACTTTAGTGGTTGTGAGGTAGCAAAAGATCATCAAGGGTATTTGAATGTCCCCTCTAACTCCCTAATCTTTCCCAATTTAATTTACAGATGGACTCTGGAATGCTAGGCAAACAGTTGACATGGAATGAGAGGGAATGATCACTTTCTGCCTACCTATTCCAGCATATCATCCTAGGGCTGAGAGTGAGCAGAACGGAGGCAACTGTGATGCCTCCCTAAAGTTTCTCCAAGATTATGCTTTTTGCTACCATTTTGTGCTTCTAGGCCCTGGCAAAAAGTTTTCCATTTTGGTTAATTCAGTCTGTTAAAGAATAGACAAGCAAGTCCTCCTATTCTTCAGTAGATTCCTTCTGGGACTCCATTGACCTAGTACAGTCTTCCAGCTGTCAGATCCACAAAGACCTTTATTCTAGCATAAATTATATAGAATGAACAAAACATCAAAGAGCAATCATATATTCAGTTTATACTTTGATTGGTATAGGATGGTTAAGTGCTTAGACAAATCATTTCTAGGTTTTTAGAGGACTGCATCAAACATAAGATACATGTCATGTGATTGGGAATTCAGTAGTAGCCATGTGCTAGCCAACTTTCTGCCAGTTTTTCCCCCTCATGGCCAGAGATAAAGAATATCAAAAGCTGAAAATAAAAAGATCAGTGAATCGGTGTTTTAAGCTCATATTTCTTATGATAAAATTATTAAAACTTACCAGAAAAGTTGGGTTCTATATAATCTTAGGGTTCAGCTAGCTTTTTACCAGGAGAGAAAGCTGTGATTTGGGACTTCTGTGTTTTTGTGTTTTGTTTTGTTTTGTTTTGAGACAGAGTCTCATTCTGTTACCCAAGCTGGAGTGCAGTGATGCTATCTCGGCTCACTGCAAACTCCACCTCCAGGGTTCAAGTGATTCTCCTGCCTCAGCTTCCTGAGTAGCTGGGACTACACGTACACACCACCACACCCAGCTCATTTTTATATTTTTAGTAGAGACAAGGTTTCACCATATTGGCCAGGCTGGTTTCAAACTCCTGACCTCAGTGATCTGCCCAACTTGGCCTTCCAAAGTACTGAGATTATAGGCATGAGCCACTGCACCTGGCCAGGGACTTCTATTTTTAATAACAACTGTAAATGGTAGCTTTCTTTAGTTCAGTAAAAGTGGACAGTGTCCCACAAGCTGTAGTAGTTAGGTTTGAGTTAGATAATTTTAACATCTGCCAATGTCTCATTTATTCAGCAGACGTTCATGGTCTGTCATGTGGCTGCATTAATTCAGTGCATAGGATGCAAACGTCAACAGAATCAATCTATATCTGGCATCATACATGTTATTTAAAATATCTACATAGCTACCAATGAAATATTGCATTTCCTTATCTTCTGTTGCAGTGTTCATAGTTTTAACATATTTATGTATACTGTATACTTCCATGGTGATATGTTATTGATTATTTGCATCTAGTATTTCTCTTTATTAGTGCTGTGACTTTTTATCTCATTTCCATTTATTTTTCTCAGTCATCATTTGACTTCATCCCTATTATTTCTTATAGTTTCATTATAGGATTGTAGTATCCTTCGTTTCATTGTCATTTATTTTATGATTTCTCAGTGTTCATGTTCAGCTGGTTTCTTCTTAACACTTTTCAACCTATAAGTTAATCTAAAAAGATAATTTTTTAAAATGGACATCTTCAAGCCTTTTATTGTTTATGGAAGCCTGTTTGCTTGGGTTTGAATCCTGCACTTCCCCAGAAATTGATTGTCAGGTAGGACAGTGGGGGTAGGATTGGAGCTGGAGGTGGAGATGTTGACTAAAACAGGAAGAGAAACATAAAATTTCTAATTATTTATTACATGTCACTTTTCATTGTTAACATTTTAAAATAAACTGTTATGGTTTTCACATGATTGCTGGATGCTTATTCATGGGCTGGAGTAATCATGTAAAACCATACCACAGATGTTGAGAAAATATAATTAAGTACTTCATATGTTCAACTTTGAAAGCACATTGTTAAGTGTTCGCCAAAAAAGAAATATTTTAAATTGAAAGTCTCTGCAGAGTAGGGTAATACTTCGTCCATCTTAGGGGACACTGTTCTTGTGTTTTTTTTCTTTACCCATCCCTCTCCCACTCCTCCTCTCCCCACATTTCCACTGGCTGAGGACCTTTTGTCCTCACTAGAGAAGGCCCTTCCATCCCTCTGTTCCTCTGGTGGGCAGTTCTGTCATTCAAGCTGCGAGAACATAAGCAAAGCAAAGGGCTAGGACCCGCTGTCATGAGAAATGGCTAAATTATCTAGGCCTCCCTCTTCTTTTAGATTTTCTCTTCTCATGCATTTGGGTGTTCTCATGTTTTTGTCGTTCAGGTATATGTAGCAAGCTAAACAGTACTGAGATCCAAGAGTTTGGGTTTAGGCTTCAGGAAGGAACAGGACCCCCTGACTAATGCTTTTAGCCTAAAGAAAGTAAGAGTTCTGCCTTGGTGTTTGAGAGGCAGTTTCTTTGGTTTACATTTTGTGATAGTTCTGTCTTTCTCCCTCAGGATTTCATGGGGAAACCTGGTGCCTGGCCTAAGGCAAAAAGAACAAGAATATCTGGGTTCTTTAGCCAAATTCTATGTTAATGGCACCAAAACTAAAAATTAATACCTAACAGTAATATACTGTGGTAAGTAACATATAGAGATACCTGCAAGTTGCAGTGGCAGCATAGAGTAACGCAGAACTCTGTCACTGAGTGACATATGACCTAAGTATTCAGGAAGAAAACTGGAGGTATAAAGTTAGCTTGAAAGTTTATGACATGGCACATTTAGCTTCTGAACATCAAACTCCTTTTATTTTTTTCTGGTTGATGTTATTTATTAAAGTGTTTAAAAGTATAATTAGCCCTAATATTGTACAATTTTAAATTTTCTTTTAAAAAGGTGCTTCCTGGGTGAGTTGGGGTTTAATCAAAGGTGCTGAGTTTACTGGCAAAGCAATCCAGAAAGGTGCTTCTAAACTCCGAGAGCGGATTCAACCAGAAGAAAAACCTGTGGAAGTTAGTCCAGCTGTCACCAAGGGACTTTATATAGCGAAGCAAGCTACAGGAGGAGCAGCAAAAGTCAGTCAGTTCCTGGGTAAAGTAATTCTAGATAACCTTACCTCTTTAAAGTTATATTTAAAATAATGTCTTAATCCAGGGTTAATCTGCATGTTCATTTAGATGGTTTAATCTCAAGAATAAAGAATTAGGACAAAGCAGTTTCTCTTCGTTATTCATAGTGAGACCTGCGGACCAGCAACATCACATCGGCCTGTCTGGAATCCTTAGAAATGCAGAATTTTAGGCACAGACACACCTACTGATTCAGAATCTGCATTTTCACAAGATCCCTAGGTGATTCTTATTTGCACGTTAAAGTTTGAGAAACTGGTTGAGGGTTGTTTTGATGTGTTGACGAGGAGTGTGTGTGTATCTTTGAAAAAGAGTTCTGAATGTAAAGTCATGTATTATTTAACGAGGGGAGTAAGTTCTAAGAAATCTATCATTAGGTGATTTCATCATTGTGTGAACATCATAGCATGTACTCACACAAACCTAAACATTATTGCCACTCCACACCTAGGCTATATGATATAGCCTATTGCTCCTAAGCTACAAACCTATGCACCATGTGACTGTACTGAATACTATAGGAAATTGTAACACAATGGTATTTGTGTGTTTAAACACATCTAAACATAGAAAAGGTACTGTAGGAGTGCAGTATATAAAAGATAAAAAATGGCATAAAACCTGTAGAGAGCACTTACCAGAAATGTCACTTGCAGGACTGGAAATTGCTCTGAGTGATGCAGTGAGTGAGTGGTGAGTGAATGTGAAGGCCTAAGACATTGCTATAAACTATTGCCGACTTTATAACACTGTATACTTGGGCCACACTAAATTTATTTTAAAGACAAAGTAATTGAACTATGATGTTATGGTGGCTGTGATGTTACTAGGCAGTGGGACTTAATCAGCTGCATTATAATCTTATGGGACCCTGAAATGTCTGAAATGACCAAAACATCATTATGCAGCACGACTGGATGTGAATCCTTGAATCCTTCCAAGGGATATGACACATTCTTTCAAGGAGAGTCGTTTACTGCTTAGTAGTTGAGGGTCAAGAGGAAGGGATCTGTTGTTTGAGAAAAGCTGACTTAGTGATTCTGGCGCCAGCCTTCCCAAGCAATATACTTCTAACTCCTTGCTTTTAGAGAATCACAGCACTGAAATTTGGTGTTTTGAGATGGGTAGATAGAACCTTAATGGATTACCATTAAATTTAGCAAAATGATCTTTTTTGGTATTTAGTATTTTTTGAATCAGATTTTGGATTGTTTACTTTTATAGAATTAAACATTTTACTGTTATTTCACTGAGATAACTGAGATTTTTATCAATAGAAAAATATGAATACACTAAGCTGGAATAATCTCGAAGTACCAACCAATCTTGCATTGCAACAGTCAGATAGAAAAGGTGGCTGGTTTTCTCAAGCAGAAGTGCAAGAACATGTATATCTGAGAGGCAAGGTTATAAACATCAGTAGGCTCTGCAAGCACAGCTTTAAAGCAAACAAAAGCCTTAATTTAAAAAATAGCCAGTCTGTGCTACATACCTGTAGTCCCAGCTACTCAGGAGGCAGAGGCAGGAGGATCACTTGAGCCCAGGAGTACAAGTCAAGGCCAGCCTGGGCAACATAGTGAGACCTCCTCTCTAAGCTTCATATCCTTAAGTAGAAATTGTAACATTATATAGTAAAACAATTTTAGAGGCTCATTTAAGAATGTTGCAAGATGACTGGTAAAAATCAAGGGAATAATATATATTTCCTAAGTTTTCTTTTTTTTAATGGTCATATTAGTTGATGGAGTTTGCACTGTAGCGAATTGCGTTGGAAAAGAACTAGCTCCACATGTCAAGAAGCATGGAAGCAAACTAGTTCCAGAATCTCTTAAAAAAGACAAAGATGGGAAATCTCCTCTGGATGGTGCCATGGTTGTAGCAGCAAGTAGTGTTCAAGGTAACAAAGGGGCCCAAAATTTTAACTAGGAAGCTCTATTTGCTTTGGACTAGATTTACATACTTTTAAATATTATTTTTACAGGATTTTCAACTGTTTGGCAAGGATTGGAATGTGCAGCTAAATGCATTGTTAACAATGTTTCAGCAGAAACTGTACAAACTGTCAGATATAAGTAAGTTGAATTTTATTTTAATGACTAAATCTCTGTTTTGTTGTTATTGTTGTTGTTTTTCTGAGAGGGAGTTTCTCTTGTTGCCCAAGCTGGAGGCGCGATCTCAGCTTACTGCAACTTCTACCTCCCAGGTTCAGGCAATTCTGTCTCAGCCTCCCAAGTAGCTGGGATTACAGGCACGCCACCACACCCAGCTAATTTTTTTTTTTTTTTTTTTAAGTGGAAATGGGGTTTCCCCACATTAGCCAGGCTAGTCTTCAACTCCTGACCTCAGGTGATCTGCCTGCCTCAGCCTCCCAAAGTGCTGGGATTACAGGCATGAGCCACCACACCTGGCCAACTAAATCTCCTGTAGCATTTGCAAAAATCCATGATGGTAAAGATATTTTTATTAAGTATCTGATAAATAATTTTTTTCACTCACTGCTTTTCTTAAATAGGGAGAATAGTATTTCTAGTATAACAGAATTCTTGTCACTTTGCTTTATATTACTAATCGTTATAAACATTTGTTCATCGTTACTGTGAAGAATAAGTTTTTTTAAAAGCCCAGAATTCCTGTATACCTTATTAACTGACTACCTGTTTTTGATGGGTGATGTCTGCCTGAATAAACTTGAATTATAATTAAACTCTTATACCCCTTGTTAATATTAGCCCACTCAGTATACAGACTGTTAAAAATTATGTCACATCTTACTTGACTCTGATTACCACCGTACGTTTGTATTGGAATGGGTAGATGGTGTATCTTCAATTTCATATATTAAGAAATGGACAAGCAGAAATGAATGATTTGCACAAGCTCACCTGATTGGTGTTATGATTGCTTTCTCATTTGGCCTTATAGTCTGTCTCTGGAGAGTGGCTGTAAATTCTAGTCCTGCTGTGTCGTGGCTCAAGAGGAAAAGCTCATGGATGTTTGCAGTGTGCCTTTCACAGGATACTTCTTTATCCTGGCACATCCATGACCAGGTATCCCTCTCTCAGGGAACTTGTTGATGGCATATGCCCTTATGACTCTTTTCTGACCTGTGTCCAGTTTATTCCTACTAAGATAGCCACTCTCTAGGAGACCCTGACTAGGAGGAGAGCAAGGTTTGGGTGTGTTGGTCATGTGACACACAGAGAAGGCAGTACAACCAAACACACGAAATGACAGAAGCTTTTTATTACTCACAGACCCTTGAGAGAAGAGGGGTACCCACGAGGGCCAGGAGGAAGTCTGAAGACAGCAGAGTGCTCAACCAGTGGGTGGGGCGGGAGGTGGGTGAACAGGGAGCAGCAGCAAGGGAGAGGCGATTTGTGTGACTACCTTCATGCAAGTCCATGGGTGTTCTTCCTTTGGCTTTCCAGTGGGGCCTGTGGATTGACTAGTTTAAAGAAAACCAGTGTGAACAGGGGAACATTTACATGACTCTGGTTTTACATGACTCTAATGTTGACCATTGGATTTTCTCGTGGTCAGCAGCTGTGGGGTATGTTGGGTTTTGAGTCAATGAGATGAGAAACAAGTATACTGTATTGCAGACAACCACACGGGGAGGGGGAAGTTTTAACTAGGCCAAAGGTGGTGGGATACAACTAGGTTTCAAGCAACTTATGTCAGGCCTAAAAATAAATGCTGAAGCAGCAACTGTGTAACAAATCTATGACAAGTGGTATTGAAGGTGAGAGCTAAAGCAGGGTCTTCTGCTTTTAGCTCCTTATTCTTTCTACCTGACTCTACTTTCTTTATACAACACTAGAAGAATCAAGGTCTAAAAACTAAATCTAGTGTGAAGGACCTGAGTTGCTTTCTTAGCCTTGAATTAGTTTGGATCTTACTGTTTAGAAAGAAAAAAGAAGAGCAATATTAATATTATTCACAACTCTTGGTTATTTATGTTAATTATCCACTTATTGACAGCATTTAGTTGAGTTCATACTTTTGTATCAGGCACTGTGTTCATTGCTTTTCCTACGTATTGATTAATTTTTCAACACTGTTATCTCCATTTTGCAGATGAGGAAACCAAAATGCAAAGTGAAATACCATGTTAAAGATTTCTCTGCTAGGGAGTAGTAGAGCTGGGATATAAACCAAGTGTTTCTGTCATCAGAACCTGTGCTCTACAGTGCTAATTTAATTTCCATCCTTAATTGGTTTGATCTGCTCTGTCTGGGGCATGTATACATTTGTTTGTTTTAAGTTAGGAAATAGGAATTGCTTTATTTTTACTTTTTTTATAATTTCAACTATTATTATAGATTAAAGGGTACAAGTGCAGGCTTGTTACATAGGTTTGTTGTATGATGCTGAGGTTTGGGGTACAAATGATCCCTTCACCCAGGTAGTAAGCATAGTACCCAATAGATGGTCTTTTAGCTCACACTCCCCTCCCTCCCTCCCCCGCCTGGTAGTCGCCAGTGTCTGTTGTTGTCATCTTTATGTCCATGAGTACCCAGTGTTTATTTCCCATTTATAAGTGAGAACATGCGGTTTTCTGTTCCTACATTAATTCATTTAGAATAATGGCCTCCAGCTGCATCCATGTTGCTGCAAAGGGTATGATTTCATTCGTTTTTAGGGCTGTGTAGTATTCCATGGTGTATATGTACCATGTTTTCTTTATGCATTCCACCGTTGAGGGGCACTTAGGTTGATTCCATGTCTTTGCTGTTGTGAATAGTGCTGCAGTGAACATGTGAGTGCATGTGTCTTTTTGATAGAATAATTTATTTTCTTTTGGGTATCAAATGGTAATTCCATTTTAAGTTTTTTGAGAAATCTCCCAAAAGTGGCTGAACTAGTTTACATTCTGGGGGATACATATCTTTGAATCAAATCAAAGCAATATAGCATATCATTTTGGAGTGTCAGTTTTGTTTTGTTTTTTTTTTTTGGAGACGGAGTCTTGGTCTGTCGCCCAGGCTGGAGTGCAGTGGCGTGATCTTGGCTCACTGCAAGCTCCACCTCCTGGGTTCATGCCATTCTCCTGCCTCAGCCTCCCGAGTAGCTGGGACTACAGGCGCCCGCCACCACGCCTGGCTAATTTTTTGTATTTTTAGTAGAGACAGGGTTTCACCGTGTTAGCCAGGATGGTCTCCATCTCCTGATTTTGTGATCCGCCCACCTCAGCCTCCCAAAGTGCTGGGATTACAGGCGTGAGCCACCGTGCCTGGCTGGAGTGTCAGTTTTACCAAAAGACTTGAGAGATAAAACATACAATAGATCTCAAATTCTTCTGATAGAAATATAAAACTCAAGTCTTCCAACTCACTTCTTGTCACCTGTGGCACTGAACTCTAATATTCAGTCATTGTTTTATGACCCTGAGGTTACTTTGGATCAGTCATAATTAGAAAAATAGTTCTTTATTTGTAGCAAGAACAGGTGAAATTCAGAAATGCCTTTTAGGCCAAAAGTGAATTATTTTTAGATTATCGTATTAGAAAATAGGAAGTGCTTTGTTGGGTTTGTTTCATGGCCTACTCTAATGACAAAAAAAATACTTACCTAACTACAATTAACTTATTAAAAGTTTGAGATTCACATAACTAGGAAATACTGGATTTTAATGTAGATTTTGCACTTCTGGTCCTTAATGAGAACTTAATATGTTGAATAGCATATTTTTAACAGTGATTCTCAGCTCTTTTATTTCTATTATTGTATTATTGCTATTCTTTTTATCCTTTTTTCCAAAGATTCATGAAATTTAAATAAAAAGCAGATAAGTGAGAATTTAGTTAAGTAGCTTTGTATTTCTAACTATGAGGATGATTCAGTCTTAGCAGTAATTTAGTTTCTGCTATTAGAAATTCAGAAAGAGGGGAGAGGCAGTAGGGAATAAAAGATTTTATCTAAGTAATACTGTTTCTCACCTTTGGAGCTAATCTGGCCCAAAGTAGAAAACGTCTTTTAAGAGAAGAAACTAAAAGTATTGAACCAGTAATAACTTAGTGATAGAACTGAAGAAATGGAAAAAGTTGTTGTACCTTTATTTAATTTTGTTCTTATTTGTTTACATACACTTAGGTTTATTTACACTGTCCTGTATTTAAATTTACTATCAAAAAGTATTTCATAGAATGACCATTTGTGGAGTACTCGAATCAAACTGATGGTAGTATAAAAGGAAAATTCGTGTTCTTAATTGCCTGTGATAAGCGATTGCTCTCCAAAGTAGTTATTTTAAATGTCCCTTAATTTTATGCTTGAGAGAAAACCAAATGTATTATATAAACTTCCTTATCTGATTTCAGGTGGATAAGCCAGTACAGAGGATTAAATAACTATTAAAATTTTTAGGTAAATGCATAGAAACTATTCATTAACATTCAGTTTATTTTTGTCAGTTAAATTAATACTTTTGTCTTATATTTGGAGATGTGAAGACATACAGGAATAATGAAAAACAGTAACTTTAAACCTGCTACACTTAATTGCGGTATAGTACCTATTCAATAATTCATCTCTCTTCTACATATGAAGCTTAAGTTTCACCTTTAAGCTTCTTTTATTCCACTTTGAAGTGTTTAAAGAATAATAATATAGCTTTGATAGATCTATTTTTATTTTCCCCTAGCAATATTTTCTTTGAATGTATATTTGTGGAATATAAGCTTAATAATAGACTTTTTTTCCTGTGGAAAATTTACTGTTTTATGGTTTTTGGTACTATGCTATAAGTGTAGCTGGTTTATTGGTTTGTTTAGTGAAATTTAATTAAAATTCCCCCTAAATTTGCACTGGAAGAAGGGGTAACTTCAATGACAGGTGTCATATTACCCAAAACCAGTTCTGTATAACTGAACACATTTCAGAAAAATCTGGTTCAGTTGTAGTTTTGAATCTCATTGACTTATTTAGGGCCTACTTTGTATTCATTTTTTATTATTTTTCAATTGGTAATGTTAGTATATAAAATCCAACTTAATGAGCTCTAATTAAAGTAAATTTGTTTAAAAATAAGAGATCAAAAATAAATTTAACTTTCTGCCAGACATATGCTTTATAGGAGTTTATAGCAGTATAGTTTGAATCTGAAGAAAAGGACTAAACAGTTATTTATGAAGAGAAGAATAGATTCCTGTTAGGAAAACTAGTTCTAAGGCATATTGGAAAGCAGGAGTGATAGTTGAGGGTATATTAAAAAATAAATACAACTGATGAAAAGCCATTTTATATAGGATATTTAAAAATATATGTTTAGTATTTTAGAATTTTAAAACGGCTTTCACACATATACCTCATTTTTTTCAAATAAAGAAGAGAAAGTTGACAAATGCAAAGAGGTAGAAACTTGACCAAGGTCGTGTGGCTAATTACTGGCATGGTTGGCATTAGAATCTAGTTTTCTGAATGTTCTGTAAGCCCTCGGGGAAACCGGCTCCACCAAGAGTTACGGTCCCTGTTTTTCAGTGCAGAAACTGCTGATACCTTTTTCTTTTTGTGTAGACACAGCCATTACCACCTGACAGTAGTATTTGTGACTGGGGCTTGGTTGACAATGAGAAGGCACCATCAGCAATAGTGCATCTTCTGCATCATCAGCAGATCCTGTGGAATGCTGAAGGGTTGCATAACAGGGACTGGCCGAAGTAGTTGTAGGAAGCTTTTCTGTCTGTTGACTGGTGAGAAGGGCCTCGATTAAGAGTAGTACAGACTTGGAAGGTTTGACAGACTAGGCTCTGCCGTGTGCTAGCTCTAATATAATTACTAACATTAGGCAAAGGACAGAATAGAATCATCATTCAGAGGCACTGTAAGATTATTTCACACTGGGGTTAAAAAAGCCAAGCACAAGCAAGCCGGTGGGATCACAAACCACTATTCTAGGCCAGGCTATTTAGTAATAGAGAACTTGTTAATTCAAAAGGCAGATCTAGTGTTACATAAGATGTCCAGCTATAGGTCATAAAGCACCTAGGAAACTTCACTGTGTCCTGGAGAAAATGTAAACTTTTGCCTTTTTGTTGTTGTTTGTTGTTTAAACAGTCCTCTATTTGGGGAAACCTGTGGACAAGAAAAGCTTTAAAAGCCTGTTACCAAAATGGGGTAAAGAGTAAAACAATTAAACACGAGGGAAATGTGTTTTGGTATGCTCGTATAGGACCTCAAATTGTATTTTATCATAGAAATAGCATTAAATGCAGATATTATTATCAATAATAACTACTTTTGTATATGCTTTATCATTTCCCAGGCACTTGCTATGCATCTGATGCTCAAGAAACTCTGAGGCAGATAGGGCAGGAATTACTGATTTCACTCATTTAGTGAATATTCATTGAGTATCAGGCACTATTCTCAATATTTAGGATACGTTAAAGGACAAAGCTAAGAATCTCCTCTCCAATAGGGTTTATATTTTAGTGAGACAAGCAAGACATGAACAGTGATAATGAGTAAGTTCTATAGTATGTGGAAAGTGGTAAGTTATGGGAGAAGAAAAAGTAGTTAAAAGGGGAATCAATTGTCAAGAGGTGGAGGTGGGCATGTGGGAAAAGGCAATTTAAACAAATTAGATAATGAGAAGATTATAGTTGAGCCAACTTGTAGAAGGTGGGGCAGAGAACTATGGGAAGTCCAAGCAGAGAGCAGCCAGTACAAAGGTCCTAAGGCCTTTGAGTGCTTGGTGGGCTCAAGGAACAGCAAGGAGGCCAGTGAGTGTGCAGTAGGGTGGGATGCAGGGGAGAATGCCATAGAATCTCTGTTTAAAGACAAACTCAAATTCCCATAATTAAAAGACGTAGCTGAAGTCTAGTTAAGGTAGAACTTGAAACCACTTACATGACTCTAGATTAGTTGCTTCTGTGAATATTTTCCCTCATATTTCCAGAAAGGGAGGATTAAAAAAAAAGACTGATTAATGACCTATATTATAATTTACACTTTATTTTTACTTGAGGGTCTTTATTACATCATTCTCAGCTAGTCTGAGTTTATTTTCACACACTGTTTTTACTAAAGGAGAAAATACAGCTTTGTCACAGTGTGATTTCATTCTCTACTGTGTTTTAAGTTGTTAATTAAATTGAAACCTAAGCTTTAATTTTGCTTTCAGGGGTAACACAGTAATCATTTGACTTATTTAATACTAATTCAGAAGACCTTATTTTATATTTATCATATCATTGTATGTCCTCTAATCTTTCTTTTAAAGATACGGGTATAATGCAGGAGAAGCTACCCACAATGCAGTGGATTCTGCAGTCAATGTTGGCGTAACTGCCTACAATATTAACAACATTGGCATCAAAGCAATGGTGAAGAAAACTGCAACACAAACAGGACACACTCTCCTTCAGGACTATCAGATAGTTGATAATTCTCAGAGGGAAAATCAAGAAGGAGCAGCAAATGTCAACGTGAGAGGGGAGAAGGATGAGCAGACGAAGGAAGTAAAGGAGGCAAAGAAGAAAGATAAATGATGGAGTGCTGGGAATCACCTATACCAAAGCCTTATGAAATGGATGAAATTTTGTTATGTAAGCAAATGTGGAATTCCTCACAGATTAACCAGTATTTTTTAAATGTATTCATTCCTACAAATTAACTTTCATAAATTTTATGGCATGTCTTCTATTTAAAAGGAAAAGAATAAGTATTCTTGCATCTGGCCTTAGAAATGTGAAGTAATATTCTCAAGTTTATTTTTTCCAAGTGTAGCTGAAATATTTTTGCAGGTAAAATAAAGCTAATAATACATGTGCTATTTAGACCTTATTAAACCTAATGTTGAACTATTTTTATATCTGCTATATTTCAGAAAGCAAATTAGGAAACTATATATTTGCTTAAAAATTGGCATTTAGTAACCTTAATTCTTTTTATAGAAGGCTTAAAGTATTGTCTCCTCTTTTTGCACTAAGTGTGGATTTTTTTAGATGCTTCTCAAAATTTTCAGTGTGTAAGCTAAACCTAATTCTAAACTAAGAATTCTCAAAAAGACTTGTTCAAAACGGAAAGACTGATGAAAAGTAAAATGGACTACTTTTGTAACTTACCTGTTTGTTAGGAAATGGAATGGTCTTTTTGATTTAAAATGAATAAAAATAGATTATTACATCTTTTGTATTGAGACCGATTGTTCTCTTATGAGCCTAGGACATTTGGGAACATGATTGTTTTGTATTAAAATTCAAAGTGATTATTACCAGCTTAATTGGATTAAAAAAGTACTTCAAGAAATTATTTTATCATATCTGCTTCTGTTTTTCCAAAAGGTTAAAACTTGTAAAAAAAAAATATATATATATATATATAAATAGAATTGAGTTTACTAATGGTAAACGTTTTTATTCTGGGATTCGGTCATTGGAATTTATATTAAAAGACAAGTTATTAAAAAGGAAAGGTTCGTTCATAATCAAGGTAAAGAATATGAAAACCTTAGGCGTAATCCATGGTGGATAGGCATTATGGTTTCCACTTTGGCAGGAGGCAGACTATTCACAGACCTATTTACTTACATGGGCTAAAAAACTAACTAAATACCTAATGGTATTTTATTTTTGTTTACTGAATTTAAGAGATTGGTGTTAGTTTTCATAGCTGTAGTCCATTCTAATAATTTCTGATCTTCTAGTGGCTACTTAGACATTATTTGAAGCTGTCTGAAGAATGCACTTTATGAATTAAAAAACTCTGAATTGCCTGACCTCATTATCACATGGGCTTATATTTTGGGAACACATGGAACTGATGTAGGCTTTTCCTAAGACCAAGGATAATGTACTAGTTGATAAAATGGAAATAAAAGTGAATTGGTAAATAGCTTACAGTCTATGCTTTAAGTTTAAGAAATAGAATGGCACTTCATATATTCTCATTTGTGGGAGCTAAAAATTACAATAATCGAACTTACGGAGATAGAGAGTAGAATGATGGTTATCAGAGGCTGGGAGGCATTGAAGGGATAGGAAGGGAAGTGAGGTTGATTAATGGGTATAAAAATACAGTTAGTTAGAACGAATTAGTTCTAGTGTTTGATAGCCTAACAGGGTGACTACAGTCAGCAATAACTTTTTATACATTTAAAAATAAAAGAGTGTAATTGGGACGTTTGTAACACAAATGAATGCTTGAAGCAGTAGATACACCCTGATGTAATTATTATGAATCATATACCTGTATCAAAATATCTCATGTATCCCATACATATATACACCTACCACGTACCCATAAAAATTAAAAATTTAAAAAATTTTTAAAAGAAATGGAATGGCAAATAATGGAATGTAAACTTTAAATAGTTAGCTTTGACCAGAGGTCAGCAAATATCCTCCATGGGCTAAATCCAGATGGCCACCTGTTTTCAAGCCTAACTTATTCACACTTTCTGGCCCTTTGCAGAAAAAGTGTGCTGTCTTAGACTCTAGAAAATGGACTTTTCCCACCATTCATTGAATCATTAGGAGATAGGCATCTTCTAAAGATTTTTTTATATTTTGTAATAATTGATACATAGATAAAATTGTATATTACATGTAAGGTATGATGAGTAACAGAATTAATACTTAAAAACTCATCACACCTAACTAAAGACACGGAAAGCTGCCAATTACGTATATGTATGTTCTTCCTATTTTCTTACCTCTTTCCCCACGTCATTTTTTATTGTTCCTTGCCCTTTTTTAATCACACATATATATTCTTCAAACATACTGTTTCATTGTTTGAAGCTTTCTACATATAGTGTCTGAATGTGAAGTCCTACTCGCTTTTTTGAGTTTATGTTTAAAATTAATTCTTGTGCTTATATGCATGGATGGTTTAGTTGCTCTGTAGTATTCTGTTTGAGTATACCACATCAAGTGTTCATTTTCCTATCAGTTGACATTTATTTTTAGTTTTTGTTGGTAGAAACAGTACACTCAAAAAATACTTGACTGTCCCTTGGTACACATATGCAAGAGACTTTATACATAAGAGTGGAGTTGTTGGCTTGTCAATTTTGCAAAATAATGCCAGGTATTTTCCAAAATGATGATATTCTCTTGAGTAGTACTTCCGGAACTTTGCAATGTTTTTATTGTTAATGTAGCATATATAAAAAAGTATCTCATAATTTTAACTTGTGTTTTCCTGACCTTAGTTCAGGAATTTTTCATGTTCATTTGCCATTCATTTCCCTCTACTGTAAAATTTGCCTTTTGTCACTGCTGACAATTTTGCTTTTCATGTTTAGGTGTTTACTGAGATTTGTGTGTATGTGTGCAAGATGTAAGGTATCTAATTCCTCCCCTCCTCCCCCACCCCGTGGATAATCAGTTATTTAACCCCCGTTTATTGAATAGTTCTTTTCTTCAGTAATTTCCCACAGGTCTTTCTCTATATATCAAGTATGAGTGTTTCTGGGCTCAGAGACGTTTGTTCCATCTGTCATTTCTTTTTTTCCTGGGCCAGTCCCACACTGTCGTCATTATAAATTAGTAAGTCCTACTGATTGTTAGGGCAAGAGGCTCAATTCCCTAAACCAAATTCTTTAAGGGTATTTTGGCTGATAGTTCCATAAGGAGTTTAAAATCTTCCCACAAAGAAACATCAGCCCAGATGGACTTACAGGTGAGTTCTAACATACCTTAAGAAAACAATGTTACATTGGGTGCAGAGGCGCACACCTGTAATCCCAACGGAGGCTGAGGTTGGGTGATCTCTCGAGTCCAGGAGTTTGAGACCAGCCTGGGCAACATAACGAGACCAAAGATATTGTTGGACATTGTGAATTTTACCTTATTGGGTACTGGATGTTTTGTGTTCCTATAAATATTCTTGAGCTTTGTCTTGGGAGGGGATTAAGTTACTTAGAACCAGTTGGATACTTTTGGATCTTTCTTCTAAACTTGTTAGGGCTAGTGGCTAGTGTTTTTTTCCACTCCTAAAGCAAAATCCTCTGTGTACCTGATGCCCTGTGAATTCAGAGGTTTTCCGTTCTGGTGGGTGGTAGCAGGGATTATTCCTACCTCTGTAAACTGTAAGGATTTCCCCACTAATCCTTTGTGATGGTTCTTTCCCCAGCCTGAGTACTTGCCCCACCATGTGTGTGCATTCATCAGGACTCTGCTGCAGAGTGTACCCTGTGGCAGGCCAGGTCTCAACACAGGCCCCCATAACAACTGTTTCAGTACTGAGTGAGTGGCTAAGTTAAATGCTAAAAGATAAAAAAGCCAAGGCCCTTATACAAAGGCTGGAATGTAACAAAAGCCCACCAAGAATTTTGCCCAGGCCTTTACTGGGCCTTAAAGCATGACAAAAAAAAAATGAAGGAATTCTTAGCTGGACCCATTTAGGATTAAACAAGTTTATTGGGGTTCTGAAAGAATCACCAAACCTCCCTGATTTAGCAGGAGACAAGCGTAATCACCCTAGCAGCTGGACCCATTTAGATGAAGTGAATTTACTGAGGCTGCAGAGGAAGGTCTTCAGGACTCCAGACCTTAGTTGTAGATTATAAGAAGTTAACCACTTATGTCTTTAGATGAATGCACACTTACACATAGACATATAGCTTAGAAGGTATTATAAGCTCTGGAAAATTTTGTAATTTTGAGTTGGTCTGGTGATCATTTCCAGGCCTTCTCCCTGTAACTGGTTCCAGAAATAAAAACTCTTCCTCCCCGGTTCATCTACATCTTCTTACTGGGTCACAAGAAATAGCAGCCCAACCCTCAGTTTGGTCTGGGAACACCGTGCGCAGCTCTTCCCTCCAATGTCTGCCCTGCAAAGTCTAGCTGCCTTGTTCTCCCTAGACTCTTAGAGAAACTGTTTCCTCAACTTAGGGCAACCACCAGCCTCTGCCTGTTTTCTTCCTTTCTGCTTTGTACCCTGGCAGGCCCAGGCCAATTTGGGAGCTTGCCTCATTTGTGTCTCATCAAGAGATCATTGTCCCTTATTGCCTGATGTTCAATGTCTTTTTTTTTTTTTTTTTTTCTGAGACGGAGTCTTGCTGTGTCTCCCAGGCTGGAGTGCAGTGGCGTGATCTCGGCTCACTGCAAGCTCCGCCTCCCGGGTTCACGCCATTCTCCCGCCTCAGCCTCCCAAGTAGCTGAGACTACAGGCGCCCGCCACCACGCCCGGCTAGTTTTTTTGTATTTTTAGTAGAGACGGGGTTTCACCATGTTAGCCAGGATAGTCTCGATCTCCTGACCTCGTGATCCACCCGCTTCGGCCTCCCAAAGTGCTGGGATTACAGGCTTGAGCCACCGCACCCGGCTGTTCAATGTCTTGAAAACCATTGTTTCTTTTTTTGTTCCTCTTAGTTTTTTAGTTGTTTCAGGCAGGAGGTAAATTCAGTTGCTTTATTTCTGCCAGAAACACAAACCTGTTCTCTGCTTGCCTTTGATCTTAATTTCCCACAGTGAGATTCTGCTAACAGATCTTTTTAAGAAATCCTCGGCAGGGTGCAGTGGCTCACGCCTGTAATCCCAGCACTTTGGGAGGCAGAAGTGGGTGGATCACGAGGTCAGGAGTTCAAGACCAGTCTGCGCAATATGGTGAAACCCCTGTCTCTACTAAAAATACACAAAAAATTTTAGCTGGGCATGGTGGTGCATGCCTGTAGTCCCAGCTACTTTGGGAGGCTGAGGCAGGAGAATCGCTTTAACACGGGAGGCGGAGGTTGCAGTAAGCTGAGATTGTGCCATTGCACTCCAGCCTGGGAGACAGAGTGAGACTCCATCTCAAAAAAGAAATCCTCTGTACATTTGGATTTGTCAACAGATAATCTAGTCCTTTTCACTTCATTCTATTCTGTTTACTTGGTTGTGAGTTGCCCTTTCAGACTTACAGCTAGACAAAATTTTGATAAGCATACCTCCTATATTAGGGTAATTCACAGAAACAGAACTAATAGGGAGTGTGTGTATAAAAGATTTATTATAAGGAATTTGCCCATACAATTAGGAAGGCTGAGAAGTCTCAGGATCTGCAGTTGACAAGCTGGAGAGGCAGGCAAACTGATGTGTAGTCCCAGTCTGAGCCCAAGGCTGGAAAAGTGTTGCCCAAGGCTGGAAAAGTGTTCCAACTCAAGCTGTTTGGCTGTAGGAGCTCCCTGTTACTCCTGGGAGGTCAGCCTTTTTGTTCTATTCCGTCTTCAGTCGATTGGCTGAGGCCCACCCACAGTGGAGAAGACAATGTACTATACTCAGTCTCCCAATTGAAATGTTAATCTCATCCAGAAACTCAATTGGAAAACTATTTATGTATTCACAACACGTCTGACACCAAATTGTGTTTTCCACACCAATCAATTATCCCATTCTCACTAAAACCTTGTTCTCCACAACCCCTTTATTTTCTAAAGACATTCCTAAGTCTTTAGTAAATAACTTTTCAACCAATTGCCAATCAGGAAATCTTTTAATCTAGCTGTGACTTGGAAGCCGCCCCCTGTCCCCCATCCCTTCCAATTGCCCTGCCTTTCTGGATGGAACCAGTGTATATCTTAACAGGTATTTGATTGATGTCCCATGTCTCCCTAAAATGTATAAAACTAAGCTGTACCCTGACCACCTTGGGCACGTGTTCTTAGGATCTCCTGAGAGTTGTCACCAGCCATTGGTCACTCATTTGGCTTAGAATAAATCTCTTCAAATATTTTACAGAGTTTGTCTCTTTTTGTCAAGGAAACACAGATGTATCAAGGGCAGGAGGTGAACTTTGTGATTAAAAATATAATGAGGCCGGGCGCAGTGGCTCACGCCTGTAATCCCAGCACTTTGGGAGGCCGAGGCGGGTGGATCACAAGGTTAGGAGATCGAGACCATCCTGGCTAACTCGGTGAAACCCCGTCTCTACTAAAAATACAAAAAATTAGCCGGGCGTGGTGGCAGGCGCCTGTAGTCCCAGCTACTCGGGAGGCTGAGGCAGGAGAATGGCGTGAACCGGAGAGGCGGAGCTTGCAGTCAGCCGAGATTGTGTCACTGCACTCCAGCCTGGGAGACAGAGCGAGACTCCGTCTCAAAAAAAAAAAAAAAGAAATGTAGGTCAGGCCTCTGAGCCCAAGCCAAGCTATCGCATCCCCTGTGACCTGCACATATACGCCTGTGACTTGCATGTCCGCATCCCCTGTGACTTACACTTATACGCCCAGATGGCCTGAAGTAACTGAAGAACCACAAAAGAAGGGAAAATGCCCTGCCCCGCCTTAACTGATGACATTCTACCACAAAAGAAGTGAAAATGGCTAGTCATTGCCTTAACCGATGACATTATCTTGCGAAATTCCTTTTCCTGGCTCATCTCGGGTCAAAATGTTCCCCCACTGAGCACCTTGTGACTCCCACTCTTACCCGCCAGAGAACAACCTCCCTTTGACTGTAATTTTCCTTGACCTATCCAAATCCTATAAAACGGCCCCACCCTTATCTCCCTTGGCTGACTCCTTTTTCGGACTCAGCCGCCTGCACCCAGGTGAAATAAACAGCCATGTTGCTCACACAAAGCCTGTTTGGTGGTCTCTTCACATGGAGGCGCATGACTCTCTCTCTCTCTGTGTGTGTGTGTGTGTGTGTGTGTGTGTGTATATATATATATAGAAATTTCAAGTTGCAGTGAGCAGCTCTGAGGTATGTTCATGAACGGCACACAGATGCAAAACAATAATCTGGAGGGCTAGCAGTCTTCCCGAGTTCAGGAGGTACCTTTTTAAGGCCAGTTCCTCTCGCTCCAACACTGCCAAATCAGCGACTCTGGTGCTTGTTCAACTGAAGCAAAGAAGGGCGCAGCTACTCTTGGATCCAGCATTTTCCTAACAAGGGCTAAGAGTGAAGCTGACTTTGCCACCCAGGTCTATGTTTAGGAAAGCAACCAGCAGGAGGGAAGAAAAAGGTGAGGGATATTCTCGGCCTCCTGACACTCCCCTGTGTAGTCGGAACAATCTAACCCCAGAGTCTTGAGCAAGGAGTGTCCCTCGAGCTGTTCTCCAGGGTCGCTCCACCGGACAGAGCAGGTTTCTCTTCCAGTCTCCCCGGCTGCCCTCGCCCCGCCCCCTGCCTCCTACGGGCATCGCTTTATGACGTCACCACGCGCCTCTGCAGGCACGCGCGGGAGGTGGGACCGGGAGGCGGTTCGGGTGCCCCGCCTCGTGCCATACTCTCCTTGCTCGCTTCTGGGTGGCCTTTACTGTCTTGTGTTCTAAGGTGTGCTGAGGGGAAGGACGCGGGAGGTCTCTAGCCTGACACTATGGAGGAAGAGAAAAGCTACAATTTCGACGGTGTGAGCACCAACCGCCTGAAACAGCAGTTGCTGGAAGAAATCCGCAAGAAGTGAGTCGGGGGGCGGCGCGGTGTGGAGTCTGGTCCACGCCCCCCGAGCCTTCACCTGCGGCGTCTCAGGGCCAAAGCCGCTGAGGATACTGGGAGACCGGCCCCGGGATTAACCCCTGGGCACTTCGGTCGACCTGCCCAAGTGTTCCGTGCCAAAGATTCATGTGCCTCTTTGACTAAGCCTTTGGTATTGTAAGTAGGCAGCTTTCGAGGTAGGATGTTCTGCCCTTAGGATCCAAGCATACGGCGTGTGTTTTGCCTATATACTGTAATGCCAAAAGTTGTGTTTGGTTTTGTTGTCTCCATAAATCCAGATTTTTTTGTTTAAAATTCCAAAGATTTTATTTAGTTATGCGGGTTTGTTTTTTTTCTTTCATCCCTTTAGGGGGAACTTCATAAAATGGCATTTAGTAAAACTGTTACTCCTTTATGCTTTTTAAAAACAGTATTCGTACTTGGTGTTAAATTTTTGAAACATTTATTTTTTGGACATACTCCCAACTCCATCCACAAGTCCCGTGAGAATTGGACTCTCCTTTGTGCGTAGATAGCGTTCTGGGTTTTCCTCTATTGTAGCTCCAATCACAGTTTTTTAATTGCTTGTGTATTTCTTGTCTTGCTACCAAACTACACGCATTCTGAGGACAGGTTCTGTGTATTCTGAGGAAGTAGAGAGTAAGAGCAAGTACTTGAGGAGAGTGCTGAATGAATGCAAACCCCATCTGTCACTCAGTAATTATGCAATCTTAGACAAGTTAATTAACCTCTTTAATCCTCAGTTTTCTCCACTCTAAGACGGGTATACAAATAGTCATCATCATACTCCTGCAGTTGTGCCCAGGTTGGAATGAAATGCACTATAAAGCACTCACCGTTGGCTTATAATACGCATCCAGTGGAACTTTGCTGCCGCTATTGCTATTTTTCTGTTCACTGTTCACTGAATTCTTCCGTGTTTAATACAATGCCTTGAACATAATAGCACTCAAAACTATTTATTGAATAAATGGTCCTGTCATATGATAATGTTCTATTTATTGATGTCCTAAATAGCTAACCTTTTAAATTAGTGTTTCTTTTTTTCCCTTTGTTTCAGTTTGTCAGCTATTGTGTATTGCCCTAGGTATGCCTTTCTGTAATAATGTGCAGTGCCTAATTTGCTTGGTTCTGAAAAACCAGATAGCTAACTTCTTTGGGATGATATTTAAATTAAAGAATTTCCGAGGGCGGGGCGTGCTGGCTTATGCCTGTAATCCCAGCACTTTGAGAGGCCAAGGCTGGGCGGATGACAAGATCAGGAGTTCAAGACCAGTCTGGTCAGTATGGTGAAACCCCGTCTCTACTAAAAATACAAAAAAAATTAGCCAGGCTTGGTGGCGCATGCCTGTAATCCCAGCTACTCAGGAGGCTGAGGCAGGAGAATTGCTTGAACCCGGGAGGCGGAGGTTGCAGTGAGCCGAGATTGCACCACTGCACTCCAGCCTGGGCGAAAGAGTGAGACTTTGTCTCTTAAATAAATAAATAAAGGATTTCCAGTGGTTGCCTGGGGGTCTTTGAGCTTTAGTGCATATTTGAGTCCTAGAACTAATTGGAAGCCTTCCTTTACCTGAGTCTTGTTTCTTAACCAGTCCTTCAGTAAATGATGTGTCATAGTAAATTGTTCCTGAAGTAGTAGTGGGTTACTATGTATTATTTTTCTGATGTTATTTTTAATTGAATTATAATCAACAAAAACATTTTAAATAACAGGGATGCAGTGCAACTCTCAATGTTTGAACTAAGACACAAGATTACAGAACTGGAAGCCAAACTGAATACTGACAATGAAGGTATATAAGTAAATACTTACATTTGTAACTCCTGTATAATTATTGTTCATTTTACCAGGATTAAATTTCATATATTGAATAATAGTACCAAGGTTTCAGTATTGCTTTTTGGCCACATTAATAATAGTTTATGATAGAGGCTTTAAAATTGATACTTCAGAATATCAAACCTATTACTATTTAATTATTTTTCTACCTTTCAAGTTCAAAATGTTCATTAATTAGCAAAACCTTTGTTACATGACATCAATATATTATTTCTTTATTAAATAAATATCACCAGTTTTCTATTCACCTCAAGTTATACTCTTTGTATCCTAACTTCTAGATTTGGGATATGTTTAAAATCTGTATCTAGGTTTTGGCTATTGTTGTTGGAAGCCTATTGTTTGCTGTGGAGGATGTTGTGTACATACACACTCATGTATCCTTAAAATTTGTAATGTATGCAAGATATGACCCTGCCATATGTAAACACTTTAAATGGAAGACCTTTGTTTTCCCTGTTCTAAAGAGGTTCATTGACTATTGGGAGAAAGTATCAAACCAGAATATGGATATGAAAAGTCATATGAGTTCTATGTGAGGATAAATGAAAACGTAGGGAAGAGAAACCTAACAGAATTTGGGTGAGGTAATAAAGACAGGCTTTCCAGAACAGGCAGTGCTTGAACTGAATGCTAAGGAACAGGAGGAGTTTATTAGGGTTATCAGGGGAGGCATTTATACTCTTCCTCAACTGGGGAGCCATGAACAAAAAGGATTAGTGGCCATATGGGAAATAAAATGCCACTTTCTATAAGTACCCAATGCTTTGTTAAAGCTTGGTTGCAGAATACTGCTTTGTCCCAAGGCTGAAGTAGCTTCCTCTATCTCCATATCTATATCTTAGATATAATTGAGTCTCTGGGGGCAGGCTCTAAGTGTACTTATCAAATACTTGCATTGGCAGGATAGCTAGAACTTCTTCATGTACCCAGTTACAGGAAAAAACAGAAAGCATGCTTACAGGTACACATGCAGTAACTATACCCACTAGTAAAATGTGGCTCAACAAGTTGTACCAGTTCTCAAAAGGAGCTAGTATGTGGGTATAAAGAGAAAAGGTCAGAATGATAGGAGAGAAAGTTCTTTCCTCCATGGGTGAAAAGTAAGGCCTAAGGTGAAGGGCAGAAACGTTTACTCCTTTAAAGCCAGGGACTGTGTCAGGTGAGGTAGTTACTATTATTCCCATTATGGAAGAATGAAATTCAGGAATTCAAATAACTTCTAAGGTCATATAGCCAGGGAGTGGCTGAGCCATGACTTGATCCTAGATCATATATTTGCCATGCCTTCAGTAAGTGATAATACAACTGCTATTACCACATCACACTCAAAACAGTTCTGCTTGTCTGTTGCTACATAGCAAACCACCCTATAATTTAGGAGCTTAAAGCAACAAACTTTCTCTTATAATTCTGTGGATTAACTGGGTTGGTTCACCTGATGGTTCTTGACTGAGATCTCTTGTTCGGTTGCAGTCAGGTATACTGAAGATTCAAGTGAACTGGTTATTCCGTGATGACTGATGCGCTTGGCTAACATCTGACACTGGCTTTTGACTGGAAGCCCAGCTAGGGCTGCCTGTCAGAAATGCCTCTTGTACCGTTTTCTTCCACAGCATGGTGGTTAGGTTAGGATGTATCCCAAGAGCAAGCATTCCAAAAGACGTAAGTAGAGACTGCCAGGCCATTCAAGGGCTACTCCCAGAACTGGCACAGGTGTATATCCGCTGTATTCTATTGGTCATAATAGTCACAGATTCAAGGGACTGGAGAGGTAGACTGCTTTAAGGTCACATTACAGAGCAGCACATGGGATGGGATACGTTATTGCAGTCATCTTTGGAAAATACAGTCTGCCACAGGAGCGTTAAACATAAAGCCATTTGGGGAATATGCTAAGTAATTGATAAAAGTGGAACATAGGTCATAATGAGAATGCGGTAAAAGATGAGATTAAAGTTTACGAAGGAGATGAATCAAGAAGACTGCATGATGCTAATGAATTTACATTTATCCTGAAGGCAGTGGGACAATATTAAAGGTGTTTTAAAATGAATTTATTATTGGAAAAAGGTGCACATGCGACAAATATGGGTGCATTCACTGTTCAGATAATTTGTTCACCCTTTCTGCTTTCTTCTCAAACCTCCACCACCTCTCTACTCAATCCCACTCTTAGGTAATGAGCTTACCCTCCTCTTTCAAAGAAAACAGAGAAGCTATCAGAAGAGGACTTCTGCATGTTTCTACCAGCAGAGCTACCCATCTGCCTGCACCCTTGCACATCCTCTTCCCTCCTGTTTTATGAATTGTCTGTCCTTATTCTTGTCTCAGGTTATCTCCTCCCTTTGTGCAGTAGATCCTACCTACTCTTACCTACTCAAGGATATCACTCTAGTGATGGCCCTGTCTTCCCGACACTGTTTTCCCTGCTCTACTGGATCATTCCCAACAGCAGACCAACATGCTGAATTTATTTTATCTAAACAACAAATGATAGGCTTCTTTTGGTCCCACTTTTCCCCTTCAGCTAGCATCCCCTGTCCCTGCCCTATTTATAGCAAAAACCTTCGAAAGAGTAGTTTTTATTTCTACTTTCTCATCTGCTTATTGTTTGATCTTGCTTGTCACTGGATTAATTTTTAGGTAAACGGTAAACACAGCCAACTCTAAAGAGCTTTATATTCTCAGTCACCTCTTGAAGCCTTTTAGGGTTCATAGGAAACTATGTGTAGAAAATTTAGTTTTATGTTTTAATTTGAATTTTACAACAAAGTTTAGTGATAAGAAAATGGTAAAGAAATGTTCAGGTGCCTTTTTTTTTTTTTAAGTGAGAAGAATTAGTATTTGTGTAGAGCTTTAAGTATGTTTTTTAAAAAAATTGAAACCTCACAACTACCCTTTGAAAATAGTATCATTACCTCCATTTTATAGATTGAAAAATGGAGGCCGGGCACAGCAGCTCACACCTGTAATCCCAGCACTTTGGGAGGCCGAGGCAGGCGGATCACCTGAGGTCAGGAGTTTGAGACCAGCCTGGCCAACTTGGTGAAACTGTGTCTCTACTAAAAATAACAAAAGAAAAATTAGCCAAGTGTGGTGGTGGGTGCCTGTAATCCCAGCTACTCTGGAGGCTGAGGCAGGAGAATCGCTTGAACTGGGAGTTGGAGGTTGCAGTGAGCGAAGATTGCAACATTGCACTCCAGCCTGGACGACAAGAATGAGACTCCATCCAAAGGAAAAAAAAGGAGACTTATTGACAACACACAAGGTTACATCTTCATCCTGGATTTCTCCATTGAGTCTTTTATAGGCTGGTTTCTATGCCCAAATGCCTTTAGCTAGTGGGTAATGTATTAATGGATCCAATATATTTTTTTTAAATCACCTCAGTAAATGCTAAAATTTTTAAAATAAAATTCCATTTGTTTTTCTTATTTCAAAACAAGGAAAAGAATACTTCTATTTATCTCAAACTAGCGTAATACTTAACAATGAAATAGTAGAGGCATTTCCATTCTTGGGGAAAAAAATACCAAAGCTGCCTGCTGCCATTATTAAAATGCAATATAGTTTTGAAAGTTCCAATTAAGCAATACAATATGATATAGAAATAAGAGTTATAGCTATTAGAGACGAAGTGATACAATTATTATAAAGATTAGCATATTAATAAAGAACTAGAAAATGGTTGGATACAATAACTAAATAAATGTTTATTTTAAAAAACAAATGCCAGCAATAACCAGTTAGAAAAATAGGGTTTTTAAATGATCCCACCCACAACTCCAACCCAAACCATAAAAGATCTGGCAATATTCCTAAGAAGTATGAGGACCTATATGAAGAGATAACAGAAGACTGTAACTATAAGGGAATAACAGTTCTGTCCAAATTCTTACTTATTTAACATAAGAGATATCATACAGGAAACTCCAGAATAAAATGAATTTGGGAAAGCTTTGCAGCATTAACACTTGTTTGCTGACCTTCTGAGAGTCTTTGTTAGTAAGTGAAACAGGTAACAGTGTGTATCTTATTGCTACAGAGTCTGTCAGTCTTAGGTAATCTCTATTTTAATGTTAATGCTGGTCATTTGTGCCTAAACTCCAAAGTGGGGGAAGGTATAGTGTGGCGTGTCCAACCCTTCACTTCTCATAATGGCCTGAACTAGTTTTTCAGGTTTCTTTGAGATTCCCTTTGGCCAAGAGGTGGATACATTCCCTCTGTTGGGGGGTGCTTAGAATTTTTTTTTTTTTTTTAGTTTATATTCCCCGTTTTTTGTTCAAGGTATGCAGAGGCAGTATCCATAGCTAAGCTTTTATTAGCTTAAGTTCTGGGGTGGTGTGACTACTTGCCCCTGGTCCATCATGCTTCTCAGTGGGACCCCTATTGCCAAGGAACTTGGAGTCAAAGACTTACATCCGATTAAACGTTTTAGGCTAGATAGGAGTGGAGGTGAGCAGGTATTCAGGAATCTTTAAAACCCCTTTTAGGTAACATAAGAGCCAAAAACCAAAAGCCAAAAAATAAGGTTATAAAGTTGAGTTATCTATAAATTTTCTGCATTGAGATACTGTAATCTTGACTTGTAGCAATTAGCTATACAAAACACAAGAATTTGTTCAGCTGTTTAGGCATCTGTGTGTCTGTCCTTGATTTGGAGGGTCTTAATTAATTTTATCCCTCAAAATCTGGCCCTTACAATGACACACTTCTGCGATAGCCCCTGGGCCTGGAGGGATTGAATAGTTTCAAATTCTGGAGGTAAAAAAAAATGTGAAGTATTAGCAATGTTTCACACAAAAAGGTCATAAGCCCTGCCTAGTTCTGACAATTACAGGAAAGGAAACTTATAGGTAGCTAAACATTTAAATTATTTAGTATCAAGGCACAGAATAAATTATATTATTTTAGATAGAGGCAAAATTATTAAGTGAATCTTAATTTTTCTGCGGTACGGGTGTGTCCCTGTGTCTCATGAAGGTAGTTTACTATGATTGTCATCTTTTCCCAGATCTAAAGATGGGGCTTTGGTTAACTTAGATTTGCTGTCAGATACTGGCAGGAGTCAGTGCCTTCTTTAGATGAGATATGTGTACCCAGGAATCAAAGCCCTGTAACTTCATAGCACAAGGATTAGTTAATAGCACCTGATAAGGACCTTTTTAAGGGGCTGGAGGTGGTGACGCTAGAGTCCATGACTTGACTGGAAGCTGTAAAAAGATTCTATAACCTTGCAGCAATTAACTTTTATAGCTTTGATAAACACCAGCAATAAGCCAGAGACTTAATTTTGGTTTCAATTTTGAAGATGTTTCTCAAAAATGTTAAAGGGCTCAAAACGTTTGATTAAAACAGATCCACAGGTCATTGTAAACCAATAGTTACTAATTTAACCAAAATGATCATTGAAAGACTTAAAGGCAATACAGAAGGTTACATGCATGTAACAACTTTCAGCCTTTTAGGTCTCAGTTTTTCTAAGCAATTAAAAATCTAATAAATACAACATATGAATTATTTTGATAAAAAGTAAAATGTTGTTTCTTATGCCAGTTACTAGAAAGGCAAAGAAAAACCTGCAGTGTGACTACTTCTCCTTATAGGAAGCCTATTTAGACAACCTGGAAGTTAAACCTGATGAAAAATGTACTTGAATTTAATCAGACACAGGAAGAATGTGTTCAGGGTTATGAGTATAGCAGAGGAATACATAGTTCTTAGTAACTGCATGAGAAGTTTCTTGATTACATTGAAAAATTTAAACCTATCAAGAAAGCCAAGAGTACAGATTCAAATTATACTGGAGGAAAATATTGCTTTTCTAGACCTTTAAGATAAAACATTTTAGCATCAGGCCACAACAATGGAACCAGAGGAAAAATGTTACAGAAGCTAATTTAAAAGCTGAAGGAGAGAGCGCTCATCTCAGGCCTTCTCAGGCGGAGGAAAAACTGAAAGCAGTGAGACAGCAATAGTTGAACTTCTGAGATACGATTCTGAGAAGTTTTTAAAAGAAACAGGCTCTAAAATTTTAAAAATCTCTTGTAATTTTATTAAGAGAAAAGTAATACCTTAAGAAAACCTTGTTGTAGGATAGGAGATCAATCTTAGAAAGACTATTAAAAATAATTACCTTTGAATTATAGCCAACTTAATACATAAAATAACTTTTGTGATTTTCCTTTTACGAACCTTATCATAACTGACATAGACCATTTATTACATGCTTGGACTTTCTGATTTGTCCTAAAATTTTCTGTTTTCTGAATAACCAGCCATTTTATTTGAGGACAAGAATTTACTATATAAAATCTTTCTCATGTAAAATTATTTGCTTGTTTTATAACCTTTTTATTATAAACACATTTTTGTATCCACAACTTTCTTTATATCTCCCCTACTCACTGATTCTTTTTTATCTTCTTTTAGAAATAACTTTTAAATGACCTTTGAATTACTTACTCTTTTTTAAAAAATGAAAACACAACTTACGGAATTATATATTAGAATTCTTATTCTTAGTAACCTTAAATTTTAGTGAAAACTTAGGAAGCAAGAAATCCTGAACTGTTTATCAGATGTTAGCATTGTCTGGATGAAACCATTCTACAGTTTTAGAAATATGTTTTCCCACATCATAATCTTTTCTTAATTGGAAGTGTCCCAGAAATCTAATTATTATCAATTGGATTGGAGCATCTATTATTTAATTCAAAACAATTTTAAGATTTAAAATTACATAAAAAGTCCACTTACAGGCATTTATCTCATTTACATGTATTCACTCTTTCCATTTTTTAATAGTTTATCTAAATTACTTCCGAAAATTGAGATACTACACAAAACTAATCATTATTTAAAGTTATTACTGGGCTGAGCGCAGTGGCTCACGCCTGTAATCCCAGCACTTTGGGAGGCCCAGGTGGGCAGATCATGAGGTCAGGAGATCGAGACCATCCTGGTGGCTAACACGGTGAAACCCCGTCTCTACTAAAAAAGATACAAAAAAATTAGCCGGGCGTGGTGGCGGGCGCCTGTAGTCCCAGCTACTCTGGAGGCTGAAGCAGGAGAATGGTGTGAACCCAGGAGGTAGAGCTTGCAGTAAGCCAAGATTGCACCACTGCACTCCAGCCTGGGCAAGAGAGCAAGACTCTGTCTCAATAATAATAATAATAATTTCCCTATTAACCATTTTTAAAATCTGTGAACAGTAAATGGTGAGCACCTAATTAAGAGCCTTAAAATTAAATGTATTTGCTGATGACTCAGAAGATTTAGCTGTTTCATTGAACTAACAATCTTAAGTTAATCTTATTTGTCAAAAAAAATACACAAAGATTATTCTGTTTTTGGCTGAGTGTAAAGTCTTAGAACCTTTATGTCAACCCTTGACAGCTTAGTATACACACTGATACAAATATAAAACCACTTAGATAAAAACGTATGTGGACAATTCTGAAGACATTTCTATTTTTATCAATAATTTTAAAACCAGTTTTATTAAAGATTCACATGCACTTGAAAAGCATTTGGACTTAATTTTTGAGTACTCGTTTACTTATAAGCCAATTTGATAGCATGCTAGACACAACACAGAACATAATACATGAACATTACATAAATATATCTAAACATGTATACATACATGCACAAAGAAATAACCAATAGCTTTTACCTTGGAACTCTAGCCATGAGATAGCATTACAAACTTACAGACATACAAAAGTTAGCTGGCTCCAAGTTCTTTTTCTGACAAAATTGAAACCTGTTCATATGGCCAAACTTCGTTTGCCCTAATAGGTAATACAAGGAAATCTGTGAACCAAAATTTTGGGTAAAACAGTCTCTATGGCAATTTTTTAAACCCCTTTTACCCTTGTTTTTTTATTTTCAGTTTCAAACAACTTTCCAGTGTTTACATTCTAGTTAGACCATAAATGAGTCTTAGCACCAGCAGCTTAGTAACAGCAGATTTAAAGCAGGCAGGAAAGAGAGGAAGATAGCTTTAGAAGACGCTACTTAACTCTATAGCTTCAGGTTAACTATTTGAGCTCCAAATTTTTCTTGATGTAATTTGCCCATCAGTTTAAAATGTACACAAAAATGGACCATATGTAATCAGCTGGAGTCCCAAAGAGGATGACAAAATGGGGCCAGGATGTTGAAAGTTGTTTTTCCTCTTCAGTACTGGTTTCCTGGTTTGAACAGGAAAAGATTAAAAGAAGAGTGGAGAGGAGAAAGGAGGTCAGGTTTTGTGGGCAGGAAGAGGAAAGAAAAAAGAGGGAAGGGAGGCTCATGAGCCTTCCAGCCACTGCACAGTACCCCTACCTCTCTTGTTTATCTCCTCTTAGGGACAGCCTCAGCACCCCAGACCTGCAGGGTGTGGGATGAATCCCTCCCATTTCCTCAAGTCACCAGTCAAGGTAAACTGTTTCGAGCCAGAGGGAGCTAAGGGTGCTTTTGGCTGAGAAGAGTAGGGCTGTAGATGGCTTCTGAGATAATCAGGATGATGAAGTTGAAAAAAAAGGGGAAAGAGAGAGAGAGATCAGGGTGCACAAAGATCTCACACACGGACAAACAGGTGGTGTGCCTCCAAACAAATCCCTGGTTAAGGGGCTGTGTAGACTCCCACATCCCTCATTTCAGTTTCAAATGGCTCCCCCCAGGCAGCTGAGTCAGAACTGAGCAAAGGCCCAAGATTGCAGCAAATACAAACAAAACCAATGCATAAAATGCTCATATAGTGTCACTGGCAGCCAAGTCTAAATAAAGCAGAGCCCCAGCGACACCCCAAAAGAGGCAGAGGGTGGTTGGGTACACTCTGACTAATGTACCTAGTTCCAAAGTTTGTCAACTTCTCCAGAGGTCACTTTGCACCAGTGAAGCATTGAAGGTAGCAGACACCATAGCAGGAAGAAAAGAGAGGATCCCTAAGACAAAAGATTCTTGGCGACTGCTGGAAATTCCCTAATATCCTAGCCATGGGTCAGCCAGCCGTCAGCAACTAGTATTCACAGATGGCCCTTTGCCCCATCTGACAGAAACCAGACTGGCGGGCTCAGGCCCTGGAGCATACAGCACTCACCATATGGGACACTAAAATTGTAACCAGCAATTTTAAGTGCTGATTGCATAGTGCAATTAACAAGAGCGAGGTCTGAGAGAGAGAAAGTGACTTCATTGACCAAAACTAATAATGGACAAGTGGCCAGATTCCCATCCAAAATAACCATGTTCAGTTTCTAGAAAAAAGGCAGGGGGCTTACAAAGGGAAACTTAATATGGGAGGCATGCAGGAGTTGTGCTGGTTACAAGGTTCTGTGTCTTGTTTTGGTGTCTATGTTGGGTCTTTTGTGTTGTCCCATGTTGATGTTGGGGTTAATAAAGTCACTTTCCACCAGACCTTGCTCTTATTAATTGGACTCTGTAAGTGGCGAGCAGCCGAATTGCATTTGGTTACAATTGTATACTAATAGGTCAGTCTGTCTATCTATCTTATTTTATTTTTGTTTTTCTAAGAAAAATTTTTATTTTTTTGAGATGCAGACTCGCGACGTCACCCAGGCTAGAGTGCAGTGAGTGGCGTGATCTCAGCTCACTGCAACCTCCGCCTCCCGGGTTCAAGCAATTCTCCTGCCTCAGCTTCCTGAGTAGCTGGGATTACGGCCGCCTGCCACCACGCCCAGCTAATTTTTGTATTCTTTAGTAGAGACGGGGTTTCTCCACATTGACCAGGCTGGTCTTGAACTCCTGACCTCAAGTGATCTGCTGGCCTCAGCCTCCCAAAATGGTGGGATTACAGGTGTGAGCCACCATGCCTGGCTGACTTGTCTATATTTGATGATTGACTTAAAAGTCAATAATATTTTAAAATAAAATGGTGTCAGAATTTATAAACTACTCAGATGTGCCAAAAATAAATTGCGTTTTTAATTTTTTGGTAACCATTCTCATCTTGGTCTGAAGCATCCATTCCCATGGTAGGAAGGGGGATACCATGACAAAGGGAGACTTTAGGTAGCAAGTTATAAACATGATTCCATGCAGCTGGGCTCTACTGTGTCTTTTGGGTAAATGTTTAGTCTTTCAGGGCTTCTCCTCTCTTCTTGTTGCTTTCCAAAGCTTTTGGGTTAATGACTTTCAGTTTCAGTATGGGAGGGTGTTCCAGCCCCTTTGGTAGGCCACATTTGCATAAAGATGAGGGTGTAAGGGAGACCTGTGTCTGGGCTGAGGAGGTTGGTAGTGGTATGTGCTAATACTCTTTCTCCTTAACTCCTCCACCAACTGTTATGTAGTAGCAGTTATTTCAGACATGTGAAGAGCATTTAAAGTTGAAAAAGAAGCCATCTTTTTGCCCTCTACAAAGCCTGACTTTAAAGACTAGAAAAAGTTAGCTTTGGACTTTGAATCTGAACAAAGACCTTTTAATTTTAGGCTGTATTCTTCTTTTTCCCCAGACATAAGAAAAATGCTTTGACTTTAATAGCTAAAGGGGTTTAGCGAAAGAAAAATGCTTAAGGTTAAGAGAAAATGCCCGAGAAGATAGCTAAATGTACATTGTTCCTTCAGCTTAGCAGTTAAGAGGATGTGATTTCAAAGGCAGATAAAACTGGATTTAAAACCCGGTTTTTCCCTTATTTATTAGCTCTGTCATCTTAAGAATATTATTTGACATCTTCGAACCTTGGTTTCCTCATCTTTGTAAAATAGGTAACTACATTTCTAAAATGAGGATTAAATTAGTTAATGTATGTAAAGCATTGTGTGCTTTACACACAGCAGACACATAAGTGATAGTTATTAAGCAGACTTCAGAATTGCTTTCAAAGGAAAAAAATGAACATGACATTGGATAGGTTAGTAATGTTTAGGATATTTTATATACATATAAGTATATATAAAATATATAAATATATCAAGTTTCCTTGGAACTTTAAATATTCATATGTATTTATGGATATATGAATATTATATATATGGGTATTTCAAGTTCCAAGGAAAGAAACATGTCCTGATATTCCATCTAATTGAATTCATTGTAAGGATGCACAAGAAGTAAAAGAAAAAAGGGGGTGGGAAATAGGGAAGAAGAGGAATTGTAGTAGTTGTAATAAGTTTTGGCTGTGTGGTAGCCTGAGTGTGGGTCTAATTCTTGCAATCTAGAAAATCTTACTAACAGAAATACAGACTTAATAATTATTTCCTTCTAGTTGATCTGTATTGCCAATAAAGTAAAATGTAGTAATAGAGTAAGATCAAGCTCTTCATGTTATTTTAATGAATAAATGAGAGGTGTTGGGGTTATCTTGATTGTTTCCCCGTTTTTACTCAGGTAGTGAATGGAAAACCCGTTATGAGACACAACTTGAATTAAATGATCAACTAGAAAAGCAAATTGTTTATCTCAAGGAGAAGATGGAAAAAATCCGTGGAAACTCTTCAGGTACAAAACCAATCATATATATGTTTTATAATTTGAGTTAAAACTGAGAAAACATTAAGTGTTCGTATTTGATTTATTGTAGATAGACTATCTTCTATTCGTGTCTATGAACGAATGCCAGTGGTGAGTAGAAATATGATTAAACACAAAGAATAATTGAAGGAAATTATGTCTATTTTTTTCAGACATATTTCAAACAGAAGTTTGAAGACTAGGGCAAGGTCTAAATAAACTCTTTTTTTCAGGGGACCTGTTTGAAGTAACAACAAATAATTTTCAAGTAGCTATAGGTGGAGCACTAAGTTGCCAGCTATATTCACAGGCCTCCTGAAGAGCAGAGCATGTGTGGATATTGCGTTTTGAATCACTGCCAACCTCTAGAGAGAAAGATATAGACAAATACTGTGTTTTTGCTAATAATGGATCAAGGAGAAATAAGTGTTTTTGCACACTTGTTATTTTCAACCCAGACATGCCTTTATTTCCATATCTTGGAAAGTCAGGAATTTTTCTTTTTTAATTCGAAAAATTGTATGTTTTCCCGTGTGCTGTCATAGAGTTATATCGCCCTCTTGTGGCATTTAGAAATCATTGCTAGAGCTGTGTTAAGCTTAGTGCCTTTTCTTAATTGCAGGTAGAATTTTATTAGTACCTACTGGATATAAAATATTGTAGCTACCTGCTTCTTGATAACTGAGGTTCAGTCCTAGCTCACAAGAGTGGGTATCACCACCTTCGTGGAGAGTAGCAACAAGTGCTGGTATGACTTGGTAAAATACCTTAGGGCATATCTAAGGAGCATTTAATTGGTTTTCTAACTACTACCTGAGACTCTGGAACATATTCATGTTGGCAAAACTACATTTATTTTCCTTGACGTATTTGTGTTATTTCTGAAGAAAATATGGTTCTCTAAGAGGTTTAATAATTTAGATCCAGAGACAGAGAATTACATTTCTGCACAGTAAAGGACTGAAGAAATATTAACACAAGGAAAAGTGAGACCACAGGCTAAGCAGAAAGGAAAGAGAATGAAAGTTCAGTATAAATAGTACTGATCCTCTCTATTCTCTGGACAGGTGCTTTCATGAGTGTTTGGTACTCATGAATCCAAGAGGGGTATGTCTGAGCAGCAGACATTAGAAATCTAGCCAAGGAGTCAGCGATAGAAGTGTCCAAATGCTAAACAAAAAGCACTGGGATCCAACAATCCTATATCCAGTCAAGAGACCCTCTTAGATAAGGACGAAAGATATACTAAGTCTTATTCTTTGATATAAAGAATAATATTTGTGAAATTTAGACATGTAATTGTGTAACGCAGACCTATTTTTGGCTTCCTGTTAAATTGACAATTAGGCAAAAGGGCTTAAATTACTTGTGTTTGTGGGATAGGGTATGAATTCAAACACCATCTGTAAATTTCCCGATTCTTTATCCTTGTTGTGGATTGTTTAGTGTTTAGGAGTAATCTGAACAGACATACTTATGAAATTGATGTGTTAGTTTGAATACTAATTTTGAGTAACTTCAAACTGCAGATTTGCTTATGGGTAGCAAAAGGATGGGCACTCGTTGTTGACTAGTATATGTGTAATATTTTAAATGTTGTTTGACAAAAATATATAAAATATTATCTTCAAACTATATCATTAAAGTGGACTTTATTTTAATATAATTTTATCTCTTTTTTATTGTGGTAAATGTACATAATGTAAAATTTACCATTCAGCATTTTTTTTTTGAGGGAGGGTCTCACTTTGTCACCTAGGCTGGAGTATAGTGGTTCAATCTCAGCTCACTACAGCCTTTGCCTGCTGAGCTCAAGCAATCCTCTCACCTCAGCCTCCTGAATAGCTGAGACTACAGGTTCATGCCCCCATGCCTGGCTAATTATTGTATTTTTAGTAGAGATAAGGTTTCACCATGTGTCCCAGGCTGGTCTCAAGCTCCTGAGCTCAAGCAATCCACCTGCCTCACCTCCCAAAATTACGGGTATGAGTCACCACACCCTGCCTGTTTCAGCCATTTTGAAATATAAAGTTCAGTGTGATTTTAATATTTTGGAAAAAATTATTCACATACGTGAGAGTGAAGCTTTAGTCTTTGTTCTGATATTAGGTTGATGCCTCCAACCTTTTTTTTCTTGAGGTTCACTTTTCTCCTCTGAAGGTAAGATAGATTATATTATCTTCTAAGTGTCTTTCAGTGGGGTAATTTGTTAAAATTTTATTTTAGCATGATGTATCAATTAAAGGTTGCATTTGACAAAATATAAGAGAAAGGTTTAAACAAGTAAAGTTTTTTTTTTTTCTCTTTTCTTTTTTTTCCTCATGTGACAGAAAGTATGAGGTTTGCAGTCCAGGGGTGGTGCAGTGGCTGTATAATGCCTTCAGGAATCCAGGCTTCCCCTAAGTTTCTACTCTGCCCTTCTGTTTGTGAGTGGCTTTTGTCCTCGTGTTTAAAGATGGCTGCTTCACCTTCTCAGCTGCTTCACATTATCATTCAAAAAAAGAAGTAGGTGAAGGAGAAATGGCCAAGGTGAAAGCCAGTCAGGTCTACTCCCCTTCAAAGAGCTTTCTAAGATGCTGCTCCCCTTGACATTTCACTGGGAGTTAGAACTGTATCATATGGCCACCTTTGTGTGCGTGACAGGCTGGGAAATGTAGTGTTTTACTGAATATACAGGAAGAAGAGAAGAGTGGATTGTGAGCGTACAGTTGGCTGTATCTGCCACACACAAAGTCATTTAAAAAGTGAAGGCATTTCATTTTATGTATTCAATTCATTCATACATATTCATTCAATATGTATTCAGTTGATATTATTTGAAAAATAAAAGGCAAAGAAAGAGAATATTATAAAATCAAACATATCCACTGTTGGCAGTTCTGTTTTTAGTAATTTTTGTATGCATACATATTGATTTAAAAGAACAACCAAATGAATAAGTCAGCCAACAAACAAAGTGAAAAAGAATTACAGCTAGTTTTTATTGTTTAAAATATAATTATAACCTTACTGCATGGGCAATTTTGAATCCTATGCTAATCAGGATAATTAAGTCAATTATTTCTTATGTTATATTCTCTTCATGTGCATTTTTCAAGGCTATATTATGTTCCATTGTGTTGGAATGCAAATGTTCATTACTTTTCCCTATAACTTGGTATTCTAGGTTGTTTCTGGTTTCAATTTTGAGTTAAACAAAACCCACAGAATATATTATGGCGAGCAACTCCATATTCTAGTATTTATAAATCTTCAGATCTGTGTCCCTTTTTTATTTTAAATTTTTTAATGAAAACAATTTATAGAGTTGAGATCTCTTTTGTTCTCCTCCCTGTCTTGTTTTTGCTTCCTTTTCATAGGGAAGGACTACCATGAATTTGGTATATATTATTTCAGTTTATTTTTTAATATCTCTCCACATGTTGTATGTATAAAAATGCATTAAAAAATATCATACTGTGCATATCATTCTTGGTGACCTGATCACCAAGTCATAAGTGTCACATGAAGTCATGAAACTACAAGGGATTGCTCGGGAAAATATATGCAGTCTGAAAAATATGATTGAGGTTGAAACCTTGGGGAATGCTAACACTTAAAGTGTTAGGAGGCAATTTAGGGGATATTATTGAGAAGGAAAAATACTGAGAAAGGATGAGGGGGACAACTGGAAGAATGGTATCATAGAAGTCAAGAAGGGGATGGCTTTATGAATGTTCAGCAAAAGAATGTTCTAGAAACTTCTGCTGTAGGAGAGGATAAAATGCGTTGTCCAGAGTTCAGGCAAATTATTCAAAAGTGAAGAAAGAAGTGCCAATTAGAGGCCAGGATGTTAGGAGAAAATGTGATGTGGTGTGTAGTGGAAGAGTGGGGCTGAGAAAATGTACTGAGTATAACCTATTTTACCTAGAAACATAGGTTTTGGAATCAGACCATCATGGCTCAAATTCAGACTATGGGACACTGAGGAAGCTATTTCATCTCTCTGAGGCTTAATTTCCTCATCTGTAAAATTGAGTTAATTAAACTGTCATGCAGGGTTACTGTGAAGATTATTAGAGATAGATAAAACAAATAGCATAGTGCCTGACATAGTAAGCTCTGTGTTAGTTCCTGTCCTATTTTCCCTTGATAAAGGAAAAGTACTATTTTATTAAAACAAGTCTGTTGTGAAATTAACCCCAATCACCTTGGAAGGGATAAGCATAAGGCCCGAAGATATGCAATCTGTTTTCACTTATTAAGCTGTGCTGTTATATAAATTGTGAATCTTCTGAATCTTCTGGTACCTTCTCAAAACTATAATAGAATTCATTAGATATTTAACACTCTTTTTTTGAGACAGAGTCTCACTCTGTTGCCCAGGCTGGAGTGCAATGGCGTGATCTTGGGTCACTGCAACCTCCGCCTCGCGGGTTCAAGCCATTCTCCTGCCTCATCCTCCCAAGTAGCTGGGATTACAGGTGCCCACCACCACGCCCAGCCAATTTTTGTGTTTTTAGTAGAGATAGGGTTTTGCCATGTTGGCCAGGCTGAACTCCTGACCTCAGGTGACCCGCCTGCCTCACCTCCCATTACAGGCGTGAGCCACCTCACCTGGCCGGTATTTAACACACTTAATAAAAAGTGCAGAACCTCTACTTCCCTTGAGCTAGTTGGGTGTACATTTTCTAGTCTCTTCCATGTGCATTCACCAAAAAGGGACTTAGTGCCTACCTGAAATTCCTTCCAAGAGTTCCCAGGTATGTTCATCAAAGACTTATAGCCATCTTAATGTATATTAAAGGTGTATTCTTTTTTAATTTTAATGTTTAAGTTCTGGGGTACAAATGTACAAATGCAGGATGTGCAGATTTGTTACATAGGTAAACATGTGCCATGGTGGTTTGCTGCACCTGTCAACCCATCAGCTAGGTATTAAGTCCAGCATGCATTAACTATTTTTTCTAATGCTCTCCACTCCCTCCACCCCACTCCCTAACAGGCTCCAGTGTGTGGTGTTCCCCTTTCTGTTTCCATGTGTTCTCAACGTTCAGGCCCCACTTGTAAGTGAAAACATGTGGTGTTTGGTTTTCTGTTCCTGCATTAGTTTACTGAGGAAATGGCTTTCAGCTCCATCCATGTCCCTGCAAAGGATATGATCTCTTTCCTTTTTATGGTTGCATGTTATTCCGTGGTGTATATGTACCACATTTTCTTTACCCAGTCTATCATTGATGGGCATTTGGGTTGATTCCATGTCTTTGCTATTGTGAATAGTGCTGCTTAATGTATACTTTTATATACATTATGTATGTATACTAATGTGTATTAAAAGTATACATTCTGAGGATTTCCCCAGAAATTTGGTAGGTCTGGAGTAAGGCCTGGACATTTGTATTTTTTTGGCAGGCATCTCAATAGGCTCTATTACAGAGCACCACTTGAGATCAACAGATGTAGGGGATCTATATCCCTCAGAGAAAGATGTGCAATACAGACTTGCTTGTGAAAAGTTAGTGTAATGGCTCTTATCAACAAGCCCCACCATACCCCTGCAGTCAATTGTATTGCAAAGTGGAAGTCCTGTTCCTTGACTCATTTAGAGTCATAAAAGTGATGACCCCTATTTTTCTCTTTCTCTAGTTTTCCTATCAATACCCACCCTCTTGTCTTCCATGACACCCAGGCAGCTTGGATTCTTCAGGGAAATCTCTTACCAGTGCATATGCTTTGTCAGTCAGATGGATCCTGTTCCTAAAGCTAGCAAGACTAGCTGGTGGTGAAAAGAATAGGGGAGAAGGTGTAGAAACGAGAAACATTATTCAGGAAAATACTTAATCTCATTCAAACATTCTCTGGAAGACTCTTGATCAATTTGTAGAAAACCAATTCACAGGAAGCCAATTTGCCAAAATCCAAATCCTTGAATATGTTCTAATGAATATAATTTTATTTAGTAACATTTTAAGAAATGTTTGCTGAAAACCCAAAACTTACGGAAATGATTTAGCATTTAGTATTATTATCGAAAATATACTTAGAAAAAGAATATATTTCAGGTTATACGTTCACGTATATGAATGATTTTCCTTGAAGCGAGTTTTTAGTAAGTTTGGAATTATAGGTAGATTGGTCTCCCTGCAAATTAATCCTTTGGTGAATTGACTTTTTGAAATATTAATCTTTGGCTGTTTGTCTGTCTTCCCTTCTGACATATGTTTCAGTTTGCCATATGACAAACAGGAGAAGAACATATTACAAAAGCAGGAGAAACCTGAAGGAAGAAATGGTTTTAAGTCTTAGTTCTTTTAAACCATCGGGCCATTGTTTTTATCCCACACCGGGCTCTCCTCTCTATTATTCTCTGTTGTCCATGTCATGTCCCACCCTCTGACTTCCAGTCTGTCTTATTACTCATTGACCTACTTATCTTTTCTTCATCCTGATGCCCCACACCATTTGCCTGACTGTGATACTAATTTCTTTCCTTTATCATGATTCAGATTCTTCTTTTAGCTGTGCTGCCTGATGGACATCCAGCCCTATTTGGGTCTTCCTGGGACTCATTACCTCGCTGTGCACCCAGTTAGTCATGCTCCCACTGGGCTCACTCTGGTAGCTTATGCCTTCTGAAAACTCTTAGAAATTTTGTTTTTAATGCCTGATAACCAGTCATTAAAATTAATGACCCTAGAGCACTATTGACACGCATTAAGTATTTTTAAAGTATTGAGGTTACTAAAATGATATAACCTCTGAGACTGCCTCCTGAGGTGTTGTGTGACAGCCCTCACAGGGTTTGTGTTCTCCCCAAGATCAGAATGGTCAATTAGGGGATAGGTACATAGCTTCAAATCATGAAGAGAAAAGTTAGTTTAAACAGATTTTATATGTAAATCTAGTAACAGTGCTGTCCACAAGGGGGCATTTGGTATTTAAGTATGTAGAAGGCTGTATTCTTTCATTGTTGCAGTTGCCTATATTGAAAAGTACCGTATGTCTAGGAGCTGTGCTTAACTAAATTGTGTTCTTCTGTTTTTTCTTTTGTAAGCTTCAGTGGAGTGATTATTTTTTACTTTAGTTTTTTGTGTTCTTTAGCAATTGTTGATTTAAAAAATAATAAGCAGCCAGTGGAATTTTCTTTCTGCTTTGGATAGAGGTGAGGGACTTTTTAAAAAACCTAAGTATACTTTATTTCAGGTGTGTAAACAGTATCTTGAAATTTCTTATTCTTACCCTGTTGTTTCAATCTACTCTAGGAAAATGGCCTTTAAAAAGCAAATTAAAACAAGAACGTAGGTGAAATACGTTATTGCTTGGAATGCTAAGAAGTTATTAGTGTCAGAAACAAAACAAAACAGCTCTTGTATGATAGTAGAAGAATTGGCTTTATGTATGTGATTTTTTTTTTTTTTTTTTTTTTTTTTGAGACGGAGTCTGGCTCTGTCGCCCAGGCTGGAGTACAGTGGCCGGATCTCAGCTCACTGCAAGCTCCGCCTCCCGGGTTCACGCCATTCTCCTGCCTCAGCCTCCCGCGTAGCTGGGACTACAGGCGCCCGCCACCTCGCCCGGCTAATTTTTTTTTTTGTATTTTTTAGTAGAGACGGGGTTTCACTGGGTTATCCAGGATGGTCTCGATCTCCTGACCTCATGATCCGCCCGTCTCGGCCATGTATGTGATTTTCGTTGTTGTTAATATCTAACAGAGTTTTCAGTTTAACTGTGGCATTGCTTTGTCTTTCCAGGCTGCAGTTTTCTGGTATATTACCATTGATTTGTATAATCAGATAAAAGCAGCTCCTTGGGAAGATCAAGAACATTAAGTTATGAGTGGTCCAGTGAATTGGAAATGATGGAATGAGAGAGTCTGTTCCTCTGTTTTGAAGATATCTAGTTCATTTTGGAGTCAGTAAAAGAGGGAACTTTAAAGTTATTGTAGTATAGTTTTATATTTTACAGGGATCTCTAGTATGTATATTATAAATGGATGATTACAAATATCTTCTTGTTTATGGTCCAGGTTATTTCATGATTGCTGTAGTTTTTGCAAAATCTATAATGTGGTGTTGTCTTCTCCCCAGGATAATTTATTTTTATGCTGGCCTTATTCCCATGAGATTGCCCCAATGACACATCATAACTTCCTGAGTTATAGTATAATTTCAAAGCATAGTATGTCTAAAACACAACTTGTAAGAAGCAGGTGCAGAGAAGGAGAGTGAAGTGGGTTCCAGGAATTCTGGACCACACCAGCTATAACTGTGTGGGGGCAGTGCTGAGGCTAACTGCAGAAGAGAAAATACTTTGTGTCTCTATGTTGAGCCTGGACAGAATGAACACCCACAGAGCTGGGAGACAAAGTCATGTGGTAGAGGCTGGAAGAAGAAACCAAGGTGTTAAAGCTTAAAGCTAAAGACAATGGTGAAGAAAGAAAGAAGGACAAGGCACGAAGACCACAACTCCTATGAAGCTGCTTCTTAATACGTTTTCCACATGGTGCCTATAAGGCTTTAGAAATTAGCACATTATAAAAAAATTTTAAATAAAAACATTGATGGAATTTCTAACTTAAATACCAGGGTGGGTTGTTAACGATCTCAAATGTGATCTATTTTAGAATTCACAGTTTTTGAGTATAAAATTATTATTTTTAAATCTAGCAGAATAGTAGAAATATTATTGAAGCAGTAGTAGTATTGTGCTTAAAAAATGCAAATATGCCTAATTAGAATGTTCCCCATTTTAGTCAAAACATGTTTTGCTTGTGAAACTAGTAAGTAAGGTAGTATGTGTGTGGGGCCTCAGTTAGGAAATTTTTTTTATGACTATTACATCATTTGGTGTGTTCACTCTTACATGCTCCTGTCTCACAAACCCATATTCTTCCCATGTATAAAATTCCTAAAGTACTCCCACCTGACAAAATCCAATAACACATGTAAAATTGGAAAACTGGGTATAATTGGTTTAAGTAAAATCATAATTTTTATTTTGGTAAAGTTGAGTTTGAAGTGTGAAGAAAATGTTAAGAATAGGCACCCAGGGGCCTACTTTTACATTTGGATCTGATATTTATTAGACAAGAAATGATAGCTGATCATTGAAATGAATGGATAAGAAGAAATCTCAGCAGGCGAGTGATTTAAACAAATTTTGCAAGGCTCATAGCTGGAAGAATACAAATTGACTTGATAGAAGTTGAGGAAGCAACAACAGAGTGCCTGTAGAGAAGAATATTGGTGAAAATAATGCATTCACTCTTCTGACCTGCTTAGTTCTTTAGAACTTGGCAGATATGGAAGAAGATGGAGGTGAGAAAGGAGCTGAAAACTGAGAGACAGTTGAAGATAAACACATGGAGCAGTTGGTCACTGGAACCCCTCTGCCATCCCATGCAGCCAGGATACTCTCCTTCAGTTAGGAGTCTATTTTCTGGAGAAATTAAACTGCAATAGCTCTTGTACTCTGGAGTTTCAGACACAGAGAAGTGTGAGTGAGATAGAGGTCTAAGAATGATGGGATCAAATGAAAATATGCAGTTTGAATAATGGAACTCTCAGCTCTCTTCTCCTGCCCTACTCCATGAAACCAGCAGCTAGGATTAAACGTTAAGGGTTAGGAGATTAGAGTATTCTTCAGCAAAAAACCTGAAATGCCCTTTAGAAAAGTTAGCGTGTTGAATGGGAAGAAATAGGAAGAAAAAATAAGAGAAAAAATAATTTAAAAAAAATAGAAAAGTTAGTATGGTGACCCAACAATGAACCTCACAGACTTCCCAGGACAGGAAGGTTAACTGAGGACCATAGGTGCTGGGCTTCAAAAAAATTCTACCTGTGTTACTACTTTTGTATCAGGTTTATACTTCCTAAGGGCTATTCTCCGCCTATGACTAAGTGCAGTGGAGCTACTAAGGCAGACCCATTCCTGCGAAGCATGGGACTCCATTGTCAGCTGACTTCGACTTCAAGTTCCCTGATGGCTTTTTTCAAAAAGTTTTTATTTCAATACATTTTGGGGTACGTGTGTGTGTGTGTGTGTGTGTGTGTGTGTGTTTTCTTTTTGTCACATGGATGAATTATACAGTGGTGAATTCTAAGATTTTAGTGCACTCATCACCCAAGTAGTATACATTGTCCCTAATGTGTAGTTTTTATTATTATTTTAGTTTAGTTTTAGTTTTTTTCTTTTTTGAGATGGAGTCTCACTCTGTCACCCAGGCAGGGGTGCAGTGGTACAATCTTGGCTCACTGCAACCTCCGCCTCCTGGATTCAAGCGATTCTCCTGCCTCAGCCTCCTCAGTAGCTGGGATTACAGGCATGCACCACCACTCCTGGCTAATTTTTTTGTATTTTTAGTAGAGACGGGGTTTCACCATGTTGATCAGGCTGGTCTTGAACTCCTGACCTTGTGATCCACCCGCCTCATCCTCCCAAAGTGCTGGGATTATAGGCATGAGCCACCACAACCGGCCACTAATGTGTAGTTTTTTTTATCCCTTCCTTGCCTGCCAGCCACCCGCTTCTGGGTCTCTAAAGTTCATTATATCACTCTGTATGCTTTTGTGTACTCACAGTAAAGCTCCCACTTACAAGTTAGAACATACAGTTTTTAGTTTTCTACTCCTGTGTTACTTCACTTAGAATATTACCCTTCTATTCCATCCAAGTTAATGCAGAAGACATTATTTCATTCCTTTTAATGCCTGAGTAGTATTCCATGGTGTATATATAACCACATTTGCTTTATCTACTTGTTAGCTGATGGGCACTTAGGTTGGTTCCACACCTTTGCAATTGTGAACTGTGCTGCTAAAAACATATGTGTGCAAGTGTCTTTTTTGTATAATGACTTCTTTTTCTTTGGGTAGATACCCAGTAGTGTGATTGCTGGATCAAATGGTAGATCTACTTTTAGCTCTTTAAGGAATCTCCATACTGTTTTCTATAGAGGTTGTACTAATTTACATTCCCGTCAGCAGTGTATAAGAGTTCCCTTTTCCCTACATCCATGCTAACATCTATTGTTTTTTGACTTTTTAATAGCCTTGCAGGAGTAAGGTAGCATCTTTGTGGTTTTAATTTACATTTCCCTGAGGATTAGTGATGTTGAGCATTTTTCCATATGTTTGTTGGCCATTTGTATATCTTCATTTGAGAAATATCTATTCATGTCCTTGCCCACTTTTTGATGGGATTTTTTTTTTCTTGCTGATTTGTTTGAGTTCCTTGTAGATTCTAGATTCTAGTCCTTTATCAGATGTGTGGTTTACAAATATTTTCTCCCATTCTGTGAGTTGTGTGTTTGCTTTGATTATTATGCCTTTTACTCTGCAGAAGCTTTTTAGTTTAATTAGGTCTCATTTATTTTTGTTTTTGTTGCGTTTGCTTTTTGCATCTTAGTCATGAATTCTTTGCCTAGGCCAATGTCTATGAGAATTTTTCCAGCCTTGTCTTCTAGAATTTTTATACTTCCAGATCTTATATTTAAGTCTTTGATCCATCTTGAGTTGATTTTTATATAAGGTAAGAGATAGGGATCCAGTTTCATTCTTCTACATGTGGATTGCTAGTTTTCCCAGCACCATTTATTAAAAGGGGGGTCCATTCCCCAAGTTATGTTTTTGTATGCTTTGTCGAAGATCAGCTGGCTGTAAGTATTTGGCTTTATTTCTGGGTTCTCTATTCTGTTCCATTAATCTATGTGCCTGTTTTTTATACCAGTACCATGCTGTTTTGGTAACTATACCCTTGTAGTATAATTTGAAGTCTGGTAATATGCTGCTTCCAGAGTTGTTCTTTTTGATTAGGATTGCTTTGGCTATTTGGGCTCTTTTTTGGTTCCATATGAATTTTAGGAATTTTTTTTCTAATTCATTGAAAACTGATGTTTGTATTTTGATGGGAATTGCACTGAATCTATACATTGCTTTGGGCAATATGGTCCTTTTCACAACAATGATTCTTCCAGTTCATGAGCATGGGATGCATTTCGTTTTGTGTGTGTGTCATCGGTGATTTCTTTCAGCAGTAGTTTGTAGTTCTCCTTGTAGAGGTCTTTCACATGCTTTGTTAAGTATATTCCTAGTTTTTTTGTTTGTTTGTTTTGTTTTGTTTTTGCAGCTATTGTAAAAGAGATTGAGTTCTTAATTTGATTCTCAACTTGGTCATTTTGTTGTGCAGCAGTGCTACTGATTTGTGTACATTGATTTTGCAACCTTTACTCAATTTGTTTATCAAATCTAGGGGTCTTTTAGGAGGAGTCTTCAGGATTTTCTAGGTATACAATCATGTCATCTGAAAACAGCAATAGTTTGGATTCCTCTTTTCTAATTTGGATGCTCTTTATTTCTTTCTCTTGCCCGAATGCTCTGGGTAGGACTTCCAGAACTATATTCAATAGGAGTGGTGCAAGTAGGCATCCTTGTCTTGTTCCTGTTCTCAGGGGGAATGCTTTCAACTTTTCCCAATTCAGTGTGATGTTGGCTGTGGGTTTGTCATGTATGGCTTTTATTATTTTGAAGTAAGTCCCTTCTATGTCTAGTTTGTTGAGAGTTTTTATCACAAAGTGATGCTGGATTTTGTCCAGTGCTTTTTCTGCATCTATTGAGATGATCATATGGTTTTTGTTTTTAATTCTGTTTATGTGATATATCACATTTATTAACTTGCATATGTTAAATCATCCCTGCATCCCTGGAATGAAACCCACTTGATCAAAATACATTATCTTTTTGATGTGCTGTTGGATTCAGTTAGCTAGTATTTTGTTGAGGATTTCTGCCTCTATGTTCCTCAGGGAAATTGGTCTGTAGTTTTCTTTTGTTGTTGAATCCTTCCCAGGTGTTAGTATCAGGGTGATACTGGCTTCATAGAATGATTTAGGAAGGATTCCCTCTTTCTCAGTCTTTTGGAATAGTTTCAGTAGGATTGATACCAGTTCTTCTTTGAATGCCTGATAGAATTTAGCTGTGAATCCAACTGGTCCTGGGTGTTGTTGTTGTTGTTGTTGTTTTGGCAACTTTTAAATTACTGGTTCAATCTTGTTGCTTGTTATTGATCTGTTCAGGGTTTCTGTTTCTTACTGATTTAACCCAGATATCATTCAGGAGCAGATTATTTAATTTGCACGTATTTGTATAGTTCTGAGGGTTCTTTTTGGAGTTGATTTCTACTTTTATTGCTCTGTTGTGTGAGAATATACTTGATATGATTTCAATTTTAAAAAATTTATTGAGATTTATTTTGTGGCCTATCATATGGTCTGTCTTGGAGAATGTTCCATGTGCTGATGAGAAGAATGTTCTGTAAATATCTGTTAAGTCCATTTGTTCTGGAGTGTCATTTAAGTTCACTGTTTGTTGACTTTCTGACTCAAAAATCTGTCTAGTGCTGTCAATGGCGTCTTCCACCATTATTGTGTTGCTGTCTCATTTCTTAGATCTAGTAGTAATTTTTAAAATTTAAACATTTTAAAATGTTTTATAAATCTGGGAGCTCCAGTGTTAGGTGCATATAAATTTAGAATTAAAATATCTTCTTCTTTAATTGATCCTTTTGTCATTATATACTGACCATCTTTGCTTTTTTTAATGTGTTACTGCTTTTAAGTCTGTTTTGTCTGATATAAGAATACCTACTACTGCTCACTTTTGGTTTCTATTTGCATGAAATATCTTTTTGCACCTTTTAACCTTGAGTTTATATGAATCCTTCCATGTTAGGTGAGTCTCTTGAAGACAGTAGATATTTGGTTTGTGATTTTTTTTTAATTCATTCTGTATTTTTTAAGCAGAGTATTTAGACCATTTACATTCAGTGTTAATGTTGAGATACAAGGCATTGTTCTCTTCATCATATTAATTATTACCTAGTTTTTTTTTTCATTGTGTTATTGTTTTATAGGCCCTGTGAGTTTTAAGGTTTCAAGAGGTTCTGTTTGGTACATATTGGGCTTTTGTTTCAAGGTCTAAAACTCCTTTTAGCATTTCTTATAGTTCTGGTTTGGTAGTGACAAATTCCCTCAGCATTTGTTTGTCTGAAAATGACTTTATTTCTCCTTCATTTATGAAACTTAGTTTTGCTGGATACAAAATTGTTAGCTGAGAGTTATTCTGTTTAAGGAGGTCGAAGATAGGACTCTAATCTTTTCTAACTTAAAAAAATATGAAATTCTTCATGAATTTGTGTGTCATTCTTGCACAGGGACTATGCTAATCTTCTCTGTATCATTCTAATTTTAGTATATGTGCTGCAGATGTGAGCACTCTTGGTTGGCTTTGCCAAACTTTTCCTAGACTACATTACAGCCTAGGACGTTTCTGCTCCCAGCCAAGCTTCTCTCCCTGTCCTTTACTAGGGCTAAGACTTGCATTACTGTCAGACTGCTCTCCTGGCCTCTTCCTGCTCCCTATTTCCTTTTACATGGGTGTGTCTCATAACATGATCCTTTCACATGTAATCCCATCATAGTGTCTGCTTCTCAGAAGACCAGGTCTAAAACTAGGAGTAAGAATAGTAATATGAGAAAATAGGAGGTAATTTGTAACTGGCTCAATCACTGTGTAGCAGGAAGAGGATCTGTTCTGATTGGTAGATGTGACAACAGTAGATCCTGGCCCAACGTGGCAGTTCATTTCATAAAGATTGCACTGATGATGACCTTGGAAAATGTCCTGTTGGAGTGGAGTACTGTGGAAGAAGCCATGATGCAGGCATTTGCTACCAAGTTGTATTGACAGCCTACATATGGATAATGAGAGGCTGAGGACTGTTAACAAGTATGTGAAACCAGAAAGCCTTAGTGGTAGCCTCATAAGAGGCCCTCTATACCAGTAGTGGAAGGGTGGACAGGGTAAAACAATAGGCTAAAGACCTAATTGTGAGAGTTGCAGAGCTCCAGAGGCATCTGAATGCCCAGCCCAGGTAGGTCTGTTATGTGAAGGGCAAGGCCCTGATAGGGATGACCAGGGATCTTGAAAACTCTGATGGGATATCTGGATAGGTGCCCCTGAGGATCTGGATTCTACAAGTCTACCTGGACCCTCCAGGTGTGCAGAGGTGGCCCACCCTTCCCTAATAAGGGCTAAAAGAGTATCCACTGTGCTGGAAGATGCTGTGGAGGCCTCTTCCCAACAAGACAACTGGTTTCCTCCTCAGGAGCTGCACCCACCTCCTCCCCTGGCTGCAAAGGCAATTAAGAATGGTGCTGTTCAGCATCTCTAGTTAAAGAAAGAAAAGCAAAAACATAGGAGCAGGAGGCTGAGGACAGCCCAGCAGAAAGCATAATTCTTTTACTCATTTCCCAGATCTGAACCAATTTCCAGAACCAGAAACTACTGACCAAAGAAGTGACTGGATTCCTTTTTTTTTTTTTTTTTTTTTTTTTGAGACGGAGTCTCACGCTGTTGCCCAGGCTGGAGTGCAGTGGCGCGATCTCGGCTCACTGCAAGCTCCGCCTCCCGGGTTCCCGCCATTCTCCTGCCTCAGCCTCCTGAGTAGCTGGGACTACAGGCGCCCGCCACCGCGCCCGGCTAATTTTTTGTATTTTTAGTAGAGACGGGGTTTCACTGTGGTCTCGATCTCCTGACCTTGTGATCCGCCCGCCTCGGCCTCCCAAAGTGCTGGGATTACAGGCTTGAGCCACTGCGCCCGGCCTAGAAGTGACTGGATTCCTAAGAAGGGCCCTGCAATACTAGTCAAAGTTTATGTTATGACAGTATCCATAGTCCTTCCAAAAGGGATCTCTGGCCATTTACACAGGTGACTGGACACTGAGGAAAAGAAATAACTAGTTCTCAAGGATGATTGAGCACAGACTCCGAGTTGACATTGATTCCCAGAAAATCTATGACCAAATTCCAAATCACAGTGGGCTCAATGTGCCCACAGACTCCCCTACCCCTGCAGTGATAATTATCTCCATCACCAAGTACATAATTGAAATAGATATACTTGACAGTTGAAAGTTATTCCCTTATGGGTCCCTAATCTCTGAAGTAAAAGCTATCATGGTAGGGAAAAGACCAAATAAAAACTTCTGAAACTGCTCCCTTCACCAGACCAAAACTGTAAATCAAAAACATGTCTTATCCCAGGGAAGACAGTAGAGATTAGTGCCATAATTAAAGACTTAAAAGATGCAAATATACTGGTATCTATCATAGCTGTCTTTAATTTGCCAGCCTAATGGCTGCAGAAACTGGATGTCTCTTGGGGAAAAACTGTAGGCACTACAGACTGAAATTAGTAGCCTCAATTGCAGCTACTTTGCCTGATGTGATATCACTGCCAGAGCAGATTAATAAGGTTTCAGTTACAGGGTATGCAGCCATGATTTGGAGAATTCATTCTTTTCATTTCAGTTAGAAAAGGGGATCAAAGTATGTGACTCCTTGTTTCAGCTAGAACATGTATACAGCTTGAAAGTTTTCAATCTTGTCATTACAACAAGAACACGGTGAACAAACTGAAAATCAGTGACTTTTCTTAGACCCATTAGAAAATTGTGTTTGCAGGGCAAACTCCTACCCTGAAATCTGGATAAACAGAAAAAAGTGGACAGTCACAATTGAGATCTGTTCACCTAAAATGAGAACTGCTAGAATTGTAAACTGGTAGGTGTACCTGAATGGTAACTTTGATTAATTACTGGAGGGAAAATAGACAAATCCATTATGAAAGTTGGAGACTTCAACATCTCACTGTCAGTGCTTGATAAGCAGGCAGTTGACCTGAAAAGTGCTACCAACCAACTTGATCTAATTGACATTTATTGAATATTCCATCCAACACCACCAGAACACAGATTCTTCTCAAGCTCACATGTAACATTCATCAAGATAGACCACATTCTGAACCCCCATCAGATTCTCAGCTTCATGAGGACAGAGTCTAGGTTTGTAATTCTTAGTGTGCTATCCCTAGCACAATGCCTGACACATAAGAGGTGCTTCATAGGCAGTTTTTGAATAAATGAATGAATTGTAAAATTAGGCTACGAGACAAGGAATCTAGTCAGGTTGGGAACAGCAGTAAGATATAGTCTAAGTCACAAAGGAAGTACAGGTATATTAAAAATGTTTAAGCCTCAGGAGTTAGAATTGCAAATTCACACCTGAAAGTAACAGAAAACATCCTCTGTCATAGAGACTGCCACTTGACTAATATTCCTAAGTCCCTGTTTTTATCATGTCTCTTCTTTAGTAACTTGGAACAGCTCCCAGTTCTTAGACTCCTGAGCCTAACATGTTAAGCCTTCTTTATCCAGGTCCTTCCCTAGGTATCCTACTTTGTCTTTTATTTATTGCTGAAATATTTTGCTTCAGCTCTATCACTACCATTAAATAATTGTTTCTGATTCAAGCCTGTGACCAATATATAGCTCCTTCCATTTCACTTTTTCCATCGAAATCCTTCTCATTTTAAGGACTCTGTAGCCCATATTGATCAACTTCTTTTAAAAACTTCTGAAGTATTTATTGTCTATGTTTCACATTTTGGCTTTTAATCACGTATTGCCTGTAATTTTAAATGCTATTTGAATGTACGTTTTTGGGGTATGAATTTCTAAAGTTTTGAATCCCATCTAATTCAGGTCATCTTTAATGCAAAAATAATTTGTGTTCCAGAAAGTTATTTGTAAGCTAACTTCTTTTAGAACTTAGAATACATTTTCCATTAAAACTATACTAAAAAGGGTTGGATTCATTTTACATCTATAAATATATTTAACAAATTATGTAACTGATCTACGTTACTATGGTAGCCTAAACTTGGAATTCTTGGAGCAAGCGTCCATGTAGCAGAATTTTGAACTACCTCCCTCACCCCCTGATTATCCCTTCAAAAGCTCTTCATATTGAGCAGTTTATTTCATAGGGCTTTAATTTTCTGTAAAATGACTCAGTTTAGCTTCTTGCATATGTTTGCCTTTTATTGATTTTCTTCCGGAGCAAATTTGTATTTGGGGGAAGGGAACTGGAAACCATTTATGATACTAGTGTGTAATTAATTTTTGAAGAAGAATAATACCTACCTGAGAAATATCACCCAATTACGTTTTAACAGGGATGTTGGTCGAATATATATAGTGAGGATGTGTCATTTCTCAGGGATTTGTTTTATCACTAGAATTATTTTGAGAGACTGGAACTTGCCCTGTTTCACCGAATTATTCTCTTAATATAATTTTTAAAATTCTAATAATTGTTAAGAAGTATCTAAGAGAGAATAAAGTGTTTAGAGAAGTAGATGTGTTTCCGGAAGGTATGAGCTCTGAAATATCTTGCAGTTTTGCTTTGTGGAGATTTAAATCAACTGCTTCCATTTTTCTTTGAAGGATTCTTTTAATAGATTTAGTGACCTAGATCATGACCAATATGATTGAGAGAATTTGACTTAAAGATTTTTTCCCTTTAATTTGCAAGAATGGGAGAACTCATTGGAGTTACTGAAAATGATCAGTTATCAGTTGGGGATTAAATTTTAAACCAAATGAGTGTATTATTGCTCTGACCTCTAACCCTTTTTTTCTCTACTTTCCTACCAATGTTTTAGGGAACTTGATTGTAAATTCAACAAATACTATAGCCTCACAATTCCTTGAACTGCTTAATTCTATTAAACCCTCCCTCTCCCACTCCTTTTCAGAAACCCATATACCATGGCCAAACACTGGGCTTTAACATCTCCTTTGTAGAGGGCATTTTGGTTTGGTTTGATCAGCATTCCCTCTGACTTCTTCTAGGACAGAACTCCCCTCCTTCTGCAAATTGTATTTTCTCCTTCTTTCAATCATATGTTTATATCAAAAGAGTTTTCACTGCTTTATATGTCCCCAGAGCTCATTAGTTTAAAGGTGGAGACCTTACATAGACTGGCCAACCATAGTATCTCTTAGAAAAGAGATGCTCACCCCCACCACTGATCCAGAGCTGGGCACAGAGACAGTTCAAGAAACCAAGCCCACTAGCTCTGGACCTATAGTTAGATGGCACTTTTATGCACAGAGCAGAGCCCAGAGCATACTTCCTAGGTAAAAATCGTTCTTTAAAGATCTATGTTGGGCTATCCAGTATATACCAATCTTCACCCCTCCAGCCACCTTTATCCTTTCAGCTGGGGCAGGGAATCTTCAGGTTTTCATGATTGAAGGCTTGAGCCACAATTAAAAGCATATTTGAAGCATGACTTGAATTCCTAGGTATAGTTCAAAGCTAGTAGTACTTTTATTTATTTAGGTATTAGAACTAATCTTTGTGGCACATGTTAGAAGTCCAAGACTAGCAGGACAGGGCCAGTAGGAGACTACATCTAGCAGTAAATCAATATATTACATACTTTCACACCCAGAAGGAGATGGAGGTGTTCATCATTCCTCAGGTGCTGGCACAGTCATGCTGGTACAGTTCCAATAGCATTATGTGACAGTGGGTCAGGCTGGCCTTAGAAAATTATTTCCACTCATCTCCTTTTTGTCTAAGGATGAGATCACATACCTCCCCAAGGACTGTGTATTTGGTAATCTGAACACTATGTGCTGAAGTGTTGGCAGAGGAGGTTTAATTGTTAACATAAGTCATTTCTGGGTGGTAGATTCCAGTTGGGTGGGGCCGAGCATTTCTGGGCAGCACTAGAGGGGTAGACAGTTATTCCTCTGTATGAACTTCCTGAAAAAGTTTCTGCATGTGAAAGTCTCTCAGCAGGGGCATCTCTTAATGGTTTTCCCAGAATATAAGAGAAAACTAAAAAGTGTGGTATGATTAAACAACCCAGACCTAAGCCGATTTAGAGTAAATTGGCACCTGGGTCTATTGGGCTAAAATCAACTGATGAATTTACCTAAACTCACAAATGCTCTGCAGTGAGTTCCAACAGCAAGTTCCCAATGGTGTATTTCTGATGTTCAGTTCTGTGATCACAGGGCAGGCTCTGGAGGCAAGTCTAATCATAAAGAATCCAGCTTTCCTACAGAACAGGCACAAGTTATCTTCTAGTGGCAGTGTGGGTTTTCTTTGCTACAAATTTAGCTCTATGCCTAGCATTCTGCCTTCAACTCATATGCTCTGAGCCACTAATTATGCTAGGCTGCCAGTCTTAGATATCAGCCAGTTGACTGTCCAGCCAGTCCCACCTGAAAAGGATGGTAAGATTGTTTTTTGGCCTAACAGAGCCCTTTTGAGTCAAACAAACAAACAAACTTCCTTCTCAGAACTGATAGATTGCCAAAGTATGTTGCTGGCTGAGGCACTGTGGTAGGAAAGGTAAAACTGTATCAGGAACACTTGTCAGGATGAATTGTTGCTGTTTTGAGGTTGGAAGGCATCTAGTATAATCAACTCTTGCCACCAAGCAGCTGATTGATCTTGAAAGATGGCACAGTAACAGCGGCTTATGTTGTCGTCTCTTGTTGGTAGGCTAGACATTGAGCAGCAGCAGTACTAGATTAGTCTTGCTGGGAAGGAGCCCGTTATGTTGAGCCAACGCAAAGTCGCCATCTCAGCCACTGTGGTTACTGATCATGAGCTCATTGTCTACCCACTGGGGTGACCAAAAACAGAAACCAGATGCTATCTCCTGGTTAAGTCTTTGTTCCATATGGTTTAATGCCTCTTACGTAGTGGGTGCTCTCTGGTGAAAATTACTGTGCAATACAGAGATTTCACCCTTTGTTCCCACTTTTATAGGACCATCCACATACCTCTTTCCCAGATTTCCACATCCCCAATCATCAAGTCAGTACAGATTTCGGCCCTCAGTGAATATTGGCCAGGTAGAAGGATTATAGGATTCTTGAAAGCTTTTCTGCATTTCTATATGTGACACCCAGGAAACCGTGCACTTCTAAGTCCTCTCTGAAAAGCTAAAACAGATGGGGGTAGGAGGTTCTTATGAAAAGTAGCATTCAGAAAAGAAAGTTCTAGAGTTTGTGAGGGATGCACTGACACAAAAAAAGAGAAATAATATGATCAGGAAAAGGAGATTATTTATCAAGCCAAAGAAGTGAAAGAAGTAGAGTGGTAGAATAGGCACTAAAGGTTGGTAATCAGGAAAATTGTGAGGATATTACAGAGTAGACTAGTTCTAGAAACTAAGACCTTAACCTAGATACCCCTCATCACAAATAGCTGGAGTTTTTTACATAAGGGTTTGCTTACATTTCACTAATACCAGGAAACTAGTGTAACTCAGATTGGAAGATAAAAATTATACATTTTAATTGTACATTTATCTAACAATTTATAATTATGTATATGTATGGTATTATTGATGTGGATCAAGATAATTCACTACATTCCATCTTTTTATAAAAAAGGTGCCATAAACTTTTTCCTGTATTTGGATGCCTGTTTGATCCTGTTTTTATAGATTTCTAAGTTAGTTTTTCACCAGGAAATAAAAATTGACTTAGAGTATACAGTTAACAATAGGACATCCTCTTTAAATGTCTTTGCCTGTACCTCTTTTTTTACAATGGTAACAATAAAATGAACACGCATATAATAATTGTTTACCTTCTGTGGCCTTTGGAGTCGTTTTACCTGGGTTCCATTCCAGCTCTACCATTATTAGCTGTGTGTCTTTGAGCCAGTTATGTAATCTCTATAAGCTGCAATCTTCTCAACAGTCAAATAGAAATATATTAGCCATTTCAACTGTAATAAGGATTAAATGAAATAATCTATGAAAAGCACTTAGGCCCAGGGCTTCCAGAGGCATGGAGGTGGACTGGGCTGGGCAGGCCAAGCGAGGAGGCATCTCCATTGGAGCAGGCCATGCCCGAAGGCCACCAACTGCCCACCTGCCTCAGGCAGGCCTGTCAGCCACCCCTCCCCTCCCTGCGCCCAGTCCCTGGCAGGGCCAGAGAGGCCACCACCTGGTGGGAGTCTGGAGAAGATGAGGCAGGAGAATAGGGTCTAGAGACAGGGAGTCTAAGGCCAACCTGCCTCTGACTTCTTGGAATTCAACCTAAAGGAAAACTTCAACCTCTGATTGGTCATGAGCTAAGTCTTTACTTCAGCCTCTGATTCGTATTTTTGGGCCAAGTCTTCACTTCAGGGTTGGTCATGGGCTGTCTTCATTTGCATAGGGTGTAACCAATTGGAAACCTCTAAAGGGTGTTATCAAGTTCTTTTAGTTAATAACCCCAGGGAACATTATACTCAGACCTCTTGAGCCACTTGCTTGAGCCCGCTTCACTCTGTGGAGTGTCCTTTCACTTCAGTAAATCTATGTTGCTGCCATCCATTGCTTTATTTGAGCATTTTGTTCAAGTCTTTGTTCAATATACCAAGAACCTGGACAACTCGCAGTCAAGACTTCCCATCCGGTAACAAAGGGAAGCCAAGAAGCACTTCCTGGGGGAGAGCTCATAATGTTCCTGAGGGAAGCCACGACAAGATGGTGGCTCTGAGGGGGAGACAGGGACCAAGTGACTCAGCTCATCGCCAGGGGGCAGGATGCTGCCTTCTAATTCGACCATCCCGCCCTCGGCCCTCACTGTCATGGTGGCTTTCACCACGGTAGTCCTGCTACCTACATAGATTGTGGTATCCGAGGGAGGAGGATCCTGGGAATCCCTGGAGCCTGCCTTCTTGGAAAGAGCCGGGCCCGAGCACAGGAACACATTTTAGATGTGCCTGCAGGGAGCAGGATTCCTCGGTAGGCACTCATCCTTACCCGGAAGCTTCAGGCTCTTGGTTTTGAGTGTTTTCACACCTGTGACAGATGACATGGCCAGTCACACTGTATGGAGAAACTTAACGGAAAGGAATCCTGATCCAGATTCCAAGAGAGGTTCTTGGATCTTGCACAAGAAAGAATTAGAGGCAAATCCATAGTGTAAAGTGAAAGCAAGTTTATTAAGAAAATAAAGGAATAAAAGAATGGCCACTCCATCAGCAGAGCAGCCCCCAGGGGTGCTGACTGGCTTTTTTTTTTTTTTTTTTTTTTTTTGCTTATTTCTGGATTATATGCTAAAGGAGTGGATTATTCATGAGTTTTCTGGGGAAGGGGTAGGCAATTCCTGGAAATGAGGGTTCCTTCCGTTTTAAGACTATACAGGTAATTTCCTGATGTTACCATGGCATTTGTAAACTGTCTTGGTGCTGATAGAAGTGTCTTTTAATATGCTAATACATTATAATTAGCATATAATGAACAGTGAGGATAACCAGAGGTTACTTTTGTTGCCATCTCAAGTTTTGGTGGGTTTTGCCCCATTTCTTTACTGCATCCTTTTATTGACAAAGTCTCTGTGACCTGTACCTTGTGTCAGCCTATTTCATTCTGTGACTAAGAATGTCTAACCTCCTGGGAATGCAGCCCAGTAGGTCTCAGCCTTATTTTACCCAGCCTGTATTCAAGATGGAGTTGCTCTTGTTCAGATGCCTCTGACCAAAACCTCTGTAGGGGAGCAGGACTCAGCAGACAGGCTGTGGCCCAGACAGCAGCTGCCGAGCTGATGGAGCCTGCACCCACCCAATTTGGCCAAAGAAGCCCCCATACTCTCCATGAAAAAGATTTCCAGAAGCTGCTGTGTCAATAACAGTCTCAAAACAAAAGCAAAACCACCAACACTGAAGATCATTCTAGAGTCTGATTTGAAAACTAGGGTCACATTCTGCAGGGACTTTCAAGTGGCAAAAAAATCACCCTAATAACCAGATCTACAGTCTCATCCATCACACCAGGGAAAATGCTCCATTCGCCGTTCCTTAGCTTCTGGTTCTGGTTTCTGAGTTCTCTCTATATTGGAGGGGTTTTAAAGCTAGAGGGACCTTTGCCCACTTACTCATTCACAGGTCTGAATATGGAGGTCAAGAGGGGAAGTGACATGTCCTAAGTCAGAGTAGATAAGAAAATAAGCCGTTGACTGAGCCTTAGTGTATACTGGGCACTGGCTAGCTACTGGGGATATGGAGATGAAGAAAACATAGTCCCTTTTACAAAGAGCTCCATCTAGTAAGGTAGAAAGATTGTTTTTCTTTTTTTTATTATTTTTTTTTTAGATGGAGTCTTGCTCTGTTGCCAGGGTGGAGTACAGTGGTGCCATCTTGACTCACTGCAACCCCCACCTCCCAGGTTCAAGTGATTCACCTGCCTTAGCCTCTCAAGTAGCTGGGACTACAGGTGTGCGCCACCACGCCCAGCTAATTTTTGTATTTTTATTAGAGACGAGGTTTCACCATGTTGACCAGGATGGTCTCGATCTCTTGACCTTGTGATCTGCCTGCCTCAGCCTCCCAAAGTGCTGGAATTACAGGCATGAGCCACCATGCCCAGCTGGTAGACAGACTCTTTGTAGGCAGGACCAGGCTTCCCTGAAGCAGAAGGAAACTTGAAATTAGGATAATGAGCCTCACCAGGGGTGGCCACCACACTACCCCGAGATGATTATGTGTGGACACAGGGCTATGACATAGCCCTGCTTTGACCTTGTAGCTGTGCTGTAGGGCTAGATGGGGCCTGGAGTGGCCTGAGCTAGGGGCTGCCATGAGCTCTTTCCACTCCTCCAAGGCATTGCATAAGTAATGTCACTTTCTATTTGTACAGCAAAATCAAGAATACAGTTTTCTGTAATACCAGGTGCCTCCCCTACCCCCAGCTCAGTGAGTGGTCTACCTGGTCGATAGGCCCTTGTTTGTGTTAGACACAGAACACTAGTGGTAAGCTCTGGCCCACAGGCCACTGGCAAATGGAAGCAGAGCTGCAGAGCCCTCAGGAACCACGGAGCACCTCTGTCTGCCACACAATGCCCACCCAGCTTCTGCTGGCCCACCTGTGGGCAGTAGTAATTAGTGATGTGCAGCCTAGGACTAGTGCCAGGGAACCTATGGACACTCTGGGTGATCGGACATGTGCTGCTGTGGTGGCCTTTATGATCAGGAGATGACATGCAGTGAGAAGAAGGGAAGAGACGGCCCAGGGGGTTCAGACCAGGGTGAGGTCCACAGAAAGGCCAGGGCCAAGATGTGGTCAGCACCCCATGCCGGTGGGGGCCTCGTATCACCCATGCTGGAGGTCAGTCCTTGACTGCTCCAAAACCTCTGCTTGAGGGATTCTAAATGAAATGAGCAGGCCTTCCCTTCAGGACATGACTGAGTGATATGGTTTGGCTCTGTGTTCCCACCCAAATCTCATCTTGAATTGTAATAATTCCACATGTCAAGGGCGAGACCAGGTGGAGGTCATTGATTATGGGGGCTGTTTCCCTCATGCTGTTCTCATGATAGCGAGTTCTTACAAGATCTGATGGCTTTATAAGTGTCTGGCATTTCACCTGCTTGGTCTCATTCTCTCTCCTGCCGTTTTGTGAAGAGGTGCCTTCCACCATGATTGTAAGTTTCCTGAGGCCTCCCCAGCCATGCAGAACCATGAGTCAATTAAACCTCTTTTCTTTATAAATTACCCAGTGTCGGGTATTTCTTCATAGCAGCATGAGAACAAACTAAAACAGTGAGCTTCTGAGAAAAGCATGAAAAAACAGGCCTCCTGAACTTCCCCAAGTGACTGATGCAAATCACATCCCTCACACTTCACAGCACGCTGGAGATCTTTAAGGACAAACTGCAGATGATCTGAATGACAGCACTGACCATCAGCAACCTGCACAACTGCCCAGCCAAGAAATTGCAAGATGGAAGCAACACTTGCAGGCAAAGAAGGAGAAGAAGGAAAGGCTGGAGCAGACCAAGGCAAGAATGAAACAGCCCATGAATACTGGAGTGAGACAACTGACCTCCCTGGCCCACACCGTGCTGAGCGCCCTGTATCTGCTCAAGGGTGGTAAGAGACTACGTGGAGGACGGGGACTTGGCAGTGAATGGGGATCAGCGAAGGACATAGTGGGTCCCCCAGCGTCCCGGCCACAAGTTCCTCTGAAGACTGTGGATGACAATGGTAGCATAGGTGCATCCTTCTTATTTCCTGAGGGGTAGTTGGAGAAGCAGAATGCAATTGTGGGAAGAAATCCAAAGAAGGAAAGAATTCACAGGACAAGTCCAAAGTCTGATCGGCAAGCAGGCCTTTCCATTTTTTTCATGGAGTCTTGCTCTGCCACCCAGCTTGGAATGCAGTGGCACGATCTTGGCTCACTTCAACCTCTGCCTCCTGGGTTCAAGTGATTCTCCTTCCTCAGCCTCCCGAGTAGCTGGGATTACAGGCATGTGCCACCATGCCAGCTAATTTTTGTATTTTTAGTAGAGACGGGGTTTCGCCATGTTGGCCAGGCTGGTCTCAAACTTCTGAGCTCAAGTGATCTACCTGCCTCGGCCTCCCAAAGTGCTGGGATTACAGGTGTGAGCCACCACGCCAGGGAGCAGGCCTTTCTGCGGGGTGCCAGGGCACAGCCTGAGGGGGAGTTCCTGAAGCTGTAGCTGACCCTCCCCACTCTATCTGAACTGCATGGAGAACACATGATGGGGCCTCAGCAGCAGTCCATGGAGGAGGACACCTACTGCCTGGACCCCGACCAGAGACTTCACAAGGCACCTGAAAACTTGAACTGCTTATATCACACTGCTACAAGTTGTTCCAAGAACTGGCCCAAGAATTGAAGAAAGACACTTCCAGTTTTCATAACAAGACCCTCTTCCATGAGAAAACACCTCAGGAAAGCTGGGTGACTGCCATGTCCACTGAGAGAGCACTCTGGGCACTCTGGGAAAAAAAATGACCACAACAGGCAGAAGCCAGCTGACTGTGAGGCCAAGTTCCTGCCCCCACAGGGGCCAGGAAGTGCCAAAGGAACCTGGAAGTGCCAGGGCTCCCAGGAGGGAGGCAGGTCACGATGTGAGGGCTTGGGTCCAAAGCACCAGCGGGTTTGGTTCTGTTTTCCCTGTAGCCAGGTTCTGAATGCCCACAGCCCCAGCAGAACATCAGCCAGTGCTGCTCCTCTGAAAGCGCTTTTGATTGGTCTCTTGTTAGTTGAGCTACTATTCATTAGTTGATGCTGAAATTGCCCTTATTGAAGTTTGATAGACAGTGTTAGGTTTGTACAATACCGTTTTTCAAATAAAGATAGCTTACTATGAAAAAAAGAAAAGCACTTAGTACAACACATGATATATTGTTAGCGTTCAATAAATATTGTGATTATTGCCATTACTTAAAAAGTACACATCAGCTTGGTGCAGTGGCTCACGCCTGTAATCCCAGCACTTTGGGAGGCTGAGGCAGGTGGACCACCTGCCTGACCAGGCTGAGGTTAGGAGTTCGAGACCAGCCTGGCTAACATGGTGAAACCATGTCTCTACTGAAAATACAAAAAGTTAGCCTGGCATGGTGGCAGGTGCCTGTAATCCCAGCTACTTGGGAGCCTAAGGCAAGAGAATCGCTTGAACCTGGGAAGCAGAGGTTGCAGTGAGCCAAGATCACGCCATTGCACTCCAGCCTGGGTGACAGAGTGAGACTCTGTCTGGAAAAAAAAAAAGTACACATCATAGAATTATGAAATCACAGAATGTTAGGTATACAAGGCATTTGCTAGTGAATACATTGATGGTCATTTCTTATTTTGTTTAGAACATGAATACATATAAAATTTTACTATTTACATTTTCAGGAATCCTTAAACACATTACTTAAACAGCTAGAAAAAGAAAAGAGGACTCTTGAAAGTCAAGTGAAATACTATGCACTTAAACTGGAACAAGAATCAAAGGTTTGTTTTTACTCTATATACTTAGCAATTCCTTTGAAACTGTCATTATTTCTAATGTTATCTACAAACCTACTCTATAATTATCACAAAATGCTTACAAAACTATTTCCTATACTATAGAGACATACACCTTAACTTAGTCTTGCTAGTATTGCTAATCTTCTCATATGCTGGACCCTTTACTTTTGTATCTTCACATAGGCTTACCAGAAGATCAGCAATGAACGCCGTACATACCTAGCTGAAATGTCTCAGGTAACTCTTTTTTATTTCCAAATTCTAAGTGTTTCTTCTTACTATAAATTACATTTTTCACTTTTCTAGGTTTTGTTTTGGTTTGGGAGAGAAGCAGATGTTGGAATTAAGTTTCTAAATATGGAGGGTAGACAAGAAAATACACAACTTGTATAAAAGATAAAAAGGGCTGGGTGTGGTGGCTCAAGCCTCTAATCCCAGCACTTTGGGAAGCCGAGGCGGTCGGATCATGAGGTCAGGCGTTTGAGACCAGCCTGACCAACATAGTGAAACCCTGTCTCTACAAGAAATGCCAAAAATTAGCTGGGCCTGGTGGTGAGCACCTGTAGTCCCAGCTACTTGGAGGTGAGGCAGGAGAATAGCTTGAACCTGAGAGGCGGAGGTTGCAGTGAGCCGAGATCATACCACTGCACTCCAGCCTGGATGACAGAGCAAGACTCAATCTCAAAAAAAAAAAAAAAGTAAAAAGGACATAACAGTTTTCCAAATTAAGAGATTATTTTTCATATTTGCTTCCTTAATTATCCTTTTAGTTTCATCCCTAATCACTAGAATTCCAACTGGTAGCTGCTATCTCTGTACTATCATGAAATTCAAGGCACTTCACTTTATAATAATGCATGGTAAGGTCTGAGAGATCAGAATTGCTGTTGGTAGAAGTGCGTACTTATAAATACAGGACAGGGAGGTGATCAGTAAGTTATGAAAGATGTTGCATCTATTTTCAAGCTATTCATTTGCCTTTCAGTTTTATTTATGATATTGTTGGTATTGTAGAGTTTTTGTTTTGACCTTGTCAGAGCTATCTTTTATTTATGATTTCTAATGTTATAGTTAAAAAGACCATCTCAATGTTTCACAGCATTCACCACATCTTTTAGTATTTGTATAGCATAATATCTGACATTTAAATATGTAATCAGTATTAATCTTATTTTGGTAATGTTTTAAGATTAGGATGTAAACTCGGTTTTCAGTGTGTATTATCCAAATGGAAGTGTCCAAAGAGCAGTTGGATATATGACTCTCAGGAAACAAATAAAGATTTGAAAATTGTTAACATATAAAAAGTGAAGTAGGCCAGGCATGGTGGCTCACGCCTGTAATCACAGCACTTTGGGAGGGCGAGGCAGGTGGATCACGAGGTCAGGAGATCAAGACCATCCTGGCTAACACGGTGAAACCCCATCTCTACCGAAAATACAAAAAATTAGCCGTGCGTGGTGGCGGGCGCCTGTAGTCCCAGCTACTCGGGAGGCTGAGGCAGGAGAATGACGTAAACCCGGGAGGCGGAGCTTATAGTGAGCCGAGATCGCACCACTGCATCCAGCCTGGGCGAGAGAGTGACACTCTGTCTCAAAAAAAAAAAAAAAAAAAAAAAAAAAAAAAAAAAAATGAAGTCATTGAATGAATGAAATGCATTGGGAAGAATATACAGTGGGAAAAGAAAAAATAGTCTAGGATATAGCTGTGAGGAAGTTCAACAGTGACGATCAAGGGAAAAAGAGCCGAAAAGAGGGTTGGAGTCCTGAAGACACAACTACGTCTGACAAGGAGGTAGAGGATATTGAGGATGGGAGTAGCATGAAGAATAATCTGCTAGTCACTGATCCCGAATATCTAGAGGGATTAATGAAAGGATTGAGAGGAAGAGCATTAGGTTTGGGGATTAGAGCCAATAGGGGGATATTTAGAAAATTTTGAGAAAGGTCTATCATGGGTAAAGGGAAGTGTGTGTTGCGGTGTTGACTAAGGTAAACAAGAAGAAATTGAGACAAGATAGGATCAGCTCTTGCAGTCTCTTGTCTGTAAAATGGATGATTAGCTTAAACTTCATGGTCCTTGATACTGGGCTGGATGCATTGATTCCTCCTAGAACACAGGCACCCTTATGCCTTTCCTCAGACTATATGCTTGGAATGTGCTCCTTCTCATACATGCCAGTTCCACTTCCTTCAAGGTCTAGCACAAACACTACCTCTTTATGGGGCCATGACGTGATGAAAAGACCAGACTGTAGTGGGATTGCAAATCTGAATCTGAATCCCAGCTCTGCACTTGCTATTATGTGACCTTTCTGGGCCTTAATTTCCTTCCTCACCTGTGAAAAGAAAGTATCAGTATCTTGCAGGGGTTTTGTGAGTATGTAGAGAAATAATATATGTGCAGTGCTGGGTGAAGTTTCTGGCACATAGTAGGTTTTAAATTCCAGTAAATGGTGAATATCACTTTCCTATGTTTCTTTTCTGATTTTCCGAGCCCCTCTGTGACAGGGACACCAGAATTTCTGCTTGCCTTAGCCTTCCTCCTGGTCCCTTATTGCTGATACATCTGTTTGCTTCACTCAGCTGTAGGTTCCTCCCTGAGGTCAGGCAGGGTGACTCATGCTTTCTATTCCCTTTCACAAAGAGTGGCAAAAAGGAAATATGCAAAATTCTTTACTGAACTGAACATAAAATAGAAATTTATGTTCATAATATTAAGCCCAAGTTATTAAGAAAAAGGTGATATATAAAACATTGTTGAAGGATTCTTTTAAGGTTAAAAGTAAAGTCTTTTGTCCCCAAGGCATTCATTTACCTTTGTTTATCTGAAAAATTCACTTATGTGAAATAATCCTACTCTGACTCCACAGGATCACTGAACATACGATAAAAGCCTATTTTAACAGCTTCCCAGGAAGATGTTAATCCTGTCCCCAGTATAAATGTTAATAAGGATTTTCACTCTAGAGTGAATTGTTAATCTCTATAGTGAAGGACAGTTCTAACCATGTGGATACTATGGTGATTGGAAAGGTTAATGGATGATTTGCAGTTCTTCCCAGGCTGAATACATAAATAATTGATTCATTGGTAAATAACTAGAGCTATTTGCTGAGTGTGCTGTTTATCCTTCTGCTGCTGTCCTCTCTGTGGCTTTGTCTCACTCTTGATTCACTGTTTTGAATGAAACTGAGTTTCCCCCTCTTGGGAGTCTTCTGATATGCACAACGTAAGAACACTACGGACATTGCTTTTTAATACATAGGTACGTTACATTACTTAAAGTCAGGCAGAAAGACTGATTAGAGCTTTTTGCAACACATAATAAACTTAAGCTTTAGCTTCTATCCTCGTAAACATAGAATTTTAGCAATGGCTGTGAGAGGTTGAGGAATATAATGCTTTTAGCTCACAGATAAGGAATCTGAGGCTTTTCTGTTTCATTATCGGGAAGTTCTAATTGTTAAAATTGTTAAAATATCATATGATGCCTCTTATTCTCCTTTCCTGAAACTTCCTTAAAATCCATTGGTTTTAGTTACATCCTCTGAAGAATAAGAACAAGTCTACACTCTTCCTGCAAGATAGGTTTTCAAAGATTTGTAAATGCCTCTCAGTCTTCCCTTAGTTTTTTGTTTTGTTTTGTTTTCTAAGCTAAAATATTAAGTTACATTAGCCATTCCCATAACATAGGTTCCAGACTGCCCAGGTATTTCAGCTGCCTTTTTGGACAATTCTGTTATTGTTCATTTAAAAATGTGGCTCCCTAGGTTTAAATGTAGTACTTAGGTTTAAATTTAGTACTTTAGATATAATGTCAACAGCATAGTGACCAAAGTCTTAACTAACTCTGCCGCACCCATTTTTCTTCTCTGCTGCCTATCATTCTGAAATACAGATACAATAGTGTTGTTTCCTGTTGAAAACCTTCAGTTTGCATTACCCAGAGGATCACAGCAAAGCTCTGTGGTGTGGTCTCTATGGGGTCCTCTCCAACTTGGCTGTACCTGTCTCTGCAACCTTGTCCCTGCTAATATCCTAGACTGCCGTTAGACCAAATGCTATGTGCAGTTTCTGGATATATCTACTGCGTTATACTTGAGGTCCTTACTGTTCCTTCTACCTAGAATATCCTTTCCTTAGTTCTTAATTGGCTACTCTTCCATGTGGAGCCCCCCAAACCCTCAATTAACTACATCTCCTGTATGCTTACAAAGCACCTGTGCACATCTCTATCAAGGCATTTAATTATAGTCACCTATTTATTTTGTTGTTTCCCCAATAGAACTAGGACCCGTTTGTCTTTGTACCTAAGTGCTTAATGTAGTGGCAGCATATAGTAGATGCTCCATAACATTAGCTGAAGGAATGAATGAATTCTATTTTCTGTTCCAATATACCCAAACCTGTCACTCATATCAAATGATCTAATATCTTAGCTCACACACAAAAAGCTTCTCTTACATATGCTGCAGAAAAACCAGGTTATGGGAGAGTTAATTGAGAATTGACTATCTCTCTTATTTCTGAAATCAATTATGAACTAAGAGGATAAACACTCAAATTTTTGTATTTCAGGGTTCTGGTTTACATCAAGTTTCTAAAAGGCAACAGATGGATCAACTGCCTAGGATGCAAGAGAATCTAGTGAAAACGTAAGTCTAGCTACATATTTTCTTTCTAATTAATTACATTTGCACATAAATGCCACTGACAAAACAGGTGTCCACTATATTTTGGAAGCAGAACGTCTAGGTTTTATAGCAACAATATAAAATTGCAGATGGTAAGAGAACTTAAAGAAGTTGTGATCTGTTCCACTATTTATACACATTTTTTTTTAGATCTCAGATACATTTTTGGTCCTCAAGCACAATAATATATTAGTTTTTAAACTAAAATAATATGTACCTAGGAGAGCTTAAAACTACACCATTAACAATGACATAAACATAGTCATACCTTGGAGATATTATGGGTTTGGTTCCGGACCACTGTAATGAAGCTAGTATCACAATGAAGTGAGTTATACAAATTTTGGGGTTTCTCAGTATATATAAAAGTTATTTTTATACTATTATACCATTACTGTAGTCTATTAAGTGTGCATTAGCATTATGTCTAAAAACAATGTAAATATCTTAATTTTAAAAGATTCTATGCTGAAAAATGCTATTGATCATCTGAGCCTTCAGTGAGTTATAATCTCTTTGCTGGTGGAGGGTCTTGCCTTGATGTTGATGGCTCCTGATGAATCAGAGTGGTGGTTGCTGAAAGCTGAAGTGCCTGTGGCAAATTCTGAAAAGAGGGCAACAACGAAGTTGGATGCACCGATTGACTCTTTTATGGAAGATGTCTCTGTCATTTGTGTTGTGGTTTGATAGCGTTTTACCTACAGCGGAACTTCTTTCCAAATTGGCATAATCCTTTCAAAGTCTGCTGCCGCTTTATCGACCAAGTCCATAGAATATTCTAAATCCTTTGCTGTCATTTCAAAAATGACATCACAGCATCTTTACCAGGAGCAGATTTCATCTCAAGAGACCACTTTCTTTGCTCATTTGTAAGAAGCAACTCCTCATCCATTCAAATTTTATTGTCAGATTGCAGCAAGTCAGTCACCTCTTCAGGCTCTACTTCAAATTCTAGTTCTCTTGCTATTTCCAAAACATCTACCGTTACTTCCTCCACTGAAGTCTTGCACCCTTCATAGTCATCTGTGAGGGTTGGAATCAACTTCTTCCAAACTTCTTTTAATGTTGACATTTTTCTACCTCCTCCCATAAATAACAAATGTTCTTAGTGGCATCTAGAATGATGAATCCTTTCCAGAAGGTTTTCTTCCAGACCCGTCAGAGGAATCACTATCTGTGGCAGATATAACCTTATGAAATGTATTTCTTAAATAATAAGACTTGAAAGTTAAAATTACTCCTTGATAAGTGGGCAGCAGAATAGATGTTATGTTAACAGGCATTTAAGCAGCATTTATCTTCTTGTGTATCTCCCACAGAGTTCTTGGATGTAACCAGGTACATTATCAAAGAGTTATAATATTTTGAAAGGAATCTTATTTTCTAAGCAGTAGGTCTCAACACTGGGCTTAAAATATTCAATAAACCATGCTGTAAACTCTAAACTCTTGTGCTGTCATCTGGGCTTTGTTGTTTCATTTACAGAGTACAGGAATATTAGGTTTAGCATAATTCCTAGGATTTTCAGAATGGTAAATGAGCATTAGCTTCAACATAAAGTCACCGGCTGCATTAGACAAGTCAACCTGTTTTTTTTGATGCTTCGAAGCCAGGCATTGTCTTCTCCTCTCTAGCTAGGAATGTCTAGGTGACAAGGTTTTCACAGTTTCCTCCACATTTTATTTTTAAAGTCACATGGACTGTGGGTCTGAGATAGGGGGATTTCCAGAATCTTCAGAGGTTTGATAATAATGGAGAAGGCCAGAATTTCCCATTTTTCTCAGCTGGCATCGTTTTCCTACAGAAGGTTGTTTTGTGTACATTGAAAATCTGTTGGTTAGTGTAATTGCCTTCATCGATGATCTTAGCTAGTTCTGGGTAACTTGCTGCAGCACATAAGACATACTTAATTCCTCCAGCAAAAAATTGCAGCAACAGGTATGACATCAACACTTGCTACTTCACTTGGTACTTTTATGTTATGGAGGGGGCTTCTTTCCTTAAGCCTCATGAACCATCCTCTGCTGGCTTCTAGCTTTTCTTCTGCAGCTGTCTCACTTCTTTCAGCCTTCATAGAGTTGAAGGGATTTAGGGCCTTCCTCTTGATTAGGTTTTGGCTTAAGAGAATATTGTGGCTTCTTTGGTCTTCTATCCAGACCACTCACATTTTCTCCATGTCAGCAAAAGGCTGTTTTGCTTCCTTATCATTTGTGTGTTCACTAACGTGGTGCTTTTAATTTCTTTTAAGAATCTTCCCTTTGCATTTACACTTTGGCTTAACTGTTTGGCACAAGAGGCCTAGCTTTCAGCCCATCTCAGCTTTCAACATACCTTCCTCACTAAATGACTAAGCTTATCATTTCTAGCCAAATTAAAGTGAGAGATGTGCAACTCTTCTTTTACTTCAGCACCATAGTAGGGCTATTAATTGGCCTAATTTCAATATTGCTGTGTCTTAGTGAATAGAGAAGCCTAAAGAGAGGGAGAGAGACCCGGGAATGGCTGGTTGGTAGAGCAGTCAGAACATACATACCTTTATTAAACAGTTTGCTGTTTTATATGGGCATGGTTTATGGCTCCCCAAAACAATTACGGTAGTAACATCAAAGATCAGTGATCACCATAACAGATATAGTAATAATTTAAAAGTTTGAAATATTGTGAGAATTACCAAAATATGACACAGGTATGAAATGAACATATGCTATTGGAAAAATGGTGCTGATCGACTTGCTGAACAGAGGGTTGCCACAAATCTTCAATTTGTAAGAAAATGCAGTATCTTTGAAGCACAATAAAGTGAAGCATAATAAGACAAGGCATGCCTTTTTAGTCAGGAAATATGTTCACTGGAGTGGACACTAAAATAAACGTAGATGCCAGTGCAGTTTAAACTGTTTTCCTATGTAAATAAAACCAATTTAAGATAGATAAAGAACAGAGGGCCTGGTGCAGTGGCTCATGCCTGTCGTACAACATTTTGGGAGGCTGAGGCGGGAGGATTGCTTGAGGCCTCAAGTTCAAGACCAACTTGGGAAACATTGCAAGACTCTGTCTCTACAAAAATTAGAAAAATTGACTGGGTGTGATGGTGTGCACTGTAGTCCCAGCTGCCTGGGAGGCTGAGACGGAGGATCACCTGAGCCCAGGAGTTCAAGGCTGCAGTGAGCCACGATTGCACCACTGCAATCCAGCCTGGTTGACAGAGCAAGACACTGTCTCTTAAGAAAAAAAACCAGGAAAATATTTTGTGAGTTTAGAAAGTTATATCTACATGCAATTTTCCCTGGTCCTAAATACAGAAGAATTACTCAGGTAATCCTTGTCTGAGTAACTTTATCCTATGTAGGGGAAAACATTAATATGTAACTTAACACTATAAAAAATTAAGCCAAGATGTGAATCAGCTATAAGTCAGAATCCTTTTTAAATATAGGTCAAGGTAAGAGCCACTCAAGTATAGCAAATTTCCTTGGTGGAGATTAATGAGGTAGCAACATTTTGTCCAATAACCACTGTGTCCGAGTCCCCAAGACCACTCCCATCCATATTCAATGGTTCACTAGAAGAATTCATATACTGTCAGAGTCCCCAAGACCACGCCCACATTCAGTGATGCGCTAGAAGAATTCATAAGGATTGGCATATATTTGTACTTATGGCTAATATATATTTCTTTCCTTCCTTCCTTCCTTCCTTTTTTCCTTCCTTCCTTCCTTCCTTCCTTCCTTCCTTCCTTCCTTCCTTCCTTCCTTCCTTCCTTCCTTCCTTCCTTCTTTCCTTCCTTCCTTCCATCCTTAGCTAAGGAAAACAAAGCAAAATCAACCAAGGGATAAAGCTCATGGGATGAATTCTCAGAAAATTAGGCTCAAGCTTCCAAAAGTTTTCTCCAAGTTAGGGCCACATAAGACATACATAATTCCTCCAGCAAAAAATTACAACAACAAGTATGACAGTACTTGAAGTTTTATCTACCAGAGAAGCTCATTAGATACTTAGCACCTAATGTTTCTACTGGGAGCAGATCACATAGGCTTCGTCTGCCTGGCGTGCACCAAAATTCCAGACTCCCAGAAAGAAAGCAGGTGTTCAGTATAAACCACATGTTTGTACAGACAGCATAGGCATAGTGAATCATTCTTTTCATTTGGGAAAAGGTTTATATCAGTGTAGGGAACTGTTTACCAGTAAGTTTCCAGATACCAGCCAAGGGCCAACCTTTTCTGTTCTTTTTATTAATATATATTCTTTTTCTTCTTCTGTTGTTTCCTTTTCTGTTATTTTTATATTGCTATTGTAATTCAGTAAATCAATCCACTAATGAGTTGCATTCTGCAGTTTGGAAAACATTGCTCTAAAAGACATCTAGGAGATTAAATATCTTTTACCAGTAAAGTACCTCAGCTTCATCATTAGTGTCATTAGTCAGTTATTATTAAGACATTAGTGTCATCATGTTAGTTAGATCTTTTAGAAATGGGCCATATTTTGGAAGCTACTCAAAACATCCTTAATGTAATAGAAAATCATTTCATACTATAAGTAATATCTATAATGAGCTATATTAATTAAATATAATAATTGAATGATTGTGATTAATTCCATATTTCACCAGAAGAAATCATTTTTTAAACATGATTAATAAACTAAAGAAAATTTTAACAGGAAATAAATTATTCCCAAAGCACATTTTAAAAAGTTATTTTATTGAGATATTATTCATATACCAAAAAAAATATCCTTTTAGCCTACAACTCTGTATCCTTAGCACTTCAAAAGGCCAAGGCAGGACAATCACTTGAGCCCAGGAGTTGAGCTGCAGTGAGCTATATTCGTGCCACTTCATTGCAGCTTGGGCAACAGAGCCAGACCTCATTAAAAATTTTTTTTTAAATAAAAATAATAAAGTGTACAACTCAATGATTTTTAGTATGTTCATGGGGTCATGCAAGCATCACTGCTAACGGATTCCAGAACATTTTCATCACCCCAGAAAGAAAGCCTATATGAATGAGCAGTTAGTTCCCAAACCCCCTTCCACTAACCCCTGGCAATTACTAATCTGCTTTCTGTCTTTATGGTTTTCTCTGGTTTTGTTATTTCATATACAGTCAGTCACATGTCCCTTAATGATGGGGACATGTTGTGAGAAGTGTGTCATACGGCAATTTTGTCATTGTGCAAACATCATAGAGTGTTCTTACAAAAACCTAGATGGTAGAGCCTACTACACACCTAGCTCTATGGTATAGCCTATTGCTCCTAAGTTACAAACCTGTACAGCATATTACTGTACTGAACACTCTGATAATTGTAACACAATGGTAAGTATTTGTGTATCTAAACATAGAAAAGGTATAGTACAAATACAGTATTATCTTACAGGAATACTGTCATATATGCAGTCCATTGCTGACTGAAATGTTATGTGACACATTTCCAACTGTAAATGGGAGCATACACAATATGTGAACTTGTGTGTTTAACTTATGCCACTTAGTATAACATTTTCAAGGTTCATCCACGTTGGAACATATGCGAGTTCTTTATTCCTTTTTGTGGTGGAGTAATATTCCAGTTTTTGGATATACCACATTTTATTTACCAAATCATCAGCTGATAGATATTTACATGTTTATACCTCTTCACTCTTTTGAATAATGCTACTATGAACATCCCTGTACAAGTTTTGTGTGTAAATGTTTTTAATTCTCTTTGGTGCATGTCTAAAAGTGGAATTGCTGCGTTAATTCCATTCTGTTTATCTTTTCAAGGAACTGCCAAGCTGTTTTCTGTAGTGGCTGTACCATTTTATATTTCTGTCAGCAATGTATCAGGGTTCCAGTTTCTCCACATCCTTGTCAACATGTTGTCCTTTATTTAAAAGAAATTTAACCATCCTAGTGGATGTGAAGTGGTATCTTACTGTGGTTTTGATTTGCACTTTCCTAATGACTAATGATGTTGAACATCTTTTCTTGTACTTGTTGGCCATTTCTATACAGATAGCCTTCCATATGCATGAATTCTGCATCCATGAATTCAACCAACTGTGGATCAAAAAAATTGGGGAAAAAACAATAATAATAATAATAATAATACAATAATAATAAATAATTTTTAAGAACCCAATACAGTATAACATCTATTTATGTAGCATCTACTTTTGTATTATGTATAAGTAATCTAGAGATGAGTTAAAGTATACTGGATTATGTGTGTACATTATATAGAAATATGACACCATTTTATGTAAGGGACTTGAGCATCTGTGAATCTTGGTATCCATGGGGGTCCTGGAACCAATCACCCGTGGATATAGAGGGACAACTGTATCTTCTTTGGAGAAATGTCTATTCAAGTCCTTTGCCTATTATTAAATTGGCTTGTTTGTCTCTGTTACATTGCATTGAGAGCATTTTATATTCTAGGTCTGAGAGCTTATCAGATAAAAGATTTACAATTTTTTTTCCCCATTCTATGGATGGTCTTTTTACTTTCTTGATGATATCTTTAGAAACCCAAAAGTTCTCTATTTTGATAAAGACCATCATCTACTTTTTCTTGGTTACTTGTGTTTTAGGTGTCATATATAAGAAGTCATTGCCTAACCTATGTTTTCTTCTAAGAGTTTTATAGTTTTAGCTCCCTTTTCACCCATTTTGAGTTCATTTTTGTATATGATATGAGATAGGCATCCAATTTCACTCTTTTGCCTGTATTTATTCAGTTGTCCTAGCACCATAGGTTGAAGACACTATACTTCACCAATTAAGTGGTCTTGGCACTCTTGTAAAAAAACAATTGACCATAACATATGGGTTTACTGTTAGACTCCCAGTTGTATTTCATTGATCTATAACCCTATCCTTATGCCAATACCATACTGTCTGGATGACTAACTTTTTAGTGAGTTTAAAATCAAGAAGTGTGAGTACTCAAATTTTATTGTTCTTTTTCAAGATTGTTTTGGTTATTCAGAGTCCCTTTAATTTCCATGTGGATTTAGGATCCACTTGTCAGTTTCTTCACAAAATATAGCTGGTGTTTTGATGAAGAGTGTGTGTTGAATTTGTAGATCACTTTGGGTAGTATTGCCATCTTAACAATATTAAGTCTTCTAATCCAAGAACATGAATTTCTTTCTATTTATTTAGATCTTCTTTAATTTCTTTCATAGATAGTTTATAGATTTTAGTGTACAAATCTTACAATTCTGTGGCTAAATTTATTCCTAATGCTGTATTCTTTTTGATGCAGTTTGAAATAGAATTATGTTTTAAATTTCATTTTAGGACTATATATTGCATTGTCTAGAAATACAGTTGATTTTTGCATATTGATCTTAAATCCAGAAACCCTGGATCTCATAAATGCATGCGTGTGTCTGTGTCTGTATGTGTATGTGTATGTGTATGCCTTAGTATTTTCTGTACATAAGAACATGTCACCTAAATAGAGATCATTTTACTCCGTTTTTTCTTCTTCTTTTTCTTCTTTTTTACTCCTTTTTTTTCTTCTAATTTGGATGCCTTTTATCTATTTTTCTTGCCTAATTCTATACAATGTTGAATAGAAGTGGTAATAGTGAACATCCTTAACTTGTTCCTTATCTTAGAGAGAAAGCTTTTGGTTTTTACATTAAATATAATGTTGGCTGTAAATTTTGTTCATAGATTTTCTTTATTAGGTTTAGTGCTTAGAGATAAATTTATAGCTGTAAATATATTTTTAAAGGAATCATTTCAAATAAAAAATCAAATCTTCTACCTTAAGAAACTTGAAAAAGAGGAGCAAACCAAACCCCAAACAAGCAGAAACAAGAAAATAAGAGTAATATTTGCCTCATAAAATAAGTAGGAAGGTGTTCTCTCCTATTTCATTTTTATGAAGTGTGCACGAAGGATTGGTTTTACATGTGTATGTTTGGTAGAATTTACCAGTGAAGCCATCTGGTCTTGGTCTCAGTGGTTGCCCTGGGAATTACAATTAGGATATTAATTTATAACAATCTACTTTAGGTTCAAATCAACTTAATTTCAGTAGTGTACCAAAAGATCTTTCCTATGTAGCTCCATTCCCTCCACCTTACTTTGTGCTGTTATTGTCATACAAATTACAACTTTATACATTTTGTTTCCATCAACAGATTTATAATTATTGCTCCTGCAGTTATTTTCTTAATCAGTTAGGAGATTCAAAAAGAATTACAAACAAAAACCACATTTATCCTATTTTTATGTTTACCTATGTAGTTACCTTTACTAGTTTTCTTTATTTTTTCATGTGAATTTACACTACTATCAAATGTCCTTTTATTTCAACACAAAAATCTCTACTATTTTTTATAGGGCAGGTTCACCGATGATTAATTCCTTCTGTTTTTCCTTATCTGGAAATGTCTTAATTTTTCTTTTATTTTAGAAGGATAGTGTTGTTGCACATAGGATTCTTAGCTGAAAGTCTTTTTCCTTTAGCACTTTGAATATTTCATCTCACTGCCTTCAGGCCTTCATAGTTTCTGATGAGAAATCAGTTGTTACTCCTATTGAAGATCCCTTATACAGACTGAGTTGCTTCATTCTAGCTGCTTTCAAGATTCCCTCTTTGTGTTGGCTTTTGATAGTTTGATTATGATGTGTCTGGATATTCATCTTGGAATTTGTTAGCTTTCTTAAATTTGTAGATAAATATTTTTAATGAAATTTGGGAAATTTTTAGCTATTATTTTTCAAATAATCTATCTGTCCTTTACTCTTTACCCTCTCCTTCTGGGACACTCATTATACATATGTTGGTATAGTTGATGGTGTTTTACAGGTCTCTGAGACTGTTCAGTTTTCTTTAGTGGGGGCCATAGGCTCTTGCCCCTAAAGTTTACTAAAAATCACAGACATGAATCAGATTTATTAATAGGAGAAAAGGCACACAAATTTATTTAATATGTATACATGCTTCAGAATGAAGACCCAACTTCCCAATGAGTTATAGAAGCTTATATACCATTTTGAAGTTACAGAAAGAGTAGGGGCTTAGATTCTGATTTTAAAAAAGGTTATAGGAGCAGGGAGAAGAGGTTTAGCAAACAAAGGTGGACTTTTTATGTAGATGAAGCCACCATCAAAGAGAATAGATGGTAAATGTTTCTTCTCAGACTTTTAAATGTGTCAGATTTTCAATCTCTCCTAGATTTGGGGAAAAGCATAGAAAGGGGAAGTGGCACAGCTGCATTAGTGGAGATTCTCCACATTAATGCAAATGTTCCCCACTTAAGACAGCTTTGTAAGGCCATTTCTGCCTGCTGGCCAAGAGACTGACATTTCAAAATATGTCAAAGAACTATATTTTGGGGGAAAATATTTTAATTTCTTTCACTTTATTCTTTGTTATCTGTTGCTCAAACCAGACGATCTTAGTTGACAAATCTTTAACTTCACTGAATCTTGTGCCTGCTCCAATCTGCTGTTGAGCTCTTCTAGTGAATTCTTCATTTCAGTTATTTTCTTTTTCAACTCCAGGATGCCTATTTGGTTCTTTTTAAATAATTTCTTTCTCTTATTAGTATTCTTGATTTGGTGAGACAACATTCTTATAATTTCCTCTATAGATATGATTTCCTTTAGTTCTTTAAACATATTTAAATAGTAGATTTAAAGTCTTTCTCTATTAAGTCTAACATCTGGACTTCCTCAGGGAAAGTGTTTATTAGTTGCTTTTTTTTCTTGCATAAGAGCCATTTTTTTTGTCTCATCTCATATATTGTAATTTTTTTTTTGAAAACTGGATGTTTTAAAAAATATAACGTGGCCACTCTGTATATTAGTTTCTTTCCCCTCCCCAGGGTTGTTTGTTGTCACTGTTTTTGCAGCTGCTTGTTTAGTGACTTTTCTGAAATAATTATGTAAAATCTGTATTCTTTGTTGGGGTGGACACTGAAGTCTCTGCTGAGTTAGCTTAGGGGTCAGCTAATAATTGAACAGATTTCTTTAAATGCCTAGAATCAATAAATCTCCTAGCCTTTGCTGATGGGCTCTGTGTGTGTGTGTTGGAACATGCCTTCAACAGCTGGTCAGGCAAATTACAACTGTACCTTATTCTTTACTTCCTGCTTGTGCAGAGCCTCAAGGTCAGCCAGAGGCAAAAGCTTAGGGACTTTTCAGGCCTTTCCTGAGTATGCACACACTCCTATGCATCCCCACAGTTACGCGTGTGTATGGTCTTCTAGATTCCAAGAAATATAATGGAGCTTATTAACACTCATTTCGCAGCCGTCTCACTCTGTTGCCTAGGCATGATCTCAGCTCACTGCAACCTCTGCCTTAGGCTCAAGTGATTCTCATGTCTCATCCTCCCAAGTGGCTGAGATTACAGGCATGCAGCACCACGCCTGGCTCATTTTTTTCTTTTTTTTTTTTGTATTCTTAGTACAGGTGGGGTTTCGTCATACTGGCCAGGCTGGTCTCATACCCCTGGCCTCAAGTGATCCACTTGCCTCCCTTAGCCTCCCAAAGTGCTGGGATTACAAGTGAGAGTCACTGAGCCTGGCCTCTCAGCTTTTCCTTTTAAGCTTCCTGGTAAGCCTATTTTTTTTTCCTCAATTGTTATCTACTAACTCCCGGCAGCTCTGAAATTAAACAATGGTTTCTTATTGTTCCATGCCCCTAGGGAAAAGGCTATTTACACTGGACCATCTCCAAGTTAGGTCAAATAAAGATAGCTTTGTAAGTGGTGTTTCAAGTAATCACCAGACTATTTAAATAATGAAACTCCTCTCGGAATGAAATAGGTGTTAAAGGAGCTCCAGCCCTATTCTGCCCCTTATGGTGTCTGCCAGGCTACTGGGTTTTCACTGCAATTGTGCACTCTTGGTTTTCAAGGCTGCCATGGAGCTGGGGATGACAGCCGGGGGAACAGTGGATAGGCATAGGGCAAGTTAAAATGCTACAAAGCTCAGTGTTCGAAGTTTCAGCCATTTGTTTCTGTTGTTATTTTATAAATTCTCCAGGATTGTTGCAACACTTTCGTTAATTTCCAGAGTTTTGATAAAGTTGCTTCTAACCATATTTGCCAATTTATCATCACTTTTATGCAGAAGAGAATCTTATCCTTCATTTTAATGAGGAGAAAATGACAGGTTCTTACTCATCGTTTTACTGCCATCACCCCCTAACTAAGAAAGTTTTTAGGAAATTGAAGTGGCCTTTTACTCTCTCAAGTCAGAGTGTAAGGTAGGTTGGCTTTTTAATGCCACATAAGTCATTAATGGAAAAAGGATCTCATGGAAATCTAAGGAAAGGAATCCATGGATCTGTCTTATCCCTCATTAGACAGAACTTTCCACATTAGGGCACCTGACATGCTGCTTCCCAGCGTTTGAATTATCTACCCTTAAGCTGTATGCCTCTGTAGCTGTGGAGATGATATGCTATAACAGAAGGCTGCCTAAGATTTGCACTGTAAGCTGAAACTCTTCACAGGAAGGTTTCCATGTGAGGGTCTATCGGGGTGGGGGTGGGGAATAAGGTACAATATACATTTCTCCCTGTGTGGCCTATAATGTTTTTGTTGTACATAATGGTGACTGAAAAATTATGATGAACACTTATTTATTTCAGTGGAAGATATAATCCAGCTAAGCAGAAGACAGTGAGTGACAAGAGAGGACCAGTAAAAAAGATTACAAGATCAAACCATCTTCCAGAACTCCATCCATGATTCCAGAACTGGGTGGATTTCTATTTCTTCCTTTTTCCATTTATAATATTCAACTTATGAAGTTAATGGTCAGCACATTTCTTCAGGGAATAAAATAGATAAGAACTGCCAAATTTTTCTTTAGCTCCTTTTCCAGATGTGTGTTCCTTTGTTTGCATAAAAGTAATTTTCTCCAGTGACCCTAAACTATGAAGTGCTTGAGAGTTTTAAAATATCCTAGGGAATCTGAAGGCTGGCATCGTTACATTTACTTTTCATGATACACCCATGATCTGCTCTGATAGAAACATTTCTATTCTATTTGGTTTCTAGTTGACTGTCAGCGAAAAGTGTGTATTCATAAAACCTTTTTGCTATTTTGGGCTGGATCTTGCTCAGTTTTTTAAATTTCAGGTTTAAACAAAGCCGAAAATCAAGTCCATTTTAAGTTTTGACTTGAACTCTTATGGTATTGTAGAACAACCTTAGATTACAAATAAACTTGCCGCTCTGCCATGAACTTAGGAGATCTTGGGCAAGTCCCTTCACCTCTTGTTTATTTCCCACACCTGTAAAATGACTGAGGCAAAACTATACACTTTCTGAGGATTTTTACAATTCTAGAAAACCAGTATTTATTCAATCATAAGGTCCTACCACTTACTTAGCACTAGTGATTTAAGTCATTTTGTGACGTGTGGTAATTCATAGTGATGGACTAATTCTTTAGACCAAACTGCAATTGTTCACAATACTCAAGTCCAGACATGGAGATAGAATGAGAATAAGAAAAGAGTTCTTTTGAGGCATTTATAAAATGTATTGAATCCTCTCATTCGTGGTTAGACTGTTTTTGTCTTTTAGATAGTTTTTGTAACTGTCACCTAGGTCCGGAACATGTAACTTGTTTGTCCACTTTAATAAGTGAAATCATTGGACTTCAAATTTATAGAAATCACCTAGAGGTAAGTATAGTTTCCAGCTAATGGTGTTCTCATCCTGTATCTGGCACTAAACCTAAATTCAATTCTGTATCACCAGGAATGAATACCAAATGCATTTCTGTAACTACTTCTATAAAAGTTTATTTTCTTTCTTTAAGGAAGAATATATAAATTTCATATAGCCAAAAATATTTTAAGTTACTTTAAAATGTAATGTGGAAAAATATAACTTTCTATAAATTATTCTACATTGGAATTATTCATAAATATTTTACCCTATTATTTAGCTAACTATTGATATTAGGTGCCTTGACCCATATCATTAGACAAATATTAGATTTTTATGTCTTATACCATCTTTCTCAGCATTAGTAGAAAATTAATAATTAAAATAATAATTATAGGACGGGTGTGGTGGCTCACACCTATAATCCTAGTACTTTGAAAGGCCAAGGCAGGCAGATCACTTGAGTCCAGGAGTTTGAGAACAGCCTGGCCAACATGGCAAAACTTGTCTCTACTAAAAATAGAAAAAATACAATTAGCCTGGAGTGGTTGTGCACGCCTGTAATCCCAGCTACTCAGGAGGCTGAGGCACAAGAATCACTTGAACCCAGGAGGCAGAGGTTGCAGTGAACTGAGATCATGCCACTGCACTCCAGCTTGGGAGACAGAGCAAGACTCTGTTTCAAAAAAAAAATCATTATTATAATAATTATAATTATCAATGAAAAATAAACACATTTTTTCCTTTCATACAGAGCTAAGCTATTGTAGGGACTATTGAGGAACATTTAAAGTTATCTCAATCACTGGGATAAAATATTAGTTGAACATCTTATCACAGGGACTCTATTACATTTAAGTGTTGGTTCTGCAAGAGCTACTTTGGGATACTTTTCAGATGCCATAAAATGTCTGTATTAAACAGAATGATGGAATGTTGAGAGAGTATAAAGAACTGAAATGAGGGACTGCAAGATCTGTATTCTAATACAGTTTTGCCACTTATAAGTTTCTGACTTTGGTAAATAACTTTTCATATCTTCAGTTTTATCCTTTATAATTACTGCCTTGAGATTGCTGTGCAGATAAAGGGTACTTACCATGTATTTATTTCTTTACTTCTTTATAGCCTCTTTCCCACTAGAAGGGATGTGAGTTAGCTTTTACTAATATAGAGGTATCAAAAAATACCTACAAGATAAAAGATGAAAATAAAAATTAAAATTTAGCAAGAATTTCCAACCAAGAAAAGTTTTAGTTTTAAGCTTTCTACCAGTCAGTGCAAAGAAGCAATGACTGCTTTCCTCTGTAGAAGGAATATACAAGTAGAGAAGAAGTTTTATCTAATTCTAAGCTCTGAAAATAATTTTGTCATAAAGAAAATGCAATTACTGGCCGGGCATGGTGGCTCACACCTCCTGTCACTTTGGGAGGGTGAGGCAGGTGAATTGCTTGAGCCCAGGAGTTCCAGACCAGCCTGAGCAACATGGCAAAACCCCATCTCTACAAAAAATACAAAAATTAACCAGTTGTGGTGACACATGCCTGTAGCCTAGTACTCAGAAGGCTGAGGTGGGAGGATCACTTGAGCCAGCCCAGGAGGTTGAGGCTGCAATGAGCCACTGTACTCCAGCCTGGGCAACAGAGTAAGACCCTGTCTCAAAGAAAAAGAAAAAAAATCTAATTACTTGCTGCAATAACTGCAGCAAAAATGACCGTTTAGGGTCTTTGATACTCAAATATGTATTGACTTCAGTAGTTGTTTTCTTTCATTGGAAAGTTCAGAAATCATAAAGCAAAACCATCAGTAAAACAACATAAAAAATTTTAAGATATCTAAATGTATTATAAAATATCAAGATATACCATTTTAAAAACAAATATTGCCATAATAAAAAAGACAGATCATGAGTATTGACATGAGTGTGAAGAACCTGGAACCCTCATATGTTGCTGGTGGGGATGCAAAGTGATACAGCCACTTTGGAAAGCTGTCAGTTTCTCAAAAGGTTAAACATGGAGTTACTAGATGACACAGCAAGTCTCTTTGGTATATGCCCAAGAAAAATGGAAACCTATGTCCACATAAAAACATGTACAGGAAGGTTTGTGGCACCATTATTCAAATAGCCAAGCAGTGGAAACAACCCAAATGTTCATCAGCTGATGGTTGGGTAAATAAAATGCAGTATATTCCAGCAATGGATATTATTTGGCAGTAGAAAGGAATGAAATGCTGATATATGCTACAACATGGGTAAACCTTGGAAACATTATCCTAAGTGAAATAATGGAATAACAAAAGACCATATATTGCATAATTCCATTTATATGAAATGTCAAAAAATAGGCAAATCCATAGAGACAGAAAATAGATCGGTAGTTGCTGAGGGTTGGCAGATGGGTCGGTGATGGAGAATGACTGCTGATGGGTACAGGATTCCTTTTTGGGGTGATGAAAATGTTCTAAAATTGATTGCAGTGACAGTTGCACAACTCTGTGAAAGTAATGAAAACTATTGTATACTTTAAATGGGTTAATGGTATGTTTTGTGATTTATACCTCAGTAAGGTTGTTGTAAAAATGTTAAATATAAGTTATTTTAATATTAATTAGTAAATAAATGTTAATGAAATATTTGATCTTTCTCAAAAATATGATCCAAAAAATACAAAAATGCATTATCACTAGTGCTATTACTGGGTATAGAGCTTTTTATTTATTTGTGTGTGTATGTGTATGTGTGCGTGTGTAAAAACACAATAAACTAGTTGGAACATCTGCTTTGTTAGCATATTTGTATCTTCTCTGCCCTTATTCATGTTCTATTCACATCTCTTCAAACGGTCCCCTCTTAAAAGAAGAATTGGACCCTTTAGAGGTCAGCTGCTTGGAGACATTGGGTTTCAGTGCTGCTAGTGTGGCTGGACCAGAGAACAGGACATGCCTTGGAAAAAAAGCTCTCTGGCGGCCGGGCATGGTGGCTCATGTCTGTAATCCCAGCACTTTGACAGGCCGAGGTGGGCGGATCACGAGGTCAGGAGATCGAGACCATCCTGGCTAACATGGTGAAACCCCTTCTCTACTAAAAATACAAAAAAATTAGCCAGGCGTGTTGGCGGGCGCCTGTAGTCCCAGCTACTCAGGAGGCTGAGGCAGGAGAATGGCGTGAACCCAGAAGGCAGAGCTTGCAGTGAGCTGAGATGTGCCACTGCACTCCAGCCTAGGCAACAGAACAAGACTCCCTCTCAAAAAAAAAAAAGCTCTCTGGCCCGCCTGCTTACATGGGTCCTCAACCTTGGCTGTGTGTCAGACTCACCTGAAGAGCTTAAAGTAAAATACTCAGACATGTGCACCACCCCCAGGATTGTGATCTCACATGTATTTCTTTAAGCCTCCCCCCAGGAAATTGTGCAGAAAAGATTGGGACCCACTCTGCTGGTTCAGTGTGGCTCCATCTCTCAAACTGAATGACACTTCTTCCAACTCTCCTCAAGCTGACTTCACCTTGGTCTTTTTATTTTTACTTTTTTACAGTGAGAGATAAGGATTTTATTTTTTCTTTGTTGTTATTTATTTCAATTTTTATTTTAGATTCGGGGGTAGCCATGCAGGTTTGCTACCCTGGTATATTGTGTAACGGTGAGATATGGGGCACAAATAATCCTATCACCCAGGGACTGAGCATAGTAGCCACCAGTTGTTTGTCAACGTTTGCTCTCCTTTCTTCCTCCACCCTCTAGTGTTCCCCAGTGTCTATTGTTGCTATCTTTATGTCCATGTGACCAGTGTTTGGCTATCACTTGTAAGCAAGAACATGCAGTATTTGGTTTCCTGTTCCTGTATTAATTTGCCTAGGAAAATAGTCTCTAGCTGCATCCATATTGTTACAAAGGACATGATTTCATTTCTTTTATGACTGTATAGTATTCAATGGTGTATATCAGGAGTCCCTAGTCTCTGGCTGTGGACTGTTACCTGTCCATGGCCTGTTAGGAACTGGGCTGCCCGGCAGGAGGTGAGCTGCAGGCGAGCAAGCATTACCACCCAAACTCCACCTCCTATCAGATCAGCAGCAGCATTAAATCCTCATAGGAGCACGAACCCTGTTGTGAACTGTGCATGTGAAGGATCTAGGTTGCACACTTCTTATAAGAATCTAATGCCCGATGAGAATTTAACTAACGACTAATCTGAGGTAGAACATTTTCATCCCAAAACCATCTCCTCCCAACAATGCAGTCTGTGGAAAAATTGTTTTCCATGAAACCAGTCCTTGGAGTCAAAAGGGTTGGGAACCACTGGTGTATATGTAGCACGTTTTCCTTATTCAATCCACTGTTGATGGGTACCTAGGCTGATTCTATGTCTTTACTATTGTGAATAGTGCTGTGATGAGCATGCAAGTGCATCTGTCTTTTTAGTAGAAAGATTTGTTTTCTTTTGGATATATATACCCAGTAATAAGATTGCTGGGTCAAATGGTGTTTTAAGTTCTTTAAGAAATCTTCAGACTGCTTTCCACAGTGGCTAAACTAATTCACATTTCCACCAACAGTGTCTAAGTGTTCCCTTTTCTCCATAGCCTCACCAGCATCTGTTGCTTTTTGACTTTTCAATAATAGCCATTCAGACTAGTGTTAGATGGTGTCTTATGGTGGTTTTGATTTGCATTTCTCTGATGATTAGTGATGTGGAGCATTTTTTTCATGTTTGTTGGCCACTTGTATGTCTTCTTTTGAGAAGTGTCTGTTCATGTCTTTTGCCCATTTTTTTTTAATGGGGTTATTTTTTGCTTGCTGAGTTGTTTCAGTTTCTTATAGGTTCTGGATATTAGACATTTGTCAGATGCATAGTTCATGGATATTTTCTCCCATTCTGTAGGTTTTCTGTTTACTCTGTTGATAGTTTCTTTTGTTGTGCATAAGCTCTTTAATTAGGTCCCATTTGACAGTTTTTGTTTTGGTTGCAATTGCTTTTGAGACTTAGTCATAAATTCTTTCACAAGGCCGATATCCAGAATGGTGTTTCCAGGGGCCAGGCCTAGTAGCTCATGCCTGTAATCCCAACACTTTGGAAGGCCAAGGCAGGAGGATTGCTTGAACCCAGGAGTTTGAGACCAGCCTGGGCAACATAGTGAGACTGCCATCTCTACAAAAAGTAAAAAGTTAGCCAGGCATGGTGGTGCATGCTTGTGGTCTCAGCTGCTTGGGAGGCTGAGGTGGGAAGATCACTTGAGCCTGGCAAGTCAAGGCTGCAGTGAGCTGTGATCATGCCACTACACTCCAGGCTAGGTGACAGAATGAAACCCTGTCTCAAAAAAAAAAAAAAAGGTTTCCTAGGTTTTCTTCTAGGATTCTTATAGTTTGAGGACTTACATTTAAATCTTTAATTCATTTTGAGGTAATTTTTGCATATGGTGAAAGGTTGGGGTCCAGTTTCATCCTTCTGTATACGGCTAGCCAGTTATCCCAGCACCATTTGTTGAATAGAGAGTCCTGTCCTTATTGCCTAATTTTGTTGACTTTGTTGAAGATCAGATGGCTGTAGGTATGTGGCTTTTTCTTCTGGGTTCTTTATTCTGTTCCATTGGTCTATGTGTCTGTTTTGTGCCAGTACCATGCTGTTTTGATTACTGTAGCTTTACATATAGTTTGAAGTCTGGTAAAGTGTTGCCTGTGGCTTTTTCCTTTTTGATTAAGATTACTTTGGCTATTCGGGCTCTTTTTTGCTTTCACATGAATTTTAAAATAGTTTTTCTAGTTCTGTGAAAAATGTTAGTATTTTGACAGGAATAGTATTGAATCTGTAGATTGCTTTGGGCAGTATGGCTATTTTAACAATATTGATTCTTCCAATCCATGAACATGGAATGTTTTTCCATTTGTTTATGTCATCTGATTTCTTTTGGAGGTGGTTTATAGTTCTCCTTGTAGAGATCTTTCACCTCCTTGGTTAGATGTATTCCTAGGGGTTTTTGTATATGTCTTTGTGTATGTGGCTATTGTAGACTGGATTGCATTCTTGATTTGGCTCTTAGTTTGAATGTTATTGGTGTATAGAAATGCTACTGATTTTTTATACACTGATTTTGTATCCTGAAACTTTGCTGACGTTGTTTATCAATTCCAGGAGCCTTTTGGCAGAGTCTGTAGGGCTTTCTATGTATAGGGCCATATTATCCTTGAAGAGAGATAGGTTGACTTCTTTTCCTACATAGATTTTTTTTTTTTTTTTCTTTCTCTTGTCTGATTGCTCCAGCTATCTCTTCCAGTACTATGTTGAATAGAAAGAGCTATTTTTGGGAGAATTTTCCAACCAAGATGTCAAAACAATAATGATGAGAGCATTATATGCTAATTCCCAATATTTTCCTTTGACTTGTTTAACTTTAAATAATCCAATTTTTTTACTTAATGACCTTGTAGACAATATTTATAAACCACCTTTTGATTTTTGACTGGGGATGGATTTTTAAAAAATGTATAAAGAGCTATATAGTGTTGATTTCTAATAAATTATTTCTACCTTTTCATTATCTTAATTAGTTTTATCATGTATAGGAGATTCCAAAGCAGAATTACCTATATCAGTTTTAGTACTATTATATTCATATTTTACTGGATAAGAAATTACTTATTTGGGACTAAGAATTATTCTTGCAACAGAAGCTTATCAGTAACACTATTTGATTGCTTTTTGCTGTGTGCCCAAGTGAGGACCTGTCTAGACTTCTATACTATGTGTATTGTATTAATTTTGTTCATAAATTAAGTAATTGAGTTATAGATACTAATTTAATATGTAAAAAATTTAGATTGTTGATTTCAAATATCAGAATAACCAAATTGTAACAACAGTGCTAGGATTTTGGTATTTAAAAAGGCAGAGTATACCAGAATATTAAAAACTGGCATTAAAATCACTAAACATAATTGAGATATGAAAAAGTACCTTTAAAATAATAAAGCACTACATAAATATGAGATCATATCATATATTTGACAGTAGGACATTATTTTTACAGGTTAACATTCAATTAATCTGACTATGAATTAGAAAAATCTTGAATTTATAGAGTTCATTTAACTTTATTAAAGCAATTTGCCAACTCAGCTACAGAAATACAGAAAATATTACTATCTGGAGAACTACCCAATCGTAAGTTTATCATCATTAGAATTGTTTAAGCAGAGATTAAGTGACCATTCCTCAGAGATACTATAGGAAGGATTCCTGCAGTGGTGGAGGTGTGTAGTTGGTTGCTGTCAATGTGCCTTCTGATACTAAGATTCTGTGATTCCCTGTTCATATATCATTCAACAAAACGTGAGACAAAAATAACTCCCTAAAATATATGTTGATTACACCATATAGGTTATATACATATAGACTGTAAATATAAGCTTTCAAAAATGTTTTGCCATTAGCTAATAACTAACAAAATCAGTTTTATTAAGGTGGTTTTGTGTTTATATTGCATGGTGTTCAATGAGCTTCTTATATCTGTAGTTTTCATCAAATGTGGAAAATTTAGGGCCATTTTTGTATTATTTTTCTGCCGTTTCCTGTCCTCCTGGGGCTTTAATTACAGCCTGTTGTAAACCACTTGATATTGTTCTTTTTGGTTCTTTTTTTATATCTTCTGTCGCTGTATTTATGTTTTCCATTAAATAATTGGACAGGCATATGATGACTGTTTTAGCATACTTATTTGCTAATTACAGTATCTTTTTCATTTCTCAGTCTGTTTCTGGTGACTGATTTTTTCTTCTGGTTTTGGGTCTCATTTTCTGCTTCTTGTAATATCTACTAATTTATATTAGATGCTAGGCATTGATTATTTCACATAGTTGGTTATAGATTTATTCTTATAGGCAGTTAAATGACTTGCAGTTCAGTTTCTTCTTTTCAAGTCTTTTTTAGGGTAAGTATAGAGTGACCTTTGCCCTAGAGAGAGAGTTTAGCACTATTTCTAAGCCATAGCTATTGTGCGATCGCTAGTAAATTCTTTGAGTGATCAGCTGGGACACTCAACTCTTGCTGGTTGGACCTCAGATGCCTCACAGGCTTATGTGGCACTCTGCTTGACCTCGTAGAGTTTTACTCTAGGCTTACGTGTCTCAATATCCAGCCGACTCTCAAGGGGCCCCTAAGCAGATTTCTGGAGTTCTGTTTTTACATGTCTGATTGCCCTCTGGTACTGTGCTCTACAACTTCAGCCACTTCAGCCTCCCTGAACTCCAGCCTCTGTCTTCTCCGCTACATGAAACCACCATGCTTTGTTTGGGATCCCCTACCCTGCTCTGAGGTCTGCACCTGCAGGTAGAAATCTAGAACGATGGATAGGCCTCATGTCATTCCTCTCAGGGGTCACAGTCTTAAGGTGCATGTCAATATCTGCAGTTGTTTCATATATTTTTGTCTATTTTTCTGTTTCTTCACAGTAAGAAGCTAAATCTTTCCCGTTACTCTCAATGCCAGAAGTAAAGGATAAAGCACTAAAATAAAAGCAAAGAAAATATTTTAAAATCTAATATAAAAATCCATTTTGCTATGCATCTGTAACTTTTTTTATGTTATCACCTAAATATGTTTTTCTCACCTTAATCACTGAAATTTGCACTGGATAAAATGACTGGATGGGGCTTGGTCTTACCTTGGCGAGGTGGTAAGTATATTCTGGGAAGAAAGAGCAAAAGTATTTATTTGGTGATCAAATTGATGGTCTGCGGCAAAGACTGTTGCTGTACACTCACCAAACTGTCTTCTTTTTCTATGGGACACAGAACTAGGCTACATTTTGTATGTGTTAACCACTTTGCCAGCGTGTGATGGTGCACACATACTTCTTTGCTTAGTGATATATGCATGAAACACTGTTTAGTAGTGTGTGATATGTATGCTACTGTGTTTAGAGATGGGGTGTGAAACACACTGTATGCACCTAGGTGTGACCCTGCGACTGACTTCAGGCCGATATAACCTAGACATAAGTGATATATGTGACTAGCCCATTAAAACCTCCCAGGTGATCCTTCTTGTTTGTGCTTTAAAAAAAAAATTGTGTTATGGGTGGATATGGAGGGTCTAAAAGCAAATTCCAAGGCCTCGGGGATAGCAGATCCACAAGGTAGAAGAAAATTGGGTCCCCAAATCACTTCATCTAGCACATCCATTCCTCTCACTTTGCTAATCCTCATTTGATTTTTATGTGAGGGAAAAGGAAATCCTTTTGTATTTTTCTGTGTGTGTTAAGACACTGAGATTTAGGTTTTACTGGTTGAAGCGGTCAGCGAATGCTCACTTGTATCAAACAATATTTTTAGTAAGACTTACAAGTATTTAGGTTTTCTTCAGTAGATAATATCTTTCTTTGCAACCACATGAGAGATAAATTCAGCTATTCATTGATGGTGATGGCCCCTGGCCTGCTGCATCACTGAATCATGTTCTTGCATCTCGACTGATATTTTAAAATTGATTCTAACTTGGTATATTTTCAAGTCTGCTGAACATAACTAAAACAATGATTTCTTTTAACTAAACAATCTTTTTGCATTTCCATCAATGTCTTTCTAGGATGCTGTTCTTTTAAGCCTTAGTACAAATGCTGTAAAATCTGATAGGCAAATATGAGCTGGGCCCAAACAACTGTGGAATGTAGCAGTCAGTGTGTGAGCGTGGAAGGATGCCCATAATAACTTTTGCTCAGGTGAGGAAGAATACACAGCATCACTCATCCACGGCATTTATAAAATCCCATTGGGAAGATATGGTGAAAGCCCTCTTCACTGGGAATGGGGATGGTTCCTTTCTTAGGCTCTGACTCTGCTCTTGGGAGGAATGTTCTTGTCCATTTTTTCTCAGTAGCCTCTGGCTCCAGTCCGTGGGATTTTCTTCCTTTTTCCTCTTCTTGCCCACATTCAAAGTGGATGATGAGGTTATGCCCTCTATTGGGGATGCACAGCTTTCAGAGCTCATACTCTGTTTCAACAAAATTGGGTGTCTAAAGGTGATTTTATGGTTCAAAGGCTTTTTAGTCTTAGTTTATATAAATTCCATCAAAATAGTAGTCAGTTCTATGTATAATATAATTTCAGAGCATGATTTGTTTCTTTGACCCATACCTCTCTCTGCCTAATGGCAGCTACCATGCAGATATTTAACTAATTGATTAAGGTGATGTGAAGTTAACACCTATCCATAATCTGATCCTTGCCACAAGGCTGAGTATTAGTGGTCTTTTGTGGCTCAAGACTTTTCTCAGCCTCATCTCTTTCTTTTTGGGATCTAGAAATAGTTGGCCTGTCCAACTCTTTAATGCCCTTCGATGCCCCGAATTTCTAGATTCTTTCCTAGACTCTCTCTATTCCCTTCTATTTCTCCTTACAAACTGGTTAACTATATTGCAAGCTCATCAGTTTCTTCTCTCTTACCAAAGGCAGTCAGTAACATTTAGTACACATACGTGTCCTAATTTACACATATTAGTCCATTCTCTTGCTGCTAATAAAGACATACCTGAGACTGGGTAATTTATCAAGGAAAGAGGTTTAATTCACTCACAGTTCCAGCATGGCTGGGGAGGCCTCTGAAAACTTAAAATCATGGCAGAAGGGGAAGCAAACGTGTCCTGCTTCACATGGCAGCAAGAAAGAAAAGTGCCGAGCAAAAGTGGGAAAAGCGCTTTTATAAAACCATCAGATCTCATGAGAACTCACTCACTATCATGAGAAAAGCAGCATGGGGGTAACCTCCCCCATGATTCAATTACCTCCCACCAGGTCCCTCCCAGACATGTGGGGATTATGGGAACTACAATTCAAGATGAGATTTGGGTTGGGACATAGCCAATCCATATTAACACATTATTATTAGTTGTTTTCCCGACATCCTTCCTGTGACCTACAGTCTTAGTAAGCACTTGGTCTGCTATGGCATAACAGGGATCCCAGGCTTCCAAACTCCCATATTTGTTTCTGTGCCGCTCACTGCAGACCTGCTAAGTTAATGCCACACATATTAGTATTTTGTTAATGCAGCACCTAAATTCAAGTTATTAATCTCTCTATTATGACTATAAAAAATAACTCTTGAGACTTTAGAGGCTTAACACAAAGGTTTCTTTCTCTCACACATCACAATCCATTCTGGTTTCAGCAGTGAAAAGAAGTAAAAATAAATAACAAAATAGTAATTCTATCTGGGGATAGAGAGGGAAATGTGAATGAGAGACACATATAAGGTATTTTAAAATTATTGATAGTATCTGTTAGACTGAGTGGTAGCTACATACACATCCATATTATTATACTTTAAATAATACATATGTAATATACTCAAGTATGTATGAAATTTTCAAAATAAAAAAATTAAAATTACTTCAGATAACTTTTTTTTTTTTAGACAAGGTCTTACTCTGTTTCCCAGGATTGAGTGCAGTTGCATGATCATAGCTCACTGCAGCCTCAAATTCATGGGCTCAGCCTCTCGGGTGTGTGCCATCACACCTAATTTTTTTTTTTTTGGTAGAAATGACATTTTGCCATGTTGCCCAGGCTAGTCTTGAACTCCTGGCCTCAAGCATTCCTCCTGGCTTGGACTCCCAAAGTGTTTGGATTACAAGTGTGAGCCTCCTACACCAGGCCTCTCAGCTGACTTTTAAACCATATTAGTATACATCGACATATTCACAAGTAAAGTGCGAATGACATTTTTTCTACTCCCCCTTATCCTTCACCTTTACAAACAAGAAACTTCTCTCCTTTAAGGTGGCCTGACATTTTTGTGCTAAAGAAATTCCTCATGACTTCATACAGCCACAGTTGGCTGTCACTATGACTAAAGGAAAATGAGTTCATTTGTAACTTTGTGATCTCCTCAGACCATAGAGCTATAACCAATGACTACCCTGGGGGGATGCACTCAAAATGAATCAACGTGGAATCGCACAGGCCCACTGTGGACTTGGTGTGACACAGCCCCTCCTCCATGGTTATAGTGTTACTTTGGTTTAGCTCTACATTTCCTAGCAAAGACTTGTGGTTAAAATGAAGCAGATTTAGTAGAACTAAATCCTGTTTTAAAAAGTGAATTAATATACTGAATGATGAGAAAACTGTCAAGTCTTATTGCAATCTAATGCAGGGCATCATTAGAAGTTGGTACTATTCTTTGGCCTTTGTTACTGCCTAAGGGCGATGGTTCTTAACTCATTGGGAAAAACATGTATTTATTATCACCTTCTGTATGTATACTAAATACTAGGATATGAAATCTAATAAACAGTCTCTGCCTTACCATGCTGCTAAAATCAAGTCATAATTGTTGAGCAGAGGTGTGAGATGGTGTTAGTCTATTTGAAATGCTATAACAAAATACATACTGGGTGATTTATAAACAGCAGAAATTTATTCTCACAGTTCTGGAGGCTCTGAAGTCCAAGATCGAGGCAGCAGCAGGTTCAATATCTGGGGAGGGCCCACTTCCTGGTTCATAGATGGCATCTTCTCACTGTGTCCTCACGTGGTAGAAGGGGTGAGGGATCTCTCGTGGGCTTCTTTTACAAGGGCACTAATCCAGTTTATGAGGGCTCCTCCCCCATTACCCAATTACCTTCCAAAGATCCCACCTCTTAATACTATTACATGGGGGTTAGATTTCAAATATGAATTTTGGGGGGACATCAATATTAAATCTTTAGCAGATGGAATTAGTACTACTTTGAAAATTTTCCACTGTCTTCTCAGACTAACCACAAAACAAAAGTGTGAATCAGTCTGTTGTGTGGGAGAAACCGAAGCAAGCACAAGTGTAACATTCAGGAGTAAGTAGGTGCGCTAAACCTCAGACAACGCAGCTGTCAGAACTGTACTTTCAGGTTAGGAGGACTGAGGGAGAGGCAGAAAGAAGGCATGCACGCAGCAGGGGTGGAAGCCTCTTTGATGCAGGGATAATGGGACAGGAAATGTTTTTCAGGCAGAGTGCAGAATCAAAGAATAAGTGAATTAGCAGCTGACAAGGATCAGAAGATATATTCAGGGCAGTTCGCAAACCAATGAACTGTGCTCACAGTGTTGTGATGGCAAGTGCTATCCTTTAAGGCAGCTTGGGGCTCCTCTAGGCCTCAGGTGACTTATCCTATCAATACTACAATTCCAAAGAAATAAGTTACTCTATCTGCTTGTGCAAATCTTACACTGGGGACTCTTGGGGGGACCTCAGGACACTATTAAGGAATAGAAACTAATCTAGTCACTTGATTTGAAGCTAAGTCTAGAAAGCCAGAATGGGACAAGGTAATGTGGCCCTAATGCCACACTGAGGAATGGGACTTAATTGTAATCAGCAGAGAAACCCTTGTACATTTTTAAATAGGGAAAGGACAGGATTAAAACTGACCTTTTCTTTTCCCCATGCAACCACCAACACAATTTACACCAGTTCCGGCTTTGAAATACTGAGTTTGCCATTTTAGTGTGTGTAATATTTTTTCCTTTCCTCCAAACCTCATCTTTTCCTTTCCACTACACTAGATTCAAGAATGTGAAAGGTGCCAGAGAAATTAAATGGCTTACATTCTGTGTTATAATTTGGAGGGTTTATATTAATAGTAGGGTTTCTCAACCTCAGCACGAATGCCATTTTGGGCCAGATAATTCTCTGTTGTAGAGCACTGTCCTGGGCATTGTAGGATGTTTAGCAGCATCCCTGAACTCTACTGGCAAGAAGCTAGTGCACCACCAGTGATAACAATGAAAAATGTCTTCAGACATTGCCAAATATCACTTGGAGGGCAAAGTCTTCTCTGGGAAGAGACATTGTTTTAGAGTAGATGTCTGTTCATTTACAAAGAAAGATTTTTGTTTGTTTGTTTGTTTTGTGAGACAGGGTCTCCCTCTGTTCCGCAGCCTGGAGAGCAGTGGTGCAATCACAGCTTATTGCAGCCTCAAACTCCCAAGCTCAAGTAATCCTCACACCACAGCCTCTGGAGTAGCTGGGACCACAGGTGTGTGCCACCACACTAGGCTAATTTTTTTTAGTTTTTGTAGAGACTGGGGTGTCCTTATGTCTCTCAGGAACTGGTGACCTCAAGTGATCTCACCTCAGCCTCCCAAAGTGCTGGAATTATTGACATGAGCCACCACTACATCTGGCCTTTTTTTTTTTTTCTTTTTAAAGGAGATTGGAAACAAAAATATCTAAGCTAATGCTTAGGAAGCTTGGACTCATATTCTAAATACAAGAGAAGTTTATTATCTTTTTTTTTTCTTCAACACAGTAGTGATGACTTCTTCTCACATAATCTTAGGGGCATTTTTTACTTAAAAGCAATGAGTCTGTTTCCCTTTCAACATTGTCTTTGTCTATTAGACTTGCTAGTCTAGACCTGTGGAGCAATGGAAATCTGATGCTTGCGCATTGAGCACGAAATGCTCAAAGCTGCCTCAATTCACACCCTACACCAATGCCTGGGCAGGACTTCACCTTTGTCTTATATTGGCGAGCAAACCACTTCCCGCACAGACATTGATCTGGATACTGTCAGTTCCTAATTGGAAAAGCAATAGAAGTGAAATTGATTTAATTTCACTTAATACACTCTATTAAGACGTGTACACTTCCAAAAGTAATGCAGAATCATCCCATCAGAAGTTTATCTGCTCCTTTTCTTCCCATCAGAATTGTAGAGTACCACAGCAGTATTTTTGCATGCCCCCGGTATCTAAATCAGGCCCCCAGGACACAGCACCAGCTGCTCAGGAACCAGTAGACTTTGCCCAGGAACTGCCTGCAGCGATGGTTCCCGTAGAGCTCCCCTGTGTTATATGCTCTAGTGAGATCCAGAGTCTGCACTCATCCACAATAACCACCGCACTTACAGCAATGGAAAAATCATGATACAGTAGTCAAGACTTATCCGCGGAAGGATCCTTCGCGTGTCCTGACGCCCAATAGGTCTCAGTAAAATGTTCAGTGAAGGTTGAGTAGAGGGGTTTACATAGCAGCAGACACGAGAAAATTTTATCGCCTCATTGTTTCCGTTGACAAAATAGGGACAGTATTTGTTAAATCACAGCACAAAAATGAAGTGTTTCTAATATTTTTAATTTTTTTTTTCTTTTGAGACGGAATCTCTCTCTGTCGCCCAGGCTGGAGTGCAATGGGCGATCTTAGCTCACTGCAACCTCCGTCTTCCGGGTTCAAGCGATTCTTGTGCCTCAGCCTCCCAGATAGCTGGGATTACAGGCGCCCGTCACCACACCCGGCTAATTTTTGTATTTTTAGTAGAGACGGGTTTTCACCATGTTGGCCAGGCTGGTCTCGAACTCCTGATCTCAAGCGATCCACCCGCCTCGGCCTCCCAAAGTGCTAGGATTACTGGCGTGAGCCACTGCACCCGGCCTAACATTTTAAATTTCTTAGTGGCTTGGAAAGAAAGCACCATAAAAGTACTCGCCTTCCCTGTCCTCTGTTTATGTTTGTTTAGAAAAGAGCAAAACAAACCCAAGTGTTTGCTAATTCCTAACATTTAAACTGGAAAGACTGCCCATAAGAAAGACTTCTTAAAATGTTTAGACCATCTTGAGGTGACGCCTTGCCTCCCCCCTCCCCAGGCGGCGCAGTGGGAGTGACTACGCGGGGCTTAGTGTCGTGAGAGCTGCCCTGGGAAGGGGACTTGGAGTGCGCAGTCTGCTAATGACGCGGTCTTCTAAGGGCCCCCAGGACAGCTTGAGTAGCCCCCAAGGGCAGGCCCCCGACCCGGGTTCCGCGGGGAACCCTCAGAGTGGCCTGCCTCTCCCCCAGGCGCCAGAACAGGCGACAAGGCCACTTTAAGCGCGCCCGGGGCGTGCTCGCCCTCAGCTGCGGCCAGGAGCCATTAGTGCAGGGGGCGGGCCCGGGACGCAGCGGCTGTGGAGCTCCTCCTGCTGGAAGGCTGCCCCAGGACCCAGCACGTGCGCAGCGGCCATGGCTTCCTCAATTATCTGCCAGGAGCACGGCCAGATCTCGGGCCAGGTAAGAGGCTGAGGAAGGGGAGGCAGCTGCGTTTATAACCTCGCGGGCGGGTCCTGGGCCGGTGGCCCCCGCGGCCCTCAGTGCCCGGCCCGGGGAGCTCTCATTCTCGGGGAACCGCGAGGAGCGGGTAGCAGGAAGGGCCCCTTCCAGGGCGCGAGTCCACTATCCCCGGGCCCTGAGCTGGGGAAGCGCGGACCCGGCTTCTGAGGGTGCCCCCGGGTGCCACCAGGCCCTTTGGGCCTGAGGTCGGGGGACGGGGCTGATTTATCTCAGGAGAGGAGGCCAAGGAAGAAAGAGAACTGAATCGTGTTATAAAGAAAACCCAGTAACAGATGAAATGTTCACAGTGAAACTTAATGGAATCCAAAAAATTCCAGATTGCATCACATCAGTTACTCAATAAATGTGAATTCTCCAACGGAAAAAAAAAAAAAAAAAAAACCATCTTTCCCTTGACGTTTGCCCAACTTAGTTTTCGAGCAGAAGGCCACTTGTAGAGTTAGCTACCTAGAAACACGATTTTGTAGGCACTCTGGGGCTGGCGACTGGACAAAAATGAATGATTTTTATTTTTAATATAAGAGTTTAGGCGTGCTGTTTCCCTGCAGTCCGGTCTCGGCACAGCTGGGCATGCTTATTTTCAGTTTGCGCACTGGCGTGGCATCCCAAAGTGTCCTTCGTGGAGCTTCCACCCAAATAGGCAGCTTTGTGTGGAACCAAAGCCGTGGTGGGAAGGGGACCTGCTCTGCACGCATTTACCACCTGCATGGAAATAAAAAAGCCCACTGGCCTCTTTTGAAAGCACCTTAATTTTTCAGCCCCTTTAGCAAAGCACAAAATCACTTCTGTAACTGTTTTCGATAAAAGTGAAAGGTGATTACCCCACGAGGAGGAAAGCATAGACGAAACCTCCCCAGGCCAGAAAGCAAGGCCAGCTGGGGAGAGGGGCTTTCATCTTCCTATTTTCCGCATCTTGATAAATAGGAGAGGGCAACCTTTCGTGCTGAGTGTAGTCTTGTTACCTCTTAGAACACTCTGCAAACTTAATTTCCTCTCCTTAAGAGCAGACTTTCTGAAATGGGATTAGGATCCCTCTGAAGTGGACCCGTTTAACAGGTTTTCTTAATTTTTCAAGATGGAAGAACCTATTTAAACTCTAAGGAAAAATAGTATTTTATGGTGCAGGATTAGGCAAAGCTGCACAAAACGAATTCTGAATGAAATATCTGATTATCTAGTAGAACATAAATAATTGCGGTTTCCTTCCCTTAAGAGAGTGTGAAGCCCCAACTGACCCCTTTGTGTGCCTTTGTGAGAAGAGCCGCTTGCTCAGTTTCTCCAGATAGAGCTGTTTAAATCCCTTGACTCCTGGGGAAACTGAAGGCCCACAATTGCCCCATGAGAGCCTCAGCCCTGCAGCTGCTGCTGATTGTGGGCTGCTCTGCTCCTGGTGATAAGAGTGACATAAATAACAACTCACTAAAATGTAGGAGTGATTTGCTTTAAGCACTTCAGCACCTGCTGTTACTAATTAAGGGTTTAGCCTGCCACAGATTGCAAATGGAAATCCAGTGTCTTAAAAATTGTAGAGACTAGAGTGCCCTGCATGTTACTGTGATCACAGAAATGAAACAGTGGATGAAGTGTCTTGGTGACAATGATGTCGTGTTATTAAAACGGCCCACACTTAAAGGGTATGTACCAAGGTTACCTTGAGTGGTGGAATTACAGTTTTCTTTTTTTGATTTTTTTTAGTATTTCCCAATGAATACATATTACTTTTGTTTACAAAGGTGTAGTAAGCAATTCAAACAGAAAAAGATATTTCATCAAACGAAGCCTAGCATTGGTTCAAATTATTGCTTGCAGGTGAAAATCTTAGATGTACTAAAAGGCAGTTTTCCAAGCAGAATATACTAGAAATGTTTATTCCTTTTTCTTTTTATCAATAGATCTTTTTCATCACCTGTGTTCATATTACATTGTCAACAAGATATTTTTAACTAAATAAACATTCAGATTTATGTTGATTATAAACTATTCCCTTAATTTGAGTTAACTGGAATTGGGATAGTGGACTTGAGCAGTGTTCTGATTTGTCCATTAACATTCCAAGTGTGCTATGGCCCTGATTTTGTAAGGCAGGGAAAGAAGCATTTGGCAAGAGAGCACATCAGTTCTTTCCGGAGCTGCTTTATGTCATACCCCTCTGTGCCATGGTGCAAGACACTATGCAAAAACTTCAGACTCCTGCACAGAACGGTGGGTTAGCGGTGCTTGTTTCTCCTCATCCCTTTCCAGATTGTCTTCCTAGCTACCCTCAGATTTCTTCCTACTTCCCACTACGCATATTCTGCCCTTCATAACTCTTTCTTGACCTTTTTTTCCCAAAAGGCCGAGAGATTCTGGGGACACTGGGAACTGAGCCTCTGAGGGGTATCATGCAGTCAGAATGTCATGTGCTAGCTAGGGAAAGGCTCAAGCTAGGCAGTTGATTTCTGTTATTCTAAACTTTATGCTCTGCAGGAGGCCCCGCTTCCTGAGCACTGTGATTCAAACAGTGCAGAGCCCAGCGTGGACACGTTTTCCCGTCTCCTCTGGTCCCTCCCCTGCTAGGTTGATTTGACATTTTCTGTGTTCTTTGTGCTCAGGTTCGGTATTACTTGCAAAAACATGGCAATAACTACCACCTGCAGGGCACTATACAAACACTTCTCATAACAATCTTGCAACGTAAGTATTTTGATCCTTCAGACGAGGATCGCTTACGTGTCTTATTCAAAGCCACTGGTAAATAGTTGAACTAAGTGACAAGACTCTGGTCTGTCTGCCTCAAATGGCTTTGCTCCCTTCCCACTGCATCAAGCTGTTGAAAAAGGATTAGTAACACCCTTAGTAGAACTGGTCATACTCCATTCTTCCTATATTCCAAGGATTGAACGCCATGCTTTCTTAGCAGAGAAGAGGGCTGTTAGAATGTAAGCCCCATGAGGGCAAGGACCTTGCCTTGTCTTGTTTGTTCACCTTGTGTTCCTAGGACCCAGCCCTGTGTCTGTCCTATAGTAAGGGCTCAATAAATATCTATGGAGAGAATAGACATCAAGCATATTTAAGCAGATACATAAAGTGGCAGGATATTTTAAAAGAAAAAATAAACCTTACTAATATAAAGTTTTACAAACTATATCCCAGGACACCCTAGTTTATATGTGTTATTTTAGTGTAATTATTAATAATTCATTCTCAAAAGTGCCTCAGTTTGGAAGATCAATTATATGGTCATACACCCTAATTTTACTAGATAGGTTATTTTTGGGCTTTCATATTTGCTTCCATTAATCAGGTTAATTAAAAAACAAAACCATAATTGCTTCTGTTGTGATCACTTGTTAATGAGTGTTTCATTGTTTGGTTTTGGGTTCACAAAGAATATATTTGTATAGAAGAAATCATGTGCTGTAGTGGAGATTCGCAAACAGTCTGCACTCACAGGCATCACAAAGGCTTAGAGTCCCATGCTGCTCCTAAAGTGTGGCTGGAAATGAGAAGTATTTATAAAATGAAAAGGAAACACACTAGTAGGGTCCCAACACTCTCTACTGTAGAAATTCCATATTTCAAAACTCATTTAAAAGTGTTGTGCTGTGTTCTTGGAATATAGAGCATTGAGGGAAGTAGAAGGAAATAAGTTGGTGAAGTAGGTTGGTAGCAGGCTATGAAACACCATGCTAAGGAGTTTAAATTTGTATCCTGTTTAGTGTAGGGTAGTGCAGGTGAAGGAGATTGGCACGTGATGATTGAGCACACAGGTCAACCTCCCCGTCTACCCCAAACTCCAGAGCAGATGTCTTCAAAATGTGATGATTCCTTTAAGTAAATAGCATGGAAAAAGAAGACAGGTATTCCAAATTAAAAGATCAAGGCGCTATAACAACCAAATGCAATGCATAGTTCTTAATGGGATCTTGGTTTGAACAAAGCAACTTCTCTCTGAATGTTAAAAAAAAAAAAAAAAATCCACAGAAAAATGTGACATTTAGAAAGCAGATGGGGTCCAATTGCACCTAAAACAAAAGTAGAAAATCCACAGCTTAAAAGACACAGAAGAAATGCAGTGATAAAACAATTTTAGTGATAGTTCAGGCTCCATGTTGACAGAAACAAAGATGAAAGTAGCCCAAAGCATGCTCACCTGGTTTGAATTAGCTGGGTACAGAACACCGGGCCAGGTTGGCCCCCTGGATTTACCCTGTGGACTCTCCCAACTCACTCCTACTAAAGCAGGAGCAATGGTGCCTTTAACTGCAAGATAAAACTCAGGAACTCTTCTCTAAAGAAAATGAACTATACATGGGATGAGGACTCCTGGTATCAGTAATTTCCAGACCTCTGTAACTGAAAGAGGAAAGGAAAGGCAGTTCTTCCTAGGAGGAAAATAAACTAAAATACTTGGTCTTCAGAGTAAAGCCCACCTTGATTTTGACAATTAGCTGGTGCCAAGATCTCTGCTCTTCGGCTGTTGCTTTCGCTCATCCTGCGCACTCACACCAAACCCATAGTCAGTTGTCCCATTAAAGGAGGCCCGCACTGAGGAACCACCACCCCAACTGCAGGAGAAATTGCCTGTTCACATCCACTTAGTTCTTGATTCATCTTTATGTTTGGAAACCAAGGATTGCCAGACATTAACAGAACTAGACAAATGCACAGATCAAACAATTAAAGAGACAGATTTTTAAGGTGCTATAGACTGAATGTTTGTGCCCTCCACCAAATTCATATGTTGAAATCCTAACTGCTAAGGGGATGGCATTAGCAGATGGGGTCTTTGGGAGGTGATTAGGTCGTGAGGGAGGAGCCCTCGTGAATGGGATTAGTGCCTTATAAAAGAGGCCCAAGAAAGATCCCTTGCTTCTCCACCACATGAGAACACAAATAAATTGCCATCTATGAACCAGAAATTGTGCCATCACCAGACATTTAATCTGCCAGTGCTGTGATCTTGGACTTCCTCAACCTCCAAGCTGAGAAATACATTTCTGTTGTTTATAAGCCACCCAGTTTATAGTCTTTTGTTATAGCAGCTTGAATAAACTAGGACGTAAAGGAATAGGGGGAAAAAAAAAACTTCTAAAATTTGAATTTGTATCTGTGGAGAGAATATCACATCCTAAAAATAGCAGGTAATGAAAAGTTACCAAAAAATCTTAGAAATTAGTAATTTACATTAAATGGATTGAAATTGTAATACTTAGAATAATACTTAGAAGGACTGAAGACTAAGCCAGTGATCTGGAAAACGAGGAAATCTCTGAGAGAGAAGTCGAGGCATGTAGGATCAATTTAAGACATCCAGCATCTCATAGAAGGTTTACGAGGAGAGACAAAGACAACAGAAAGAAGGAAGTAATCAAATAAATAATAGAAGAAAATTTTCAGAGCTAAAGATCCACTGGGTGCCAAGTAGGATGAATAAGGTCTATATTCAAACACAGCCTAGAAATGATCAGAACCCAGAGGAAAAAGAGGAGACAAGCATCTAAAGAAGAACAAAGCAGCTTATTCTTTTCATTAGCAACTTTGGATTCCAGAAGGAAAATTCAGAGACAAAGTGATTTTGACCTTATAAGTATTTGCTGGGCAAAACTTGCACTGAATTGTGAGAACACGGTGAAGATGTTTTCAGACATGCTAGGACTCTGATGCTATCAGACAGTCTTTAAAAGAATTTTCTGAGCCCCCGTACTATAATTCAATAAAATGAATCCAAGAAAGAAGCAAATATGAGATACAAGAGACTGTAAGAATCAGAGAAACAAAAATTAAGTGTAAATGTTAATAAATGTAAATAATAATGATTGGAACTAAAATTCCAGGTAGTCATAGCATGAGAAGTATATGGGGTGGAGGGAGCTGTGTTAAGGATGCTGCCATGTTTGCAGAGAGGCTGTAGATTTAGATTAGCTCTACATCTTAATTAAAAATTGCTACATATACTTACTAAAAATTAAGTATTTTTGAAATTTTAGTGGCCAAAGTGGAGTAATTTGAGTAACAAAGTAAATGATAGTATTGGATTATAACCCAAATAATAAAATAAATATCCAAAAGTCCTTACTGATTTAAATAAACAGTTGACTAAATAAATAAATGAGGGAGAAGGAACATATTCTCCTTACATAAGATTTCCAAATCATAAATGTAGATGGAAGGAAATAGAAAAACACCAATTGAATGTCATAGTAATAATTGCTACAGGCAAGATCCACAAATGAAGGGCAGGAACAGAGGGTATAACTTTAAGGAGAAATGGGATATTTGCAAAGCCTTAAACCGTCTCCACTAACATATTTATCAATGACTGTGATGGTTTTTAACATACATCCACAATTGTTTGATATTCCTCCCTCCAAGAGGTGGTACTTTAGTCCCTTTCCATTGAGTGTGTCTGGACTTAGTGACTCCCTTCTGAAAACAAGAATGTGGAAAGGATAAACAAGTAACTTAACAGTGGAGAAACCTTACAGACACCATCTTAACCAAGCGACCAAGGTGAACCTCCCTGGCAATCTCTCATTGATATATGACACCATAAGAAGGAGGTACTCGTGTCCATGGTATTCTACCCAAAATTTATAGTCCCAGTCTAATTATGAGAAAATGTCAGGCAAATCCAAGTAGTGGGACATTCTACAAAATACCTGACCAGCACTCCTCAAAAGCCAGTAAAAACTGAGAAACCATTCCATGTTAGAAGAAACTAGAAGATACAAGGACTAAGTACAACCTGTTATCCAGATGGGATCCTGGGACAGAAAAAGGCTATTAGTGGAAAAATTGGTGAAGTTCAAATAAAGTCTGTAGTTTAGCTAATAGTACTATGCTAATATTGGTTTCTTAGGGTTATCTTTCTCATGGTTTAAAAAAAAACCCTCACAATTTCTTAGTTTGGATAAACATACTGTGATTGTAAGATGTCAATATGTGGGGAAGCTGAGTCAGGTGTTTATGAGAACTCACCATACCCTCTCTCCAACTCTTCTGTAAATCTAAATTCCAGATAAAAAGACAATTAAGCACTTAAGCACAAAAATTAGGGATTTCAGTCCCAAAGCATTATAGGAGCAACAGGATGGAAAAATGAAAATTTGATCAGCCTAAGAGTAGCTATGGGAAAAAAAGAAAAAAATTACAGTAAATAGGAAGCCTGAAATAACAAATGAAAGGGAATAAGGTCATTTCACATTAAATTGTAAATGTTCACAAGTAATTAATATTAGCTAATTCATTACAGTACATTAATGAAGTTAATGTACACTAGTTAATGTCAGTAATGTAATTACTTAAATTCATACATGAAAAACTGAAAGGTCAGATTGTGAAAACCATGTAAATTCAATTAAAAGCGATTTACAAAAGTCGCAGAAAATAAAGATGATAAAGAAAAGTTCAAAATAAGGGGATATAAAGAACGAAGCTGTATATCAGAAAAATAAAATTTGAGGTGAAAAGCATTAAAGGGCAAAGAGGTATATTTTACATAGTAGTATTCTCTATATAGAATCATCTATATATATATATACACTATTTAACAACATACTATATAAACATAGATCACATATATATTGTTAAATATTATAGATGTATCTTTATATAATATCACTATCATGAACCTTTATGTACTTAACCCATAATTATAAATATAACCTATGGTTAGAGAAATTGATGAATTGACAAAAGCATAATGAAGGAGATTTTGGTACTCTTCTTTCATAAACTGAAAGATCAAGTAGACCTAATATAAGCAAAGAAAGAATGAACAGTTTTGCTCTAAAAGATACATAGAACTTTTTGCACAAGAGAAAATAGGCATTGTTTTCAAGTACCCCTGGACGATTAACAAAAACTGTTTATTAGGCTATGAAGAAAATGTCAACAAATTTTAAAAAGTAGATGTCATGCAGGACACATTCATTGTTGACAGTGCACTGAAATAAGAAGTGAGCAACTAACAAATAGCCAAAAAAATAAAAAACCAAACACACTATCCCCTTGAAAATCATAAACACGTTTATATAGGTGTATTTAATAAAAGTCTTTAGATTAAAATGGAACTATCAACTGAAATTATAAAATAGCAATGAATGAACATGAACTCATTATATATAAAAATGTGTGGGCTACAACAAAATGCCACTAGGAGGAAAATTTAGACCCTCTACTTTGCTGCCTAGTAGCACTTTCCACAATGATGAAAATGTTATGTAATTATACCATCTGATAATCCACACTTACCACATGAGGATGTTGAGCACGTGAAATATGGCTAGTGCAACTGAACTGAATTTCAAACTTTAATTAATTTTAATTAATATAAGTTTAAATAGCCACATGTGGCTACTGTATTGGACCACACAGTTCCATATTCTCAATAAAGCATTACCAGAAAAAGAAAAAATTAAACATTATTAATTTTATATATATATAAAATTAAAACATTAAACAAAATTTAATGTTTGACCAAAATTCATTTAAGAGAAGGTGGGAAACTTGAATTTACCATTAATCAGTAAGGAACTATAAAATGAAATGTAAGATCCAGCTCTATAAATGTCTTCAGAACCAGGTTTTCTAGACATGTTTTACCTAAACTTAAGATGCAGATAATTTCTGTGTTTTATAAACTATTCAAGACCATAAAACAATATTTTATTCTTCAAGGCTGGCATAACCCTGATGCCTAAACAAGATAAAGCAATACAATAAAACAAAATTATATCAAGATTCACTTATGAGCACAGATACAAAAATCTAAAGGTGAAGGAATTGAATTCATTACGTATTATGAATAGGTTTATCCCAGCAATACCGTGATGGCTTGACATTAGGAAATCTATTAATGTAATTCACTGCCTCTGCCTAACAGATCAAAGAATAAAACATAATATGATCATGTTATACTGAAAAAGCATTTAATAAATATCAACACCCTTTTGTGATATAAAATTCTTAGCTTCCAAATAGAAACTTTTTTAACTGATAAAGGATATTGATCAGAAATCTTCAGTAAGTATCATATTTAGTAGAAAAACATTTGAAATATTTCCACTAAAGTCAGGAACAAGACAGGAACACCTACTATCACTCCTCTTACTCACCCTTGTTTTGGATGTTCTAGCTAATGCTTTAAAGTCAAATAAAAGGCATACATTCTGGAAACAGACAAAAGTGTCATTTTTTGAAGGCGGTAGATTGCCTACCTAGGAAATTGAGAAGAATCAATGGAAATATATTGGAACTGAACAGAGAGTACTATAAAGTGCATTACTCGAAGCAAGTTCCTTATACAGAAGTCAATAGCACTTCTATATGTCAACTGTAATCAATCAAAAATGTAGTGAGTAAGAAAAGAGATCCCCTTCACAGTGACCTCCAAATGTTGAAATATCTGGGAATACGTAAGACATATCTGGGAATATATACTAGGACATATGCAAAATCAATATGAAAGTCCATAAAACTGAAGAACATAATGGAAGACCCAAATTCTCTAAGATATATACTTCCTAAATATGATGACTTAATATAGCAAGCATATTTTCTAATTAACTGTTAAAATAGAGGCAACCATAATTAAAACTTTAACAAGGTTCCTTGACAAACTGATGCCAATTTCTGTTGGAAGAGAAATTGTTGGAAAATATATAATAACCGAATTGAAAAATAACAAGGAGGGAAACATGCTCTATCAAATATCAAAACACATTATAAAGAGCTAGTAATTAAGCAGTATGGTATTAACCAGGAATAGGCAAATAGATCAGTGGATCAGAATGAAGTCCAGAAACACACACACACACACACACACACACCCCTACCTGGCATTGTGAAAACTTCGCTCCTGAAAACACTGAGAGAAGGTTAGTCTGTTCAGTAATCCTGTTGGGTCAATTAGTTCTGCATTTAAAAAAGAAAACTGAAAACAGGTACCTACCTCATATTAATGACCAAATAAACTCCAGCTGGGATAAAAAGCTAAATGCAAAAATAAACCCTTAACAGTATTAGAATACTCTACCAAAGCATTTTTTAACATAAACACAAATGGCTTTGAAAACAAGATAAAATTCACTAAAGCCATAAAGGAAACAGTAGATTTGTTACTAAATATTAAATACTTATTAGTGACAAAAGACCTTATAATCAGAATTAAAGGGCTGGGCACGGTGGCTCATGCCTGTAATCCCAGTACTTTGGGAGGCCAAGGTGGGTGGATCACCTGAGGTCAGGAGTTCGAGACCAGCCTGGCCAATATGGTGAAACATCATCTCTACTAAAAATACACAACTTAGCCAGGCGTGGTGGTGGGCACCTGTAATCCCAGCAACTCAGGAGGCTGAGGCAGGAGAATCGCTTGAACCCGGGAGGCAGAGGTTACAGTGAACCGAGATCGCGCCACTGCACTCCAGCCTGGGCGACAGAGTAAGATTCCTTCTCAAAAAATAAGAAAGAAAAGAATTAAAGGCAGAGTGACAGACTGGAAAAAAAAAAGTAGTTGACTAATATCCAGACTTTATATACTCCCACAAAGCAATAAGAAAAATACAAACCACAAATAGGTGAACAAAGGGAGTAAATGGGCATGCTTAATAAATATGTGATAATAAAATGCAAATTGCCACTAAAATGAACAGATACTCTATGCATTCAAAAAATGCCAATAAAAAAGATAAGATTTTTTGCTCACAATATTGACAAAATTTTTTTAAAGGTTAAGAACAATCGGTTTTATTAAGGGTTTGGGGAAATGAGTACTCGTACGTACTGCTTATAGGGATATAAATTTTTGTATCCTTTGGAGTATGCAAAACAAGTGAAAATTTACTTTCTGATTTTCTAGTTTTGATTCTAGGATATATGCTTATTTGCACAAAGATGTATTTATAAAGTGTTCGTCATGGCACCGTAATAACATCAAAACCAAACCCTGGGAGAATGTCTCAATCAATTGTCATCATCGAAAATAAGGAAGACTGGATCACGATGACAGATGAGCACATTCACCCCTGACCCCAACAAATAATAGAAAACATACTCTTATGAGAATAAATCTATAACCACCTGGAAAATGAGAATGTTCCCAGTGAATCAGAATTTTTGAGGAATTGTTGAACTATATTGTTAAATGTAAAAAGCAACTCACTTCAAATAATAGTAACAGCCCATTTATGAAAAGCTACATATGTGTGTATTGTACTTATATGTTTGACACAAAAATTGTCTGGATGGATAGACACCAAACTCTTGACAGCAATTGCTTCCAGAGAAGGGATTGAATTAGGATATGAGAGATGGTAAAGGAAGATTGACTTTTTTATAAAGAGAAGGAAGAAAATTAGGTGAGCAGGTAGAAGTGCCCGAGCTTTGCTTACTTGACTCTTGCCTAGTTTCTTGCACCTCACCTGTTCTTTCCTGCAACCCTCAGGAAACCAGGCTGAAAAGAGAAGGAAGCCCCACGGTGGCCACTTACACCAGCATCCTGCCCTGTGGAGTTGCTTCTTTGCCAAGCTGCCTTTCTCTTTGTACAAGTATTTCCAGCCCCTTCACTCACTCTTTTAGCTTCAACTCTAATCACCTCCCAAATCTGTTTTCTCATACAGATGTCTATGGCCTGGCATTTCCAATTGTCTTCTATTTCCATTAATTTAAGCATCCCCATTCTTTGGCATTTTCAGTGGGTTGCGTTCATTAGCTGTAGAGAATAAAACATAGAGAAATAAAAGGTGAAGAAGGGAATGCTCTTTTTCCTAATTGAATATACTTGAAAATATCTCCAAATGCAAATAGTCTTTTTGGTTCCAATATTGAGGTTTGAATAGCACATACATTCAATTGAAGGGACTATGTCAGTGTTTCTTATGATTTAGGAATTTAAATCTTTCTCTGTTCCCTGAAATGTGTGTTTCACCAAAATAAATCACGTGGGAGAGTTACGACTTTGATCCTTTCAGCAATAAATAGATTTTCCAGCAGGAAAGACTTTTGGGAAACTGAGTCATAAGAACTCTATCATTTAATAGGATAAGAGAGAAATTTGCAGAAAAACTGAAGTAAAATAGCATTGGTAGGCAAAATGTTTAAAAACAGCATGACCTTCAGATCTATTCACTACTCTAGTTACTGAAAATGTGAAATTAATAGTTCCTGTCCTTGAGCTGCTTACAGTTGACCATCTAGCCAGTCAGACTAGATATGGAGTCAATCATTGTGTTATTTGTGAGCTTTATTTATCTTATCCTCTCATACATGACATTTCACTATGCCTAGGTAATAATTATGTGACACCTCTGCTTCCTTCTCTTTCAGGCAAAAATAGATGTCTTATTAGTTGGAGATGTCACTGTGGGCTACCTGGCTGATACTGTACAGAAACTGTTTGCAAACATAGCAGAAGTCACCATCACCATCAGTGACATGAAGGAGGCAGTAGCACTTTTGGATGATTGCACATTCAACATGGTTTTCTTGAAGATGCCTTCTTCACTAAATGCTGAGGAACTGGAAGCCATCAAGTTAATTAGGTAAACTTCAAAAGCCTTGATGCTGTATCTTTAGAACCATTTTTTTAAAAACTCATTTTTTAAAACATCCTAAAAAGATATATTTCTATTTTACTTTTTAAATTGAGGGGCCAGGGCGTGGCTCATGCCTGTAATCCTGGCACTTTGAGAGGCCGAATGGGATGATTGCTTTAACCCAGGAGTTCAAGACCTGCCTGGGCAACATAGTGAGACCTCTGTCTCTACAAAAAAATTTTTAAAAATTAGCCGGGCCTGATGGTGTGCACCTATAGTTCCAGTTACTCGGAGGACTGAGATGGGAGGATTGCTCAGGAGTTTGAGACTGCAATGAGCTATGATCATGTCATGGCACTCTAACCTGGACAGCAGAGTGAGATGCTATTTCTAAAAAAAAAAATGAGGGATATTTTCATGGAGAGAGTCTATGTACATGTTGTTTTTATTTCCAGTTTGTGGTATTTTATTATAAGAAGTATTTTAACTTGAAACTAGGTATGGATTAGAATGTAAGAATCAATTTGTCATAGAAATTTATTTAGTATGCAACGCTTATGTTATTCCCATACATACTCCTTTTTAATAACTGTATGATTAAAATGGTGCATCTATTCAGGGTTCATTAATTGTAGTGGCAGACACTAAAGGAAGTGAGCACTCTCAGCTCTCTGTCCTGTTAGCTGGGGACTGAGGTGTCTCCTGGGGCCATGGAGCCTTCTGGATTCACTGGGTCCAGAAACCACCCCCTCCAGTGTTCTTGTTTCGTCTTGCAGTTCCATATAAGCTCTGCTTCTTTTCTTTTCTTTTCTTTTCTTTTCTTTTCTTTTTTTTTTTTGTTTGAGATGGAGTCTCACTCTGTTGCCCAGGCTGGAGTACAGTGGCGCCATCTCGGCTCACCGCAACCTCCACTTCCTGGGTTCAAGCAATTCTCCTGCCTCAGCCTCCTGAGTAACTGAGATGACAGGCATGTGCCACCATGCCTGGCTCATTTTTGTATTTTTAGTAGAGATGGGGTTTTACCATGTTGGTTGGGCTGGTCTCAAACTCCTGACCTCATGATCTGCCCACCTCGGCCTCCCAAAGTGCTGGGATTACAGGCGTGAGCCACCACACCTGGTCAAGTTCTGCTTCTTTTTAACCCACTCCAGCTCTAGAAAATTGAAGTCCAGTGGTGGGAGAGTTAGATTCTTCCCTGCCACTTAAGATGTATTTAGATAGGGTTAGATCAGAACAAATTTGTTCTCCTTCCATGAAATACTTAATAGATAAAGTGGAATTGTCAGTTACATTGGAACATATGAGAGCTTGTCAGAATTACAAGACAGGCCTCTTTTTTTGGCTAAACAATTCAGAGACAATATTTTGATCCTTGAATAAAAGGGCAAGCAAATTATGTTAAGGGAAAAGAAAGGTTGAAATGAGAAGCCCAAGCCATCGAGTTACTTATTGGAGAGACAGACAGACAGATACTACTCTTGGGGTTTCTTAGAACAACTGGTCTGCATTTCTTTTGGCTTTCTATGAGGTATATGAACTCTAGTCACACCAGGCAAACTATCTATGTCAAAGTAAATTCCACTTCTAAAACCTGCTGTATACTATCCTCCTTCTGAGAATATGCTTATTTTATTACAAACCTTAAAAAAATAGAGTTTCCCTTGGCTGTGGACTCATCATAATATCTCATTTATATCATATTTAAAATTTTTTTACACAGCTACATGAGGCAGGTGGAGCAGGATTTTATTGTCCCTACTTGACAGATGAGAAAACTGAGCCTGAAGTGACTTGCCTAAGACCACATGGCTCATTTTTACAAAACTCAGACTAGTTTTACAAAACTAGATTAGAACTCTACTCTTCCCTTCATTTTCTTTCTAGAAGTCTGTCATTAATTGACTTTTGTATTGAAACCACCTCTTTTTCATCTCTGAGGTTCAGTATGTGCCAAGCTGGGTGTACATCAAACATAGATATGGTTTTGAAAGAGCCCTGGACAATTCAATATGGCTGGTCTCTCCATTCCAAGACTAGGACCCTAGCTATGCCTGTCAGAATGGAGTAAAGCTTTGCATTTGCTTCCTGTCAGAGCTGCCTTTTGAACAAGATAAGAATGAATTTCTGTTAAGAACCAGCTTTATGTTTAGTTGCAGATATTAAAACCTAGAAGGTTAGAGGAGAGAATTTCTTGTCTGATACTCACCTCAGCAGCTTTTATTGCCCTGAGTAACATAATTTAAGATTTCTTAGCAGAGAAAAGAAAGTAGATTAAGGTATTAAGTGTATAGCTATGCAAATGGTAGTTCTGTTATTTTGCCTTAAGAGAAATCATTGGTTTGAAAGGAAACAAATAATTTGTGGAATACACCTGGATTTGTATTCCTTGTTTGTCTACTGTTGCACTGTTCCCAACACCCAGTGAAGGTCTTGACTGCCAGCAGGTGTTATCTACCTTGCTGTAGCTCCAGTGAATGTATGGATGAGTGGGAGAAGTGCCGTCCTAGGCAGGCAGTGCCTCCTCGCTTTTTTGCTCCTCTCCGCAAAGGGACAGAGTTGTTTGGTTTTGTGTGTGTGTGTGTGTGTGTAAGCTTTGCTTTCTTGGTGCTGTCCTCAGAGGCTATGAATATCTCTGAAGTTCCCTTTCCTGCCTTCAGAATCGTTATGAGTTTATGATTTGTTGAATTGTTTAAACCCCTGTAGAGGATGTTTCCAATTTTCAACCTATAGTTTTTCTTATGGTAATGAGCCCTGTACACGTACCGCCACATTTGTAAGGAGTTTAAACCTTCATCTATCCTAAAGTACTACATCTTTTGAGTTTGGGCTAATATTTAATGACTAAACCAAAATGAAAAGCCTGGCTCTACTTTTCTTCTGCTGTATTTTAAAGTTTTCTCTTTAGATCTTTGTTGTCCTCTTGTAATATCTCAAAAGCTATGTAGGTCTAGGAAAATGTACATCTATTTACCTTACTCTTGTTTCTCTGGATGCTTTATGTCTCCTGTCAATGAATGAGGAATTGATGATAGAATGAAAGTGGCCATATATGTGTTCAGTATTGGAGCACAGGATCACAAATCTATGTATCTGTAAGACATATGGATTTTTATTGAAAATAAGGATGAAGTTTAGCCTGTTAGCTATAATATTATATTTATTTTAGAATAAAATGAAAGCAGCGTCCTTAAAAGATTCTTAAATTTAATCTTACAAAACTGTGTTTTAAGCTTGGTGCTAATCATTCATTGACTTTAATCATTCATAAAATATCAGTACTTAACAGACTCAAGACTTATGGCACATCTCACTTGTAGGTTAACATTCCTAATAGTACTGCCTAATTTGTTTTCATCTCAAGAATGTATTGAAAGAGTGTGTTTTTATTGAGCAGATGAACTCAAACACTACCCAGTGGTAACATATTTTAAGATCATCTTAGGATTCATATGCTTAGCTCCAGAATTCCAGGGATATTTCACTCTTGGCTTAGATAAGTTCTCAAAATTGAGCCATACTCAAAGGGCAGATACTTGATAATTCAGACACATCCTGATACTTACTTCCAAAGACAGGTACAGAAAGTTTAAATATGTTTTAAACTCGTCAGTATATAGGGAGTTATAGTTTTCTTCTCCATGAAATGGTTCTGCAGTTAAAATTCCATGATTCTCATGAGCTCAGAGCAGTTTAGCAACAAAAAAGGAATGCAGGATGTGGCTCCATCTGCTCCGTCAACAAATCAAGTTTGAATCTGATTTCATTTCTTCCCCGTGTAGCTTTAATTGTCTGACCAGCTAACTGATAACTAAGAAAACCCAATCTTGGGAGCCACAGAGATCTAACAAGTTGTCCTTTTATGTCTCCAAGACATCTTTGACTTGACAATGTAAATCATTAAATCTTACTAGGTAGTTTGCATGACCTACTCCTGAATATTCGACAATAAACACAGTAACAGCAAAACACCTAAGTAGCTTTACTAAAACCTTTTTCCTACAAATTGGTGGAGGAATTGAATAGGAACTGAGGACAACTCTAGGTCTTTATAACTTCTAGCACCATGTCACATGGGGAGTGTTGCAGCAGGAACTCTGTGGGAGAGCCGAGTGGGAACAGGGCACACCACCAGAATAAACTATATAGCCAAATTATATAGCCAAAATAAACTATCAGAGCTTAATTAATTAACAGAGAACAATATTTGTTACAAGTCCCATGTAGGTCATACCAGGTTAGTTTGGCTGCATGTACCCCACGGACAGAATAATGGGTAACTGTACTCAAGAAAACCACAACCCAAAGATGATACTGGCTTTTGTCCCTGGAAATCCTTATGGCTCTAAGAGAAGTAAAGGTAGAAATTTCCGCAGGCTTCACAGGGACTTATAACACCTCTTTGGCCCTCTCACATGATAGATTGCAGAGGCCAGGGCTTTCCTGAGACCCTTTGATCAGCAGAGTATACAACTCAGCTCAAAACCCTTGTATATGATCTTTGTTTTTTCAGCTACCAGAGACAGACCCAGGGATGGGGGCAAGACAGCGGGTGGTTACTGTTGCTGACTGAGCTGATGCTGACTCCAGTTCTAGAGGGCACTGCAGGCAGGCATAGGAATGGAACCGAGAATATCAGTATCCAGTCTCAAAAGTGAGGTGTAGCCTCCGGAAACATCATGACACTTAAACAGCATAATCGTGAAACATGAGGGAAAATGAATTGTCCCCAAATAAATTGCAAAACAAAAGAGACATTAATTGAGAAGGTCTCAGAGCCTACAATTTGATTTTGGTATATAGAAGAGGAAGTAGTATCAATTGGTGTGGATAAAAGTGATTTTTATTTTGGTTTGTTTTTGCATTGCTTAGTTTTATTTCCAGGAATATTCATTCACAAAAAAGAGAACATTTTCTGGTTGATCCTAGAAACTAGAAACTCTTTTAGCTTATTGATTTGTAGGGAATGTGAATGAGCAGCTGAGCTTAAGATCAGAGGATTGGATTCTGGGAACTCTTACTGGTTGCAGGAGTCCCTGTACGGCTAGGGGAGTGTGTGTTTGGTAATTGATTCTGTGCTGATAACAAAAGTCCAAGAATCCCGCCTTTGTCTGATGTAAAGCTTGAAATTTGAAAGTCATCAGGGCATATAAATCCATATAGCCATATCTTACATATTTTTGTGTCAGTAAAATCAATTTTCAAATTTTTGAAATATCGGGTTTTCAAAAATGGACATAGGAAGATTTCTAAAAGCAAACAGGCTGTTTTTTAAAAATCATTTAACTGTGTTTAACTTAGGATAATTTACTTTTTTGAATCCACTATGCAGTATTTTTTATTTCGACATTTAAACTACCCGATAATTTTCTTTCAGTGGTCCCATCTGCTCAGTCCATTATTCCCTTTCACCTCTCTTTCCTCATTCTGTTGTCCATACCTCCATTATAATCCACACTTTCTCATCACTTAAAAATATATATATGAGGCTAGACACAGTGGCTCTTGCCTATAATCTCAGTACTTGGGAGGCTGAAGCTGGAAGATTTCTTGAGGCCAGGAGTTTGAGACCAGCCTGGGCAACATAGTGAGAACCCATCTCTACTAAAAATACAAAAAAAAACCAGCCAGGTGTAATGGCACACACCTGTAATCCCAGCTACCTGGGAGGCTGAGGTACAGGATCGCTTGAGCTTGGGACAGTGAGGCTGCAGTGAGCCTTGACCATGCCACCACTGCACTCCCACCTGAGTGACAAAGCAAGACCCTGTCTCAAAAAATAAAATAAAATAAAATAAAATAAATCTATCTATTTATCTCTTTCTATCTTTCCCTCTTTCCGTCTTTCTAAAATGCATATATTTAGTTTCATATACATATGAAATGCTGACATACTGGCAGGCATCATTCTGATCCCCGTATTCCCTCTGTGTCACCACGCCACCTACACCGGTGTAGGAAGTGCCTTTCTTACCTCCACATTTGGTTGGCCAGGCAAACTCTATCCTCCCTCCTGCATATGCCTATTTTGATGATAATATTTCTGCCTGAGTTTCTCATTTCCTCATAGAAACCGTATATTCTTCCCTTTCTTCTCTCTCAGCCTAAACTCCCCAGAATTCATAGCACAGAATCAAGTCCGAATAGACCTCAATGGGGTGTCACATTTTCTTACTAATCCTGCTAGTCTGAAGTAATTCATTTAGTAAATACTCTGAAATATTTAACGTTACCAAAGGTTCCCAGGTGTGCCCGCTTTCCTTACCATCAGCTCTTGCCTGGATCGCTGGCCTAGGGTGTCTCCAGTCCACCTGTGTCACCCCATCAGTGCATCCCATCATAGGCAGAGTGGTCTTTCTAAAATGCAAGGATAATTGTGTTGGTTGCTGCTGAGCTTCATAGCTTTCCGTGGCCCATTTTTCTTCAATACCAAACCTTTCCTGTGGCCTAACAGGCGTTCTGCGAGCAGAGCCCAGCCATCCCTCACTCTTTGGTCTCCACTTATGCTTTTCTTTCTCAGATGCTCTGTGCCAGAGCTCTCCTGGACATCTTGTACCTTCTCCAACTCACCTTGTTCTTGACCATCCCAGGGCTCCTGCATATGCCGTGCCTTTTGCCCAGAATGTTCTGTGCTGCCCATCTGCTTTCTGCCCTCCCCCTCTCGCCAGCTTTTTCTGTGTCTAGCCAGCACTGAGGGTTGTCGGCCTGGAAGCCTCTCCCAAGGCTGCTGAGGCAGGTTGGTGCCCAGGCGTGGACTCCTATTGGCCCCTTTGGTTTTTCCTTCCTGGCATTGGACACGTTTTCAGCCATAAAGTTATCTATAGTGATTTGTTTAATGTCTTTCCACCCCAAGACCACCAGCTGTGTGAGAGCAGGAACCTTGTCTGTCTGTTTACCATGATATCCCCCAGAGCCTAGCACAGGGCTGGTACATAAGAGGTTCTCAATATACATGACTCAGATATAGATATGATATTAATATATAATGCAATTTGAAATATAGAATGTACACTTACTTCCAAATGCTTATGTAAGATAAGCTAACAATGTTATACAGTGGGGGTGCTCCCAGTTCTCATTTTAGTGAATAAATAACAACCATATATAACCACATGCTAATAAATGATGCTTTTAAGTACTTGAGAATAGTTTGCTTTTCTTAGGTAGTTTTAAACTGTTCTCTTTGAAGTCTCTTTCACAGTCACATTCTCCCTGAAAATCATTTCATTTTGGCTAATACCAAGGCTCAGTATCCATCCATTTATTGAATTCCAGACTTACTGTACTGAGTTTAGTGAATTATAATGCCACTTTAAGAAAAAAGTTTTATTTGAAAAATTTCAAGAAATAAAAGGGGAGAGAGTATAATAATACACCCATAATATAGCCTCAGCAGTTACCCACATCTGGCTCGTCATGCTTCTCCCTACCTTCCCACCCCTGCCCACCAGTGGATTATTTTAAGGCAAATCTAAAATACCGTTTTATTTCATCCACAAATACTTTAATTGGTACCTCTCTAAGGTGAGGACTCAGAGAATAACTACAAAACTCGTATTATACCTGAACATCAATAATCACTTCTTAGTATTGTCAAATATCCCATCAGCATTCAAATTTCCCTGCTTATGATTTTTTTTAAAACTGTGAGTTTATACAAATCAGGATTCAACTTTCCCTTTCCTCTTTTTTTTTGTCTTGTTCTTTAATTATATGTATATTTAAAGGAGTCATTTGTCTTACAGAATTCCCCCCATTCTAGATTCTGCTTATTTCATTCCCATAATGTTCTTTAAAATGTTTCTTTTTTTCCACAAATTTCTTGTAAACTGCTGATCTGATCAAAAATTTGGATGAGGTTTAGGCTTTTTTTTGTTTGTTTTTAAGAAAAAGTGATTCATCTCTTTCCTCACTGATTTGAGATGCTACTTTTACTAAATTTCCATGTTAATATTATTTTAAATTCTAAAGAAATGAAGAAAATCACTGTAGTTAGTTCCTAATAAGCTAAACTCCTGAATCCCAATTTTTTGCATAATGATTTTGCTTCATTTTAACATTTTCTTTCCTCTCTCAGATTTGGCAAAAAGAAAAATACACATTCACTGTTTGTTTTTATAATCCCTGAAAATTTTAAAGGTATGTACCTGCTAAATACAGTATTTGTTTTTTCTCTAAATAGAAACTATAAGGTCAGTATTTAATGTAAAGATTCTTAGGTTGTATTTCAGGGCATGGAACTGATATTGCTTTAACTGAACCACTGACAATGGAAAAAATGAGTAATGTGGTAAAATACTGGAAAACATGTCTCTCAAACACAGGTGAGTAAAAAATTTCCAAAGGTTTGAAAATTTGAATTAAAATCTTTGAAAACTATGCTTATGTATTCTGACAAAAACAATCATAAAGGGAGAAATATATATTCTTTACCTGGAAAGAAAAAAACTACATCTTCAGAGGTTTAGAATGTGTTGCCCAAGGGCAAATACAGTGCTGCGGTAGGCACAGGGTTTTGGGCGGGGGGTTGGTAGCAGCATTGTGTCACTATTTTTTTTTCTTTTGTGGTAGCCTAGCTACCATAATTTCTTACTCATTAAAATGGAATTAACTGTGCTGTGTCATTGTGTGATTATCTAAAAGCCAGGGGCACTAACCTACAGTTGTATTGTACTTTCTACTTTGCAAAATACTTGCATATAAATTATTTTGCTTCTTAAAGTTAATAGGGTGGTTGCCCTTTCTGTTTTAGATTTTAGATGCAGAGGATTAATGTCAATGCTTCAATTAGACCTCACATTTCTAAACTCTTTGCCTATTATGTTATGCATATCACCAGTATCTAAACACTTAAACTAATTAAATTAGCTTTCATTTGGCTTGTGAAAGGACAGACTCCAATTACGGAAATTAAATTCTACTGGAATCATTATTGGTCAGTGACTATTTTTGGTCTTTCTAGGCCTGGGATACTAAATACAGAATCTTTTAAAATTAAGATGATGTTAAATTGGGACTGTTGTTGGTCAGGGGGTACAAGGTTTTTTTAATGCAAGATGAACAAATTCTGGGGGTCTGGGATACCACTGTGTGACTATAGTTAACAATACTGTATTGTCTACTTGAAATTTGCTAAGAGGGTAGATCTTATGTGTGCTCATCACCAGAAAAGGTAACGATGTGATGTGATGGATATGTCAATTAACTTGTGTGTGGTGATTATTTCACAATATATACGTATATTATCAACTCAAGTTGTACACCTTAAGTATGTACAGTTTTGAATTGTCAATTATACTTTAATAAAGCTGGGAATTTTTTTTTAATAAAATTAAGATTTTTTTTTCTTAAAATGGTCCTGAAAGACACTTTCTGGATTATCCTGATAATGATTATACGAGATTCAGTGTAACAGTCCTTTTTGAATGTTCTTTTTTAATATTCAGATGAGTGCGTCTGTTTGTGACATTCCAGTGGCTCCCAGCCCTTGTGGTTCTTCCTGGAAATGGCTAACTTTGGTGACCGAGGGCTTTTGCAACCTCTTATTTGGTTCTCGGTGAAATAGAGCAGCTGCTCATCACCTGCCCACACCCTTCTGCTGGTCATGACCATGTCAGCTTCCAGTTGTCTCGTCTTTGCTCCGAGGATGAGCAGCTGCAAAAAAGGAAAAAATTTTTTTCAGATGCTATATTTTGACAGTGCAGCTGCTTATTGAAGACTCATGCATGTTTTTTGTCTCCTGACATTTACCTATAAATAGGAACTTGATAAGTAAACTCAGTTGAATGTGTTTTAAGCACACCTGTCACTAAGTGACTAGAATCTGGCTTAAAGGTATCCCGGGGTAAATAATATAGAGTATTTTAGTTTTTGCTTTCTAACCTAGGTGGTTTTATATTTCACAAAAATCTATAAATTGCTTTCAGTTTTAAAAATACTGCTTTGTGAAATCTATTGAGTAAAAGACGACAACTGCATTAAGGATTGGGGCTTGTATATTTGATTAGCATTATCTCCTTAAGTGACTTTAGAAATAAATAGTCCCCCTCTCAAAACTTTCAGTTAAGATTGAAAATGCTGCTGGGCCTGAAGAACCTGGATTGCCCCTGCAGAGGTCTTACAGTGAACACGTGGGATATTTTCCTACTGATCTATTTGCCTGGTTAGTTTTTTGTTCTTTTTCATAATAGCAATATTTTTAGAGAACTTACTGATTGTGTCTATTTTGTGGAAGAGGGGTGCAGCATTTGCTGTACTTAAGAATCCTGAGCTGGCACCATGGGTACACATTACAGAAGTATTCAACTTAATATAAGGAAATACTTCATAAATAATTACATTTGACAACAGGTGAGCAGGTCAAATTGTAAGATAGTGAGTTCGCTGTCATTGGGGAATGTGATCAGTGTTAGAGTCTGTGTTGTCACTAAGCAAAGTTAAATAGCAGCAGTGGTATTTAAACTTCATAAAAACAGTGAAATTCCTCAAACAAAAATTTTACATGGAACCCCAATATTTAAACAGACAAGAGCAGCCTCACCTGATATATACCTACTATTCAGCTTCTTCCTGTTGTCTTTCTTGAACTCATGAACCTATCCCCCGAGTTACTGAAAATCACCCTTTAAAAAGGATTTGGTATCATTTACATACCTCATGTAGCTTTTGGAATCTTCTTGTTTGGTATACAAGGCAAGTTTTAGTGTGTGTCTCTGTGTCTCCTTGTGTTTCTCTGTCTCTCTCTCTCATAGATGTTAGAGCTGGCATTCAAACCTGGATTGGGTAGGCAGTTGAACTGGGAATCAGACCCTTCCAATGCTAGTATGCTTATAAAATTAAATTTTTGTGAATTTCTTCCCTTCACTTTAAGCTGATTTCCAAGGAGGTTTTAAGTGGAGCCTAGGGATACAAAGAATGGACATAACTGCTGAGGGCATGTGTACTGATGATGGTGAGAATTTTAAGTTAGTTACTTCCAGAATTTGTAGAATGTGGCCATCTACTGTTTTGAACAAGAAAGGGACTTGGCAGTCAGTAAGTGTGGTTAAACCAAAGCTGACTTTGGTAACACCGAGATATCAACAATTTTCTTGGTCTTATTTAACATTTTAATCTCAAAGAGGCTTGCTATATTAACCCCTATCTAGGATATGGGGTTGAGAAAGGTTTTGGAAGGTCTTAATTTTCTTATATTACTTGCAACTGCTTTTCTTTTTTAAAAAGTTTTTATGACTACATGGTATGCATGTGCTTTTTGATCTCTACTCATCTTGAATCCTTCTGTCTTCCCTCAGTATCCTACCACTGTAAATACAATTTTGAAATCCAGTTATATCTCTTAGGATAGAGGAAATAGGATTAGTTTGCAAGTTTCTTAGATTAATATATTTTTAAATCAATCAGAATGCCTGAAGAAGTTCTGCAAAAATAGTAGAGCCAGGAAATGTTCATTAAATGACAAATTTTAAAATGGAGGGAACCTGCGCTTTGCTGGTCGGCTTGGACTAGGGTGTATCTTGTCGTTCTAATCCTTTATGCTTTTTTCGTGTAATGTACCTTTCCTTCTAAAGGGTGGATAAAGTCATATAATATGGTGTAGTCATAATTGATGAGGTCAGAATGTTTTAATCCTACTTGTATCTATTGTTACCAATTTATTTTAGAATTTTGATCAATCATTGATTTTAGGATGATTTTGATCATATATTCTTTTGAAATTTTGGAATAAACATTCTGCACCAAGTGTCTAAGATAAGGCGTTTTGACACTTATTTCCCCTTTGTATGAAGCAAGAGATGTAGAGAAGCATCCTTTGTTTAGTATATTGGTACATATTGTTTAATTTTGCCCGACTATTTTCCCCTTTAATGTATGGTATGATTTTCTCTTGTTTCTAGCCCTGAATCTTTAAGGAATGGCAATGGGCTTGAATTAAATGCTTCGTTGTCAGAGTTCGAGAAAAACAAAAAGATTTCTCTTCTTCATTCAAGCAAGGAAAAACTAAGAAGGTGAATTTTAATATAGCACTTTTTAAGCATTATTCTTTTGTAGGGAGAAATTAATGAATTTTATAATTTTTTTGTAATATTGTTAAAAGTATAAGTGAAACTAGTAAATTTAGCAAACAAATGGATGCCATTCACTCATTCAGCCTTGTAGTCATTCAATAAACAGTTTTGAGTCTGCAGTGCATGCCAAAGAAGCATTGGAGAACTGAGATAAAAAATAAGTCCCTGCCTTCAAAGGTGTTCTGAGTCTAGTGCTCAGACAGACTTTTAAATAGGCTATTAACTAGAAAATGATGCTTTTTAATACATGTCATGATGAGAACACAAAGTAAAGACACGTGGAAAGTTTTCTAAGACAGAATAAGGGGACAGCAAAATTTTTCTTGAGATGGCAATAGCTAAATTGAGCTTTTGACACGTTGCAATTAATTTGGTTTGGAAGTCAGGGAAGGGTATTTTACATGGAGAGAATAATAGGTACAGAGGTTGGCAGCCTTAGAGAGTACAGTGAATTTATGGAACTGCATGTATGTCCGTATGGTTGGCCATCAGGTCACAAGGGGGAGGAGGCAAAAGATGAGAGGTAGTAGGTAGGGGCTGGGTATTTCATGCTATGAAATTCAAATTGTAACCTGGTCTGTTGGGCAGTTGTGAAAGGATTTTAGTGAAGGAGTGATATGAAATTTACACCTTAGAATGAACACTGTAATAGATGTCACACAGTGAATTACATCTGGAGGCCAGAAGGAGTCTGTAATAAGAAATGATGATTTCCTGAGCTATGGTGTTAGCAATGAGATAGAGAGGAATAAGCCAATTCTAGATGTATTAACTAGGAAGAATCAGCATGAGCATGGCTAAGGATAAGTGAGGTGTAACTCCCAAGTGGATGGTGACACCATCCGCAGACGAAGAAAGACAATAGAATGGCAGTGTGAGGTAAATGTATTTTTATTTTTAATCTTGTTGAGCTTGAATACCTGTAGGTTTAAATGGAGTGCAGAGTTGGCCCTTTGATTCTAGAGAAAGGTCTAGGCTCAGAGGAATGAGGACACGGCATTTCTTTGAAGCAGTGGACATAGGAATGGATATAGGATGATTGTGGGAAGCACGTAGGGAAGGGACTAGTGGAGAAAAGAACCTTAAAAAGATTCTCAGTAATTAAGGTACAGGCAGCAGAGAAGGAATCCATGGGGAACACAAAGAGTTACTAAGGAGATAAGAAGAATACCAAGAGGGAGTGGTATTAAGCAGACCAAGGGAGAGGAATTTCCTAAAGGAACAGGTGCTCAGGAGTATCATGTGATGCAGAGAGATCAAGTAAGGTTAAGAGCTGGTAATTGACTATTTGTATTGAGCCAGACCTAGATGTCATTGATCTTGGCAAAAATCATTTCATTCGTATGGTTACAGAAGAAGCACCATTGCAGAAAGAAAGACGGGCACACAGATGAAATTAAGGTGTGAAGTATTTGCAAAGGGACTGAGGGTAAAGTACGGGATTTTGATAAGAGACCAGACTTTAATATGCTTATGTTACAAAAGAAACAACTGAGAGAGAGAAAGAAGTCTTGAAGATCCTCATGTTCTAGTTATCTGTGGTTGCATAAAAATTAAAACAAGATTTATTGGCTTGAAACAACCACCATTTTATTGTAACTGCGTTTTTATGGGTTAACAGTTCCAGCAGGGCTCAGCCAAGCAATTCTTCTGCCTACATGACATTAACTGAGGTACTCATAGTGTTCAGCTGGTGGATGTAGTCAGGAGGGTCCAAGACGTTGCATATGTGGACCTTTTACCGGCATGGTTGGAAGGCTGAGCTCAGTGGGGGCTGTCAACTGAAGCCTCCCCCGTTGAGTAGTTTTAGGGTCATTGGACTTCTTTCATGGTGGCTCAGGGCTCCTGGAGAGAGTGTTTCAAGAGACAGGAAGGGGGCTCTGCCAGTCTCTTCAGGCCTGTGTCCAGGAATAGGCCCAGTGCCACTTCTACCATATGCTACTGGTCAGAATCATCACAGGGTCCTCCCAGATCCAAGGGGAGGAACCTAGACCTCACCTGTCAGCGGGAGGAATGTCATATAATTTTAATCCCCCGCAGCTGGTGAGGGGGTGTTGGTGATGAAGTGAGCATCCCTGAGGAGGCAGAAGGCAAGGGAATCCAGAACCAGGTGGAAGAATATCTTCCATGGAAAATGGAGAGGAGGAGTTTAGGCTCAATGTGAATTCACATGAGTTTTTCGATGGGGCCAGATCGGGGAGGAAGTTGAGCAAGTTCTTTGCTGAATGGTCCCCCTCCATCTGCTGAAGATTAGTGGGAAGATGATGGGGTTTGGGCTTGATGGGATGGGATGGTGGGTAGGCTACTCTGGCTCTAAAGGGTTTCATTCCCATGACTGCTGCCTTGGCCAGGTCAAGACTTAGGGCCCGCTGGCCAGTGCTGTCCCATAGATCTCACTCATCTGAAGCAAAATGAGAAAAATACAGTGCACTGGGTATTTTTAAAGCTACATATTATACAATTGATATCCTAAGATTGTATTCTCCTTACTTTATTAGGTGTTAAAATAATGTTGATATTAGCAAATGATTATAATGAAATGATATGAGGAAACATTTATTCCTTGTTTTTTCATTATTTTTCATGTCCAGATCTAATGTTGGGAATCCTTTATTGGTCCCCCAAAGTTATGTCATAGTTTTCTTTTAAAAATTTTAATGGTTGATGAAAATTAAAATCTAAAACTACTCATCTAGTAGACTGAAATGATGCTTTGGGGTTGTTCACATCTGTGGCATTATTAGAAGGACTAGAAATCTTTGTTTCTCAAGAAGAGCTGTGACAAGGACCTCCCCCTTTCTCTTTAGAGATTTGTCTGGGAGCTACCATGAGGTAAACATCATCCCTGATTAGTTTTTGCCTTTCCCTCTTAACCTTTCTGACTATGTCTGTGAATCTGAAATGGTTGCTTCTAGTCTGTTTCCTTTCTTCCTCCTCCTCTTCCCCTCACCTGTTTTACATATGGTTTTGGGTTTTTGTTTGTTTTTAAGCAGTAGGGCAACATGATGTTTGCTAATGTTAAGGAAATGACGGTTCTGGCCAATATTTTTGCACTTGGCAAGTTTTTTTCTCTGACACTTGCATTCTTCTTAGTAGAACATATTAATCAAAATTAGCAAATTGTTACATTCTTAGTGAAATCCCATTCATTATATATTTATAAATACATAAACATGGTTTTTTTCTTGTAAAGTATGTATTCTCCAAATGATGTCATCACATTTTTGTGTACCCATGAGTCTGACGTGATGATGATTTAATAATTTTGGGGGTGTTCATTCACTTGAAAAGAAGGGAAACATTGAGCTTTGCCATAGTGTCCCACAAATGAAGACTTTTCCAGGACTAGACAAGTCTTAAAAATTCAAGAAAGGCAGTTCTTGGAGGGTTTCAAGTTGTATCTGGCCCAGATATCTTTCCCTGTGACTCCTCGTTTGCTTGAGATACATTTGTGCAGAGGAGAGCCCCAAGTAGATATCCGTGCCTTGTTTCCAATCTTAGACGGAAAATGTTGTCTTTTACCGTCACATGTAATGTAAGCTGTAGGCTTTTGTGCATGCTTTTTTATCAGCCTAAAAAAAGTTCCCTTCTAGTCCTAGTTTAGGATTTTATCATGACTGGGTGTAAAATGTCGGTCTTTTCTTCTCTATCTAGTAAGGTGATTATTTCTCCTCTTGTTTGTTAATGTGGTGATTATGACCAATTTTTTTAAATGCAAACTTCACTTTGTCTTAAGGTATAGATAATTTTTATTTATTGCTGGATTAGATTTGCTAATATTTTGTTAACAATTTTTGCATCTGTGTTTATGAAGAATATTGGTTTGAAGTTTTCTTACAATGTCTTTTTCTCAGACTGGTCTTATGAAATTGAAAGTCTTCTGTTTTCTGAAAGAATTTGTGTAGAAATGATATGTTTGATAGGATTCGACAGCGAAGTCACTAGGCTTGGAATTTTCTTCGTGGAAAAGTTTTAATTACATATTTGATTTCTGTAATTATTATAGGACTAAATTCCCTATTTTTTCCTTTTGGTTGTTTTTTTCTGTGTCAGTTGGGTTAATTTATATCTTTCAAGAAATTTGTCCATTTAATCTTAAGTGTCACATTCATTTAACAACATGATCTTATTATCATTTTAACATCTACAGGTCTGTGATGATGGCTGTTTTCATTGCCGGTATTGATAAATTGTGTTTTCTGTCTTGTTTCTTGATCAGTCTAGCAAAAAAAGGTTTGTCCGTTTTATCAGTTTTATTGATTTTTTTTTCAGTGAAGCAGATTTTGATTCATTGATTTTCTGTATTAGCTCATTTTTTTATTTCATTGATTTCTGCTCTTTGTCTTTCTATACTTTTTTTTGTTTTGTTTTGTTTTTTGAGACAGAGTCTTGCTCTGTCACCCAGGCTGGAGCAGAGTGGTATAATCTTGACTCGCTGCAACTTCTGCCTCCTGGGCTCAAGCAATTCTCCTGCCTCAGCCTCCCGAGTAGCTGGAATTACAGGTGTCCACCACCACACCTGGCTAATTTTTGTATTTTTAGAAGAGATGGGGTTTCACCATGTTGGCCAGGCTGGTCTCAAACTCCTGACCTCTTGATCTGCCCACCTCGGCCTCCCAAAGTGCTGGGATTACAGGCGTGAGCCATTGTGCCCGGCCTCTGTACTTTGCTTTTAAAAACAAAAAAAGTCTTTGAAAATGTGGCACATATACACCATGCAATACTATGTAGCCATAACAAAGAATGAGTTCATGTCCTTTGCAGGGACATAGATGAAACTGGAAACCAGCATTCTCAGCAAACTAACACAGGAACAGAAAACCAAATACCGCGTGGTCTCACTCATAAGTGGGAGTTGAACAATGAGAACACATGGACACAGGGAGGGGAACATCACACACCAGGGCCTGGCGAGGGGGTGAGGGGAAAGGGGAGGGGAGAGCATTAGGACAAATACCTGATGCATGCGGGGCTTAAAGCCTAGACAACGGGTTGATGGATACAGCAAACCACCATGGCACATGTATACATATGTAACAAACCTGCAGGTTCTGCACATGTATCCCAGAACTTAAAGTATTTTAATAAAAAAAGTAGGCCAGGCGCAGTGGCTCACACCTGTAATCCCAACACTTTGGGAAGCCGAGGCAGGCAGATCACGAGGTCAGGAGATCGAGACCATCCTGGCTAATACGGTAAAACTCTGTCTCTACTAAAATACAAAAAATTAACCGGGCGTGGTGGTGGACGCCTGTAGTCCTAGCTACTCGGGAGGCTGAGGCAGGAGAATGGCGTGAACCGGGGAGGTGGAGCTTGCAGTGAGCCGAGATAGCGCCACTGCACTCCAGTCTGGGCGAGAGTGAGACTCCGTCTCAAAAAAAAAAAAAAAAAAAAAAAGTATTTGTAGGTAGAAACTTCTATCACTGATTTTAACCTTTTCTTCTTTTCTAATATAAGCACTTAAAACTAAAACTTCCTTTATGAAAGTTTTTCTCTAAGCATTGCTTCAGCTGCATCTCATCAACTTTGATATATTTCCACTATCATTCAGTTCAAAATATTTTCTCACATCCCTTGTGATTTTTCTCTTTTCACTAGTAAGTCTTTTCACTGTTTAGAAGTGTATAACTTAACTTGAATGTTTGGGGACTTTCTAGGTATTGATTTATAATTTAATTATGTTGTCATCTGAAAACATACTTTGTAAGGTTTCTGTCCTTTGATATTTTCTGAAACTTGTTTTATGGCCCAAAGTGTGTTCTCCCTTGATGAATGTTCCATATGCATTTGAAAACACTGTATTCTTCTGTTTGGAGGTGTAGTATTCTATAAATATTAATGAGGTAGAATTAGTCAATAGTGTTTTGAGGGTTAAATTTTTCAGTGACAACTCTTTTTCCCTTTCTTTTTGAGAGTTTGCTTCATGTAGTTTGAGATTCTGTTGTTAGATGCCTGTCTTCTTGCTGAATTGACCCACTTATCCTGAGGAAATGATAATGCTGATTTTTCTATGCTAGTACTCCCTGTCTTAAAAAATCTGCTTTGATATTAATATAGCTTTCTTATGATTAGTATTTGCATAGTTTTTTTTAACCTGTATATGTCTTTATATTTAAAGAGTTTCCCTTATAAATAGCGTGTAGTTGAATTTTGTTGTTATTTTTTACTCATTCTGACAATCTCTGTTATTTGTTTTCATATACTTACTGTTAAGTGCGGTTTTAGGTCCACAATTTTTCTATTTGTGTTCATTAGTCTAATGGATTTTATTTTTCCTTTTTTTCTCTTTACCTGCCTTCCTTTGGATTTATCAAGTATACTTTAGCATTTCTTTTTATCTCTTTTATTGACTTTTTAGCTAAAACTATTTTTTGTTGATTGATCTAGGGATTATGACATGCGTCTTTAACTTATGATAATCTACCTTGAATTGATATTATGCCCTTAAAATACAACAGCATATTTCTAGTTACCTTCTTTCATTTTTTGTTATTGTTGTCATACATTTTACTTTTACATATGTTATTGTGTTAGTCCATTCTTGTGTTGCTATAAAGAAATACCAGAGACTGAGTAATTTATAAAGAAAAGAGGTTTAATTGGCTCATGATTCTGTAGGATGTACAGGAAGCATAGCAGCTTCTGTTTCTGGTGAGGCCTCAGGAAGTTTACAATCACGACAGGAGGCAGAGTGGAGCCAGTGTGTCACATAGCAAGGGGAGGTCACATAGCAAGGGGAGGTCACATAGCGAGGGGAGGTCACATAGCAAGGGGAGGAGCAAGAGAGAGAGACAGGAGAGGCCCCAGACTCTTTTAAACCACCAGATCTTGCATGAACTGAGTGAGAACTCATCACCAAGGGGATGGCACTAAGCTAAACCCTAGAGCGCCCCCATGATTTAACACCTCCCACCAGCTTCCACCTCCAACACTGGGCATCACATTTCATAAGATTTGGAGGGGACAAAACATCCAAGCCACATCAGTTATCAACCCGGCATTGTGATTAGTTTTGCCTAAACGGTAAGCTGTTGTCCAGTTATCTAATACTGTACAACAAAGTACTCTAAAACTTGGCAGTGGAAATCAACAAACTGTGTATCATATCTCATGATTTTGTGAGTCACCACCAGTTTGGGCAGAGCTTGGCTCTGTTATTCTTCTCTGTGTGGTGTTAACCATGGGACTCCATGTGTTCAGCCAGCAATTGGCCTGTCTGGAGATTCCAGCACAGCGTCATCCACACATATGGTCTTCTGGTGGGTGTGGCTGCAGGTTGTGCTCAAATGGGCTGTTCTTCCCTGTGGTCTCATCACTTCTCCGCATGGTATCTCCAGCAAGCTAGAAGGACCTCTTACATGAAGGCTTAGGATTCCATGAGACCAGTATGAAAGCTACATCTTCTGAAATACTGGTCCCAGAGCTCTCATAGAGTCACTCTCCAGATATCTTTTGGTTAAAGTAGGCACAGGCCAGTGAAGATTCAAGAGGAGAGGAAATGGACCCTGACTCTTCGTTGGAGAAATAAGTAATTTTCAGTGACTTTAATCTTAACTCTTAACTTTTTAACCCAAATATCAGATTCTTGTTTGCAGTAGAACAGGCTCTTCACTGTATACAAGGTTTTGTCTGAGTTGCCAAAATTCTCTCCCCATGAATTTCCCTGTATTACCATCTTTTGCTCCTGCATTTCTGCACTCAATCTTGGCTGCCACCATCAAAGGGACATAAAGTACAAGGACACTTTTTTCTTGCCTCTGTAGCAGAAATCTTAGCAGTATACAGCTGCTCTGGGCCTGTCAAATAAATATACTATTGGTTTTTAAAACATTAATAAGTTAGAAAACTACCCTTTAATGTATGCTACCATATTTATCATGTCTTAGACTCTTCACTTGTTTGTGCAAATCGTATTTCCATCAGATATTATTTCCCTTTATCTTCGTGTAAGATAAAGACATTTTCAGATAAAAGACAACTTATATATTTTGACACCAGTGGACCTGCAGGGTAAGAAAGCTGAGGGAAATTCTTCAGGCTGAAGGGAAATAATACCAAATGGAAACTAGAATCACTGGAAGGACTACATAGCACCAGAAATGATAAATGTCTAAGCAAAAACAAACATTTTTCATTTTAAACTATTTAGAATACTTAAAACTGTTATAAGCAAAAATTATAGCAATGTATTATGGGGTTTATAACATATGTAGCTATAGTACATTTGACTATTACATGAAGAATGAGTGGGATAAATGCACTTGCATAACTTCTGCAGTTATACATTTTATGTGATGTCATAAAGTATTAATTCTAGACTATGAAAACTTCAGATATATATTGTAATCCCTAGAGCAACCCTAAAGAGATAGGCAAAATGCATTGCTGTGAAGCCAAAAGGTAAATTAAAATTGGAATTTTAAAAATATTTTAAAAAGAAGGAAGGAAAGGAGGAACAGAAGAATAAAAAAGCAAAAGAGACTACAGGGGGAAAAAAGGTATGGTAGACCTTTATCCAGCTATATCCAACTTATAGGCAGAAGTTTTCAGAATAGATAAAAACAAACAAAACCCAATACCTAGCTATCCACTGTCTGTAACAGAGAAGCTTTAAATATAAAAAAATAAATTAATAGAAATATATCCATTGTGGAAACAGGAAGTATAAGAAAATCAAATAGGCTGTTTTAATACTAAATAAAGTAGACTTGAAGACAAACAGTATTACCTGAGGTAAAGAGGGGCAATTTATAATGATAGAAGTGTCAACTTCTCAGAATGATATTAAAATCACAAATAGCATGTGATAAGAACTTCAAAATACTTGGATCAGAAATTTACAGAATTAAATGGGCAAATAGATAATTTAAAAATGATTGCTGAAGATTTAACACTCCTCTCTCAGCAATTTATGCAACTAGACACCAAAAAATCAGTAAGCTCTAGAAGATGTGAACACTGCTCACCACCTCGATCTCATGAATATTTATAGAGCAACACTCCCAACAGCTCCAGCAGAAGACTCCTCCTCAGTGGCACATGGTACAGTCACTTAGACGACTGTATACCGGGTGTAATGTAAGAAGCCTCGATACATTCGAAAGAGTTGAATTAAAAAGATGTGTTCCCTGACCACAAGGAAATTAAATTAGAAATCGGTAAGAATAAGATTTAAAGGGGAATCTTGAATGGAAATTAAAAAAAAAAAAAAAACTTCTAAGTAATCCATGGGTAAAACAAAAAAAAAATCACAAGAAAAATTAGAAAATATTTCAAAGTGAATCTATTGAGAACAGAATACATCAGCAAACCACCATGGCACACTTTTAGCCATGTAACAAACCTGCACGTACTGCACATGTATCATGGAACTTCCAATTTAAAAAAAGAGAATGCAATATATCAAAGTTTTTAAATAAACTACAACAAAGTTTAGGGAAAACACTGTGACTTTAAATGCTTATATTAGATAAGGCAAAAGGCCTAAAAATCAGTAATATAAGGTTCCATCTTAGGAAGCAAGCCAAAGTAAAACAAAGTAAACCCAAATAAGCGGGGCGGTGAAGGGGGAGGAGGCTGGGAGAGAGACAGACATAATATATCACAATCATGAATGAAAGAGGGATGATCATGATAACTACTCTAAATATTTAAATACAAAAGAGTATACTTTGAACAATTTTAGGCCAGTAAATTCAACAACTTAGATATACTTCAGGCTATGTATATATTATAAAACATAAATCAGTTTTGTCTTAAACCTTGGGTCCCATCCGCAAGCTATCTTATTATATATATGCAAATATTCCAAAATCCAAAAAAAGTCTGAAATCTTAAACACTACCCCAGGCATTATGTGGAGGGATACTCAACCTGTACAGTAAATGTTAACTGTAGACTCTTAAGTGGTGAGTGTATAGGTGTTCACTGTATAATTCTTTCAAATTTTCTGTATGTTTGAACATTTTTCTAATGTTGGAAAAATTTTAATAGCATTTTAATAGTTTCAATTATGAATGTGACATATGCCTGGCAAAAATATTTGGAAGATATAGAAAATAAAGGGAATAAAAAGGATCCATCGTCCAGCCATCCAGAAATAACTGTACTGGATGTTTTTGCCTTCAGTCTTTTTTCCTAGGCTTCATTTTTACTTTGTTTAGTGGCTAGGATTATATTTTATATGCTGTTTTGTGTCCTACTTTTCCCCAATAAGCTTTATAACATATCACTTCCACTGCCAGGTGACATTCTACTGAACTAATGTACTGTAGCTTACTTAAGGCATCCTCCTATATTAAGTATTGTTTTCCATATTTTTCTAATATATTGCTCTGATGGGTTTCTGTGTATACACACTGTGCTCTGTGTTTTAGATTCACTCCTTAGGATGGATCCTTGTAAGTGGAAGTATCATGTCAAAGGGTGTGAGAAGTTTCAAAGCCCTTCAGACACATTGTCAAATTGTTGACTCTTCTAGCCTCCCCTTCCCAGAATAGTCCCTAAGACGCCTGCGCAGACACCCCAGAGTTCCTCAGAGCTCAGTGAGAACGCCATTTGAGTTACTCATTGGCCATATGTCAAACTAGGTTTTTAAATTTAATTTCTCTGCCATTCTGGTGTTTACAGAGGTTTAGTAACTTGCCTAAGGTTCCAGTTAGTAATAGCAGAACCACCATTCAACCCTGTAGATGTCAAGGTAGTATTCAGCACAAAACAGGGGCTTAAAAATGTTTATTAAATGAACACATGGATAAATGAAACCACCAAGGGCTTAAGTCAGTTAGATCTACATTTCCCATCCCCCTTCAGAGCTGCGAAAGACAGGTAGTTTCTTTCTGATACCTGCATCTTGGTCTACTCATTCTGTCTATACCTACCTCATGTAAAGGAAGCAGCCTTCTGATTTTCTTATTGCTCAGGCCACGAAGTCATGTGATACAAGATGCTAGCTGATCTGCTGTTGGAAACGTGGTCTAGGTCCCAGTGACATGAAGGTCCTTACTGCTCTTTGCCTTCTAGGCTTCTAGTGTGAATTGCAAAAGGATTTTTGTATGGTGTACAGTTCTCTGCTGGGAGGGCAGAGTGGTCCGCACGTTTCCGTAGGCAGCAGGGGGTGGGAAGGGTGCCCTCCTCAGTGACTGGGCATCCAGCGCTCTGCGGCAGGCCTGAGGTGAGAGAGCTGGGGCTGCCGTCAGCACACACAGTGCACTTGGGCAGTGGTTCTTTGTGCGGTGGTATGTGTGGGTACCCCAGGAAGCTGGGATTTCGGGGGCTGTGAGGGCTGCTGGCTTGTAGGGACACCGCCTTTCTCTGAAATGGAGACTGCGTAGGGAGGGGTGGTTCTTTTACAAACATACCCAGGAGGAAGGGTGGTTTGTCTTTGGGTACAAGGAAGAAAATGAGACTAATTATTCTTTATGTATGGCAATTCTGTGTCCAGAGAAAGAATCAAATACTGCTGCGAGCAGCTGCGTACTCTCTTGCCGTATGTGAAGGGGAGAAAGAATGACGCGGCTTCAGTTCTTGAGGCAACAGTTGATTATGTGAAATATATCCGGGAGAAAATCTCTCCAGCCATTATGGCCCAGGTATTTGACTCCCAGAGCTTTGAATTTTATCCTTATAGACAACGCTTTAATACTACAATTTTACTTCTTTGAATTTTTTATCATTGGAAAGTATGTGTCTTTGTTTGTATGTAGAAATGTCAGTATCTACCTAAATATATTTCTGTATTTTTTAGATTACAGAAGCACTTCAGAGCAACAGGAGGTTTTGTAAGAAACAACAAACACCCATCCAGCTCTCTGTCCCAGGCACTGTCATGGCACAGCGGTATGATAAGGGCTCTTGCGAATCTGAAGTCTGCTAGCTATTTTCCTCCCATGTCGATGCTAACACGTAGACAAAAACTGATCCCATCCACAGTGAAAGCGCAGGGGCATATTAAGGGTCAGTGAACTTCTCTAATTGCCAATGTGTATCATTTCGTTGCAGTGATAAACACAGGTAATATTCTCAGGTCCATGGTTTTTTCATCGTGTGACTCACCCTTGCTTCTCCTTTTGTTATTTCTGAGATTCTTAAAATTGGGGCTTTCTCCCTTGTGAGTGTAGGGATGGTGGCGGTCCAGCAGGGACGCGATGGCTTCTGGTGTTCCTCCATCCCGGAGAGGTCTCGGGCCCTGGAGCTGTCCAGCCCTGGTTCAACTAGTGGTGCTTAAAGCAGGTCACTAGTGCCAAATGTGACTTCCCAAATGATTAGTTCCTTCCGTAGGTTGATGAGAATATGTAAACAGAGAAAGTGTGGAGAAAAACACATCATTCCTGCACATCCTCAGAAATCATCGTGGGTCTTGTGTCTGTGTTCATATGTAAAGAATCCACAGTGGAGGCTTTATCAGTGTTTTTAGAACTTGAATGATAAAAGGCCAGTTGAACTCAGCAATGTTCACATTGTTTTCCTTGAAAAATATGCAAAGAATTTTTTCTGTCCTTTCAAGGGAAGATAGTGTGACGAGCACTTACTCCCCTGAGAGAGGGCTCCAATTCCTGACTGACACTTGCTGGAATGGGTGCTCCGCGCCTGACGCAGAGGGCTCCTTGGATGAAGCTGTGAGAGGTGAGCTTCACCTAACATCTGTGCCACTTACAGGGGGACCTGCACTGCCCTGCAAACCCCCAGGCTCCTGTGCATTCACCTCCATAACCAGGGAATCCAGGAGAGCTGACGAGGCCTTCTGGTGTTGTCAGCCTCAGGTACACAAGGTGGCTATGGGTATTTAAACGGTGTTATGTCAGAAACTGGGCTCAAAATTGACCGTAATTACCAGAAAGCTCATTTTGTTGATAGATGATAAGCACACTGGTGACTTTGTTTATAATAGAAATAGAATCTCAGGGGAGGTGAAGTGTTCATATTATTTCAGGACGGACTGTGTCCTGAGCATTTAACATATTTATTTGCTTCCTTCATGCCTTTGCTTGCATGTCACCTCTCAAAGAGATCTTCTCAGCCACCCGGATAAAACTGCACATTCCTCCCTACCATAAACATGACGCAAGGCACTCCTCATCCACTTTCTCTGCTGTATTTGTCTTGATAGCACTCACTGTCTCCTGCTGTTCTTTACTCCTGTGTTTTGTTTGTTGCCTATCTTCTTCCATTAGAATGTCACCTCCATGAAGGCAGGGAATTTTCTGGCCGGTTTGATACATTTCTGTATTTCTAGTACCTAGAACGATGACCAACACACAGGAGGGGCTCAAGAAATCTCCTTATATGAATATTCATTGTGGAACAAATGCTTTCCCACTGGGAGTCATTTTTGTTATATGTGCTATATAAGCCTAGACATGCCCGTGTACTTGAAATAACAAGGTGGAAAAAGATAGAGGAAAAGAACACAGCTAGCAGTTTGTGACTTTCAGTATTCCTGAAGGTGAAGTTACTCTCCATCTAGAAACCAGGAAGGTATGGACCTCTTGACCTAAATGTTAGATGCTAGATGACAGGACTGCCTGTCTCCTCAGCCTCTCAGTCCTAGACGACACTTCTGACTTCCTCCAACAGGCTCTGCTCTCACCAATGTACCAGAAATGTCCTTCCTCCCTCACCTGCCCTGGGCAGCACCAAGTCCATCCCTAGTTCTCAGCTTAAATGTCCCTGCCTCAAAGATGGGGACACAGAGATGAATGAAAGGCAGTTCTTGTTCTTATGAAGCTCACAACTTAGTGGTGGAAAGGGTCACAAAAGAAAATATGGCCCAGACAGTCTTGTAAGTGCTGTAGTAGAGGCACCGTGCGTAGATGGGGATGTGGACGGGGATGTGGCGGAAGCCATGGGAACAAATGGAGGGTACTCAAGATGGTGTCTAGAGTCAAAAGAGAAGGGGCCCCCAGATAGAACCTAGCCCTGATTCTTCATATCACCAAAGAAGCTTCGGGGTGTTATTTCAGTCAATTTAGACTTTTCTCCTGACTTAGAGAAGAGAAGAGAGGATAAGAGGAAAAAAAAAAAAAGTTGCCATAAGCCACGGTTAATCTACTTAAAGTGGCTGAATGTGATATGGAATGATTAAATCAGCCTAGATTAAATCAGATAGAGGTCAGGCCACAGGCATCTGCCTGTCAATGTTATTTTTTTGTACATACAATACTATTTATGTCCTGCAGACACTCTGAAACATTCTGTGGCAGCGAGTTCAGGCCTTTCTGTGCCCCAGCATTTCGAGGCACTACCTCCCCTAAGGAGACTGATCTTGGGAAGCCAGAGATGCGCTAGGACCATAGATCTGTGGCATGTTCAAACCCTAGGAGGCCTTGAAGGTTAAGGAGTCAAAACTCCCATTTTTATTTGATGTAAATACATTTTTGCGTTTGAAAACCAGTGCCGATCCTTTACTAACCTGGCTAAGATAATCACTGTGTTCATTTTTTGACGTATTTCCTTCAAGTCTTCTTCCAGGTATATTTTTCTATGGTAGTAATCATTGAACATCCATTTGGTTTCCTGAATTTTTTTACTTAACTTTGTGTCATACATACGTATATTTGTTGTTATGCATCACTCATCACCATTTTAATGGTTTTAATTATTTATCAAGTGATTTATAGAGTAATTTTCTTAGCCATTTTCCAATCGCTACATTTAGCATTTGCAGTTTGAGGGGAGAGTGATTTTTTATGTCATGTGATAGGAAATATTTTCCCATATATGAGGGTTTCTGTATTTTGGACTTTTCCTTGGACTGGATTCCTAGAAGAGTATAATGGGTTCCTGGAAGAGTGTAATGGGTGAGTTAGAGAACAGAGAACGTGAATGTATGTATAGCTCTTAATGCATGTTGCCAAGTTGTTTTGGAAAGAGGATCGGAGAAGTTCAATCAGTTAAGTCTTCCAAATTTCACTTTCACCACCCGCATCAGGAAATTGAAGGCTAGAGAAGTTAAATGACCACCCGAAGTCTCAAGGTTTCTGTGCTGAGCCCGATCTGTAATACATACATGTTTTAACCTTATCAGCTTGCCTTTTTCTGTTCTTTTTCATAAATCTCTGTATATATTTGCTTAAATTATTTTTTCACAAACATTTCAGATACATTTGTATTTAAAGTAGACGTACCATTATATTACTTTACTTTCAATGTTATTGATGTCCAGTAGAAAATAAACATTCATGGTATTATTTGAGGTTACATTGTTAATATCATATATTGAATTTTTTCTTCTAGTTACCATGTAGAATATAGCTGTATAATGATATTAACCATTCTGCTGAACGGAGTTGTTCTTTCCAACCTTCTTCCTTGCTTCAGAGAGATTCCATTTTGATTGACATGCACATTCACATACATCAAAAGGCACAGGGATCTTCCGCTTCTCTAACATCTGTCTTTTAATGACACATGAACACTAATTTATAGTGTGTGTATTGCTCTAAATGTCACAATTAGAAAGTTCACTTTGTTTTTCCATCAGCGTTCGGGTGTAGCGGTAGCACAGATTTGTAATGCGAGGAAATGAAACAGCGGGCAGTTTATGTCAAGTAACAGTCGTTCCGAATTACAGAATTGTGGATACTGACCCATATTTGTTTCCTTTCTCATTAAAGTTTCGTCAAGCTCCACCTCAGAGAATGCTATTGGTGATCCATATAAAACTCACATTCCCAGTGCAGCGCTCTCTCTGAATTCCTTGCATACTGTCAGATATTATTCTAAAGTCACCCCTTCCTACGATGCAACTGCCGTAACAAATCAGAACATTTCAATTCATTTACCTTCAGCCGTGTCCCCGGTCTCAAAGCTTCTCCCTCAGCACTGCACTTCTGGGTTGGGTCAGGCGTGCACTACACATCCCAACAGTCTGGTAAGTTTTCAGGGGTCCATGGATCAGATTGGACCCTTTCACTCCAGCCAGCAGAAACCCCTGACCCCCATTTTGTTGTTGCGACTCTGGTTGGAAGACTGGGACCTAAGGGCTTGATTCTGAGTCTCTCTAACCTGCTGGGTGAAAAGGAGATGCAGTCGACCCGTGCTCTCGCTCCCCATGCTGCAGGGCTGGTGTCTAATATCCAGAACCACTGAAGCTGGATGGGACTGTGCTAGTTTGACAGTGACAGGTGGAATCTGATCTCCCCTAGCACTGATTCCCCTCTGCCCCCCTGCTTCTACTCAGAGCTTCCGCAGTGGCACATCCCACCTTACCACCCTCATCCTCAGCTGGTCCCATCACTAACTGCTGCTTATCTCTCAGGTGGGCAGCATCACTCACACTCATCAAAAAGCTTTCTTTCAGTCGCCAGCCAGGCTGGTTTCAGATACCAGGTGTCTTCATACAGCAGATATTTACTGAGCACCCACTATATTCTGACACTGAGCTTGTCATTGTGCTAAGAATGTAGTATACAAAGGTAGACACGATCCCTGCCCTCATGCAGCTTTAGTGTTAAGGGGATGCAGACAAAGAAGCAGAAATTACAATATGGTTGAAGCGGGTAGGAGGAGTGCCCCACTGTATATATCAGCTAGATGTGGGTGAGGTTAGCGACTGCTCGCCCCTGGAGAAATGCCATCTATGCCAATCTCTAGCTGCTAAGAATTAGCCAGGTAGAGGGGTGAGGAATCGGAAGTGAGGAGACAAGAGCAGTCCTGGCAGATGGACCAGCATATGAAACAGTCATACCTGCATTGTTTGGAAGAACTGTCTAGTGCTAGAGGAAGACTCAAACTAGGTTGGCCTACTTAAAATGGACTTCTGTTAACTTTAATATAGTTGCTAATACTTTTGCATATTAACAGTAGCCAACATGTTTTGAGCACTCAATAATAGTGCCAAATACTCTATGTACTTAATGTGCATGATCTTTTGAGAATCCCTGAAGTGATCCTTTGAAGGTAGATACTGTTACAATCTCCATATGACATCTATAAAATGGGAATAATAGTGACCTTCCAAAAGATATTTGTAAGAAAAATATTCTAAAGAGAATTGTGAAGAAACGTTAAAATATGTAGTGTCTACAGATATCATAATGTTGCTAATGATCATTAGTATTCCAATAGGAAGGCTAGGGTAAATGAAAGAAAAGATTACAATATTATTAGTTGTTAATTGTTGACCTGTACTTACTCTGTGTGGGTTTTGTTGGATTGTTGTGAGAAAATAATTCCTTTTAATAAGAATACATATTTTAAAACCTGTAAGCTTATTCATCCGAGGATTTCACATAGTTTTGCAAATCATTTCAGATTGTTTTATGATATAGAAAATACAATCATGACATTATGAGTAAGAATGGGCGAGGATTCAATTAATGTGGATTTTTCCCCCTTCTTTGCAGCAACAATTTTGGGCATATTAAAAGCACATGTTTGAAATTCACACTCTCAACCACCTACTGGGCGCAGTTTGACAATCTAGGAAAAGTGGAACAAAGAATGATTTTGAAAGCTCCACCCAAAGACCTAATATCAAAAGAGTTGGCATGGTTTGGCTTCTGATAAATGCACTCAAAGCTTCTGCAGATAGAAAGACCAGCAGCGAAAAAGCTGGCCGCACACTGTCACTCATCTTCATATACACTTGGATCCCCGCCAGCCAGAGAGCTACGAGAACAAATGGCCTCGGTGACCTACACTCTTTCTTCTCAAAAAATATTCCACAATTGATGAAAAAAGCATGCTATAAGGAAGATCCATGTAGACACGATAAAATGATAAGATTAGGAAGGTGTGTTGATACCTCGTGTCACTGAGTACAGATATTGCAACTTGATTCTTATTTTTAGTATCCCTGTGAATTACTGTCACTCATTTCTAGGTGGTGTCTTTTCCTTATTTGACATTTTAGAGTGTTTCCTTCTTCATTCACCATCCAAACTAAGATACACAGAACGATGCTGAAAGAGGGGTTTACCTCCCTACTTGACTACTAATGAATAAATTGATGTGTGCTTTTGCACTTCACAATCCATTGAGTGAAACGATGGCTAATAGGTAAATATTTCTTTCTGGACCATTGGTTACAGACTAGCAGGTCTTTTGTTTTTCATCTCTTCCTCCCTATGGGTATTAGAAAGGACAGTTAAAACTAAGGGGGAAAAAGGTTTGTTTTATATTTCACTGAATTGTTCTTATACGTACATTTTATTATTAAATAAAATACTCAGTTTTCACCCTGAACATTGTAATCCATTTTTATTTTGTTTAATAAATATCTGTTCTCTCTTTCAGTAGTACTATGTAGGGAATTTAATTTCCTAGAGTTTTGAGAAGCTTAAAAATTACTGTAGGCATAGCCTAATTCTCATGTCAAACCGTACAGCTTTTCTTTGAGGCTACCAAAATGATGGAATCTGTAGATGTTTGACATACTTTAAAAAGGAACAAGAAGTTTCCAACTAAGGTTTTATTCTTATTATTAAAAACAGGTGCTTGATTCTTCATTCTCTTTCCTTTAGAAATAATTGCTTTGACATTAGAAGAGAACCTGTTGAGGTATTTTGGACGCTGGGACTACTGCCTGTGTTCCCAGCTGGTCTTAATCGTTGCTGGCACTTTTGCTTTGCACCAGGGTTTCTTTATATCTCCATGTGGGCTATGAGAGAAGCCTGTGACTGGGAATTCTTCAACAGAGGACCTAAAAAGTGTGACCCCTAGAGCCATCTCTCTACTTGCTGCTCTCTCAGTCCCCTTTTCCTTTCAGCATAAAGAGGAGGCTACCAGATCGATCGTTAGAGCTCTCTGCTTTCCGAGGCTGGGTCCCATGATCCTGGACTTCATGCCAGTGTCCAAATTCATTTCTAATACGAGAATTTCATTTTTAATAAATTATTCTCTTCCAAGTGAGCTCAACTCTTAGCCAAGGAAGAAAGGTTAGTTGGGTTTCACCTTGTAGAAAAAGAGCAGGATTTTCCTTGTAAAATCAAGTTGGCTGGTTATGAGACAGACAGTTGCAGTGTTATTTTCACAATGAAGAAGATGCAAAGAGCTTGCCTAGAAAAGGTGACAGCTTGTAGGTTTCATGCTGGTAACAGCAGAATGAATGAAAGATAGTAGATGATCTGATATGGGGCTGTGATAAAGGGCAAAGAATTAAGGATGCCACCGAGGCTTCTGGCTTCAGCAGCTAGCGAGGCAGTATTGGTGTTCATTGAGACAATGCAAGGAGAAGAACACTTGGAGTCATGGCACTAGAACATGACAATTTTATATGGGGACATGTTGCATTTGAGGTATTTAAATGATATCCGAGTTGAAGTAGCCAAAATACATTCAGATATTGCAGCACAGGCAATAGATCTAGATGAGAGACATGGTTTGGGGTGTCAGCACTGGAGGGGAATGCCAAAGTAGGGGGATTAAACATTAAATGGTGGGAGGGGCCTGGATGACCCAGTAGGAACTTGTGATGCTGCAGTTCTATCATACTATATGATTCATTTTAAGAGGTCACTCGACCAGGCTCCTGATGACACAAGGCATTGCAAATCACCGGAGATTCAAGGTACATGGGTAAAACCCTCAAAGGCAGAGGGCACAAGTTGTCGGTGGCAGCTGTTTGTTTATTGGCTGTTTTTTGAATGTTAAGAAATTAAATTGCTCTGAACTTGTAGCTTCTGAAAAATTCGAAACATAGACAATACTGGCTCTATTTCTACTCTGGAAAAATAGTAATGAACTGCTGAGGCAGAGCAGTGCCTCCCCCTTTCCATGGGGCATCAGCTTCCGTTTGGTCCCTCCCCACCCAGGCTGCCTCATTCATTGAAGTGGTGTGCCCGGTCCCAGTAGGTGTTCCAGTTTGGTTCCAAAAGCGGTAGTGTTTCTCTATACAAGGAAATCATTTCGGGAAGGGAGGATGGAGAGGTTTGTTAAAATGCAGACTCCCAGGCCATATCCCCACAGAGTCAGATTTGGTAAGCCTTACTCCCTGGTGCTTGGGAATCTGCATTTAAACACTACAAAATGTGCTTGCTAGTATTTGATTATTCCTCTTAAACACATCCAATTCACATAAAGAGACACAGATACCCATAGGGAACAGAATAGATACAAACTAAAACCATATGTCATTGACTTCCAAACCTGGCAGGGCCTCAGAAGCACTCATAGGTTGATTAAAACTGTACATTCTCGGACTTTCTCCCAGAGATTCTGATTCCATAGCTCTGGAATGAGGCCCAATACTCTGCATAGGATGATTAGGATGATTCTGATGCACAGCCAGGTGTGAGGGCCCCTGTTAACTTACAGCACCCTGATCAAGTGCATGTTAAGGGCTGGAGTGGAGCACAAGGAGCACCGCCCTCCTCAATAGGCAGTGATGGAGAGACTCATTCATTACTCCCACAGTGATTAAGAAAGGGTTTGCTGGGATGGGTTCCCGAAACTGCTTTGCTAAGTTAGAAGGATGAATAGGTAGTACAGCTGGGAAACTCAAAGGCGGGAGTGAACCCCGTGAATTTTGGGTAGGTATTCGCAAGGAGTGAAAACCAGAAAAGTGATGTGGGGTTTCACTCATTTGGTTTATCTAGATGGCAGTGGAAACTGCATGAAGAGGTGGTTCTGAATTTTTATCAAAGCTTTCATATTTTGTGGAGTTACTCTAAAGGTATTGTTAAAAACAGAATGTCACTTTTGAAAACAAAACAAACAAACCAAAAAAACAACCTTGGAAAGGATCTGTCATTTCTCCGAATGGCATTGATGTAACAAAATCTTAAGACCTGAACCTGAACTTCCTGGTATTTTTCTACCCACCTATCGCACATGCCACTGGTTTCCCATTTTCTTCAGTGCATCTCCCTGTTACATGGAAGTAGGAAGCAGGAAGCCCACAGATCACCTTGATTAATCCGGTATCAGGAGCTGTTTTCATCACCATGGAAACATGACACTCCTATGGAAAATGGAGAAACCTCTGATCTTCGTATTTTAAAAGGTTTTTTTGTTTTTTTTTTAACACCCTAGAATAATGTTCTTTTTGAAAACAAGGTACACATACAAACACACGATTATATTACACATCTTGTATGCGGTTGAATTTTACTCATCATGCTTGTAAAAATATTAATTTATTCTCAAAGCAAAGGTTTCTATACATAAGATTATAAAATAAGAGGGCTTAAGTGCCACTGGAAGAAACTTCAGGGAAATAGACTTCTAAAATGCACAGATTCTTCTAAGAAGAACATGTATCCCAAGAAGTCTTTGCAAATAGATATTCCTTTATGCTTATTTCTTACCCAGGTAGTATCAAGGCTATGTAAGTGTGTTGGGAGTGGTGCATTTCATAAAACACTGAATTTTTCCTCCTTTCAATCTGCATCAAGCTATTTCTTTTTGTCCTTCAAAATAATAGCCAAATGTTTAAAAATTCTCTGCTTAGGACTCCATGTTATTTTAAACCCTCAATAACAGATCTCAATATTGCCTGCATCCTGTAGATTATTTTCCACATAGTCCTGAAATAAGACTCAATTTTGAACTGGAAACTTTTGAAAAGTAGGAAATCTTTCCTATAGTTGTGTGTATATTAGGATAGGCACACAAAAACAAGAATAAACTCATGGAATACTTTCCCTACTGCTTTAGGCTAAAAATGGTTCTCTCATGTTGTGGTATTCTAATGCTGCTGACTCTTGTTTATAGAACATTAAGGAAGGGGTGAAAAACTTACAGCACTCACATCCCTGGGGTAGTTACTTGTTTCTTTAATATTTTTAGATTTTATTTACTGTAATCAGAAAGAAAGCCAATGGGGTTGGAACACTGATTTTTGTAATTGAATGGAGAATTATAATTGAACCATGTCAAATTTAACTGGTAAAATAAAGTTGTTAAATATCTTTCTAAAGGAGACATTATAGGCTTTTTCTTTTTTTCGGTACAATAGGAAGTTCTACTTTTTTATAGGGTTAGAGAGTCAGGAACTGGATGAAAATGCCCCTAAGCCTTTGAGAGAGTTAAAAGAAAGGGAGAAAGACAAAATACCAGTTGAGCTACCTTTTTTTTTTTTTTCCTTTAGAAGTAGAAAATAGTATTTGGAAAAATTTGAATATGAACACATTATCTTGGGTTCTTATGCAACTGAGAAACTAGTACAGGATTTACTCTGAACTCAAAGTAATATTTCCTTGCTTTCTTGAGTCATGTGAGAAGCATCGTATATGGGGAAGGGAATTCCTTTCTTGACCATCATTGCCCTCACCCTGTGAAGCAAGAGCTGTGAGTTTCAATATAAATATTATTGCTGGCCACCAGACTTCCCAGATCCTTTTCAAAAACCCTAGCCGCAGCATTTGACTGGCAGAGGATGTGTTTATACTTAGTCTCACTATCAATTCTCCCTAAAATGGAAAACCTGCAACAAAGGATGGACTAAAGTACTGCTCCCCAGGACAGGCTTGTGTCAGCACAAGAGGCAGTTACAGGGAGATCATGTTAAGGGATTTGCACTTAACCTTGGCTCTGGTCCAGCCAAGGCTGGGAAAAGTACTCCCAGTTCTCTACCCCAGCAGCAAATGATGTAATTCACACAAGGAGGCACGTCCGCCGACCTGGGTTGGCAGAGGTGAGTGCAAAGGTGCTTGTATAAATGGTTTGCTTGTTGAGGCTCAAAATGGTTTATGAAAAGAAGGCGCTTAACCAGCATTTTATCACAGGTTAACTGCATTAGAGAAATTGGGTTAAAATGTTAAATCTCAGCTGCTAGAACCAGCTTTGTGTCATTTGGGTATTTCCTTCAAATGCTAATGAAAGCTCAAGAATACTAATCAGATCCCATTGGCAAAGCCAAGCCAGTCATGGCAGGTTTCCAGCTGAAAATTATTTTTCACTGTCTACACTTGGATATTCTGCTCCCACTTGAACAAAGGCAAGACAAAGTCATTGGTGATTATACTCCTTCTATGCCCAGTCCAGGCCTCCCGCAGCATGTCCCTACAACTGCTCTTCACAATTCTCAGGCCCTTGCCTCTGCAATGAATAGAGCTCTGCTTCTACACCCTCAGTGCCTGATGCAAGACCAGACACTACTTGCTCACTGCTTAGGCCGGGGCACTGATTACCTCACCCAGAAGAGGCAGCTGAGTGTCGTGGAGAAAGCACGAGACTAGAAGTCAGAATGTTGTGAATAGAGCCTAGTTCACTACCCATTAGCTGCATATATTTGGGTAAATTATTTGCCTTTTTGCACTTGTTTCCTCTTCTGTAAAATGAGAGTAATGAAATTTATTTACTTATTCAGGGTCTGAGGATTCAAGATCATGTTTATAAAACTTCCTGGCATGTGGTAGACCCTTGCCCAATGGTAGCTGTTCTTATCTTGCCACCTTCCCTTCCTGCAGCCTGTCTACTCCCTAATACACAATCTGCACAGAGGAAGAAAAATCATGGTTCTTAATGTCACTTCATACCACTCTTCCTGGCTCTGTAGCATCCTAAACAAGGAGAGGTTTTGGTTCTGAGGGGCTGCTGGGATTTTCTCCAGGCAGATTTGACTGGCTGGCTGCTGCTGTTGGATAAGCAGAGATTTAACTGGGGTTTCACCAAGCACGTTTGACAGAGAAGATAAGGGCTAGGGAGTTGAATAAGTATGCAAGGGAGTCATGATCAGGAAGACCCGGGGGATCTTGGCTTTACAAGTGAGGAGGGTGATGGGCCCTGGAAAGTGGATCAGTGGATGCAGGGCTCCACATGTGTGGTTAAAAAATTGTTGATGTCAAAGTAGGTAGAGGGATGAGATGTAAGGGTAAGGTGTGGGGAGTGGGCGGGGGGTAAAAGTAGATGTAGCAGTTAGTGAGTGGCATACTCAGAATGGTGGGTATGGAGGGGGTATGACTGTGGGAATATTCTTTCTCCTTTGCGGAAAAGAAAAATGTGATTATACAAGGCTACAGAGAGGACAGGTAAACCAATAACTCCAGCAAGACCTCATCTGTCCAGCACTGTTAGCCATTGAGAATCCCATTCATACAACCATTCCAGACAACAAATAACTTAAAGCACATACTTTATTTTAATGACTTGGAGAGAATTCTTACTAATGACCAGTTTGCTGAATGCATCAATCATATACTAGGGGATATTGTACTTGCACAGAGAGAAAGGGCACGAGACAGGGAGAGGACGTGTGAGCACTTTAAGGAAGAATATAACATGCATCAGTATTTTCAAAGATAACCATTTCCAGGGAGTTACAAAGTCTTCATGAAGTAGTAAATTTCTATTTTAATAACAGGGGACTGTAATTATTAGCTGATCACTTGCCTTTTTGCAGTCAATAGCACAGGTAGGACCTTAATGTAATTTTCTACAAAGAAAATAAATATATGAACAGATGTTTATAATAATAATTGAAAAACCAGTGGAGTCATTTCTCACCAACTAGATATGACAAAGATTATAAAGTTTTACACAGTGTTGGTGAGGGATTGAGGGAAAACTATCATATATGTGGGTAGGAATTAAATTTGCATCAATTATTTGGCAACATCCATCACAACTGTAAATGTACATACCTTTTGTATTAAAATTCAGAGACAAAGAGACTTAGATGAATGTAGCCCCAGAAGCAGAGTTCAGAACTATGGAGTAGTGTGAAGTGCTCGATACGCTGAGAAAGCAAAAGGAAAGGCCTTCAGACTGATGGAGTGTGACAGGATCCAGATGAGCCCTCTTCTTGAGTTGAATTGGAAGTACTTTTTAAACTGGGTAGGATCAAGTTAGCGTTTCAAGAATGTTTGGGGAAAGCAGATTATTCCAGAAACAGCAATGCGGAAGCAATTTGAAATTGAAAAAAAAAAAAGAAAAAGAAAGTAAAGCTGCATTCCTACATCACCCCCCCTCCAAAATACTGTAAAATCATTAAAGAAAACATGTATATTTTTATAAAAGTGGCATGATGACTTTTTTTTAAACAATGACAATGGGCCAGGCACGGTGGCTTACTCCTGTAATCCCAGCACTTTGGGAGGCCAAGGCGGGCGGATCACAAGGTCAGGATCGAGACTATCCTGGCTAACGCAGTGAAACTCCGTCTCTACTAAAAAAATACAAAAAGTTAGCCAGGCGTGGTAGTGGGCACCTGTAGTCCCAGCTACTTGGGAGGCTGAGGCAGGAAAATGGCATGAACCTGGGAGGCAGAGCTTGCAGTGAGTTGAGATCACGCCACTGCACTCCAGCCTGTGTGACAGAGCAAGACTCTGTCTCAAAAAAATAAATAATTAATCAAAAGAATGACAATGAAACCCAGGCCCATATGATTAAAGACTCCTCCCTCTATATTTTACATGAATATGACTGGCAAATGGCTTGTTTCCCTAATATGCAAAGGGCTTTTCAAATGAGTAAGGAACACACAAGCAACCAGGGAGAAAAATGGGCAAAGGTCATCAACAGCATTTCATGAAGAAGAAACACAAGGAAAATAAATAGGTGAAAAGTTATTCACAATAGTAATTGATAATGAGCTATTTTTCACAGACTAGATATGACAAAGATTATGAACTTTAACAGGGGTTGAGGGAAAACTCATGTGGATAGGAATTTAAATTTGCATCAATTATTTGGCAACATCAAGATTGTAAATGTACATACCCTCAATTCCACAATTTCTTATCTACCCGAATTTATTGTGAATCTTTCTGAATCCGTTATGAGTTCAGGACCTCCTCCTCCTCTAGAGGTGACCTGAGGGCCACAAGGAGAGCCATTGATTTTTCTTCCCCCATCGCAACATAACCAGCCCCATCATTATAAGCCCAATCCAGTACCTGAAGAGCCTATCATTAGAAATGACTGCACACCTTCTCCTAAAAGGCCATGGGAACTAGCCTCATCACTCTTTCCATGCCTAAGTTGCTCGTCACCAGAAGTCAAAGCTTCTCATGTCTCTCCCACCCCCCTATTGTTGGACAGCTCCTGTTGGAACCCGATTTCCCAGCCACCCTGAACACATACACACCTCTGAAATTCAATCATCGTCACAACCATGTGTACTCTCCTCCTTTCTACGCCAGCCTCTCTACTTCCAGCTTGGGTCTCAGGCCCTCTTAACTACTCACAGACTTTCCTCGAGCAATTGTCCTTTGTTTCTCTTGAACACTGGATCGTCCTTTTATCCAAGGTCAATTCCATCACACAATAAACATGCTTTAATATCTCCCACCTAAACAAACAAAACCAAAAAATCCTCTTTTGACTCCACCTCACTTCCTTCCAGTTACTGCTCAATTTCTCTGTTCTCTTTTAGATCAAAACTTTTTGAAAGGATAGTGTTGTGCCTACTTTCTTCACTTCCTCACCTCCCATTCTCTCTCTTGTGAGAGTTTTTACTGAAGTGTGATTAGCCTACTGGAAGGGGCACAAATCACAGGTATGCAGCTCAATGGATTATCACAAAGTGAACACACCCTGTGCCAATACCTTCGTCAAGAAATAGAACACTGTCCACACCCCAGAAACCTAGTTCTTTCTTCCGACTACCACTGCTCCCTCTTCCCCGAAGACCATTACTATTACTCCTTTTAAAATAACACATTATTTTGCCTATTTTGAAAAATTGCTTTGGAATATTTCTTTCTCTCTCTCTTTCTCTCTCTCTCTTCCTTTTTTTTTTTTTTTTTTTTTTTTTTTTTTTTTTTTTTTTTTGACAGAGTTTTGCTCTTGTTACCCAGGCTGGAGTGCAGTGGTACGATCTCGGCTCGCTGCAACCTGCGCCTCCCTGGTCCCAGTGTTTCTCCTGCCTCAGCCTCCCGAGTAGCTGGGATTACTGTATTCTCTGTGCATATTTTCTTTTGCCCAATGTGATGTCTGTGAGATTTGTTCAAGTTATTACACGTAGCAGGGACCAGATCGCACAATATAAGGACTTTTTCATTTTTATGGAGTGAAGCCCTTGGAAGGTTTTTAACAGAGGAGTGACATGATATGATCTTTTCACTGAAAGTTCACTTAGCTGCTACCTCAAGAATAGAATATGGGTCGGGAGGTGAGGATGAAGAAGAAAGCAGGGAGACTGGTTAGGAAGCCGTTACAACAATCCAATCACAGTATTAAATTCTCCGGCTTTAAAAAGAAAAGACATTTTAGGTCAGTCCCTCAGTGGAGCTAAATCAAAGCAATAATAAACCAAGTTGACTGTTGGACCTGCAATAACTAGGCCAGCTATCACAATTTAGGCCCAGAAAATAATTAACACCTCCTCAACAAAAATAGCCTTTGCAAACAACTGTAATTTTCAAAATTAAAATAGAATAATAGATGGCTGAGAATAAATAGAAGCTTCAATATTTGGAAACCTTGGGTCTTCAAAGTAATACTTCATCAAACACGGAAAGCATTTTCAAGGCCAGAAAACCGAAATAATTTCAGGCCTTGGGAGAATGACAGGGTGGCAACGACTCATCGAAAGCAGACTGATAGGCAGGGTGAAAAGTATGGGTTACCTGGATATAAATAAATGGAAATACAGGGGTGCCCTACCCCGCCGTAAGGTTTTCCTTTACTATGTACATTCTTTCTTGTTATTCTTAACACTTGCAGCATCGCAAAGCTGTGTTTTCTTCGTGGCAAGTGTTTTTACATGACTCAGTTGAAACCTAAGATTACGTGTGGTTGATTTTTCATCCATAACTGCACATTTGTCTTGATCTCGAGAATTTCCAGCTTTTTGAAACGAAAGTTTTAACATTTTTGCTCAGATCCACGTATTTGATTCCATGTTGGTTCTCACAGCACTCTGGGCAAAAGATGGGGCTGAAAGTTGGTGTATGTTAAATCTAGGAGCATGGCACATAATACCGGACCACAGCTCTATTCAATTCTATAATTTATCTAGGGGAGTGGCCACATCCCACATCCCCTTCCCCCAGTAAAAAAGTCTGGCTGCCTCATACAATATCAACATCAAAAGATTAGCCTTGTATTGAATATCGTTTTACTTATTTACCAGTTAAGATCTATTGTCAATACATTTATCTGGGAATCTTGTTTTAGCTTACTTTATTTTTCGCTTCTATCACCTTTGAAGGAATGTTCTCCTTTGGAGCAAAATTTTTCAAAATAATTCATACTTGTCTCCAATTACTCTCTTGAATTCTTTGTTAAATGCACTCCAGCAGCCTTTTGTCTTCAATATAGCCTTGTCAAGGCAACCAAAAACCTGCATATTGCTGTGCCTACACCAACCGTGCAGAATGTTGATTTTTCCTACAACCTTCAAAGATAATTTGTTTTCCTGTATGTTCTAACCGCCCCCACTCCAAAAACAAGTGATTCAAAAGAAAGTTTGAAGCCAGGCTGGGTGTGAAGCCAGTAGTGCAAGAGCTTTAGAGTTTTAGAGTCAGACAAACCTCTGTTGAAGTGCAAGCTGCATCACCTACTAGTGGGTGGCCATGAGCAGTCTCTCTGACCCCTCTGTGCCTCAGTTTCCTAATCTGTGAAAATGAGGAGTTAACAGAAGCTGCCTAGCAAGGCTGTGGGAAAATGAAACGAGAGAATGGGCCTGGCACATGTAACCATTTATTATGCCTTAGCTGCTATTATTATTGTCGTTGATACTGTTCTCATCTGAGGCCAGCGGGGGCAAATAAGTTTTATGCCAGTAGATTCCTCCCCACAAGTCCTTCTGGGTGAGCAGCTGCCTCTGCTGCTTTCTCAGGCTGCTTTGTTCGACTTCCTGCCTGCTTGAGGCATAAATCAATAACTTTGATGATAGCCACTGCTCTTTGTGAGATGATGCAGGAGGAAGGAAGGTTACAAGAGGGGGTGATAGCTGGAAAAAACTAATGTAAATCTATAAACTCAGCACCCCACAGGTAGAGGAAATGCTCCCAATACATTGGCCTCTGTCTATACATCTGGATAAAATGTAAACAATAGCTTTATTTTAATAAGATCACAAAACTGCAAGCTTTGCAAACACAGGAGCAACGTCCTCCATTTCCTCAGAGTCCCTCCGCACTGCTGTCCGTAGGTAGCTAAGCCAGCAGCCTTCAATCTTTTTCTTTTTCTTTTTTTTTTTTTGCTGATTCATAAAAATGGATGCCGCTTACATGAGCAATCACTCTCGTGGGGATGCCCAAGATTCTGTGAAATTCCCAACACACAAGCAGCAATTCCTCCCTGTTCTCTCTCTTGAACACAAAGGAGAATGACAAAAATAGAGGGGTACATTTTAGCTAGCTCCAATTCACTTTGCAAAAGAATATATAATTTGTGAGCTTATCTTTATTGTTAGTCATATGTTTCTCTTGACACCTCACACTGTTCACCTTCGCCATTTCAACAGGCATCCGTTTCAACAAGCTATCATCAAACAACGGTGCCAGGGAGCTACTAGGAAGTGGGATGAGGAGACTCTGGGGTGTCTATCGGCGCTTCCCAACGAGTGTTATGGGCCCTCTGTTTTCAGGTGGACCTTCCTACAGGAGCAGAAGATTTCTTGCTAAAGGGGGTGTAAAGGTCGTTTCCTTTCTCTTTAGTGGATCAGAACCTGCATAGAAAACAGAAATGAATGCTCAGGTGAGAGCAGGGATTCTCAATGGCTGGTGTCCAAGACACAAAAGGATAACCCCAATGTTTTTATGATACCACCTTCTGAAGATCATGTTTGCCAAATTTTTCCTGAATAATGGACAGTATGAAGAAGACACAAAATGATTATAAAGGGGAGATTTTGGAAATGGATCTGTTTCAAGTCAAAGGAGAAAGTGATCAAGTAGTTTGGGGGCCAATTACAATACTGGGTGAAAGCTGCTGGGTTAAAGAGAAGGCTATGGGGTCACCACACAAGACAAAAGCTGAACTTTTGATTACCTTTCTCACCATTCCTCTCCCTTTCTTTTAGTAAATGGCAAACCCATTTGGCACCAAGCCAGAAATCTTCGAGTCATTGGCTTTTCTCTCTCTCTCTCTTTTTCTCTTTCTCTCATGCTCTTCATTGGATTAATCAGCAAATCTTGACTTTTTGAGTTCAAAATGTCATCATTGCCTAACCACTTCACTCTAGTACTCATCCTGGTCCAGGCCACCAATACCTCTCACCCGGGGAATGGCCTCCTAAATAGTCACTACTTTCACCTTTCCCTGCTCAATCTGTTTCACATAGTAGACAGAACGGTCTTTTTAATGTTTAAATCAGATTATGCCATTTCTTTGCAAACCTCCAAAGACCTCTCACGGAAAAGCAGTCTTTACTATGAGTCTATGAGACCTTTTAGGACGTCACTCCTTGCAACCTCTCCAACGACATCGTCTCCAACAGCTCTTCCTCGTGTCACTCAGCTCATTGACAATGGTCACCTGGGTTTTACTTGAACAACCCTACTCAGAGCTTTGCACTTGCAATTCTCTCTGCATGAAGTATTTTATTCCAGAAATTTGCTTGGCTAACTTATTTATTCAGTTCTCCACAGGCCTCATTATGAAAGAAGGCTTATTCTTTTTTATGGACAACTTGATCATTGGCATCTGTTTCAGCAGTCAATGACTGTGAGCAAACTGGCAACGTCAAAGTCCGTAAAATTTCGAGATTTTTTTTAATGACCTAAAATAGAGAGCTTATTATCTCAGAAATTTGTTAAGGTCAAATTTTTTTGTGTATTATCCTCAGCACATGGTTGCTTTTCTCTTACAGACTCTTTCACTTGTTTTAAAGAATGAATGATTTAGGGACTTTGAGTATTTAAATCTATTTCTAAACATGGTATATGTTCTTGTAATTATTTTTCTCACATTGGCACTGATTGTACTTTATTAGTTAGTTCCAAAGACCCTTAATTACAGAAAGCTGCCTGGGGAAAGTGCGAGATCAAGTCAATCGTATTGATGAGAAAAGAAAGAAACAAACTAATAGACCTAATGACTTGGAGTCTAAGACAATCATGAAAGACTTTCCCCCTCCACTTCCTCAAAATATAGGTAGGTGCAATGTTAAGTAGAGTCAGAGAAGTCAGTAACTCATTTTGCCAATTTAAAGCCCCAACGCAATTTATTTATGAGGCTCGGGGTATTTTAAATTCACCTAAGTCAATCACGCGGTGAAAATCATGCTCGGGTGTGAATTCCGGCATGCAAATATGCATCCCCTGATTGTATTCACACAGACCTTTTGCATCTCAAGCGGGGTGAGCAGCTGTTGCGGAGTCGGTAGAGCCTGGTCTGAGTAAGGAGGAGCGCGGTAGCGGCCCTGGTGGGGTCGGAGAGAGGGCACTGGGGCTGTTTCTATTTGGGGACCTGGGAGAAGGCGCCGCCGCCGGGTCATTGCAGCGCCTCCCCAGCGCGCAGGGCTGCGGATCCCACAGCAGCCTCCAGGCCAGGTTCCGGGATGCCTGGGGATGGCGCGGCTGCACCTGTCACCCGCTGCTCCCTCCTGCTCCGGGGAGACCCCGCGCCGACCTCTGTCCTTGCGCCTGACAGCTGGGCCCCGAGTCTCCCCTGCCTCTGCTGTCACTCGGAGGTGGCTGGTGATTAGTAATCGTCTCCATCCTCCACGCGGGAGGCGTGACTAGGCTTTTACACGCATCCTGTGAGCCAGCGCCTGGAAATTGCTTTCAGGGACTGCTTTTGCATCTAGAAACCAGAAGTGATTCAAGTGATATGTTCAACTCCTGCCCCTGGGCTGGGGAGAGCGTCACAGCTCAGTAAAGCCCTGCTCCCAGAGAAGAGCTGTCTCTGTCCCCATGGCATAGTTCCTTTCCCTTTCCTGATCAAGGAGACAATGACAGAAGTATGACTGTCATGACGGATGATAGCCAGATTGGAGAGACATTCGCACTAGGGTTTTGTTTTGTTTGTTTTTGTAGACAGAGTCTCACTTTGTCGCCCAGGCTGAAGCTCAGTGGCACAATCACGGCTCACTGCAGCCTCAATCTCTCCAGCTCAAGTGATTCTCCCACCTCAGCCTCCCAAAATACTTGGATTACAGGCGTGAGCCACTGCGCCCAGCTCCCATTAGTTACCACTAACACACTTCCTCAATTGTAAAATAAAGCATTGAACAAGTTGTTTACATTTAAATCACTTTCTGAGTGTCTATCAGCCTCCAAAAATTAAGGAAGTTTCTCAGACTAATATCAGTAGCAGTTCTATCACTATTTGCACGTGGCAATATCTTCTTCAATGTAAGGGAAAAATAATTGTGATCAATTTGCCAGGTATCAATTTGGGTAACATTTCTACCACCTTGATTTGACATATTGCATTGCAGTTCCCCAAGTCACTCCAGCTGGGGCACAGGAGGCAGCTAACAGTCACTGTGGGCATGCTTTTATTCTGTTACCTTGAGCCCACCAGGCTCATATGCTTAGTCCTTCTTGTCACTGGCTCTGCCCCTGCCCTTGGTACTTGTCCAGGCCACGCCCCAGGGGAAGAATGCTTATAGACTGGGTCAGATATTTTACCTTCCCCATTGCTCTTGGGAGTGGTCTCCATCTTCTTCCTTTGTTCATTTTGCTAAATTCAGGAACCCCAGATCCTGGTCCTGGTCCTCCTCCACCAGAGGGAAGGAAGTCAGAGCTTACTCCAAAGAAATTCTTGCAAAGTGGCCCCACAACTGCCCATCTGAGTCAAGCCTCAGTGGAAAAAATTCCCTGTATCCATCATCTCTTTCTCTATTCCTCTATGAATAATTTATCTCATAGTTCATCATATTCTATAATATCTGCTTATGATAACTGAAGCATCTAGCAGCTTGACCTGCTGGAAAGGATATGGATTTGGGACATTTTGTCTCAGCTCTACTACATACAAACTTTGTGACTTTGGAAATAGACACTTTCTTGGTCTGAGTCTCAGTAAGCTCACCTGTAAGATGGGAGTTGTAAGAATTTTATAGTGCCAGGCACAGTGATTCACACCTGTAATCCTAACACTTTGGGAGGCAGAGGCAGGAGAATTACTTAAGCCTAGGAGTTTCAGACCAGCCCTGTCAACATAGAGAGACTCTGTTTTTCCAAAAAACTTAAAAAAGAAAATTAGCCAGGCATGGTAGTATGCTCCTGTCAGCTCTTCAGGAGGCTGAGATGTCAGGATCCCGTGAGCCCAGGAGGTGGAGGCTGAAGTGGCACTGGATTGGTGCCACTGCAATCCAGCCTGGGCAACAAAGCCAGATCCTGTCTCAAAAATAAATAAATAAATAAACAAACAAATAAGAGTTTTGTAGGAATCAAGTCAAATAATGTATGACAAAAGATCCTGTGAACCTCACAGCATTATGCAATGGTTTGTGTGTGTGCGTGTGTTTGTTTTACTGCAGCAGATTTTGGTGGTTGGGAGAATGAGTTTTTGGAGTCAGATGTCTGTTTAAAGCAAGGTTTCACTAATTACTGACTGTGACCACAGACAAGTGACTTTAATTTCTTTATACCCCAGCATCATCATCATCTGTAAATTGGAAATAATAGCTGTATTTTAGGGTTGTTGAAACATTAAGTGAGATAATGTATGCTAAGCATTTAGTATCATTCTTAATATATCATAATAGTTGTTGCTGCTGTCAGGCCCTAAGGATCCTGTTGGCCTGAAAAAAAAATGTACCCTTGAGACTTTTAATCTACCTCCTTTTGTTAGCCACATCTGAATTTTTATCTCCAGAAATAAATGTATATAAAATTGCCTTACTTAATTCCAGTGTTTAGAAAATATTTCTTTTCCCGTAGTTTGAAAATGCATAAAAATCTAGTGCACCAGCTTCTTATCTCAGCAGATGAAATCATTTCATTTGACCATTGATTCTTGAATTCAATCAAGATTTTTCCAGAAAAATCATGAAAGAATCAATCTTCAGTGACTGATGTTCTTCTGGGTATAACAGACCTGATGTGTGTATTCTGCCAAAACAGTTGAGCAAATGAAACAAACTTAACAGCTTTTTGCCTAATTTGATAATATACCAAAAGGCCTCACAATTAGGTATGCATGTCAGGTGTATTAATCCATTTTCACACTACTGATAAAGGCGTATCCAAGACTGGGTAAATTATAAAGAAAAAGAAGTTAATGGACTCATAGTTCCAACTGACTGGGGAGGCCTCACAATCATGGCAGAAGGTGAAAAGCAAATCTTACGTGGCAGCAGGCAATAGAGAGCACTTGTGCAGGGAAACTCCCCTTTATAAAACCATCAGATCTCATGAGACTTATTCACTATCACGAGAATAGCACAGGAAAGACCCGCCCCCATGAGTCGATTATCTCCCACTGGAAACCTCTCACAACACATGGGAATTATGGGAGCTACAATTCAATATGAGATCTGGGTGAGGACACAGCCAAACCATATCATCAGAATTGTTCAGGGGACTCCTTGGGGGGTCGTAGCGCTGTATTAGGATGGGGTTCCAGGAGATGCTGCCGTGGAGCATCACTTTTATGTCCACAAATGATCCTTCTGAGGAACATGAGATTCCTGAACATGAAACATTTGTTCTGGAGTAGATAATTTATAGTTGCTTTTTCTCATGCACCTGTGATCAGCTGCTAGCCTGGTTGGCTGGTCTAGCATTGCCTCAACAGGGACAGCTTATCTCTGCACCATGTGGTCTCTCTGTCTTCAGCAGGCTTGTTCTCATGGCAGTTGCCGGAAGCAAGAGAGCCAGTGAAAGAGTGAAAGTACTCTTGAGACATAATGACTCTTCTGCTGCAATCTATTGGTAAAAGCAATAGAATAAAAGGTCAGCCTAGATGGAAGACGAGAAGAAATGGACCCCACCTCTTGATGAAAGGATGTGCAAAATAACATAAAGAGTATGCAAATGGGAGAAGTGAAGGATGGTGGCCATTTTTGCAACCCTCCACATATGATACAGTTGCCGTGTTGCTGTCTAAGTAAAGCTGGAGGGCATTTACGTTCCCACATTAAGAGTGTGAGTTTCTGTTTCTTTGCATTCTTGCCAACATTTGGCAGAATACACTCATTTTTAAAATTAATCTGATAATATAAGGTAAGTGGTGTCACATGGTTATTGTTTTTATTTCATTTTCAGTTTCTACCTACTGACGTTAAATACCTACTGAGGTTAAATATAGTCTTATATATTTATTAGCTATTTGTATTTCTTCTGAGAATTACCAATTTCTATCTTGCTAATTTTTCTATTGGAATTTTTTCTGTTGGAATGTTCTCTATTGGAACTGTTATGAATATTTATATATTTTAATTCTTTAAGTGTCATTTCACTGCAGATTTTTTTCCATTCTTTGTCCTTTTGTTTTTCAATAGGTTTCTGAGGAACATATGGTGTTTGGTTACATGAATAAATTCTTTAATGATGGTTTCTGAGATTTTCATGCACCCATCACCCAAGCAGTGTACACTGCACCTAGTGCATAGTCTTTTATCCCTCACCTCCCTCACCCTTTCCCTTGAGTCCCCAAAGTCCATTGTATCATTCTTATGCCTTTGTGTCCTCATAGCCTAGCTCCTACTTACAAGTGAGAACATATAATGTTTGGTTTTTCCATTTCTGAGTGACTTCATTTGGAATAATGGTCTTCAATTCCACCCAGGTTGCTCCAAATGCCATTATTTCATTCCTTTTTATGGCTGTGTAGTATTCCATGGTGCATGTATATCACATTTTCTTTATCCACTCATTGATTGATAGACGTTCAGGCTGGTTCCAAATTTTTACAATTGCATACCGTGCTGCTAGAAACTGGCATGTGCAAGTATCTTTTTTGTATAATGACTTCTTTTCCTCTGGGTAGATACCCGTGAGTGAGACTGCTGGATCAAATGGTAGATCTACTTTTAGTTCTTTAAGGAATCTCCAAACTGTTTTCTATAGTGGTTGTACTAGTTTACATTCTCACCAACAGTGTAAAAAAGTGTTCCCTTTTCACCACATCCACACCAACATTTGTTATTTTTAAAATTTTTATGGCTGTTCTTGCAGGAGTGAGGTGGTATCGCATTGTGGTTTTGATTTGCGTTTCCCTGATAATTAGTGATTTTGAGCATTTTTCCATATGTTTGTTAGCCATTTGTATATCTTCACTTGAGAATTGTCTATTCATGTCGTTAGCCCACTTTTTGATGGGATTGTTTGTTTTTTTCTTGCTGATTTGTTTGAGTTTCTTGTAGATTCTGGATATTAGTCCTTTGTCCAATATAGATTGCAAATATTTTTCTTCCACTCTGTGGGCTATCTATTTACTCTGCTGATTATTTCTTTTACTGTGCAGAAGCTTTTTAGTTTAATTAAGTCCCATTTATTTATCTTTTTTTGTTTGTTTGTTTCATTTGCTTTTGGTTTCTTGGTCATGAAGTCTTTGCCTAAGCCAATGTCTAGAAGGGTTTTTCCGATGTTATCTTCTAGAATTTTTATGGTTTCAGGTCTTAGATTTAGGTCTTTGATCCATCTTGATTGATTTTTGTATAGGGTGAGAGATGAGGATCCAGTTTCATTCTTCTACATGTGGCTTGCCAATTATCCCAGCACCATTTGTTGAATAGGGTGTGCTTTCCCCACTTTATGTTTTTGTTTGCTTTATCAAAGATCAGTTGACTATAAGTATTTGGCTTTATTTCTGGTTTCTCTGTTCCATTGATCTATAGGCCTATTTTAATACCAGTACCATGCACTTTGGGTGACTATGGCCTTATAGTATAGTTTGAAATCAGTAAATTTGATGCCTCCAGATACCTCCTTTTTGCTTAGTCTTGCTTTGGCTTCAGTTGTCCTTTTAACTTTCCCTATGATGTCCTTTGCCATAGGCAAAAATGAATTTTTATCTAAAAAAAAGTCAACCTTTTCCACTATGAGTTACATTTTTTGTAACTTAAGCCATTCTTAACTTCAAAATCTTCAATATGTTATCCCCATTTTTGGTAAAAATAGTTGTAAAGTTTGCATTTTATATTTGGTTGTTTAATATATCCGGAATTTTATTTTTATGTATGACATGAAGGAAGGAATCTAATTTTATTTTTTCTATGTGGTGAACAATTATTCTCACCCACTTTTTGAAGACTGTGTCTTTCCCCACTGGTTTTTGGTGCCATCTTTATCATGTATCAAGGCCCTACATATGAGCAAGACTGTTTCTGGACACTCTAAAAGTTCCATTGACTTATTTATTTGTTGTAGCATGAAAAAATTTGCTGTTTTATTTATGATGACTTTGAATATGGACAAGTTTCTAATGAGAAAATATGCTTTTAAAATTATTTTTCAGGATTGTTTAGCTGTATCTATACTCTTCTGTATGAATTCTATATGGACCAAAATTTTAAAAAAAATACACTTTACCTTTAACTTTTCTCCTCTAATATGCAAAATAGCACACATCCAGCAAACAGCTATTTTTACTGGGCACATAAATCTTACTCCTCCAAAATTCATAGTCATTCCTAGGCAAGGGAACATGTTCCCAGTGTAAATGGTCTGAGATTATATTCTGTTTTAATGCTTCTCATTCTGGTAGAATTATTTCTCTGTTTCTCAGTGTTTTTACTTGCTGAGGAATACTGTTAATGTAGAATCTTAAAAACTGTAGAAATGTTTTATTAAAAGATAAGAAGGTACCATGAGGCCTATTTTTAATTAGAAATCTGGTACTTTTTGAGTTCTGAAAACTTCAAATACAATGCCTCATCTCAGATGTCTTAGAAGGTAGCCTCTTCACTTATTCATTCAGCAAATATTTACTAAGATCCTATTACATGGCTGTTACTATCTTATGTGCCAAGGATAGAGTGGCTTACTTAGCAGTTATTTGGAAGAGAAGAGACAGTGATTATTTTTATTTTATAGGTGAAGGAACTAAGGCACAAACTCTTCATTTAATTTGATTAAATACAAGCTGCATTTGCCGAGAGCTTACAGAGGTCCCAGAATATAGGGTTATGTATTAGGTGCTCTGGGGTGATAATATCAAAGATGAGGAACGGAGGTGTCCTCTTCAAGGCTGGTCTCATCCAACATGACAGATTACAGTCAATGTGTAGCTATTACACTTGAATTCATGTAAGACCACTTGCCTCTTTCTAAGGAGATTTAAATTGATTCCTCAAGAAAGTAGGTTGTAAGTTGGCTTTTGAAGAATGGAAGTATTGTTGTCTGATTTCTAGTGAGATTATCATGTAGACAGATTGAAGGCCAGAGGAGATAATGTAGCAAAAAGAGACCTGGGGAGAAAGACAACATTGCAGAGACAGGGGTGAGACTGGTTGGAATAGAGCAAGTGTTTGGAGCATACAGAGATGGAATGAGTAGTGAATAGCACTCAGGTCTCTTGCACTTCTGGCTAGTAGAGGTCAGTGGATTAGGAGAACTGACATAAATTACAATCACAAGCAGGCTACCTATGCTTTGTCATTTGGTACTGATTCCTTTCTAGTAGTTTCTGTGTAATCTCCTTTACAAATTTTTTTATAATTCACCACTGAAACTGAATCGTTCTTCCATCTATGCCCCTGTACTCTGTGCATTTTAAAATCACAGCACCTGTAATTTTCAGCATACTTGATAATGTGTCTGTCTGCCTAAGAGCAGAGACCATGCCTTCAGCCTTTACGACCTCAACAACTAGCACAATGCCTGTTAGTTGAAGGAAATTTTGTTGATGGAAAAACAAACCTTCATGGCCTATTATTTAGTGGATGGCTAGAGTTCCTTGGGTTTGTTTTTTTAAAAAGTCTGTACATCTAATGCATCTTATGAGGTAGTAACCTGATGCACTGATATGACTTTGGTCACAGAATCATGTGATTATGTGAGAGTATGGTTACTGATTCAGAATGTGACATAACCCTGGAAGGGTTCTAGAGAAAAGCTGTAAAGAGCCAACAGTGCAGAGTGAATGGTCAGCAAATCAGACATCCTGAAGTAAATTCAGGCCTTGTTGAGATTTACAGGAAAAACATTTTCCTAGTAATTGGAGGTTTTCCTCCTAGATCAATGTACTTATATTGTTCTACAAACTTGGGACTCAACTAAAAGTTGTTAAAAAAGGTTTTAGAATGCCAAATAAGTCTAGTGTTTTTTATATTTCAATTCTCATTTCTTTTTATATTAAAATTTCTTCTGCATTTCCCAGTCACCCTTTATGATATTTGTCTTGGACTTTTAAAGAATGTTCATTTGGGTATATTGATGAAGCACAGCTGGGGAAATCATTAACTGTATCTTCCTTGAGAAAAGCACAAACTATTCAAGTGTATCTTTGCCAGAGAGAACACATGTCCAATCAGTCACATGTGGGAAGTTAAGGGTGAGTGTGAGGTACCTGGCCAGGCCAGGAGTGAGTAATAAACATAGAAACAAAAGAAACAAGACACATCATCACCTCACCTGCTACCAACATTGAAGAATCTACACTTCACTCTAATACAAAGAAGGACTAGAAACCCTGTCCAGAAAGTACCTAGGGATAGAAAGCAGTCAAATCAACTCCATTCAAAGCTACTGTAAGAAAAAAAACCAGAAAACATATCAAAACATTACAGTTAGTAAATATTCTTCATCCAAAACCAACAATGAAGCAGAAGAAAATTGTAATACAGCACTCCAAACTGAAGTAAATATTCTCTAATAAAAGCATCTTAAGATATTAAAAATACCTGCAGTCAAAAATTGTAACATTAAAAATGGACAAAACAAAGAAACTGGGAAAAGTGAGAATAAAAGATGAATTAAATAAAAAGTAAATAAGTTCAGAAAGAAATTCAAGAACAAATTATAAGGGGCTGAGTGAGCAGAGTTAAATGGAAATCTGATAATGAACATCAAGGTAAGAAAACAACAAAGAAAATAAAAATGAGACAAAGAAAGAAATAAAAAATCAGAGAAGACGTGATAAAAGTGAACAACAGGCAGTGAAGGTCCAATACACATGTAATGGAGTTTCTGAAGAAGGAAAAACAAAATAAAGGTACAGAACTAACATTTAAGACTATAATATAAGAAATATTTCTGCAAACAAAAGAAAACTTGTCTTCTTACTGAAAGGGCTATCCAGGTCCTGGTTCTGGTCAGCCTGTAATCCCAGCTGCTTGGAGGCTGAGGCAGGAGGATGAGCTTGAGGCTACAGTCCTGGAATTTGGAAGCATCAACTATGATACATATCCTAGTAAAATAAGGATAAATCATCAGAGTCTCCAGGCAACAAGATCACACTACCCATAAAAGTCAGAAAATTAGGCTAGCATCAGATTTCTCAAGAACAACATATAAAGGGAGGAAGTAATGAAGTAACATTTTCAAGAAACTCAAGGAAATAAAGGGTGATGCAAGGATTTACTAATGCAGCCAGGATATTCTCCAAATATCAAGACTATTTATGAAGAAACAGTTTTGAATGTGCAACAACTCAACAAATACAGCAGCACTTTCTGAAGAATCTACTAATGATGAGCTTTTCCAACCGATAAATAACTGTGGAAACTTTAGCAAAAGATGATGAGAACTTAATATATTGAAATATAGAGCTAATATTAACAAAGATGGAAACACTGGTGGAAGAATAATATGTAAATGCATGATGTTCTAACAAAGAAGAAACAATGCAACTTAAAGCATGAGAGTAGGGGGAAAAAGAATGAAGACCACTGTTTCTTATATGTAGGTAATTTGTGGGTATAAACTGAATTGTCTATGTACTTTTGTTGAAAATCAATTGTCCACATGTGTATGGGTCTATATCTGAATTCTTTGTCCTGTACCATTAATCTATTTGTCTTTCTTACACCAATACCATGGAATCATAATTACTATAGCTTTATAAGTTCTGAAATTAGGTAGTGTTAATCCTCTACTTTATTCTCATTTGACTAGGTTGCTTTGACTCCTCCAGATTCCTTACGTTGCCATGTGGATTTTAGAATCACCTTGCCAATTTATTCAAAACACTGCTAGGGTTTTGACTGGGAATGCATTGAATCCATAGATCAATTTTGGGAAAAATTAACATGTTAACAATATTGGATCTAATGACCCATAAACATAATATCACAATATACCAGTCTATTTACTTAGGTTTTTACTTTCAGTAATGTTTTGTAGCTTTCAGTGTACAGGTCTTGTACATCCTTTGTCAGATTTTCCCCAAAGTATTTCATATACTTTGATGCTAGTATGAATTGTATTGTTTATTTCATTTTAGCTTCTGATTGTTTGTTGCTAGTACAAATACAATTGATTTTCGTACATTGATCTTGTATCCTGAAGCCTTTCTAAACTCATTTATTAGTAGTTTCTTGGTAGATTTCATCAATTTCTCTACATGTTGTGTGTGAATAGAAACCATTCACTTTTTCCTTCCCAATCTTGATAACTTTAATGTCCTTTTATTGCCTTATGCCAGTTAGCTAAACTTCTAGAACAATGTTGAGTAGAAGTGGAGAGGACTAGCATCCTTGTCTTCTTCCCAATATTGGTGGAAAGCATTCAGTCTTGGACTATTAAGTATATTACCTGGAGGTTATTCATAGATGCCATTTTTCATATCAAGGACGTTCTCATCTTTTCCTAGTATGCTAAGATTCATACTCAGTGTAGATGAATGGATATTAGAATTTTCCAACTGTTTTCTGAGTCTATTGAAATGATCATATGACTTTAAATTTTTTTTTTTTTTTTTTTTTTTTTTTTTGCTAACAGGGGAATTAAGTTGTTTGAGTTATAAATGTTAAATCGACCTTGCATTCTTGAGATAAGTCTCACTTGACTCAATGAGCCATAAGATACAATTTTTTTATTATTGTTGGACTTGATTTCCTAAAATTTTGTTTAGAAATTTTGTATCTGTGTTTACGAATGATATTAATCTGTAGTCTTCTTTTTTTAAATAAGTTTTTTGTCAGGTTTTGGTATCAGGCTAATGCTGGCCTCTAGAATAAGTTGTAAAGTGTTCCCTCCTCTTCAATTTTCTGGAAGCATCTGAATAGAATCTGTATTACATCTTTCAAAATTATTTGGTATAATTCATCATTGAAGCCATCCAGACCCACAGTTTTCTTTGTGGGAAGGTTTCTTAAGTACAAATTCTGTTCCTTTAATAGATAAAGGGCTATTTAAACTCTTTATTTCTTCTTGAGTGAGCTTTGGTAGTTTGCATAAAGTTGTTCATTATATTTCCTTATTATCTTTTTAGTACCAGTACAGCCTGTAATGATGTCACCTTTAACATTCCTGATGTTGGTAATTTGTATCTTCTCTTTTTTCTCATGAGCTCCCTAAGTTTATCAATTTTACCAGACTTCTCAAAGACCCAACTTTTGGTTTCATTGATTTTCTCCATTGTTTTTATGTTTTCTTTTTGAGTTCAGCTCTGAGTTTTATTATTTTCTTTCTTCTGCTTACCTTGGGGTTCAATTTGGAAAATGAGTTAGAAGGACCAGAGGTATTTTTTGAGGTGACTGAGGAATGTATAATGAGAATTAATTATAAGAATGTAGTTATAATTATATTAATTATGAGAAATGACAAGAAGGAGACAGGACATTGCATTTTATACAGCTTATTGTAGAGTGACAGAAAGGTGTATACAAGTTCTAAATTCAGCATTATGAACTGTTAGAAACACTTTTTACCAGTGTAGTGAATCATATAGTTTGAAAAACAGCCAATATTAGGAAAAAGGGGAATAAAGAACAAACTGGTTTCTAGGTTTTGGTAACTTTTCTTTACAAATACAAAAACCACTGTAGGACAAATTATTTTGACATGTTTACTTATATTGGTTCTATTCCAACTGTGAATTACATTATGTTACTCTCAAGTACATTTCTTTTTAGTTTTCCCCACCTTTTGGCTTCCTATTTATCTTTCCTGAAATACATTTGCTCTTCAGGCACTTTCAATTATGCAATAATATCAGCTTACTGGTATAGTAGAAGCAGCTCTGGCTTTTGAGACAGATTTGCTCCCAAATGCTTACTCTACCACATTATAACTTTGAGGCTTTGGAAAGTGATTTTAACTTTCGGTAAGCATATTTTTCTCTCTTTTTTTTTCTTTTTCTTTTTAAAGAGTCAGAATCTTGCTCTCTTTGGCCCAGGCTGGAGTGCAGTGGTACGATCATAGCTCACTGCAGCCTCAACTACTGGGCTCAAGTGATCCTCCCACTTCAGCCTCCTGAGTAGCTAGGACTACAAGTGTGCCACACCACGACTGACTAATTTTTATGCATTTTTTTTTGTAAAGACAAGATCTTGCCATGTTACCCAGGCTGTTCTTGAACTCCTGAGTGCAAGTGATCCTCCTGCCTCAGCCCCTAAAAGTGTTGGGATTACTGGTGTGAGCCATGGCTCCTGGCCATAATTTTCTTAATAAGTAAATATGGAGCTAAAAGTCCTAGGTCAAAGTTGTTCTGAAGATTAAATAAGAGAATATACACAAAGTGGCTGCCATATACTAAACCCTCAGTCAATATTAGTTCTCTTTCTTTTTCAGTAATGATGTAGCCACTTCCTTGGCAGTCATTTATTAGAAGGCCTTGACTAGCTTCCTGTAGGTATAGCCTGGCAGCAACTGGCCTGGAGCTTCACACCAATTACCTCTCACTTTCTGTCCCAGAGCTTTTCTGAATCAGAACATTTGTTGCCAGAAAGAATCTGCTCTACACTCTGCCATGTGCAATTCTGTCTCAAAGAAAGTTAAAGTCTTGGACATCCTTGACAAATGGGGGATGGGAACTAATGGATACATGTTTCCCAAGGCATTTCACAAGGATCCTCAGATGGTCCAGTGGGATAATGCACAGTTGTCTATAGTATTGACACCTTGACGACTTATCATTGTGCTAGATTTCTTTCTTTTTTTCTTTCTCTCTCCTACTACCTCATTCCTGCTTGCTGGACTCACTCCAAATAAACCACTTGCACCCAAGACTTTGTTTCAGGATCAGCTGTGGGAAAAAACTCAGCCTAAGGCAACATCTATTATGTACATTGCCTGTGCTAAATACTGGGAAAACAAAGTTGAGGAAGATAAATGCCTATCCTAGAATACTTCACAGTCTAATGCAGAAAACAGGTATTTAAACATATCATTTCAATACTATATGTTTATACAATTTACATTTACTGCATACTTGACATTTAACTCAAAGCTTAATCCTAATTTACTAAATATATAACAGTTAAACAAATGGAAACTGTTTTGCATTTGTGCTCAACACATGGTTTGTGAGAATCATCTAAACAAATATAAGTAACTGTATTTCATACATTTTCACTGCAGTATAGTTTGCCATTACAAGAATATATCACACGTGATTTATCTACTTTTTTCTTGATGTCCACTTAGATTGTTTATATTTTTATATCTTTTCTGTTATAGATAGGGCTTCCAGGAGCATTCTTCTACCTGTGTTTTGGAGTACATGTGCAACAATTTCCCTTCTACCTGTTTAGAGGTAGGTATGCTGGTACATAGAATTTGCTTATTTTCAATTTTACTACATAATACCTGAGAGTTTTATAACATGGTTATACCAACATACACCTCTTAAAGCACCGTATAAGATTTCTGGTTTCTCCACAATCTTGTCACACTTTATATTGTCACACATTTTCATTTTTTTAATTAAAAAATTCCTCATGCTATCTAGTCTATGATATATTGTCACACATTTTCAATTTGCCAGTGTAGTATGTGTAGAATGGTATTTTGTGATTTTAATTTGAATTTCTGTGACTACTAAGGAGATTGAGCTTTTGTTCATGTTTGTTGACCGTGTTCATTCTTTTGTGAAATGCCTATTCAGGTATTTTTGCCTATTTTCTACTGAGATGTTTTAATTTTTAGTATAGAGGCTATTTATAAATTGTATATTAATCCTTTATCAATTATATGGGTTGCAAATTGTGTCAACTGACAGTTTATGGCTTATCTTTTTAACTGTCTTTATGTCTTTCAATAAATATAAATTCTTAATGCAGTATGAGTTATTCATCTTTTCCTTTATTCTTTGCATTTTCTGTATCCTTTAAAGAAATACTCTCTTATCCTAGTGTTGAAAAAGTACGTATTCTTCTACAAATTTGTTTACTATTTTTCTGTTCACATGAAAGTCTTTAATCCACTTGGAATTGCTTCTTGAGTATGATATGCTCTAGGGTCTTAATTTTATTTTATTTTTCCCCATTGGGATAACCGATTCACTTATTTAAAAAATCCTTCTTGTCCCTTTTGGTCTGCAGTGCCCACTCAGTCATAAAACAACTTTTCATATGCATGGTGTTCTGTTCTTGGGCTGTCTGTTCTATTCCATTTTTCTATTTGTCCATTCTTGCACCAATACCACAATGTCTTAAATAATATAACCTTGTCTAGTAAGGCAAGTCTCTCTACCTCGTTCTTTGCCTTCAATAGCATTTTGGTTATTTATTCTTTGCTTTTTGCTTTCCAAAAAAATCCTAGAATAAGCTTGTCACACTTCACAAAAAATTAAAATAAAAGCAAAAATATGTTTGGCATCTTTACTGCAATCACACTAAATCAATAGATAATCTGAGGAAAATTTATATTTTTTATTTGATTAAATCAATCCATGAACATGGTATATCTGACCATCTATTTTAAGTTTGCATTAATGTGTTTCAATATAATTTTATAATTTTTTCATGAAAATCTTATACATCTTTTCTAAGGCTTACATTCCTTGATACTTTGTGTTTTAGTGCTATGATAAGTGATATCATTTAAATTACATTTTCTAGCTGTTTTGCTGGCATATAGAAGTGTAACTAATTTTTATATATTCATTTTATATCAACCTTACTAATTTTTCTCATGAATTGTAAAAATTTTTCATTAAATTTACTTGAATTTTCTATTCAGATGGTCATATTATCTAAGAATGACTTTCTAATCCTTGTACTTTTTATTTCTTTATCTTCCCTTACTATGTTTGAACAGCAGTATAACAATAAGCATCCTTATCATCTCCCTTATTTAAAGAAAATACTTCAATATTTCTTCATTCAGCAGGATGACTGCAGTAGATCTGGGGACTCCTATTTTGGGACTTCCCTTCTATTGCCAAGATTTTTTAAATCATGAATGCATGGTGAATTTTTATTTAATACTTTTCTATATCTGTTGAGATTATCACATGATTTTTCTCCCTTAAGCTATTTTAGTGATGAGTAACATCGGCTGATTTTCTTTTGTTAAGCCAATCTTGCATTCCTTGGATAAACTCTACTAGCTCAAGATGTGTTTTATTTTTTATATCTCTAGTTTGTCTTGACAATGTTTGCATCTATTTTTATAGATGAGATTGAGTTATAATGGTCTTTTTTTTAAAAAACTGTTCTTGTTAGATTTTGGTATCATGCTTTTGCTAGTCTCTTAAAATAAATTGAGGGGAATATTCTCTTTACTTATACTTAAGAATTATTTTTGCAGGATGGAAATTATTTGTTCCCTCAATATTTAGCAGAACTCATCTTTTTTTGTGTGGGCCTGTTGTTTTCATTATGGGAAGATTTAAATTCTGATTCTATATTTCTTTTCAAGTCAGTTTTGGTAAGTTATGTTTTTGAAGACTATTTCATCTAAGTTTTAAAATGTATTTTCATTATTTTCATAAACTCTTATTATATTTTAAATGACTGAAACATGTGCAGTTAGATCTGCTTTTTTATTCTTAATATTATTCACTTTCACCTTCTTTATTTTATTCTTACTTTATCTTTCCAAAGTTTGATCTATTTTATTAGAGTTTTAAAGGAACCAGCTTTTGTCTCTGATGATTCTTTCTATTGTGTATTTGTTTTCTAGAACATTAAATCAATTCTGTATTAATTTTTTATTACTGTGTGACAAATGGCTGCAAACTGAGTATCTCAAAATTTTATTGTTTTATGTCTGGGTATGCTTAGCTGTATGCTCTGCTCAAGGTCTGACCAGGCTGAAATCAAGGTGCTAAGGTGGGGCTGGGGCTATGATAAGGCATGAGCTCTTCTTCCAAGCTCACTGGTTTTGACAGAATTCATTTCCTTATAGTTACATGGCTGAATTCCTATTTGCTTGTTGGCTCCTCAACTTCTACAGCTAAACACAGTTCTTTGCCATGTGGCCCCAGCAAGCAGTTTACAACATGACTATTTGCATACCTCCAGGACAGAAGAGCACTTGCTGAACCTTTGAATTTATCAGACCTCTGTCTCTGACTTCCAAACCCTCTTTTAAAGGGCTCAACTAATTAAGTCAGGCACATCCACACTCAACAGAAATAGATTATGCTGGTTGTGTGCTCAAGGATGCAGAAATCTTGAGAGCTATCATAGAATGTTTTCTGTCAGTAGTCCCTTATATTTGTCTTTTTTATACATCTTATTATGGCTTTATTCTGTTGTTTTCTTTTTTTCTTTTTTTTTTTTTTTTTTTTTTTTTTGAGACAGGGTATTGCTGTCGCCCAGGCTGGAGTGCAGTGGCATGATCTCGGCTCACTGCAAGCTCTGCCTCCCCGGTTCACGTCATTCTCCTGCCTCAGCCTCCCGAGTAGTTGGGACTACAGGCACCTGCCACCACGTCCGGCTAATTTTTTTGTATTTTTTTTTTTTTAACACAGACGAGGTTTCAGCGTGTTAGCCAGGATGGTCTCGATCTCCTGACCTCATGATCCACCCACCTCAGCCCAAAGTGCTGGGATTACAGGTGCGAGCCACTGCACCTGGCCTGTTGTTTTCTTTCTAACTTCTGAAGTTAGATGCTTAGTTCATTGGTTTTCTAAAGTATTTTCTAAAGTCCATTATGATTTCGCCTTTGAACAATGTACAACTAAGAATATTTCAAATAGTTTAAATATATAGATTTAATTTTTTTCCCTTTGATTACTCATTTCCTATTTAATTGCATTGTAGGGAAGAATATTGACTGTATGAATCAGTATTTGGAAATTTGCTGATTTTTTTTCTATTTTCTTTTTATAATTCTTTAATTCTTGCCTCATATTATTAAGGTCATATTATTTTGTGCTGGTGGGTAGAAATAGATTGTATGTTTTTGATCAATTAACTTTTTTATCATTATGTAAGACTTAGAAATTTTTACCTTAATATACTTATTTGAACTTTGTTAGTATTTATATGGTATATTTTTTCCATCTTTATATTTTAAATTTTATCTTCTCATTATATTTTAAATGTGTCTCTTATCAACAGCATAGAGCTAGATCTAAAAATTCCAGTCTAGCAATTTGGCCCCTTAAATGGAGTTTTTAGCATAGTTATATTTTTGTAATTACTAAAATATTTGGGTTATTTTCAGCATCTTATTTTGTGCTTTCTAATTGTTCCACTTGTTCTATGTTTCTTTCACTTTCCTTTCATATCTTATTTTACATTAATTTTTAAAATTATATTATTTTTCTCTATTATTTTGGAAATCATACATCCTATATTTATCAATTAAAATTTGCTTATTCTAGAAATACATTTTAAAGAATTTAAGTTAGAATTTATGGAAAGTAAAGAATATCTTGTTGTCACCCTTATTTGTGAGAATGATTTTCTTTAATACACAATTCTATGTTGATAATTATTTTCTTTTTGCATGTTGAAGATACCATTCTACTGTTCTCTGGCTTCCATTTTATGCCTCCTAGGTTCATTATTTGCCGTAATTATATTCTATAAACTCACTGTTAACACTGAATTATTAAATACTGAGCCACTTCTCCTAGAGAAAATAAATGGTGAGGTTCCATGAGCATGTGGTCACAACATTTTCATCAGCTTATCAATACATAACCTTGTTTTGTATGTGTTTCTATTTAAAAACACCTTATTTAATCTATATTGTTGATTAATTAACATTGAACTTGCAGCCCACAGTACTGTACTCACATCTGAATGCAGCTTCTGTAACACGTGTATTTTCCCCTAAAGACACATCATAGTCTTCTTGTTCTTAGGAACACTAACAGTATTTCAGCACTATGCTTGAGGAGAATTTTAAACTGCAAAATCACCGAAAAAAAGCACAGAAATCGAAAAATATGCTACTAAATAGACTGTGAAAAAGACACATGTTTATAGTATAAGAGCTAACACTCTAATAGTATATAAGTCAATTTTATTTTTAAAATGTTTTGATAAAATTTTGATTTTCTTAGACTTCATAAATCTGGGGCTTAATATTTCTCATCAGTTCTTTAAGAATGCTCAGCCATTTCTTCTTTAAGTTTTCTGTCACCCATTTTCTCTCTCTTTTTTTTTCTGGGACTCTAGACATATTTTTGAACATTTACTTTGTTATTTATGACTCCTAACTATTATTCAGTATCTTTCATTTCTTTGTCTCTCTGTGTTGCATTATGGATTCATTCTTTAAATCTAATTTCCAGTTTACTAAATCTTTCTTCAGCTGTATCAAATCTGCTGAAAAAGCCATTGTTTAGACTTTAATTTCAGTTGTTTTCTTTAATTTTTATAAGTTCTTTTTGATACTTTTTTCCAAATATTATTGGTCTTTTTAAAAATCCCTTGCTCTTGGCTTGAAATCTTTATCCTCTCTTCTATTATGTTAAACCTACTACATACATGCATATATTTTTATATCCCATGTCTGATAATACCACTATCAGAAGTCACTTTAATTCTGATTTTATTTTTCACTTTTTTCTAGCTCATATTCCTGATGTTTTCTTTATTAATCTATTTAGTGTTTCTTCCTCCTCTTCTTCCTCCTCCCCCTTTTACTTCTTCCTCTCCCCCTCATCTTCCTTTCTTTTCTTCACCATTACCCTATAATCTTTAGAAGTACATTAGTAACAATTTTTTGAGATGTGGCTTGAAGATGTATTTCTTCAGTGAGGACTCAGTTCACTTTTCCTAAATGCCTGAAAACCATTTTAAACTGAACTGAGAGCTTCAAGGCTTTTTAGGTCACCAGGACAGTATGAATTTAGGCTGCAAACCTACATGAGGCCCAGAGTGTATATCTAAATTCTTAGGGAATATTTTCCTCCTTAACCTAAAACAAAATTTTGAGATAGGCACCCTTTCTCTGAGAGTGTATGGGGTTTCCTTTTCAGCATTTCATGATAAGCATGTTTTGGGTTTTGTCTCCAATCTTCCTGCATTGGGAGGCTATGAAAACTAAAGCTCAGTGCCCTCAGGGTAAAGCCAGTTTGAGTTCTTTTTCCCTTTCTGTGTGTATTTGTTACTTGAACCACACCCACGGATCTTTATAAAAACAGTATATTCTATCATTTGGCCTCACATTTTATTAGAACTAAGAAGGGTAGGAGAGTTTTTCAGAGTTTGGTGTCACATCCATGCATACTAGGTTACTGTTGTGAAAGTTCTGAACACTGGCGGGGGGGCAGTGGAGGGGAATATGCTTCACTCTTTGCGCAGTTTTTCAAACTATTTTCTTGAATTTTCTTTTCAAACTACAAAGCCAGAAAGTGTTCATGCAATAGGGCATTAACATGGAGTTACACAAAGAAAAGGGCAACAATCTGTCTCCCCAACTATTGGCTCCTTAACAGCGAATATTTACACTTTTGGATGCATGTTTATCCTTAGCTCTGTAAGCTCATACAATTATATGCAAACAGATACACAATACAGATTCTCTTTCTTTCTCTTCATTACCAAATAATGAGATCATACTATAAATTTCTCTGCCACTTGCCTTTTCATATAACAGCATATCATGTTCCTCCATGTCAATATATATAGCCTAATTCATATGTTATTAATAGAAGTGTGTTATTCTGTAGTATGTATATATGTGCTCCAATTTATTCAGCCATTTCTCTATTTATAAACAGTAGTTTTCCTGCCAGAATTTTACCATTGATGGTAGGGAAAGATCAGCAATGAACATTCTAGACACAAACGCTTATGTACTGGTGCTTTTATTTTTGTAGAATAGATCTTGCTGGATCAAAGACTCTGTTTGCGATTTGCTTTCCAAAAAAATTATAGCTGTTGTATAAGAGTGTCCTTTCTTCCATATTTTAGCCAACAATATATTTTATCAGTCTTTCTAATAGATGCCAGACTGATGAGGGGAAATGTGTCTCATGTTTGCCTTGTTTACTTCGACCTGAATTTTCAATAAGGTTGAGCATTCTTCCATATGATGAATAGCCATTTGCCTCAACTCTGATGTGGAAAACTGCATACACTTTATTCATTTTTCTATCAGATTGCTTGATGTTTACCTATAAATTTCTATGGCTCTTTGTAAGTTAGAAAGAGTAATCTTTGTCTGTCATATATATTTCAAATATTTTTCCAGCCTATCATTTGTTTTTTGACTTTGCATTTGGTATATGGAAATTTTTATCAGTTTCATTGAGCTATTAATTTACATGCAATAAAATTGACCTGTTTTAAGTGTACAATGTGGTAGATTTTGACAAATGGGTAATGGTATGTAACCATCACCACAATGATGATATAGAAGTTTCATTATCCCACATATTTTACCTGTGCTTCTTCGTAGCCAGTCTTTTCCCAGCTCTAGCCCTGTGACCACTGATCTGGTTTTCTTGCCCTTTCTGGAATTTCATATAAATGAAATTATGCAGCATGTAGTCATTTGTGCCTGTCTTTTTTCACTTAACATAATACCTTGAGATCCCATGTTATGTGTATCAGCAGTTCCACTTTTTAAATAGCTGAATAGTGTTCCATTGTATGCATATTCCACAGTTTGTTTATCCATTCACCAGTAAATGTTTATTTCAGTTGTTTTATCTAATATGAATAAAACTGGTAAAAAAATTTTAAACACAAATCTGCATAAACATATTTTTCTTTTTCTTGGGTATATATCTAGGTATGGGATTGATGGGTCATAGAGTAGGTACAAAAAAACTGGCAAATTATTTTTCAAAATAATTGTATCATTTTGTATTCCAAACAGGGTTGATGAAGAACTTTAGCTGCCCAGCCTCCTCCCCAACACTTGGTATCATCAGTCTTTTTATTTTTAGTTATTCTGTTGGGTGTGCAATGGTATCTCATTGTGGTTTGGGTTTGCATTTCCCTAAAGACTGAAGATGTTGGGCATTCTTATGTGTTCTTTGGTGATGCGTCTGTTCAAATCTTTTGCCTTTCTACCCCTCTTTTTTGTTCTGATCCCTGTTGAGCTGTAAGAGATCTTTATTCTGGATGTAAGATCTTTATCAGATATATATTTTGCAAATTTTTTTTGCTGCTTTGTGGCTTGCCTTTTCATTTTCTTAACAGTGTCTTTTGAAGAGCAAAAGTTTTTTAATTTCATAAAAGCCATCTTAACTAATTCTTACTTATGTTTCATGTTTTTGGGTCTTCTCTAAGTAACCTTTCTATAGCCAAACGTCACAAAGATGTTTTTCCCATATTTTATTCTAGAAATTTTATTGTGTCACTTTTTGCATTTAGATTTATGGTACATTTGAGTTAATTGTTAAGTGAAAGAAGTCATAATACAATACATTACATCCATTAGCATCCTACATTTTTCTATTTAAAGCTACACTTTTGGTATACATACATATACATGAAAAAATTTAGAATATATATGTACCAAACATATTTTGATTTTTTTCACTTAAAAGATTACCAACAGCAGAAATGTAGTACGTTTTCTCTTTGTTTAAAAGATACCTTTAAAAATCCACTTCTACAAATTAAATTAAAGTTTGAAAGACTCCTTAGGATATTAAAAACTTGCCAATGACTCTTTGACTTTACTTATAAAGTTATTCAGTCTACAGGTGTATTTTATAAAAGGACAAGCACTATTGTATGAGCCCCTAATTTAAAAAAATCCCAGGTGTTTCAGGTGAGGTCTGATTTATGCTTAGAAGACTTAACATAACTATTGTGACTTCTTAAATATTTGTATTCTATAGAATCAGTGAGAGTTCTCAGAAAATATAATTATATAAAATATAATTAACAGAGTAGTGTACAGTACTTTAATATAAGTATGCATTAATAAATATAAAAAGTAAATTATTTGTCTCTCAGAAATTTTTGGAACTAAGAGTGTGGCTCAGTAAAGTTCTATTTGAAAGCATTTTAGGGCTTGGCATGGTGGCTCATGACTGTAATCTCAACACTTCGAGAGGCCAAGGCAGGTGGATTGCTTGAGCCCAATAGTTCCAGACCAGCCTGAGCAATATAGTAAGACCTCATCTCTACTAAAAATAAAACAAAGTTAGCCAGGTTTGGTGGCAAGTGTCTGTAGTCCCAGCTACATGGGGGCTGAGGTGGGAGGATCACTTGAGCAAGGGAGGCTGAGGCTGCAGTGGGCCGTGATCATGCCACTGCACTCGTGGCATGGGTGACAGAGTGAGACCCTGTTTCAAAACAAACAAACAAACAAACAAGATGTATTTTAGCAAAGGTGACTATTTTTGAGGTTAATTTTAGGATCCTTAAGTAAAATTTTCATTATTTTGGGGGAATTACTCCATGTCTTGGGGCAGTGATAGAATATATAAGTAAGTATACATTCTTAAGTTACTTTTCTAAAATCCTTGTATCAAGAATAACATATAATTTTACATAATTTTATTTTTCACTTGGAGATGCCATATTTAATACATGGACTTAAAGAACTTTACAGATTTGAATACTTTGCTAAGTTCAGATTCACTTCTCTGCTTAAAATCCTTCAGTGATTTTCCTTTTCTTTAGGACAAGTCCATATTCCTTAATAAGGCCCTCAGGATGTGGGGTGCTGGCCCCTGCCCACCCTTGCAGCTGCCTCTCTCCACTCTCTCTGCCTGTGCCCCAGCCACTCTGCCCAGCTCTTCTTCCTTGAACAAGCTGCTTCCCACTCAAAGTCTTCACTCAGCTGTTTCTTCTGCTTGGAATAACGCCCTTTCCCCTTGTGCCTGACAAACTTCAAGTCTTTGCTTAAATGTTACTTCCTTAGGGAAGAAACGCTCTCCTTGAAGTTATTTGTGTTCTTTTCCTTCATGGTACTTAAATAATTATTTGTGTAAAAATGGGTTTAATCCAATCTCCCTACAAGCTACCAATGCCTGGGCACAGGATATTTGTAGCTCTATCTCATGATTGTATTATTTCTACCTAGCATGGTGCCTGGCACATTGGAGACACTCAAAAATTACTTATTAGATGAATGGATGAATGAATGAAAATTTATGTGGTCTATGAATACTCATGACCTCAAAATGGCATTGAAGTCAAGGATATAATCCTTGTTATAAAAATCTGAATTTTTCCTATCACTGGATCTCTAGATAATTATTTTCTGGAGAGAACATGTTGACCTCTAATTACTTGAGTACATTGAGAGAGTCATTGGCCATCCGCCATCAACCTGGAGAGAGACTGTGGGCAGTAAGGTGATAGAGCCTGCTGTGACCATGTTCTGTTGAAAGTTTTTATCAACAACTGAGATGATGATGTTGGTGCAGTGTTAATCAGACTGATAGGATGCTGGAGGGATCATTCAAGTATAATATGCCCTTATTAGGATCTGAAAGGATCTCACTCAACAGATTTGAATGGGGGATCAAATAACAATATACAACGTTAATAAAGGAAAATTCCAAGTGGGCACTGGACTTAGGTCCCCCAAATCTAATTGAACAAATGCAGAATGAGGGGTCTTAAGAGCAAAACATATGAAAAGCATGGAGATTTTTATTGACTGGATGAGTCAATAGCATGGCATGCCTGTCAGAGATATTGATTAGATGTTAGGCTCCTATAATGGAAGCACCGTGTCAACAGTCAATGAAGTCATGGAGCTTCCCTAGTCAGGCCACCCCTGCTGTGCCATGCCCAGTTCTGGGAGGCACATGTGGAGGGAGATACTGACAGTTGCACTGCTGTGAGCATTTCCAAAGATGTCAAATGAGAAGCAGTTGAAGGGCTGAGGATTCCTAGTTAATGAGGAGTCAAATTTGGGAGAAAGTAAGGAGACTGTCAAGCAAAAGCCAGGGCCATTTGATTTGTTCTCCACGGGTCTAAAGGGTAGACCCAGGGTGCACAGGAAAATTCCTGGGAAGTGGATCTTAGTTGAATTTGAGGAGCTGTCCAGCAGGGGAGTGGGCTGTGCAGAGTTCCCCTTCACTAAAGCAAATTACATTTAGGCAGGAAACGAAGAGAAGAGCTTTCGGAAGCTCTCTGCTAGTTTACAGAGGTTCTATCAGAATACTAGGGGCCTTTCTTCCTCTGTGCAGTTCCAGAATCTCATGTAGTTTGGACCTCAGCATGTTTGGAGTTCCAAACCAAGGGTAAACAGCCAGTTAAAACAATTTATTTTAAAGATCTCATTTACTATGCCTAGAATTCCATGGTCTATCCTAACACTCAGAGGGATAATCTTATTCCTCTTCGCTTTTGCCACAGAGCCAACAGAATGGAGGCTGGAAGACAACTTGTTGTGGAGGGAATTCATGCACTGGGTAAAAATTGATAGGCTTCTGCCAAGGTCTCACATCACCGAGTTTCTGTAATTCTAGTAGAAGCCAGAAGTATGTTCTCTGTAATTAGGGGGAATTAGATAAACTATCAGGAAATGCCATAGTCTTCAGAAGAAAAGAAATACAAAGGAAAATCAGACTGATGATTATGTTCTGTGAAGCTGCTTCTCACAATTGTGGCAGCCACTACATATACACAGTCCCCCAGCCCAGGAGCACTATATGCCCATAGCCACAGAGGAGAGATTATGAATGAGCCAGAGCAAATTCTTCCTCCTAGAGGGAAAAACAGGAAGTGTATCTCTTCCTGCTCATATTCTCATTCGACAGTTCTACTTGAATCTACGTGATTAAGCATATTGTTTATGAACAAGGCAATGAAAAGAACCTGAAAAGAGATACATGGTGAATTAAAAAGTATTATTCTGAAGAATAATGGTGCTCTGTCTCTTTCCTGGTTTGCACTAAAACCTTACATTCAGGAAGACAAGCACACTTAGATAAGATGGTCCATCCACTATGTTGCCAGAGGTTAAAGTGCAAATGTCCTCATGAGAAGTTTAGTCCAAAGACACATTTGAGGGGATCCGTCACTAAAAGAAGCAGTGTTCACGATAGCAAGGAGTTAACTCTGTTATGAAGTAATAAGCTCTTTGATTAAAAGACTGCATTTTCCAAAAAAGATTACACTTTGCACTAGAATTTGGGATTGCTTTATAAGCATATGGCCTTAGCAATTGAAAAACTGACTTGAATTTTAAAACATAGGGATTTTAAATCTTGAAGTTGGGCTTGACATTTTTAAGCTACATGACTGTGCGCAAATGATGTAACCTCTCCATGTCTAAATTCCGTCATCTGTAAGATGAGGATAATAATGCCAATGCCTACTTTGCATGGTTCTTATGAGAATGAAATAAGAAAATGTATAAAAGCCCCCAGCATGGCAAAAAGCAAGCACTGAGTTAATGGGAGCCACTGACAGAGCTGGGGCCTAGTCATTTTCAACCTGTAGGATACAGAGCTGTGTCTGCTTGGGGAGGCAGTTGGGGTACAGCTTAAATAGCATTTGCTTTTGGGAGCTAGAGTGAGATCTCCATTACTTTCAGATGATCCTGGGGAAAAGGATGTATTAATTCCATTCACTTCTTTGATCAATACCTTAGTGATGTAAAGGAAGTAGCATTCGTTTTTGAAAATTACTTGAATTAGGAGTTTTCTAGTTAAATTTCATTTCAATAAGGAATTATTGTTGAATATAAATTAGATTTGCCAAAGGCTTAAGCTACCCGGGAATGAATTTTAGTACCAGCCTGCTGTCCTGGACTAAATGATATGACCATGATGTAGGGCCAATGTGAACTATTTAATGTGCTCATCTACTTAATTATCAGTTACCCCCTGATTTCCTTAAAGAGCTAATGATGCTCAACTATTTCTAGTGAGAGCACTTTGCTACTGAGAGACTCAAACACAAAGGTGTTTCCCTAAACACATTATATGCGTTTGCTAGGAAGAGGTAAGATGCTGGTGAGTTACTTAAAGCTCTTAAGAAATGACCCTAGTAGAATATCCATAGGGGTTAAGAGATGAAATTTATTTCCTGGCTTAGCATTTTGGAAGAAATCACTTGGCATTTGTCATTGGCAAGATAAAAAGAAGCTCTGATTTCTGTTCTCCAGAAGATGTACTTGGCTTCTTCCTTTCTCTTAATTTACCCCCATGGCTCTCATTTTGCATCAGAATGTGAAAGAATAGGCTTACTACTTTGCATTTAGTTAATTTGTTGAGTTCACTGTACTCTCATCTCTGTGCTATTAAATAGTTCAAAAATAAATATTGCATCACTTGTGGAATGTGTAGCATGGATCTCATTTGAGCTGTGTTTTAAAACAAATGGTAATTATTTAGCATTTACATCATACTTGGAAAGTATTTCAGAATAGTACTTTTTAATAATAAGTAGTCAAATACATAACTGGGATCAATGGACAGGAGAAAAATAAAATTTTAATTTTCCATTGAAAGGTGTAAGCTCAGGAAGAGAGAAAAATACTTATGTGTATTTGTATACTTATGTGTATTTGGGACAAACACAGGTCGTGGGCGACAGGACTGAAAGTCAGATTAACTGGATCAACATTCAGGCTGCGTACTGAGCCAGTCTAAGATTTCACCGAAATCTGGGAGCTGCTCCCACTCCCTGGACTTTTGTGCAAAGACTGGAGGAAGCTGTGAACAGCCTGGGCTAGGAGAACATTCCCGCTCTGGGAGGAGAGGCTCGCATGAGCTCATGGGGCTTTCCACCGCACACCCAGCCTTGGCAGCCACAAAGTGTCCAGTAGTGAAACCTGGCCCTTAAGTTCTCAAGGGCCTGTTGGAACATATTTGACTCTAAGCAGAGGACACTATTCCAAGGGTGACTCATGTCTTGGGGTCAAGTGGAGATGATGGGTGTGGGATCCATGAGCAGATCGAGCTCTTCCCCACGTGGGGGGCACCAGAGTGCATAGCTTGGGAGGGTTGGTCATCCGAAGAGGCGCTGCGTGGATGCATCCCGGGCAAGAAGGATGAGAGGGTGATCCACTGGCTTCCATACCCTGGGAAAGGTGTCAGACCGTGAGGTCACATCAAAAGGTATGGGTGTGGGTACCTCCTTCCCTCCCCCGACGGTGGGGGCCTCATCTCTGGGCCATATCACCTCTCTGCCTTGCATACTTCCTGGCTCAGACTCAGCCCTGTCCACGTTCTCTTCCACCATCTGATCTGCCCCCACCTCCCAACGACCACTTCTGGGGACTAGGGAGGTTTAGGGGTGTAGTCAGGCCAGATGTACCGAGGTCGCTGCGGTGGGAATAGGGCGCTGGGAGGGAGGAGGACCTGGGGCGCAGCCGTGGTGGGTGCGCCCTGCCAAGAAGGGCGGGGGCTACGGGGCGCGCACGCGGAGGAGGAGGAGGAGGAGGAGGGAGAAGGGAGGGCGTGTGAGCGAGAGAGACAAGAAAAGGGAGCGCGCCTGCCGCCGCCGCCGCCCTCCTCTGGAGAGAGAGGCTGGAGTGAGGCTGTGCGAAGCGCTGCATTTCAATGAGGACCGGCCGAGGCACATCCCTGCACTAGGGGCCGCAACCGAGACGCCGCGCTCCAGCAGCTGCTGCCGCCCAGCCCGGCCCCGCCGCCGCCCCCCAGCCCTGCAGCCCCGCAGCCCCAGCCGCGCCTAGCCCGGCGAGGACAGCACCAGGAGGCGGCCCCCAGCACGGCCACAAAGACCCCCGGCGGCGTCTCTCCGCGGACCGGTGCGTGGTTTGCCTTCCCTGGGGACGGGAGCTGAGGAGAGGGCGGCCGGAGGACTCCGCAACGCCCGCTCCGCGGGCAGCCGCGGGGCGCCGAGGGCAGGGCGGGCGCTCAGCTTGGCCCCGCCGCCCCGCCCGCAGTTCCTCGAAAGGCGGCCGCCTTGCCCTGGCCAGCCTGGCCCGACCCGGGGGGGTTGCGTGCGGCCGGCCCCGGGGCTGCTGGCACCTGCCTCTTTTGTTTGGTGCCACGGGTCTTTAAACCTGGAGTCGGGCGAGCGGGCCCTCCCAGGTTTTTCGCGTTGTTAGTGGAGATGGAGAGCCGGGGCGGAGGAGCTGGGAGAGGTGCTTATCATTGTCAGAACTGGCTGCGGAGCGGGAACCAAGGAAGGAGTGGCCGGGCCCGGCCTCTTATTGTGTGTGTGCTTTTCCGTGTGCCCGGGCCAGAGATGTGTGCTTGTGGATGGGGTCGATTCGTGCGTGGTGGTGGCTGCAGCGTGGGTGTTGCAAGTACGTTTGCAGGGTCTCAAGTTCCTTCAGGGACAGCGAGGCTGCCTCATGTTCAAATTAGTACCTGCAGTGCTAAAAGCATGCAGAGAGGAAATGGCATTTTTCCTCCTAGTGGGAGCGCACGCACAGCCCCGCAATGCCCCACAAAAGAGGCTGCTTTTGAGAACCAGGTTTGCGCGGAATTGCTGCTGGATTTGGCAAGGAGATGCTTGGTCGGTGAGAGAGCAGATGAAAGGTTTCATTCAAACCGGCTCCCTCTCTGCTGCACCTGTGAGTGTGTCCAGGCACGGTGCACACACGTTCAGCGACCACACTGCAGGGTGTTTCGTGAATACATTTTATGACTGTTCCTAAATATATTGCCTTTCAGTGGGAAAGGAAAGTAGGACAGCGTTTTAAGTATGAAATGTCACATGGATGCGGGTCAGAAGGGATTTTTAAGAGAGGTCATATAGAGGAAAATTATAAAAGATATGCACACACCCTGTGATGTCTACGTCCATGGTAGTGCACAGGCCTGGAAGGTATGTGTGTGCCTTTTATTCCATGCCAGTCCACCTGAATCCTAATCCTACGGTTAAAATATGCCTTGGGACTTCCAGGTCCAGCATGTATTTAGATGTGGTAGCATTTATGCCATTTTTTTTTCTTGGTATGTATGTGTGTAAATTTCTGAAACAAGAACCATGTGCTCATCTAGAGAAGGATGAACATAGATTCCTCAAAATGGTGAGAAATCCCACTGAGAACACTCAGGGATATTGGTTTCTTGAAATGGCAGGATTTATAGGAAAAGCTCTGATGAAAGCCAGTCGCCCTTCTTCCTTCCAGTGTCTGTGGTCGCTGTGGCTGAGGCGCTGTGGTGACCATCCTGGTGCCACTGCACATGTGCACTCAGGCCCTTGGCCACCTATGGTCTCTGAACATCGAGCTGTGTGTTCTCACAGGCTTCCTGTGCAGAAAGGGTGAACCTGTGGAAGGCCAGCGGACCTTCAGAAGCTCATGCATGGTTCAAATGTATGACTAAGCCAAGGTGAGGGAAAGAACACCTATTTTGTTGCCACGAATAATTACCAGCACACTAAGGTGTGGAGTGTGCTTCATTTAGAGGTAGCTGTAGCCTTGAAAATGATTTCACTCTGAATATGGTTTCTTTTGTCGACACCATTGCCCACTTTTGGACAGATTCAGGGAAGGGAAGTAAAAGGTGTAGCCCTGTCCTGGATGAACCTGTGATCCAGTTTGAGGAAATATGCAAATAAAATGAAACAAAGTAAACCATTTTTCTATTTTAAATTGTTCTTTTCTTCTCTTTTCATCTGGTGTGGGAATTCTTGGTCCTAAAAGCCCGTTCCCCCAGGGAATTCAAACTATTGCCAAATTATTTGGCCTTTGCCAATTGTCAGTCACTGAGAATTCGAAGTGCACTCTTTCTGGTAACAGAACTGTGCCATCCTTCCCTATGACCCTGCTTGTTTTCTTTTAGTTTATATCCATTTGGAAGGAAATCCCCAAACTCCTGGTGTTGGGAGAATGATCACTGCCTTTAAGAATAAAATACAAACTTCAAAAGCGAGTTTGGCCTTTATAATTTACAAAATGTTGAAGAGCTGAGTGAGTTGGTGTGAGTACTGGGAGTGCCTTCCACTCCACCCCCAAGACACACCCCCTCTTAGAAGACAAGAGAGCTGACTTTAAAAACATATAAATTAAAAAGTAAGAGCAGTTACCAGTATCATGGGCAAAAATTGGTTCTGTTTCACAACTAATGCCTACAGGATTGGATATCAAGTGATCATTGTTTTATAGTTATCTAACTTCAAAATCAGTGAAACCAGTTCAGAGCTGCCTATATATGGTATAACTTTTTTTGAAAAATGCATATTCTGACTCCTATGAGTTATTAAGATGCATGAAATAGTTTTCATATTTGGAGGGAAAAAAGTACACTGAACTCATTAACACTCCAGGTTTAAATCACACTTCATTTCTCCCTCCCCAGACCTTCAGTGGGGTCAGCAATGGATCCATAAGCAGCTAGATAGAATCACAAACATCAGAGGCTTGCTGACCACTGCTTCCTCTGTGTGCAGATGAGGTCCGGTTCAGTTATGTGGCCTGTCCAAGGTCACTGAGCTAGTTAGGAGTGAGCACTTACAAAATCTTGCTTCTCAGGCTGAAGAGCAACCAGTTTCAAAGGAGCAAGGGATGGAAAGCACCAACTTTGGAGTTACAGTAAATCTGGGTTCAAATCTCAACCCCTCAGTTATAATTTTGGGACCCTGGATTAATTCCATAGTTACCTAAGTACTGATAGTATTACCTACCTTGTTGGATTAATATGAGGTTTAGAAGAAAATTTTTAGCATATTATACAACTGATTGATGAGTAATAGTGTCACGTACATCCTAGGCCTTCAATAAGTATTGCTTTCTTCCACTTCATTTCTGGAGTACCAAATCTCTAGCCATGCTTTCGGGTGTGAAATTTTAGCCACTCTGAATGGATCAGAGGTCAGTTTACTGAGGGTCAAAGAAAGATTGTGGAGACAGTGGTACTTTGGTGAATTTTGGATGACCTTCAGAAAGGTGATGTCCATCTATATGGTGGGACTTGGGAAGTGCTTGTAAGGTTCTTGCTCCAGATTCTCCATTTTCTTGATATTCTATTTCAACATGCCTGAAATTTTGTCATTAAAATTTCTTTCCTTTGAATGCGTTGGTCTTTCCACTTTCTACATTGTCTCGTTAAAACACAGATTCCCCTGCAAGACTCCACAAACCTTTATCAACCAACCCCTTAGCAAGGATGAACTGGTCCCCCCAGGCAGCTTGCTGTGGGGACCAGGGGTTGCAAACGTACCTTTCAAAATCTCATGAGATGGAGATCAGGAAGAAAGCAGAGCTTCTCTTGCCAGAAAGAAAATATTCTATTCCTATTAGCTTTTTATGTGTCAGGGTCAGGAAGAGAAAAACAGATTTTATTAATTAAAAAATTAGTATTTATCGAATGTCAGACACTATGCTAAGAATTTCATGTGCACGAACTTATTTAATAGTTGATACTGACTACGAGGCAGGTACTGTTCTCATTCCCATTTTGTGGTTGAGGAAATCAAGGCTTAAAGATTCTGAGCAAGTAGATTTTTTAAGCTTACACAGCTAGCATGGGGTCAAGTGTAAATCGGCATCTTTAAGCCTCAATTTCTTCAATCACAAAGATAGAGAGCCTTAATGAAAGGAAGAACCAAGAAATGTACTTCCAAGCAACATTTTTTTCCCTTTCTTGTTGTTTCTCTTCCTTCTCCTCCTCCTCTTCCTTTTTCTTCTTTTTTTAAACTCAACTTTTCTGAAGTACTAAATGTAAGTAAATGAAGTATAGTGAATTTGCTTTTAAAAATATTGAATGTGTGAATATGTTGGAAAATCTTCTTTAAGTTGGTCCAACCTACAGATTGATTTAATTTGCTCTCCATCTGGCCATGGGGTGCACAAACACTATGTAAAACTTTGACAATCTGACTGTTATGCTGCCTGCCCTCTCTTTCTGTCCCAGCCCACCATAGCTACTTATCTTTCACTGATAATGATAGGAGAGCTTATTTTCTTCCTGCTACCAGGATTAGCACTCTGCTCTGCAAGGAGCAGTGGGCTTTGGAGTCAGGGAAACCTGGAACAGAGGTGCTGGTACAAGCATTTCTCAATTGTATTCCTTGGAGCAATTTAGGAGAAATTTTTCCGTGCCTCAGTTTCTTCATTTGTAAGGAAGGAAAATACTTTGGAAAGTTGTTGTGTCTACTGGGAATGATATCTGTTTGAAGCCTGATGCACCGCGGGCAACCTAGGAGCTGCTGCTAACAAATTTGTGGTTGATTAATAAGCTGTTTCTACTGGGCTCGGCCCCTTCTGTTGAGAGCGTGCAGAGGAGCCTGTGTTTATATGAATTCACATCCCTTTCTCTTTCTGTCCTACTTGATAACTCATATTAAATGTGTCATCCGTTAGAGCAATGTTTCCACCCAGCTGTTCTGAAGCAGACGCTTTGAAATCATGATCTCAAAATAACATCATCCCAAAACTTTGGGAGGCCAAAGGAGTTGGGGGGCGGGGGAGGATCACTTGTGGCCAGGGATTCAAGACCAGCCAGGACAATATAACAAGACCCTCATCACTACTACTAAAAACAGACAAACAAAGGAAATTAACCAGGTGTGGTGCAGGCACCTGTAACCTGTAGTAGTCCCGGCTACTCTGGGAAACTGATGCAGGAGGATCACTATAGCCCAGGAGTGTGAGGCTTCAGTGAGTACTTCAGTGAGTACCACCTCACTGTAGCCTGGGTGACAGAGCGGGACCCTGTCCCCAATTTTAAAAAAAGTATGTGTGTGTATATATATAATAGATATATGTTGTAACATATATATATATATAAAACTTACATCAATATATGTGTCTGCTTTTGTTTCTGGGGCTCGTAGATACTACTTGAAGTCCATCATGTCCTTCGGCAGAGACATGGAGCTGGAGCACTTCGACGAGCGGGATAAGGCTCAGAGATACAGCCGAGGGTCGCGGGTGAACGGCCTGCCCAGCCCGACTCACAGCGCCCACTGCAGCTTCTACCGCACCCGCACGCTGCAGACGCTCAGCTCCGAGAAGAAGGCCAAGAAAGTTCGTTTCTATCGAAACGGAGATCGATACTTCAAAGGGATTGTGTATGCCATCTCCCCAGACCGGTTCCGATCTTTCGAGGCCCTGCTGGCTGATTTGACCCGAACTCTGTCGGATAACGTGAATTTGCCCCAGGGAGTGAGAACAATCTACACCATTGATGGGCTCAAGAAGATTTCCAGCCTGGACCAACTGGTGGAAGGTGAGCGCTGTGAGATAACCCCCACGTGGCCCTACAGGTTCCAGGCTCAGATTTCCAGTGTTGTAGCCGATTCGCATTTGCCCTCTGACAGTTGGCATTCAGCCTTATGGCTGCGATCCTTATAGTTTCTCACATATGAATGTGCTATTGTGTAGTGTAAAAAGGAAAAAAAAAAAATGGTATTGTCAGGTAGCTTATAATAATTGGCCAAGGGAAAAAGTGCCTAATTCTACAGCATTCTGTATTTTCTTTCTCATACCCATGCTACATTAATTTTAAAAGTCCATTTATCTCTTCAATCTTATAGTTTATATTCGTTTCTAAATGCAAATTAAACTTTTGCTATCACGATATCCGAAAGTACTTGAACTGAAAATGACAAATGGATCATGAAATTTTAGAGTTGAAAAGAACCTTAGATAGCTATCAAACCCATTAATTTTATCTTTGGAGTCTGAGGACCAGAAAATTCAAATGACATATGAGTGCTTACGTGGTAAGATAGTGATGACCCTGGACCAAAACTTAGGTTTTCTGACAACTCATTCCACTGCGATGCTTCCTTTTGAGTTTAAAGGATTATTGTCTTTCTCTGATATTTGAGGATAGGCAAGGACTAATCTGTTCAGTTTAATTTTTAAAGTCCAGTCTAGGTTAATCGTAATTATCTGTTTCAGACATTTAATGTGGAAATAGGACTGTCTGCGTCCATAGATGCAGCCTGGTATCTTATGCAAGCAGAGAAAGTCATCGACTCTGGGCTATACTTGCCCCAGGACTGACCCGATTTGAACAGGGCATAAAGCCTGTCATTGTCTTAGAAATCATCGCCAATTAAAATGAGTTGGAGAAAAATGACTGGGATTAAATGTATACCAAGGTGCAAAAAAGGCTAGCAGATCCTCTTTGGAGAGTTGGTTTTTCTGAGATTGAGATCTCAAGACCCTGATGATGAATAAGTAGATGGTACAAAAGAACCTGGGAAAGGGAGGTTGGATGGAGTGTTGGAAGAGCTTGATTTCGCCTTGAGTTCATTTTTACTCCAGAATTATTTGCTCAGGCCATGTAACTCAACTGGGTCCAGGAGGGATGCCATATAATCCCTCCCTCTCTTGTGCAGGTAGCAGGAAGCACCCGTTTTGCAGCCCCGTTGGAGATGGGGGCTGTTCTCCCCTGACCGCACACTGACAGAGCCCTCTTGTCCTGCTTTGTAACCAGTGTTTGTATGTGATTCAAGGCTGGGGGCTTCTCTCTTTTTGCTTTCCTTCATGCCTTGGCAGGAATGCCAGCCTAATCACAGTGTGACTGGCCTTGAGAGCGTGCAGAGGAGCCTGTGTTTATTTTGTGGGAATTCACATCCCTTTTCGGTGACTTGACATGCTGCCAACATGCCTGTGGACTTGGCCTTTTTCCTTCTATTCAGAGGGTGGAACTTCCAGTAAATTAAAGGAGAAGAATGAACATGAAATTTTACTGTTTCGGCTTTAATTTCTGTGCCCTGTCCTTTGCATGACCTTGGGAAATCAAAGGTTAAATGAAACATTTGGTGATATAGTCCAGGGGATCTGGACAAAAGTCATCTGCAAAGTCAGGTGCATGACAGTCAACAAGCCATCCGTCTGAGGGCCGGTAGTACCGTAGGGAAAAATATGGCAGGATCTCAAAGCACATCCTAAGACAGCCATGGTTCCAGAGTCACTTGTGTAGCATCTATGGGGATTGGGGTACTTCAATCAGTTTCCCACCCAGAAATGATCTTTACTTAGAAGTGGCCAGAGATATTCCAATGACTTCCATCCACCAAGGAGAGGGTCTGGAAGGTGGCAGATGACAGTACTCCCTTCACATCTAGGGACCATCAAAATTATGGCATGCTTGTCACCATCTTCTTTGTCTTTTACTGCAAAATAATGCTTGCTCTGAGGGACTGATGTCTTGACTGAAGGTAATAATGATAGCTCTCAGTCACTGAGCATGTGCCAGGCACTGGCCAAATCCTTGCATATATGAATACATTTAATTCTCACAATGATCCTAGGAGGTAGGAACTGTTATCCTTTTTTTTTTTTTTTTTTTTTTTTTTACGGAGTCTAGCTCTGTTGCCCAAGGTGACTGCAAGCCCCGCCTCCTGGGTTCACGAAACGCAGCCTCCTGAGGTACAGTGTCGGCTAATTTTTTTTAAATTTTAGTGACGGGGTTTCACCGTGTTAGCCAGGATGGTCTCGCTCAAACTCCCACTGGGATTACAAGCCACCGCGCCCGGCCGGAAAAAATGGTAGAGTACAGTGTGGTTAAATGATCCGCTCAAACTCACAAAGAAAAAAATGGTAGAAGGTTTTGAACCCAGGAAGGCTAGTGCCAAAGCTTGAGCTCAGAACTACCTATAAGATGTTGCGTGCTATGAATTCAGCTCCTATAAAAAGCACTGTTGTGTTTGCTTTAATACAGTGGATTTTTTTGTGATATAATGGAATGGTAGATATTTCAGTGTAAAGTTAACTACAAACCCTAAGTTGTTCGCATGGCTGTTAGTGACATTGAGGTGTTATTGTATTAGTTTCTTCTTGAAAACAAATGTTTTTAATCTTGACATAATTCCAGGAAAGAAAGATGCTGCTCCTGGAAACACTTTAATATTTCCATTTGCCCCAAAATACTTTTTCCCCTCAATCAATATGAAGTAACTGCCAACTGAATATTCTGATGTTTAAAAATGACTTTTTTGAAAAAAAAATTCTCTGATTGAATGAATGGTAACTTTGGTACAGTGTGCGAGTTCACCATGTTGGCTGCATTTATTTTTTGAATTTTCATTTAAACAGATTTTTTTCTAATTCATAACACTGACAATTAGCATGCAGCTGCAGTTAGTGTTTAAATAGCTGGAAATTCATTTAGATTCGCCTCTTTGTCAATTACATTTTTTGCTTAGTCTGTTAAAATGCAAACCGTTGCTTCATATTCATCATTAGGCTCATATCTCTCACTTTACATACTAATTTTATGTAAACGTCAATGCATGTTATTAGCTTTTCATTTCCCCTTCCAATATGACGATGTTTGAGTTTTAAATTAAATTCTTTTAGTGGGTGCAGTGACAAGTGTATTGGACTTATAATTATTTACTTGCTCTTTCTCACTTGCTCTCTGACTAAAATTTCTGAATTACAATGATATTTGTGAATTTCTTTATAACAGTCTCGTGGTCACTGTCACTGTTTTGTTTTTTTTCTATGGATTATTATGCCTAAGGGTGGTTTAAGCATATTGGTAGAGCTAGCTGTATGTATTTAGCTGAGCCAAAATGATATAGTCAGTGTGAATGTGTGTGTCTATGATTGTTTGTGTGTCACTTATGCACACATATTCACATGCATACACCTAAGAGCATTCCAAAGGTGATACTCTTGTTTGCTTTCAAAATGGCCTTAATATGTTATTTTAAAAAATCATGGTGCTTAATAAGGAAAGTTGAATTGAAGGCCTATTTCTGCAAGTGATTCATCTTGAGACTTGGCCTCATTTCCCCCAATTTTGCACCATCTGTATTCTACTGTAGGTATGTAAATGTTGTGAAGATAAAAGAAGGTGTGACATTTAAAGCCTTTGAACTCTTAGGAGAAAGATGTAATGTAAACCTGGAGCATTGATGGATTGACTGATTTGTTCTTCTTTTAACATCTTATGAAAGTGTACATGTGAGAGGGCCAGAACATTGTATTTAAACATTAAAATAAAAACTCAGTAGATATGTAATCTTCTCGATACAAATAAGTGAATTTGTTCATCAGATCTGCCCTATTAGAGATGAGTGCCTCCTCTTCTTTGGTTCTAATGCATGCCTTGGCTTTTCACTAATCCTATATGGACATTGCCTGACTATGGCGCTGTAGTTTCCATAAGGGCTTTTTCCAAGTTTCTATCATAATTCCCCTCTCAGGATTAAACCCATGCTTCACCCTGCAGTTAGGGAATCTCTTTCCTACCATAGCCTCTGGATTACCCATCTTTTCCTATTCCCTAATAGAGCATCCTCTACTTTATTTCCCTATTTCACTGGCTTTCTCTATGCCTCTCCTTGCTATATTGAATTTCTTAAAATTAATTTTTGAATAGCTATAAAACCTGCTCTTCCTAAAATTCCTCAGAGGGGACCACTTTACTAGTTTCTTTTTCTTTTTCTTTTTTTTTTTTTTTTTTTTTTTTTGAGACGGAGTCTCGCTCTATCACCCAGGCTGGAGTGCAGTGGCTGGATCTCAGCTCACTGCAAGCTCCGCCTCCCAGGTTTATGCCATTCTCCTGCCTCAGCCTCCTGAGTAGCTGGGACTACATAGTTTCTTTTTCTTTTCTTTTTTCTTTCTTTTTCTTTGTTTAAAAAAACAAACAAAACAAACAAAAAACAAAAAAACAGGGTTTTGCCATGTTGCCCAGGCTGGTCTCAAACTCCTGGGCTCAAGCCATCCACCCTCTTCAGCCTCCCAAAATGCTGGGATTTCAGGCATGAGACACTGCGCCCAGCCTACTAGTTTCTTGAGTATCCTCTCAGAGATACCAGTGCATGTGAAGGACACATATACAGCAATGCCCCCTTATCCTGGAAGGAAATACATTCTAAGACCCCCCCAGTGGTTGCCTGAAACTGCAAATAGTATTGAACCCTGTATAAACTATGCTTTTTTCCTATGAATACATACCTATGATGAAGATATGTATATGATGCAAGGTATATGATAAAGTTTAATTTATAAATTAGGCATGGCAAGAGATTAACAACAAAAACAAATAATAAACTGGAACAATTATAACAGTATACGGCAATAAAAGTTATGTGAATGTAGTGTCTCTCTCAAAACATCCTTTTGTACTGTGCTTGCCCTTCTTGTGATAAAGATGGAGGAAGCAAAATGGCGTGAGAGTTCATCACACCACTCATAACTGCATGCCGTTTACAATTCATGAATTGTTTGTTTCTGGGTTTTTTCATGTAATATTTTTGGACCTCGGTTGACTGCAGGTAACTGAAACCATGGATAAGGTGGGGCAGTACTATAATTTGCCCAGAAGGTAACTTTCTATGCCCACACTTCTGCAGCTTGCTTTGTGTACTTAACAATATACCCTGAAGACCTTTCCATATCGGCACATCCAAAACCACTGTGTTCTTTTATTGACTTTATAGTACTCCTTTATACAAAGGTACCATCATTTATTTAACTAGTCTTTTATCAATGTGCTTTTAGGTTGTGTCCAATTCTTTGTTATTATAGACAGTTTTGTGATGAGTATCCTTGGATAGATGTTTTCCACTCATGTAGGAGAATATCTTTAGGATAAATTCCTAGAAGTAATATTGTTGGGTAGAGAGGTACAAACGTTAACATTTTAAGCACTATTTGCAAAATTCCCCTTCATAAAAGTGGTTTCAGTTTACACACCAACCAGTTATGTATGAGAGTGACTGTTTCTCTACCCTCAACAAGATGTTTTGAAATCAGATGTTTTCCCATTAACTAACCCATTAACAAAAGAAAACTATATGTCTTCTCATAGTTTTAATTTTCATCTTTTCATATGTTTAAAAGGCATTTGTATTTCATTTTCTCTGCATTGTCTCTCCATCATTGATGATCATTTTCCTGTCAGGTTAGGGTCTTTTTTATTAACTTTTAGAATGTTTTTTCTTTTAAATATATTAACTCTTTATAATAGTGATTGAGAGGGCAGTCATGTGTCATTTAATAATGTGGATATGTTCTGAGAAATGTGTTGTTAGGCAATTTTGCCATTGTGGGAACATCATAGAGTGTACTTACACAAACCTGGATGGTGTAGCCTACTCCACACCTAGGCTGTATGGTATAGCCTGTTGTTCCCAGACTATAAACCTGTACAGCCTGTTACTGTACTAAATACTATAGACAATTATAACACAATGGTATTTGTGTATCTAAACATATCTAGACATAGAAAAGGTACAATAAAAATATGGTGTTATAATCTTATGGGACCATTGTCATAGATGTAGTCTGTCATTGAACAAAATGTTGTGGCATATGACTCTATTTTTTCCAGATTTCTCTTTAGTGACTTCATTTATTGTGTTTTTTGCCATATAGATGTACAAAACAATTATATAATCAAATGTAGTATTATTATTTATGTGTAGCTTGATTTTTTTTTTTTTTTTTTTTTGACGCGGAGTCTTGCTCTGTGCCCCAGGCTGGAGTGCAGTGGCGCGATCTCGGCTTACTGCAAGCTCCGCTCCCCCGGGTTCACGCCATTCTCCTGCCTCAGCCTCCCGAGTAGCTGGGACTACAGGCGCCCGCCACCTCGCCCGGCTAATTTTCTTGTATTTTTAGTAGAGACGGGGTTTCACCGTGTTAGCCAGGATGGTCTCGATCTCCTGACCTCATGATCCGCCCGTCTCGGCCTCCCAAAGTGCTGGGATTACAGGCTTGAGCCACCGCGCCCGGCCAATGTGTAGCTTGATTTTTATGCCTCTTGGGTCCTTTGTATAATGAGATCATAAAGCCATTTTTCCTCATTTTCTTGTGGTATTTTTATGTTTTCACTTTAAAAATATTTTAATGGAAGTCATATTGTTATAATATGTGAGATAGGGATTCAGTTCAACATTTTTTCCAGGCTATTTGCTTCATTTCTTTAACATTATATTTTCAGATTAATTTGGACTTATAGAAGTATCACCGAGATAGGAAGTTCCTGTTTACCCTTCACCCGTCTTCCCATAATGGAACAGCACACACAATCATGGTACAATGAACAAAACTAAGAAGTTAACTTTGGTACAATACAGTAGCTGAACTACAGGCTTCATTTGGTTTTCATTCATTTCCCCACTGATGTCCCTTTTTTATTCCAGAATCACACATTGCATTTAGTTGTGGTGTCTGCTTCATCTCCTTGAAGCTATGACGTTTCTTCTGTCTTTTCTTATCTTTAATGACCTTGACAGTTTTGAAAAATACCAGTCAGTTATCTTGTAGAGTGTCCCACAGTTTGGGTTTGTCTGATGATTAGATTGATGTTATGCACAGAAGTCATGTTTTGTCCTCAGTACATCATTTCAGGGGGTACATGATGTTGATATGTCTTGTTGGTTACCTGTGATCATTTGGTGAAGGCAGTGTCTGTCAGGTATATTCACTCTAAAGTTATGATTTTCCCCTTTGTAACTAATATTTTGGGAAAAAACTTTGATGCTCTGTAAATATCTTGTTTCTCCTTAAGCTTTTGCCCATGAATTTTGACATTTATTGGTGGATCTTTCCTATAGCAGTTATTACTATTTTGTTCTAATGGTGATTTTCTTTTCCCTCTTTACTTGCCAAATTTCTAAACATTACTGTCCTCCATTTTCCTGTCTTTGGATCATCTATGGTGATCTCATCAACTGACATTATTTTAACCACTCTTTTAAGGCCTATTACTCCCAAATCAGATCTTTCTTCTGCCCTCCAACTACCTTGATATATGTAAGTGATTCTCTTCCTTAGTTCTTTCAAGCTCAACATGTGTAATTGTGGACTCATTCTTTTCCATTTTCCAAAATTCATTCTTTCTCTCATATTTCAGCTCTTATTAAATAGTGTTACCACCTGCTAGGGTCCTGATGTTTGGGACCCCCTCAAAATTCACATATGAAGGTATTAAGGGGTAGGGCTTTTGGTAGGTGATTATTAGTTCATGAGGCTGGAGCTTTTATGAATGGGATTCATTGCTTTATGAAAGAGGCCTCCAAAAATTGCCTTGACCCTTCAACCCTGTGAAGATACAATGAAAAGATACCATCTGTGAGGAAGTGGGGCCCTCACCAAACACTAAATCTGACTGTGTCTTGATCTTGGACTTCCCAGCCTCCAGAACAGTGAGAAATAAATGTGTGTTGTTTATAAGCCTCCAGTTGATGGTCTTTTGTTATAGCAGCCAAAGGACTAGGACACCACATAACTTAACATCAACCTTAACATCTCTCTCTCTTAATCCCTCAAATCCAGGCTATCATCAAATTTTGTTGATTCTGCTTAAGACATTTCTCCAACTTGTTCTCTCTTCTCCATCACCTATTTCTGCTTGCTGGAAATCTCCAACTGATTGGCTTCTAGGAACTTCAAATTTAATATGTGCACAGTCAACTTAATTTCCTTCTTTACTGCCTATTCCAAACCTGTTCCTCTTCTAATTATACCTATTATGGTGTATGGGAAGTAGGCCCAAAGAGAATTTTCAGTGTCCTCACTTCAGTGTCTTTGTTGCCTCATATTCCCTCAGAACCCATATCCAGTCAATTGCCAATTCTGGCTGGTTGTATCTGCTAAATACGCCCGTAGCATCCACTCCTCTGTCCCTAGTGTAGATATGTAACATTCAGTTCACCTCCTGTCGTAGTCAGCTGTAATGACTTTCTAGGTGATATCTCCCCGTGTTCACTTCAGCCCGTCATTCACACTGCAGCCAGTGTAACCTGTCTATCATCCAGGGCTGATCACGTGTAAAACTCTGACCTTGTTGCCTGATGTGGTTTTATCTAACTCATCTGTCTATGGAACCATTTTTATTTCATTTTTTTTTTGAGAAAATATATTAATATATATCACAGCATATCCCTTTCTGTACTGTGCGACAGAGCATATTATTATTTTATTTTTCTCTGGAATGCTCTCCTCTCTCTTTTTTGTCAATGGTAATCTTACCCTTACTTCCAAGGCCAGTGTGAATTCTATTTCCCTTTCATTGATAGCCCAGTGGGAAGTAGGAAGTGACTTCTTTCTCCTCTGAGTTAGGATGGCCTACACTACTTACTTACCATTACCACTTACTGCCTTGTGGTGGAATCTTTTCATAGACACATCTTGCTTTCTAACCTATTTGAAGACAGGCTCCTGACTTAGGTTTCTTTCCCTCCCCAGAGTGGCTGAGTTAGGTCTTGCACCTATGACTTAGGATTTAGGAGGTTGTGTTTAATTTTTAGGTTTCACTGTTAATGCTATACGTACTTGTCACAGTTTTGTTATTTGTTGTTCTGTTGTTAGGCACAATTTTTAGCAATGAGATTATGGGTATAAACATTTTCGTGGCTCCAAGTAGTTTTCCATGTTGCTTTTTAAAAATGATTGTTACCAATTTAGTGTCTGTAATGGTGTTTCCTATTTATACTTTATTTTGTGTTTATCGTTTGTCATAGATTTTAGCACCTTGTATTATTTTGTTGCTGCAACCTCGATACCACTTGTTTTCATTATTCTTTTGTTGCAATTACAATAGGTACAAGAGTACATCTTAAAACTGCTTTAACCTGCCTTAACCTTGCATTTCTTGGCTTACTATTTGAGCACCTTCCATGTGTTTTCCGTATATTCTTTGTTTTGTTTTTCTCCTTTGCCGTCTATTTTTGCACCTTGTATTTTTGTAAATTATAATAAGCCATGTTTATTATAATAAGAAATAAGAAAAAGAGTGTCTACTTTTCAATTTCAAAAAGTTTAGATCTCTCATATTTTTTCCTTAATGTTTTTCTGTTGCTTCGGATTTGAGAAGGTGACATGTCCACAGGTCTGACATACACATTCAAATTCATTTTCTATCAGCTTACTTTTATGTTCTATTGTGTTAGGGAAGACTTCTGGGAAGGAGTGACCCATTAGCGCCTTTGGGAAATCTTTTTTCTTGCCTTTAATAGCTCGATGAAAATCATCCTAAGCCAGTGACTTCCAGGTAGATTATGAAATGTTGCTGCGCGTATCTGAGTTGCCTCATAAGATGTAATATCCAGAAGGCACTTTATGATATTCTATTCTATAAACAATATTTCATGGAATTTAATTCAGTTTGGTTGCAGAGGTTTCAATACATATTTGAGTTTTTTTCTAGATTTTGCCATAACTCACAATAATGAAATTTAATTGCCAGGGTTTTTAATCAGAAAGTTTATCCTCTGGAAAAAATGAAATATATTACAGATATCCTTCACTTAAGATACTTTTGACTATGCCACATATTGATCTTAAAGGAAGCCTAGAGGAGGTGACAACCAGCTCTAGTAATGTGAAAGATGGAGATGAGGGCATTTTCAGACTGAAGTTAAGTAATATCAGAACTGGAATTTACAAGCCACCACTCTTAGCCAATGAAAAAACTCCCGCAATAAGAGGCAAATTTGTAAAATCCCCCAACATAGAGTCTTGTGGAGGAGCACTTTTATAGCTAACACACTGCAGGTGCAGTCACCCAGGGAACTGGTACCACATTATCAGTTTTCAGTAGTGCCTAGGGAAGTCATTTTAAGTGGAAATATTCTTATTCTGTAATGGAAGCTAATGGCAAAGTAGAATTAACTTCACAGATTTTTAAAATAATAAATCTTATTAGAGAAAATGTATTGTTATGCTTTGAAGAATAATGGCAAGTATGATCATTTAAAAATACAGGCCAGGCATGGTGGCTTACGCCTGTAATCCCAGCACTTTGGGAGGCCGAGGTGGGTGGATCACTTGAGGCCAGGATTTGAGGCCAGGAGTGTCAACGTGATGAAATCCCGTCTCTACTAAAAATATAAAAATTTGCTGGGCGTGTTGGTGCATGCCTATAATCCCAGCTACTCAGGAGGCTGAGGCAGGAGAATTGCTTGGACTCAGGAGGCAGAGGTTGCAGTGAGCTGAGATCACACCACTGCACTCCAGCCTGGGTGACAGAGTGAGACTCTGTCTCACAAAAATAAAAAACAAAACATAAAAATAAAAATACGTAGATGATTTTTTAAGCAAAGATTCTTCAGTATCTTAAAAATAATCTAATATTCTTACTTACATATTATTTTACCCTCCAACTTTCTGAAAATATTGAAACCTTTCAGGAAAGAAATTACCACATTCTGATATTTTAGTATCAGTTGGATCCAAACATAATTTCATGCTTTATTTCCTTACCTTTTTAAAAAACTGTCATTTTCTTTATCTCTCTCTACTTAAAAACAAAGATTAGTTTTTGGCCTTCATAAATGCTACAACAAAATTTGGGCAGATGCTGCTTCAGCAGTTCTTGCTATTTGTTGGGGTGTCTTAGATCCCAGAGTATTACCTTTCAAGTGAAGAATCAGTCTTATCATAGAATCTTTAGGGCTTGAACAAACTGAAAAAAAAAAAAAAAAAAATGGTTGTATGACAACCAACCAAAAAATCATGATGTTTTGTAATTTCCGGTACCATTTCTAAGAGTTTTGCAATCATGCCCATCCTTGTTCAAGTTCACCTATAGGAAGTAATGCAAAGCTTCCAAACCTAATTTTGGGCTATTTTGTTGAAAAATACCTTAGTTCTTTTGTTTGTTCGTTTTAGACAAATTCACTTTTATTTCATTGTTGCAGTAAAAGTTATACCAAAAGACTTTGGAATGTGGGGTGGCTTAGTGTATGTAAGAGGAAGTATACTACAGTAATTATAAGCTTACTTTATCATGTTATTTTGTTTGTTTGTTTGTTTTTTAAATAAAGAGAGATGGGATCTCGCTCTGTTGCCCAGGTTGGAGTGCAGCAGCACAATCATGGCTCACTGCAGCCTCATCCACCCAGGCTCAAGCGATACTCCCACCTCAGCCCCCCAAGTAGCTGGGACTACATGTGTGAGCCACCATGTTTGGCCCTGTCTTGTTATTTTTGAATGGCACTTAGCACACATACCTCATGTCAATACTTGAATGCTCTCTAAAAATGATTATTTAAACAAGATTATAACCTATCTCTTAAATCTCAGTCTCACTAAGGAAGAGACTGAACACTGGATATCCAGAGCTATTTGACCAAATCAAAACTATGTTTTCTTCATTCAGAACAATCACATTTGTTAATTTATAATTATCGATGATAATTAGCCCATGAATTGAAAAGCTATTTTTTACAAAATCAGAAAATACAACCAACTTTAATTTAACTATGTTAAGGCAGGAACCACATCTCTTGTGGCAGAGAGAAATTCAGTATTACGATTACAGTAAAAATAGTTAAACCATGGATTCAAATAGATTTAATGGAAATTTCTTTGCACGATAAAATGGAAATTTACTAGCATAAGGAAATCAATGGAAATTTATTAGCATAAGGAAATCCATCTGGGCCTTTCCTGAATTCCTGAATAGTGTCGCAGACTCTGAATGACTGTGGTGTGTGATCTTGGATTTGGTGGCAGCTCCTTCTCCTTCCTTTAGCTGTTGCTTTCCTGTTAGCACAGTATCATCTGTTACTGGAGTCTCACATCCTTCTCTAAGATTCACATTCCAGTCTTTAAATCTGATTATCCGGCAGAGGAGCCTCACATTTACAGCACAGATTAAACACATATTTTTTTTCTGATCATTGTTGCTTGAACCAAACCAGCAATGCCTTCTCAGTGTCACGGGAGAACTTTCTTATGCTTTTAAACATTTTCAGGGTGCTTTATCTAAGAAGATATTTTTAAAAAGTGTTTATTGTCTCTTCTAACAAACTCATTCCATGTTGCTATGTTCTTTAAAGCTGCTCCCTCTTCTAATACATTTTTAAAATTTTTGTTGAAATGTACTCTCTATATCTTTGTTTTGCTTTTAGTTATTAGCTTAGTATATAAACTTAAAAATGATCAGACAATTGTATATCTTCAGTTAGCACAGAATTCTGACAAAGGCTAGCTTTACCAGCTCAATTACATGCTGTGTGTCTCACTGGGGAGTGTTGGGGGCATTCTCACATTGACATGGACCCAACGTGGTGTCCACTGGTAACTGTTCAATATAAGACCTGCTTACTGATTTCTAGTAATTTTGTTTTTGAATTTTTCTTTGTGGCTTACTGCACAATTAGGGTAATATAGCCTCAGGTCATTTTCACTTACATAGCAAGTTTGCATCTGAGATCACTTTGATCTCTATCTTCTAACTTGATCTTCATAAAAACCTAATGAGGTTTTACTTTATAGATAAATAAACCACCACCCAGAAATCTGAGGGACTGGTCCAAAGTCACATGCTTGGAGAGGCCAGGTTTTGAGCCCAAATTTCCAATTCTCTCTTCCCACTATCATGTTCAGGTCATCACTCCATGAAACCTCCAAAAACACTGCTGTTTCTGTAGTACCCAAATATGCCTTTCTCAGAATTTAAGTAAATATCAAAAATCTGTATATGTTTTTGATATTTACTGAAATCCTGAGAAAGACATAGCTGAGACAAGTCGTGATATGCCAAGTGAATAGAAAGGGGGTTGGTTTAACTTGCACTATTCATACAACTTCTAGTGAGGCATAATGTGTATGTATACACATTATAGGATATTTTAAGAACATCTGCAAAACAAGTGTTCAATGACATGTATAACTGTTCTTTTTAACTTTTGAAGGCCTGCTTCAGTTATTTTTATGCGACTGCTTGTTCTTTGGCCTTGGATGTTTGCACTGTTAATTTAAAAATAATACAAGGACTTAGATAAAAGAATGGGCTGTGTTAGATTAGGCCTAGGTCATTTTACCTGCAATTATGAAGGCCTTTCAGCATTTTTACCTATTCCTAGTTACAAAAACTTATTAACACAGAAAAAAAGCCATTACAAAATCTTTACTTTCAAAAGACTTTGACCTATCTTTATGAAATATGTATTTAGAATTCGTCATTTCACAATTTGTTGTCTCTTGGTTCTTGTTTTTCTTTTTTGTCTGCGTGATCTTCATCTACTTAATAGTCTGATTATTTTCATTAAAAAATTTCCTGCTAAGGTGTCATTTTTAATAAAAATTTATTTATTTTTTTAGAGCCCATTTTTGAAGCTGTAGTTTGTATGTTGAACACTTCTAAAACTTTTTACTTATGAACAAGTATGAATTGACTTTACAGTGTGTGTGGATCACTGTGATTGGCACTATGTAGATGAGAGAAAGAAAGGGTGATTATTTGCTTGCTTTTGGAACTTTACTGGGCTTTACAAAATCTTTAGTATCACCTCTCATCAAATTCATAAATTATATGACTATTTTTAGATGCTGTATTCTGATTCATTCTTAGTGTCTAAATTATCTCAGGTAGCAAATGTAGGTACTTCCGATTTTGAAGTTTTCTGCAAATTTAAATATCTCTAATTCCCAAAGAATATTTTCTATTTTAAATTCACTTTCACACTTCTCTAAGGTCTTTTCAAGCGGATCAGCATTCCTATCACCAACCTTAAGATGAAGAAATGGAGGAATAATGTTTTGTTTTGTTTTTCCAGGATGTGGATCTGTTACTGACAGTGCCAGACTAGTAATCAGAAATCTTTCTTTTTCCCTGATGATTAATCATACTTCCATTGTCTGAAAAGTCAGGGCTAGCTCTTGCCCCTAAGCAGAAAAGGCAAAAGAGAGGATAAGTAGGAAAAAAGAAATGGGTATATTTTCGTTTAAATTTAAATATATTTCTCTCTTCCTCAGGAGAGAGTTATGTATGTGGCTCAATAGAGCCCTTCAAGAAACTGGAGTACACCAAGAACGTGAACCCCAACTGGTCGGTGAATGTCAAGACCACCTCGGCTTCTCGAGCGGTGTCTTCACTGGCCACTGCCAAAGGGAGCCCTTCAGAGGTGCGAGAGAATAAGGATTTCATTCGGCCCAAGCTGGTCACCATCATCAGAAGTGGTGTGAAGCCGCGGAAAGCTGTCAGGATTCTGCTGAACAAGAAAACGGCTCATTCCTTTGAGCAGGTCCTCACTGATATCACTGATGCCATCAAGCTGGACTCGGGAGTGGTGAAACGCCTGTACACATTGGATGGGAAACAGGTAAGAGACATATTGTGATGTGACTTTGCCTTTGAGGCAAGAACCAGGGAGTTGGAGGGTGTACGTGGTTAAAGCATACATTTTGCTCAAGTTGTTAAAAGACCTGGGTGACTTAATCAACAAATATGTACTTGCTGGCCCTAGAACAGTCAGAAGTTTGAGTTGAGCAGGATTATTCTTAGGAATAAAGTAAGAAAAAAAATGCGTATCTTTGAAGATTAAATAATTACTCAGGGATTTCTACTTTTTCATTTATTATTGCTTAACATAATGGTTCTTTTCTGTCATCTGTTTTCAGTTTTCTCATAGGTCTTATAGCCTTAAGGATGACTGAGGTATAGAAGTAAACTGTGACCAGTAGGGACAATTCTAACTTATTTCTTTGACCTAAATATTTTATGATTTTAAGTCTTTGTAGTGTTTGTTCACTGGTGAGATTTACTTACATGTTATAGATTTTCAAATGTGTATCTAAGAAATGACATATTTCCATCTGGATAGCTTTAAAGTCATATTTCTAGAATAGTATTTATCTTGTATATTTCAGTGTTAAAATAAAAGGGAGGTTTTTTAGCTACAGAAGGAACATCAGTTGACTTGGATGGGTGATCATTTTAATGTGAATTGGTCAAATGAATCCAAAGGAAGCATCACCTTTTGTTGTCTTGGGTGGATTATTTTTGTAAAGGTTTGGCAGAACCTTGATGGTGAGTTGAATTAAAAAACATTGATTATATGTACAGCATGATTTGCTAGTCATTCAGAGTTTACCAGATTACATTTTTGAGCACACTATCTTTGATGGAAGTTTAGTTTTTAATGTGGTGCTATCAAAATGCTTTAAAAAATTTTTTTGAGGGATAATTTGAATGATTTGTATGTATAGAAAATACTAAAATTAAAATGATTCATGAATTAAGAAACTGATCTTATTAAATAGAAGACTCCTCCAAGTTCTTAAAGGGTAGCACGTTCAAACTTTCTGAATTAGAAATCGATGCTAATCCTAGAAAGAGTATTAGTCATGAAAGAATACTTCCCTTAGGGATCCATTCAGATGCTCTAAATTATAAAATTCATTAGGAAAGAAGGAATATGTGCCAGTTGTTCATTTGTATTTACCATCTTTTGCTTGTCTGATAACCCTTGCCCTAAGTATCATGAGGATAAGGATCCTAATGGATGAGATTCTCTAATGAATGAGATCTAGTCTTCTAGATTTAAGAGTCTGTAGCCTAAATGTCATCAATCTATCAATGACCAGAAAGTTCATGCTGGCTTGTGAGTTATAGTAGCAATAAGATGGCAAACTTCACCTTTACACATTTAAACCCTTCACTGGCTCCATTTCTAATGAGTTTTTCAAACATCTTGTAGTTCTGAATTTTCACATACTGAATTTTCTCAAGATGGGAGTTCATCCATTTTCATAAATATATACCTATTCAAGTAAATATTTTTATAAAGTGTCTCATTAGAGTAAAGAATACATGTGGATAAATGTTCCCTCTCCCTGCCTCACTTCAGAATTTTAGTAGCTCCAAAATGCTACTCTGAATCTAAAAATCAGCTTTAATGACTTTAGCTAAAATTTGCCATCAGCTGATTATTTAATTTTGTTTATTTCAGGATCCCTAGAATCCCTAGAATAGGTATGATGTTCTCAATTATTTTCTTCCTTACTGAATTTGTCTAATATCAGTATTTGATAACAGCTAGTCTGCTGTGGTTTACATGTAAATAACCTGAAGTCATGGGAAGGAATCCCAGGTTTAATGTCAAAAGACCAGGATTCAAGTCTTGGCTCAGTCATAGATTCCTTATGTTTTTAGCAAAACACTTAACTGAGCCTCATTATCCTCATCAGTGAAACACAGATAAAATGATTACCTGTATTTTATAGAGTGCTTGTGTGTCAACTATGATGATACATGCGATAGCAATTTTGATATATAATGATGATAGCTTTACTGAGCATTGTTCTAAGTGCTTTGCATATATTAGCATGTTTAATCCTCATAACAACTTGCTTATTATCCCCATTTAACAGATTAGAACACTAAGGCACAGAACTTGTTAAAAACATGCCCAAGACCACACAGCTATGATTTAAACTGGTCTTGCTCCAGAGCTTGTGCTGGTAACCACTGTACCACTTTAGATTATGTTAAAGCACCAAACTGACGCAAATGTACTGAGAAAGAATTGTTAAGGGAGTAATCTGTCCAAGGAATATCATCTGAAATATTTCTGCGCTGTCCTTTTTTTCCTGCAGTCATTCTGCTGACTGTTGTACTCAACTGTTGTTTTGTCAAGCATTCAGTTTGCTGCTATGGCATTTCCCCTAGTGTTGGCATGTTCTCTTCATAGCAGGATCAGTGGAAAGCTGCAGAGAAATTGGATGATTAAGTGGAAAGAACATAAAGACTTATTCCTTGGGTTCCCAGTGGGAACAAAGATGCTTCCTCATGGACCCCAGGAGTCTTTGGAATCATTTTGGCTCAAAAGAGAAATCTGTCTCATAAGCAGTTTGTTAGAATAGAATTTTTGACAACACTGGCAGAGACTGAGGCTTGATAATCCTCTGAGAATAAACCACTTTCCTCCACGCTGTCCTATGGAATAATGCTTGGCCATAGTGGGGTGGCACCTGCACTGCTACCATCTTGACCTGCCTGTGGTGACATCAGGGTGCTTATGCTGCCAACAAGATGTCACCCTAAGATTACTTGTCCCACCTTTTTAAAAAATGGTTTAACTGAACCCTCACATCAGCTCCATGAACAATATGGGAATTCCAATGCCCAGTAAAGAATTTCATGTTTTCGGATTGAGGAAGTAGAATTGTTTAAAAAAATGAATTGCTTGAGGCTTTGAGTAAATGGGTAGAGGGGAAGATGGTTTTGTAGATTGCCTTAGGGCAGCCTGCAGGTGTATCCATGGCATGAAAACTGTTGACGCTGGGATTTTGGACAATGGAACCATGAAAGCCGGAGCCTGCTGTTTAATCTGTTACCCAGAGGAGACGGACACTGGAGGGCAGAGACCACATGCCGTTCTCACTTGTTTCTACCACCACTCCTTGCTCCGTTGCCTCCCGGGTTTGTGTTAGCCCTAAGCGAGGAGTTCATCGAACAGTACTTTTCTTGATGTTTTTAGACTGAGATAAGGAAATGAACGTTTTGGAAATGCTGCACAATCTAGAAAAGATTCTGCAGGAAGCTACAATTGGCCAAGATGATCGTTGTGGTTCATAAGCAGCCTATGTGTGAGCAAACCCCTTCTAATAATTTCAACTCCATTCTTTATTCAGGGGCACTGAAGCTTCAGTAAATGGTTGCCCCAACCTTCCTCGTCTTCCTTGCAGCTTTCAGGGTGACTGCTCACCAGGTCATCAGTCCTTTTGCTGGCATGGCTGGGAGTTCAAGGAAGCACTTACCATGCCTTAATTTCAGTGATGCTTTTTTTTTTTTTTTTTTTTTTTTTTTTTTTTTTTTTAAATCTGGGCCTTGGTTAGAGACCTCCAAAGAAGAAAAAGGGACATTTTCTAGCTGACAGTTAAAATCATGTCCCCTGAACCCATGTCCAAGGGGAGGATTTGTGGGATCTGAGAGTCTGAGAGTCTCTTCCTCTTGCCCAAGCCCAAGCTCTAGATGTTGGAACTTTGCTGTGGGTTATTCATTTAACCTGCCAAGCAGTTCCTCCCAGAGGACATTTGGAGTATAATTGTTTTTTAAGTGCTTAAAATAAGCCTAAAAGTTACCAGATTTGCTACAAAGATACCCTTGCATATCTCCTGACTCCTTTTATGGAAAAGCAAATCTGGTTTTCTTGAGCTGCTTAATCTGTGGTTCTTAAATCCTTCCTTAGAAACATAGAACAGCTCGTGCCTAAGTAGGTGATTTATACTATAAAGAACACAGATAGGGCACTTCCCAATGATCCCCTTCCCACTGAAATATAGCAGTGACAAACTAGATAGCTCTTTAAGTAGAAAACCAATGCACATCCCTATCTTATCTACTTTTCAACATCAAAGATCTGTGCAACACTACAGCATGGTTTAGTGAAGAGAAAACAACCCAGGGATGTTATATTTTTATCTTTCAGACATTTCACATAGGCCATGGACTTTATAAAATCTACCACTGCTAGCATGCTAGAGTGAGCAAACCATTTATTGTTTTCCCAATATGGAAAGCATTAGGAATTCCTCAGCTGAAGTAAGGGTAGTCATAAACTGATTTGGATGGTAAACCATGAGAAAGCATCATAACTGCCATTTTGAGGACATCCCAGTAGCTGTTGATAAATTAATCCATTATTACCTCTTCTCTGTATCTTTTGATCATGAATCCTTATTGCCTATTGTAAACGTAAAGCTCAAAAGATGCTTGTAAATGAGTCAGTAATTGCCGCCATTTTTTTTTAATTTTTAAATTTTTTTTTAAATTATTATTATACTTTAAGTTCTAGGGTACATGTTTAGGTGTTTAATACAGGAGTTTATTTGATTACAGGAAATGGTAATGGTGATTAATAGGAATCTATGAATCAGACATCACAAAATGGTCTTTATTTTCTTCCTTTTGGCTTTTAATATCTAATTCTAATCTGAAGTAAAAATAATTTGGTCCACTCTTGAGTTCACAGCGCTTAATGTATGTCTTCCTCTTACAAGTGAAAAAACTCATACAAATTATTATTACATCTGACCTTGGCTATAGGAGTTGATAAGCATAGAAAATGTGGAAACTAGAGGTTTCCAGATAAAATGTAAAACATTTAGAATCTGATAGGATTTATTTGGAATGGAAAAGGAGGTTTTCTGTAGCTGTTAACAGCAGTGGTATTTTTCCTTTTTTATTAGTAGAACTTTTCTGTGACAGTCCTAATTAACTTCTGCAAGCATATTAAAACCCTTCATTCTTAGTATAAAGATTGAGTACTATTGATTTGCTACACTACCTATGTAGTAAAGGGAATGTAATACTTTTTAGTTTTGTTTGCAATTGGAGTAAAAAAACAGTTGATACAAGTAATTTAGCTTATACTTTAAAATGTCAAATTAAACTTTTCTACAAAAGCTCAGAGCACATGTTAAACCATCCTCATGATTTATTGGAGCTATGAATTGATGGAAATAGATGATTTCAAAGAAAAAGAAGTTTAAGAATCATAAGGACACTTCACTTACAGAATTAAAGTGTTCAGAATAGAATATGCTATTTTAGGTCACATATCTTTGGTCAATATTCAGGACTCATGAGCTACACCTGTCCTTATGTAGATATTAGTGCCTCCAAATTGGGAAGATTTTAAATCCTTTTTTTTTTTTTTCACTTTAAGCTCCTCTGAGGATGTGATCAATTATAGGTACCTGCAGTGATGTATATTTTAAGGCTTAGATTCCTTTTAGCAAAAGTCAGTTTTCTGTAAATTGCATTCTAGCTCGCTGTAAAATGAATTCTAAGTTCTCTTCGTGTTCCACTGCTGTACTGAAGATAGGCTTTCTAAAGCCCTTCCATAGTGTGCTGAGAGCATCTGGGGGACGTTTACAAGTCTACTGGCTTTGTGATTGCCTTCTGGTGGTGACTTCTCTTGCTTCTATGACAGCTGGAGCCCTGACCTGGCCTGTGAGCCTTTTCCGTCTGGCAGGAGCATGTTAGGATGATGGAAAGAACTTGGACTTTAAAGTCAACTGGTCAGTCAGTTATCCCTGCAACAAACAAACAAAAAAATTCAGCTGAGCCTGGACTGAGATTTCAGTCTGGAAAATCTAGCTTGTGGTTTTTCATCCAAGCCTGGAAAATTTAGTTAGCCTACTCAACTTACTGATTAGTTAAGTTTACAATTTCTGTATATTGAATTTACTTATAATGAGGAAATTTGCTTATGTATGCTATAAATTAAGTATAGAGATATGTGATAACGTGACACAGAGGAAAAACATTAGTTCCATAGAATTATAGACTTGAGTTCAAATCTGTCCTCTACTGTGGGCACAGTGAAATTTATCCTCCTGTTGGAAATAGTTCACACTGTGATAATCCTCAGTTTCATCATCCATATATTGTGAATAATAATCATGATAATAATGCTTGCTTTATATGTTGTCACGAGGACTAAATGAAACAATTCACGTGGCAAATTTAGCACTGTGATTGGTACCCAATTGTTGGTAGTTGTTATAATGGAAATGCTGACACTTTAGTTGCTTTTGGAAAAAAATCATATTTTAAATGTGCCAAAGGGACTTGCTGTTTTAAATTACCCTTTTATAATGACTAATCATATTTTCCTTTGTATATGTGGCTTTTCACATGGAAATGCTTCATGATAGAATAAAAAGAGCATGGAATTCGAAATGAGACACTTACTAATATAAAGTCAAATCCTGACTCGAATACTCATTAGTGGTGTGACCTCTGGCAAATCAGGTAAACTCTCTGAATCTCAATTTCCTCTTCTTTAAGATGGCATAGTAATGCATACCTCTTAATATTGGGGTGATAATTAATTGGCAAAATACGTATATAAAGGCCTTGGCTTAACATGTGGTAGGTCCTCTAACAATATCAGTCCTTCTCCCTTCTGTTCTCATATTCCAGGCTTTCCTAAAAATATAAGACCCTTGTAGTTGTATAATACCATGAATGTGGAATTGGTCATTTTGCACTGTTTCCATTGTAACTGAATTACTGTACCTGAACTACTAACGACTGTATTTTTATCATCCCATTTATTGTCATTCAGTTGTGAATGCGATGCAGATATTTTATTCACTTTCTTCTTCAATGGTACAGGTCATTCCTTAAAGGCATCTTTCTATTGGCAATCCATCCCACCAAGAAAGTAATATTACTATTAGTATCATTTGTTGAAAACCTTCTCTGTGCCTGGCACTGGACTCATTGCTATATATATTTACATTGATGATTACATTGATAATTGAAGGTAATCTCATGAACCCCAGCTCTGCAAAGCAAGAACCTACTCATTCTCAAGATTCAGCCCAAAGATGGCCTTGTCTATGAAATATTTCCTATCTTCTCCATGTAAAATTGACAACTCCCTCTCTTGGGACCTGTTCACTGTACATTGTACGTAGCCATGCAAATGTTCATTATGCTGGTCTATTGTAATTCCTGTCTCCTCCTTTCGATTTTATAGGATGAGGCTAGGAAAGGTGTCCTATCAGCCTTTGAGTCTCCAGAGCTTGACCTGGTGAATGATTGAATGACTAAGTAGCTGGATGATTGACCAGTTTGCTGTGGTCTATCCACTTGGCGTTAGCACATGGCTCCAGTATTCAGCAAGGTCCTTACAGGTCATGGCCTCATAGGAGCTGCCTTGGTCACCCTGGGCTGTGGTCATGGGTAGCCATAAATGATGATGGTGCCCTCTGCAGTGTGACCACACACTACATTACCATGCACACCGCACCATGGTGCTTGTTTCTAGCTAGGGCTTCTTCATGAAAGACTCTAGTGTAGAAAAGAAAAAGAATGCATCTGCCAATTTTAGATCATTTTCGCTATTGAAAGCACTTTCATTTTGTGGGGGAACAATAGATATTCTGTTAGAAACATCTCGCCGTCTGAGTCAGGAGAATTGCTCTAAACCTTCCTGACATTGCCTTAGCCATCCAGTGAATAAAGAGAAGAATTGATCAATATGTCCCATGGATTTAAAAATTGGTGATGGGCCAATAGGAGATGTGCATGAAAAGCATCTGGCCTAATTATCACACAGACACAAACCTGCAGTATTCAAGGGTGTTTGTGGTGGTAGAGTATAATATGTTGCACCAGATTTTCCTGATTAGTTTTTAAATCGTTGAAACTAAATTAAATGAAAGAAATCTGTTTCAGAAATTAAATGGAACTTTAAAAATCCAATTTTAAATAGGAACTATGTTGTAAACAACATGCCTTAGAAACAAAAGGACAGATGGGAGATTTATTTTTTAATTGGTCTTGTCCTTTGTAAGATTAATATATAATCTTTGTAAAGAATTTTGAAGGAAATGGGAAAATATTAAGATAAATTAAAATTACCCACTGTTATGTTGAGAAGATGGCCCTTGCTCATATTTTGGTCTTTTTTCCTTTATCTTCTTTTTTTTTGAGACAGGAGTCTTGTTCTGTCTCCCAGGTTGGAGTGCAGTGGTGCAATCTCAGCTCACTGCAACCTCTCCACCTCCCAGGCCCAAGAGATTCTCCTGTCTCAGCCTCCCAAGTAGCTGGGATTACAGGTGCATGCCACCACACCCAGCTAATTTTTGTATTTTTAGTACAGACGAGGTTTCACCATGTTGGCCAGGCTGGTTTCAAACTCCTGACCTCAAGTGATCTGCTGGCTTCAGCCTCCCAAAGTGCTGGGATTACAGGTGTGAGCCATGGCACCTGGCCCTGTCTTTTTCTTTAAAACAAACAAAAACAAAAACAACAACAATAAAAACCTCAGATCCCACTCTGTGTGCAGTTTGGCTCCTTGCTGCTACCTTCAGGGGACAGTCTGCACGTTCATGTGAGAAACATATCAAACCATCCCCTCTCTAACTTTGTTATTTCATTGTCCAGGGCCAGAGCCCCTGAAGCCAGGTTTCCCAGTGTGCTTTCCTCTCTTGTGACTTGCCTGTAGAGCCTCTTTGTCTTCTGACTTATGGCTGATAGTAATCGTGTTCCAAAGTCCGATCCAGAAGGAAACAGTATGTAAAGTAGCAATTCTTGAGGTGCTGTTCAGTGTCATCAGTTACTGGAGGTTAAAAGTATCTCAGACTCCATCTGCTCTGTCTAGAATCCTCTTAGAAAAAAAGTCACATTTTCAAAACATGTCTGAGTCCATAAGTCCAGTCTAGTTTTTATAAGTGCCAGGTAACAGGATTTTTAGGTCAATGGGAGCACAGTCACCATGATCTTTTCTGAGTTCCTCCCTGAGGGAAAAGCACAGGGTAGTTCTCTTTCTGTGGATAATCACTTCTGCTTTGCATTAGAACTGTCTGTACACCTGTGTGAGACCAAAATATCCCGGAGACAGAAGATAGTGCTTTGTGGATTTCTGTATTCACGACTACCCTCATTAGATGCTTACAGTTTGTTAAATGACATTTCTTAGTTTTAACTTGTGGCTCATCCTTTAACAAGTAGATTACAGGGCTAGGAGTGCCCCTACAAGAGATCTGTCCATTCCCTTTTTCTGTACTTGGAAGACCATAAACTAAACTTGCCTTGGCAGATAGTAACATACAATTGACTTTTTTATTAAAAACAAAACAAAACACACACGCAAACCTTCCGGGAAGAAAATAACTCAAGGTAAGCACTAGCTTAAAAAAAAAATTAGACTAGACATTTTGCTGCTGATGCTTTTTCACAGTGAGAGTCTGGAATCTAGAAACTGCTTACACAACAGAAATAAGTTGTAAAGAGTTCTGCTATGTGCACAGGTGTATGCTTCATCAGTGTTCTTAAAAACCTCACTGCCAACCAGGTACAGTGGCTCATGCCTGTAATCCCAAGACTTTGGGAGGCTGAGAGGGGCGGATCACTTGAGGTCAGGAGTTCGAGACCAGCCTGGCCAACATGGTGAAACCCCATCTCTAATAAAATACAGAAATTAGCTGGGTGTGGTGGTAGGTGCTACTCGGGAGGCTGAGGCAGGAGAATCACTTGAACCTCAAAGGCGGAGATTGCAGTGAGGCGAGATGGCGCTAGTGCACTCCAGCCCAGCCTGGGTGACAGAGTGAGACTCCATCTCAAAAGAAAAAAAAAATAATAATAATTAAATAAATAAATAAATAAAAACCTCAGTACCAAGAGTGGTCCCGAGACAGGAGCAGCAAGGCCACCACGGACCAGGTAGAGATGCAGACCCTCAGGCCCCACACAGACCTACTGAGTCGGAATGTGATTTCAACAAGATTCTCGGGCTGTGTATATTCACATTTAAGTTTCAGAAGTGCTGCTCATGAGACTGAAGAGTATGAATGGAACATCAGAATGCAAAGCCCTAAAGATGGCGAACCCTGGCTGTTGTTGCATGGATGCATTAAACATTAGTTTTAGCTGATTTTGCAGTTTTATTAGCATTCTAATGCCAATGTTGACATCAGATGGCAAGATATGATTGCCAGCAACAACGTTCTGGAAAGCAGCCAGTGCATTAGTGTGAAATGTGTTCTCACTACAATCTAGCCTCAGTGGGCTGCCTCGTGTGGAGGGTGGATGGCTTCCTGTATGGAGAATAAATGTAGGTTAAAGAGGCAGGAAGGCTGAACAAACACTGTGGAAACATGGATCCGAGGAAGAGATTAATGCCACAAAGTGCGTAGGCGTGCTGTTAGAAGTTGTCTGTATCTCCCCTCAATACGCTGCACACACTGAATATGATCCCTGTGCTACTTCTGGGTGTCTTCTATGGGAATGAATGGAAGTCATTAACTGGTCCTGAGAACCGATTTTCGATCTTCAACTATTATCAGATGGAGCCCCTACACATTAGACAATTCCCGACATGGACGATGCCCAGAAAGACGTGGGCTGTTTTTAAGGTGTGCAGGAATGGAGGGGTGATTCTTGAAAATAATTTCCAGCTATAATAATTTCCTAGGCATGCCCAAGGATTTAGTGGCCAAGAGTCTTATGTACCGCAGACTTGACTGTGGAAAACAACAATGGATGGGATAAGCTGGTGTGAAGGAACCACCTAGTAATCAGAATTAGAGTGATTTTCTTATGACACAGCCTGGGAGGTTAAAAGACTGAGGCGGTGTCGCCTATTTAATTCAGCTGGTGGCTGGCAGGGACTGCACGTCAATTAGGGCAGACGGGGCTTTGCAAACAGCCATACAATGCCCAGTGACCCCATAAACAAGGCCTTTTTCGAATGGGAAGGTCAATTCCATCTCTGAGGTTATAGCTCTAAATTAGGGAAAAAATAATAAACCCTAGAAATAAGTGGGGTCTGTACACAAAGAACCAGTAAAAGGTTCGTTTCTGTCATTGTTGATACAGTGGCCCTAGGAAGAGTAAAATTACTGACATATTTCTCAGGCCATTTCTGGGACTGGTCTCCTGTGAAAGGAGTAGTGCAGGCTTATTGTATTTTGTTTCTTGGTAACATCATCATTTTTGTTTGTTTGTTTGTTTGTTTGAGACAGGATCTCGCTCTGTCACTCAGGCATCTCACTCTGTCACTGTTACTCAAGGTCACAGTGACGTGACCTTGGCTCACTGCAGCCTCCACCTCCCGGGCTCAAGCAATTCTCTGACCACGGCCTCCCAAGCAGCTGGGACTACAGGCATGCACCACCATGCCTGGCTAATTTTTGTGTGTGCTTTTTTTCTGTAGAGACAGGGTTTTGCCATGTTGTCCAGGCTGGCCTCGAACGCCTGGACTCAAGCAATCCTCCCGCCTCGGCCTCCCAAAATGCTGGGATTACAGGTGTGAGCCACCATGCCTGGTCAATCGTTTTCTTATATAGCAAAAATTGCTTTTCTCTTTATTTACATTTTGTGTCAAATTGGTAGACTTAGCCACTGTGTATTGAGAAAAAAATACATCCATTGATTAAATCCTTGCTGCATTTGGCAACAGTTTATAGGAAAAGGGAGAATTTCTGAAGATCATGCTGTGATGCCTCTGGGATACGTTCAGTTGGAGAAAATCTAATCTCATGCATTATTGTATTGTGCAGAGTGCCAGTTATTGACAGTGACCATAAAAAACAAAGACCTGTTACAAAGCCTGTTAGGTGAACAGACTATTCACAAAGTTGTCTTTGGTTTTGCCAAATTGGATCAAGAGTTTCACCTGGGTTTTATTAAGATGATTGTACTTTAGCTTTTTAACATAAATGTCTGTTAATGTTTAAAATATGCATGTCCTTGTAGACTTGTTAGATCAGGAAACATTGATTCAGCATGGATTCTGTGCCAGGCATTGGAAATATCTTAGTTTTCTTTCAGTGAGCAGTGGGAAGACTTGGGAGAACTCTTCACAATAGAATCCTAAGAGAAGAGTCCTTTTAGACTCACTGCAAGCTTTGTTACTAGAGAAACTTGCTTTTTCACTCTCAGTTCATGAGAGTAGGAGATGATTAATACAGTTAATCTTATTTGAGGATGTCCTTGTACTGTTTGAAAATGTGACTGTCGAAACACTGTGAGTAACATTGCCTTCAAACTTTAAATAACTGAAAGATGTGTTTTACTTTATAGTTGAATTAATAACACTTCTAGCACATTAAGAATCCAAATAATACTGGGCGTGGTGGCTCATGCGTGTAATCCCAGCACTTTGGGAGGCCGAGGCAGGCAGACTGCCTGAGGTCAGGATTCAAGACCAGCCTGGCCGATGTGGTGAAACCCCGTCTCTACTAAAAAATACAAAAATGAACCAGGTGTGGTGGCACGCACCTGTAATCCCAACTACTCAGGAGGCTGAGGCAGGAGAATCGCTTGAACCCGGGAGGTGGAGGTTGCAGTGAGCCTAGATCACGCCATTGCACTCCAGCCTGGGCAACAAGAGTGAAACTTTGTCTCCAGAAAAAAAAAAAAAAAAAATCCAAATAATATTAAAAGCCTACTCTTGTGTATCAGCATGCTAGTAAACAGATTTCCACTAAAATTCGTCCCTGTACTCTAAGCTTGTGGCAGATTTTAGAAGCCCTTAAAATAAATACTAAATGTCCCAGCCCTCAGTTTTATGAGCCTGCACTTTCCCATTGAGGCATATTGAGAATCAGGTGTATAAAGTTCCTATTCACTTTCTACCATCAGTTAAAGTGAGAGGGAAGTTACTTTCAAAGCGTTACAAGGTTATCAAAATGCAAGAGAACTTGACTTTGGAGATGTTTACACCCACATACCTACATTTTGAGGCACGAGAGAACTAGAGGAAGAACCAGAGGAAATGTGAATCTATTTTGAGGATTGGCAACATTAATGATGCTGTTTTCTAGGTCTTAAAATTACTTTTTTTTTTTTTCAAGACAAAAATGAAGCTTTATGCTATGTATTTGAATAATTGCAAATCTCTCTCTCTCAGTGCTTCTCTCACCTGGAAGGGCCAGTATGAATGACCCCACTGTAAACGGATTCTGTTCATGTGACTTTTCCTTTGTCCTATTTGCCTTATAATTTGGTCTGACATCGGCTGAAGAAAGTGTGTCAGATCAGTTCTGGGATACCGCAGCAGCTCTGTGCCAGAAAATGAGTGATAACACTTTGTGTAATGAATCAAAAGTTGGAAGACATTTTCTGTTACAACAGCTGGAAACATTTTCTCCAGTTTACATGAAGATTGCTGAGTACTTGGCATTCCAGGAAGGTAAAGGACTGAATCTGTCCCTAGGGGTGAGGCTTTGTGGAAAAGAATAAAATCGTCTTGTATGTTGAACCCAGACCAGGGATAATAACATCAATAAATGTAGAATAGCAGCTAGTGTTTCTTGAATGTTTACCATATGCCAGACACTAACTAAAATTTCTCTTTTTTACCCCATTAACAGTATTATGGGAGTAGATACTATTGTTATCTCCATTTCACAGATGCAGAATCAGGGAAAAGTAACAGGCCCAAGTGATTAGTAAGTACCTGGTCAAGGCAGACTGACATTCTTAACCACAGTATCATATCTGACATTATATAGTGTTTTCCAAATACTTTAAGTATATAAAATCAGGTGCATCTTTTTTTTTTTTTTTTTTAGGTGAGAATGCTCACAATTCATTGCTAAGCTTTATTGGTGTGCCTGCTGGAGTTTATAAGTATTTTTCTTCTGAAATTATCAAATTCCTGTGATCTGTCGTCTTTAAACACAGTAAGATTAATACACTACCCTGTTAAAAGGGTTAGACTGGGTTGCCAAAAGACAGTAAATGTTGAGAAAGCTACTGAAATGTCTTCTTTCAATTTCTTCTAAGTGTTTCTTGCTATTTTGGTTCCTATTTGGATTGTTAATGATTATGAAAATAATCCATTTAGAGTAATTTTAAAAACTTAAGAATCTTACTTTAGATTATTATAAAAATGTATATTCTCAATAGTGGAAAAATAACATTTTTAATGTAATTAACACATCACAGAGATATACAGTACAACTATTTTATAGTGTGAATATCACAAAATTTAAAAACATGTCAACTTTAAAATAAGAAATGATTACAACTTTATTAAGCTGTAATTTTCATACCATAAAAAGCACCCATTTTAAGTACATTATTTAATGCTTTTAATAAATCCAAAGAGTCATGCAACCATCACCACATTCCAGTGTTAGACACTTTGACCAAGAAAGTTCCTTCATCTGCATTTGCAGTCAATCTGGGCTCCCACCTCTAGCCCAACAGCCACTGATCTGCCTATTAGCCACATCAACTTTTAAATGTTGACCTCATTTTTCTATCTGCTTTTATAGAAAAGTCTCTTTTCTACCTTCTAAGTCATTTGTGTAATTATGGATTCACTAAGTTCATTGCCTTTAACCTGTAACTGTAGCCTCCATCCTTTCCAGCTCGGTTTGACCAGCACTGGGTTTTATTGAGGTTTTAGAAGTAACTTATTACAGAGGTTATGTAGCCAGTTTCAGCACCGTGAGCCACTTATTATCTTTGCACTTTTTGCATATATAGTATTTCTGAGCTCACTCCAGTCTTAGGTATCCAGGAGAAGAAACCTTTCATGTTCATGGCAGGATGGAATAATTGTTGTCTTCTAAGCCCTAGCCGTGCTTCCTTGGGGCCTATTCTTCTCTCCTACCTTCTTGGGGCCCCATTTGATGATATTTGCTTTGTTACAGTTCAAAATACCATTTATAAGCTGATTAGGCTTCACATGATATTAACATATTTCAAGCTGTGTATATCTTTTTGCATTTCATAGTTAAAATATGGTTTCCATGTGCTTTGTCTGTTCCTTGGATAAGATCCAATTATTTCCTAATCTCTCTCACTCCCTCTTCATGGTGGGTTTCCCACTTGTCCTTTCATCACTTTGCTATTCAAGATCTTTGAGGACTTTTTAAAAATTGCCTATTTCTCTCTTTTCAAGGAAAGAGACTTAATTGTGCATTTTAATATCCTGCCGTACAGTAAAGCTACACCTGGGGGATTATGTTCACTGAACCATCATTGAAAACGCCTTTGTACTTCAGTGTTAAGATGCTGCTGGCTTTTGGATTCCAGAACAGTTTGTGTATTCAGTGTATACTTATCTTCTTTTTCTTGTTCAAGGCCATCTCTAAACCAAAAACAAGGACTGGTCTCCCCTCTGAAGCCTCTTACAAGATGAGAAAGAAAAGTTGGTCTCTGGCTGGGATTCAAAGGCCTTGGGCTTAGGTCTAGGCACAATTCTGAGATTAGTGAGGAACTGAGATTGCTTCCCAGATTTTTCTCCCTTTCTAACCTCCTTCCTGGTAATCTGTCTCTCCAAAGAACCAAAGGGGTTTTGGTGGTGGGTAGCTACATTAAAGCAAATTACACACAGAAAACCCTTTCAAAACCAATGGAACTGGTTTATAGTTTTTAACCCTCCCTTTTAGGGGTTTTATTGTATAGCTCTTATTATTAAATTGAAATTAAATAAAATAGCGATTTACTTTGTTTATTATATGGTTTATTATAATTGCCTTTAGCTAAAGCTGACAACAGAAAATAATATAAATGAAATGGAAAAATTCTATAATCAGTAATTTAAGACAAAACCCTCTATCTTTAACTTAGTTTTTCTGAGTTTATCTACACCAATGGCTCTTAAATTGTGGGGACTGCATTCCCCTTTGAGAATCTTATGACTGCTGTGGCTATATCCTCATAAAAGTTATGCTTCTCAGATCAGGTAGCATTTAAGTTTTCTATTATGTTTCCCGGCAGTGTTCAGTCCTTGACTCTCACATTCTGGGGGTGGGGGTGGCGGAATTTATATGTAGCCAGTTTCAGCACCATGAACCCCTTATTATGTTTGCACTCTGCACATATGGCATTTCTGATATTTACTTATCTGGTGACATAAATCAAGTCTTATTTTAGATCGTCTTTAATTTTCTTGCATTAAGTAGTGCTTTTTTGGAAACATTTGGGAGTTTGAGCCCAGAAAGATATGAGAGGGCCGGGCACAGTGGCTCATACCTGGACTCCGAGCACTTTGGGAAGTCAAGGCGGGCAGATTGCCTGAGCTCAGGAGTTCGAGACCAGCCTGACCACCACAGTGAAACCCATCTCTACTGAAAATGCAAAAAATTAGCAGGATGTGGTGACACACGCCTATAGTCCCAGCTACTCAGGAGGCTGAGACATGAAAATCACTTGAACCTGGGAGGCAGAGGTTGCAGTGAGCCGAGATCACATCACTGCACTCTAGCCTGGGCGACAGAGTGAAACTCTGAAAAAAAAAAAAAAAGAGAGAGAGAGAGAGATCAGAGGATACATTCTGCCACCTGTGTTCATTCATGACTGATTATCAAAAGAAATTTCTGGTTCTTGACAAAACATTTCCTGTTCATAGAGAAATTGTTCAGTTCAACTGGGCATGGATTTGCTTTCTGTCACTTGCTGGAAGTTCTTTACCGGAATAAAGAGTCTAGTGCTTCTGCACAAGGGAAGACAGACATGTGGTCCTTCCTCACACCTGCTTCCTCACTCCTGCTTCCTTTTTGCTCCTCATTTTTCCTTTCCATCTTCATTTTTCCCCATCACTTGAGCCTTTAGTAAGTGTGAGATAATTTCACTTTCTTCTCGTGATTTTTTCACTTACAGGAAATCATATTCCTGGCCCGAAATTGTTTCTTCTTTCACAGCAGATGCTCTCCAGGGCTCTTCATCATTTTGTCCTGAGCAATACATTTTCAAAATGTAAAGTGCTTCCCAGCTGATAGCTCTGGAGCCACTAGGGGGTTTAGGAATGTGGTGCAGTAACGACATTTGTCTTAATACCCTTTAAAAACTATAAGTAAAGTATAATTATTGCTTAGAAACTTTTTCCTTAAAAAGGAATTGATTTTACAGCCACAGGGTGGATAGCAACTAACCGTGACGGGCAGTTAGAGGGGATCAAGTAAGAGTCCGCGTTTCTGAGTTGGTTTAATAACGCAACAGAACACCAACAGCTGACAGCTCCTGGTTTTGACCATTGCATTGCTTTAAATTGGTTTTATTCTAACTCTCTATTGTTAATTTGTATTCATAACCGTTGGTTAAATATAGGAGGTGAACAAGGAGCAGAATATAAATGACCATAATGCCAGTTTTTCTAAAGCACGTTAAGGTGTTTCTAGCATTTAAGAAAATAATAATAAATAATAAAAATAATAAAAAGAAAATACAATGATAATTGAATCCAATGTAGTTTTCACTTACTGAGATTAAAACTTTCTACTCTGACTATGACTAAATAAGATGATCTGTGGAGGGGTGCAAAATTTATATCAGGTCAAAAAAGGCAGATTTTTAAAAATGCTATAATATATGTTTTAACTTGTCTACATTTTAATATAGATTTGACTCTAATGCCAAATAAGGTCTAGTCATTAAAATAGTTTTTGACTGGGTACCTGTAGTGCCAGCTACTAAGGAGGATGAGGCAGGAGGATCACTGGAGCCCAGGAGTTTGATACCAAACTGTACAATACAAAATAATAATAATTTTTTTGTGCTTGAATCATATATTTGCCATATAAATTAAAACTACCTGAAAATATGTAACACAGATTGATTGGGAAGAACAAACTTTATCTTTATATCCCATAACTATTATCTAAGCTCTATTGATGTATTTCTAATTTAAAATATTTTATTTTAAATAACTATCATTAAAAAATGTCAAAATTATTCTAAAAATTCCTTAGGGTATTTGAGAGGCTAAATAGTTCTATGAAGGAATTCTTGAAAGAAATAAAAAAAGACTGGAAACGTAAGGACATGGATTGTAGTCAGGTGATTAAATGATAATGTGCTGACAATGACTTTGGGAATATCGAGGTCCTTAGGGGTCTCTAGCATGGTACTTTGCTTTGACCAGGTGCTCGGTAAATGTTTCTTCATCTAAGGAATTTATGTATATAATATATGGTAGTTTAATCACATGGTGCTGTTTTCATTTAAAAACATAGAAGTCATAGTCTACTATATGGAAACTTAAGTAGGTAATTTGTAGCCACTATGGGAGCTCTTGGCTGGGAGATTCATTGTAGCAAATACCTTTTCACAGATCCAAGACCTGGTAGTACTGAATGAAGTGATGGTTTTACCCACATGATGACTTCTGTCAATCAAAATGAAACATATACCCACTTTCTTATTCCTACCGACTTCTTAAATAATTTGCCAATCTGTTGCGAATATGGTACACCATCAATTTTCAAAGTTAGCTATGTGAGCAGTCCTTCCTCCAATTACAGGACCAATTACATAATGAAGGTTTGATGTAGAAGTAAGGATTTCAAGAATGGTCTGATGCTTGGCATAGAAGTAAGGATTTCAAGCTGCAGTCTGTTAAGAGTTTTGAAGCGTTGTTATTGTTTTTGTCTCTTATTCGGGAAGGCCTAATTATCAATGATGTTAACAATACTTTCCTCTCTACAAAACACTTTTTTCTTTTTTTGACTTGTCTTATTTTCAAGCTTTTAAAATTCAGTGTATACCTATTTTGTGCAGCCTGGGCTCTTGCCCAATATGCAAAGGATATTTAGATGGTAGAGTTTATAGAATTTAGTAACTGATTGGATGTGGGAAAGAACAGGAAGATGTGAAGAAAAGGATAACAAAAGAAAACCCCTCTCGGATAAGGGACGTGCCTTGGGCAGCAAGGTAGAGAGTAGTTATATTAAAAGTTAAATAATATAATATGCATAACAACTGCTAACATCTATTCAGCTATTTGCCATTGTGCTAGGAACTGTTTTAAGTACTTCGTATGCTTTATAAAATTTAATCCTCACACCAACTCTAGGAGGTAAGTACTATTTTTTTCTCTTTTACAGATGAGGAAACTGAGATTTAGAAGGGTTATATAATATGTGTGATATCACACAGCTATAAAAAAAACCTCAAGAACCAGAACTCTTAGACATTAATTGCCTTCTAGTGAGAAAAATAAAGCAGATTTGGAGTTGTATATGGTCAACAGTATCACATGGTGCTAAGTAATGAAATAACATAAGGACTGTCAGACAACAATATCACGTGCTGCTAAGTACTTAAATAAAATAATCCATTTAATAAAATACTATAAAGTATTGGCAAGTAGAAAAGATGATGAGAGGACATTCTAGGCAAAAGAAACAACATGGGACATTGCCCCGGGCTAGGAAAGCAAGGCAATTTGTCCAGAATGATGACAGCTGTATTGGATTTGGGGAGTGGTGGTGCTCAGGGCATAGGAACTAGGAGCACAGATATATAAGAAAAAGTAGGTAGAAAATGATGCCAGTGGTGGGGGAAATGGATAGCTATCGTTGGGAGTGGGGAAGAGGACCCAGATGAATAAGACACACTGCAGCCTTCTTACTGTCAACTTCGAGTGCTTTATCATATGACACATATCACGCTAGGAATGGTGGCTATTTTCTTTATCTACCTTGACTCATATATCACATATATTTATACCTCTGGGGTGTCATGACTGAAATAAATTTCCTGGACTAACTTTATAAATGTATAGAGAAGCAAACAGAAGAAAGAAGCAACTTCTTTGAAGTTTGGGTTATTTTCCATTTTGATGGCCAAATGTAGATTAAAAGTTGAAAGCCAGTCATTCATCACATAACAAGCCCTTATATACCAAGTATTGAGGATATGAAGATAGGTTAGTTATGGTCCCTGCCCTAAGACACTCGGAGTACAGCCCAGGAAATGAGCATTTTTAAAAAATTGTTTTATTTTAAGTTCTGGGATACATGTGCAGAATGTGCAGGTTTGTTGCACAGGTATACATACGCCATCCTGGTTTGCTGCACCTGTCAACCCGTCATCTAGGTTTTAAGCCCCGCATGACTAAAATACCAAAAGCAATTGCAACAAAAGCCAAAATTGACAAATGGGATCTAAACTAAAGAGCTTCTGCACAGCAAAAGAAACTAGCATCAGAGTGAACAGGCAACCTACAGAATGGGAGAAAATTTTTACAATCTATCCATCTGACAAAGATCTAATATCCAGAATCTATAAGGAACTTAAACAAATTTACAGGAAAAAAACAACCCCATCAAAAAGTGGGTGAAGGATGTGAACAGACACTTCTCAAAAGAAGACATTTATGCAGCCAGCATTTTAACCAGTGGTTTATGATGCCATGGGCTACATGTCCAAGGAGAGTGTACTGAGCCATGTGACAACAGTGCAGGAGAGGGACTGGCTGTTGCATGGGGTGGAATGGGGTGGGGTGGGGGCTGGGACACAAGACCAAGGTCATGATCATGAGATCCTCATTGTGCTCCCCTGCTGTTTCTCTGAGCTTTCACTGACCTCACGACAGCATTCGTCCCCGTATCCATTGAGTCATTCAGTGGCTCATCCGGTCTGCCCAGAAAGGTTTTGGGAATCCAGTTACCCTTCTCCACGCATGTGTTCAGGCTCTCACGGTGGGCCTGGACCCTTGCAGAAGTTCCCTAGTTGATATCTTTGCTTCCTGTCTCTTTCCTCTCCCACTTACATTCTGTGCTGCCTCCAGAGGGCTCTTTCCAAGAACAGAGCTTTTGTCCCAGTGTGGCGTGTAAAATCCTTGGAGATATTGGCCTCTTCTCCCTTTCCAGCCTCACTTCTTGCCATTTTCCCCATACACCCTAAGTCCCAGTTCTCCAAACAACTCTTTGCTTCTAATACTAAGTGTCTGCGCCATCCCATTCTCTCTGCCTGGATGCCCTCCAGCTGGTCTTTTCAGTGACTCCTCTAAGAAGAAGGGCTCCTCTGGGGTATTTCGAAAACATGCCTGTGAATAGAGGATGTGTGTCCTTATTGGACTATAATAGGCCCTACATTTCCTGCTCTGAGAATTTTCATCCAGAAAGCCCTGAATGTCCAGACCCAAAGAGAACTATTTGTCTTTAGGTCTTTATACTTTGCCAGAACAATAAATGTCAAATAACTTTCCTTACCACATCGATAAGCCTACAACTGTTATGTCACCCCACTCTTTTTTTTTTTTTTTTTTTTTTAAGCAAGGCTTGCTTTCATGCAAACGTGTTGGAGAGCATACAGGCGCCCGCCACTTCGCCCGGCTAGTTTTTGTATTTTTTAGTATTTTTTAGCCAGGATGGTAGACCTCGTGATCCGCCCGTCTCGCCTCCCAAAGTGCTGGGATTACAGGCTTGAGCCACCGTGCCCGGCCTATGTCACCCCACTCTTAAGCAAGGCTTGCTTTATAACGTGTTGGAGAGCATGTCGTAGTTTATGAAGGCAAAGTGCGTTAAGTTTTTTAAATAGTGCTAGGATATTAACCTAATGTTTATTCCCACAATGCATGTGGCAAACTCGGGGACCATGGGAATTGAATACACACATCTGGATTACTAAAATGTGTTAATCCTTTCCAATTGATGTGAAATAATGATTAGTCACCAGGAGAGTAAAAAGCTTTGGTTCCCTCATGCTGCCGAATGGAGATCAAAGTGCTGTCAACCCTTCCCACTCGCTATTGTTGGAGTCACTCTTGTACCAAAGGAAACACGATTTTGTCTTGTTTTGTATTTGAAAATATTGGAGGAAAAAATCAAATTAGGCTAGATGTTATTGGTGTGAGTCAAGAGTCAGTGACTCAGAAACATAAAAGGAAGTTAGAGAAATTAAATGACCAGAACTGCCTGTTGTATATTTCTTGGTGCAAAGAAAAAAGATGCTTTTGCCAGCGAATGGAGGTGGAAAGAAGAAAGTGATGGGAAACTTTAAATATATGGTAATACTTTGCAATGGACAACCTGGAGTTCCTGTTGGAGGGTGGTCCTGCAGAGAAGTGTCATGAGAGAGTGGAAGAGTTGAGTGTTGCACAGGAAAGAAACATGGGCTGAACTTGGAACCAAGGTTCTGTTTCCAAAAATAGTTATATTAACTGCACAAAGCACATAGATCGAGGAAAGCCTGTGCTTCTGTTCAGGCCTAGCAGGCCAGTAGGTCTCCGAGCCATCTGGCCTGCTTTTCCTGGGTTGCCCAACAGTTTATAACGTGATGTTTCCTCATCAAGTAGAGGAGAGCTTACATATTTATTCGCAGAGATATGAGATTGTACAGAGGAAGAGTGATTTGAAATGGGGCAGAAATCAGGCCCATTGAAGATACTAGAAAAAAATTAAAACCTCTTCTGAAGCATTTCAATGAGTCTGGTGAAAACCATTTTGAACTAATTTCAGACTTTTCGCCTCCAACTTGCATATAGAAATCGTACCAATGATGATAACTAGATTGAGAGAGTTTTTTTTTTTTTAAAGATGGAATAAAATTTTGTTTCTTTTATTGGTTATTGGTATTTCATCTGTTTTTTTAAAAAAAGTATTCAGAGGTTAGAATCCAGAGGATCATTGAAACAGAGATTAGAAGTGGGAAGGAGTGTAATGTCTGAAGAATTGGCTGCACTAGAAAGGTAGGCTGAGAATAGTGAGTGTTCTTGAGTTATTATGAGCTCAGACATAAATGGAAATGTGGTTGTCATGGGGACTATTTGCAGTAGCATAAAGTATTTTGGTTTGTCAGGAGAGATAGATCTTTTTCTAGCACTAATGTTAAGGTTCCACCCTCCCTGGAATCTCAAGGTACATCAGGAACCCCCGCACATCCCGCAGACCCGCTGGCTGGCACTGCCCCTCCACTGGTGTTCTGGGGCACGAGGCTGCCTGCTGTCCTGCAGGGCACATTTGCCATCTTACAACCTGCTTTCCCGGGATGTAGTTCTCTACCTTATGCCACTTCTTTCTCAATACAGAAAAGAGCCTGTCTTTTCATTCCCCACAGCATAGCTGGGGCCAAATCCTGACATTTAACTGAGATTTCCTGAAGGTTTTTACATCAAGGAAGGGTAAGGGAACAGCCTTAAGACTGGGCCCTACATGAGGCTGCTCCTGGAGTACAGAAGCCGGCTTCTCTGGCGCTGTCAGCGGGCAGCTCACCTGCTCACAATGGGAGTGCCCTTCTCATCCCTCCCTGGACTCAGCCCTCAGTGCCTCCTCTTCAGCTACCGAGGGAGTTTTCCTCAAAGGATACAGTCTGCAGCGCCAGCCACACCTCATCTGAAACACACTTTAATTATTATGTGGACAGCTCACTCTTCCTAGTCATTAACCCGCTATTCCAGAATCCAGCAGTCACTTAACCTTTGCATAACCACTAGGACGTAAAGTGTTTTCTCACCACATATGAGAGATCGGTTTCCAAAGGTGGATTTTAGTCCTCAGTGATGAAGAAACAGGAAAACCACATGTAACTTGCCCATTTTCCCAGATCATGGTGGTTTTTTTTGTTTTTGTTTGTTTGTTTTTTTATTTTGGAGACGGAGTCTCGCTCTGCCGCCCAGGCTGGAGTGCAGTGGCGTGATCTCAGCTCACTGCAAGCTCCGCCTCCCGGGTTCACGCCATTCTCCTGCCTCAGCCTCCCGAGTAGCTGGGACTACAGGCGCCGCCACCACGCCCGGCTAGTTTTTTGTATTTTTTAGTAGAGACGGGGTTTTACCGGGTTAGCCAGGATGGTCTCGATCTCCTGACCTCGTGATCCGTCGGTCTCGGCCTCCCAAAGTGTTGAGATTACAGGCGTGAGCCACCGCGGCCCGCCCCAGATCATGGGTTTAAAAAATGTTGTTAAGACCCAGTCAGAAGGCCGGGCGCGGTGGCTCAAGCCTGTAATCCCAGCACTTTGGGAGGCCGAGACGGACGGATCACGAAGTCAGGAGATCGAGACCATCCTGGCTAACCCGGTAAAACCCAGTCTCTACTAAAAAATACAAAAAACTAGCCGGGCGAGGCGGCGGTGCCTGTAGTCCCAGCTACTCGGGAGGCTGAGGCAGGAGAATGGCGTGAACCCGGGAGGCGGAGCTTGCAGTGAGCTGAGATCCGGCCACTGCACTCCAGCCTGGGCGACAGAGTGAGACTCCGTCTCAAAAAAAAAAAAAAAAAAAAAAAAAAACACGACCCAGTCAGAGCATCCTATGCTCATGGGCACTCTGGTGCCACCCAAGACTTCCTTAACATTTTTGGTAAAAACAAAGCCACAGGTTTTGGTGCCTCTTGCCCTCATCTCTCACCACCTTCCTTGCCTTCTCCTTGTTTCCCAGGGGTCTTAGTCTTATCCTTGGCTTGGGAGAATAGTGTATCCACAGCAGGATAGGTGTTTCTAGTATTAAGGATCCAATTGACCTTTGCCCACCCCCAATCAAACCTGTCCCTTGTTAGAAGAGAGTGTAGAGGAGGGAGCAGCCTGTAGGCGTCTTCTTGGTGGGAAAAAGGTATGGATATCCTCGGAGCATCTCCTGCATGCCAGCAATCCACATGGCCTGTTTTCCAACACATCTTTGCACATCCAAACTGTCACTAGGCTGCAAATGTCTCACAGTCACAGGATGGGTCATTTCATGTTTCTGTGCCCCACAATGCTTGACTCTAAGAGATACTCAGAAATTAATTACCAAACTGACACCTAACACTATCTCCTAACTCTTTGTTAATTACAACGTGAGCGAAGAGATCACAGGCTCCTTTGAAAGGGTTTTTTTTTCCTTTTAGCAATACCTGTGCTTGAAGATAAATGCCCTGTTTTGTTGTGTACTTTGCAGTCCACCTGTGTAGACATGTAAACAGTCCCTATCATGTAGAGTGTTTAAAAAGCTATCCAGGCACTTCTCAAAAGAAGACATTCATGCAGCCAACAAACATATGAAAAAAAGCTCATTATCACTGGTCATTAGAGAAACGCAAATCGAAACCACAATGAGATACCATCCCATGCCAGTTAGAATGGCAATTATTAAAAAGTCAGGAAACAACAGATGCTGGAGAGGATGTGGAGAACTAGCTTTTACACTGTTGGTGGGAGTAAATTACTTCAACCATTGTGGAAGACAGTGTGGCAATTCCTCAAGGATCTAGAACCAGAAATACCATTTGACCCAGTAATTCCATTACTGGGTATATATCCAAAGGAATTTAAATCATTCTACTATAAAGACGCATGCACATGTATGTTTATTGCAGCACTATTCACCATAACAAAGACTTGGAACCAACCCAAATGCCCATCAATGATAGCCTGGATAAAGAAAATGTGGCATATATACACTATGGAATACTATGCAGCCATAAAAAAGAGTGAGTTCATGTCCTTTGCAGGGACATGGATGAAGCTGGAAACGATCATTCTCAGCAAACTAACGCAGGAACAGAAAACCAAACACCACAGGTTCTCACTCAGAAGTGGGAGTTGAACAATGAGAACACATGGACACAGGGAGGGGAACATCACACACCAGGGCCTGTTGGAGGGTGGGAGACAAGGGAAGGGAGAGCATTAGGACAAACACCTAATGCATGCGGGGCTTAAAACCTAGATGACGGGTTGATGGGTGTAGCAAACCACCATGGCACATGTATACCTATGTAACAAACTGGCATGTTCTGCACATGTATCCCAGAACTTAAAGTATTAAAAAAAAAAAAAAAAAAAGCTGTCAAGGAAACATTTTATTTCCAGCTGTAGTGCCAGCCAGTAATATTGTCTGAGGCAGGCTTCTCTTGGGACTGATTCTCTCTCCTGTGTGCTTTGTGCCGACACCTGAGTTCAGCTGAGGTGTTCTGGAGCCCAGGGGATCCCTGGTGGTTCAGAGCAGACTCCAGAGGGCTGGTGTAGGTTGTGTTTTAAGTCACAGAAGCAGCTCCCGACATTGACGTGCTTTGCTGAAGGAGCTATTTAAATAATGCTAATAGCTGACAAACAGTGATGTCAGACGGGTCAACAGTGGCCCTGGCCGCTGAGTTGGATGGGGGAAGGAAGAAAATAAGGGAGTGGGTCTAAATGTAGCCGAGGAAGGATGCGCCTTTTATATCTCATGCAGATTAGTAATAATTTTTATTAAAAGTATCTAACCCTGTGGGCGAGTGCCACAAGATTTGGAGAGACTTTTCTTCAAAGATTTCTTCACAGAAGTAATCTATTTTATTACTGGGTAACTAGTTGAAAATAAGCAATATGCATTGAAATATTTGCCTGGGGTTCCTGACTGTTTATTCCAAATTGCCAGAATGCCAAGAAAGGGGAATCCAAGGATAGATGAAGGGAGAGCTTCAGGAGTCAGGGATCTCCTGGTCTGCCCATGTGTCTCTCTCTTTGCCCTTTTCAAATCCTCTGCAGCCTTCCCTCCCAGGGAGCTCTCTATGCTTCATGGCAGACTGGTGTTCTCTCGGTCTACCCCAACTATAATTTTGCTTGATAACATTCAGGGTATTGGTAGCTATTTCCACAGTTACAAAGAATAGTGTGCGGTAATTTAGAAGCTTGATTTCTGATAGAAAAAATTAGGGAAAATTACTGCAAACATGAGCAGTCGTGGGAACTTTATGGTTGAAGCCTTAAAGGGTAGTTATTGATGGACATTTTTGTCTTTGGGGCCAGTGGTACAGAGCTGGCTTCCAAACTGTATTCAGGTTAGTAATTTTTATCTCTACCAAAGCAATTTGCAGAATATGTACAGTATAGCTTTTTTCATAATTTTAAAAAACCCAACCTTTGGATTATGGAAACTTAGACAAAGGTCTGGAAAAAAACCACAATAAACTGATAGGAGATGTTACCTCTGAGAAAGAAAGTGGGATTGGAATCTACAAAGGGTCCATTTGCTTTATATTATTTGAATTGTTTACAGTATAAATGTATTTTAAATATGAAGATTAAAGTTAAAAAAAAATCCACAGACAACTTTCAGAGCATATAGGCATTTATTTCAAACTTCTCTGGGGAGAAAAAAGTTAGTGTATTTTATTTACTTGATTTTGAGATAAGCATAATTATTTTAATAAAATATTACTTTGAGTTTCCTTGGGCATATTTATAGTACCTAAATTTTCTAAAGTGGATACTTAAAAACATCAGTTATTAGTAATTTATCTTTGGCCACATGGTGGTAATGAGAAATTTGTTTTCCTTGGAAGATGATATATATATTTATGGAGTAGTTTTGTTTTCAAAGTCTCATCTTGATTTATATAACCACACGATATTTTTTGAAAATGGTATAACAATTTTATTTCTGATGGGAAAGTACTTATATAAGTCTATCCCAGGAAGTTAAAAAGCTAAAATGGGTGCCATATAACCAGTAGTGGAGGCCATTTGCATTGGTTTGTTGTTCTTTCATCAGTGTGTACAAACTGGCTTGGTTTTGTCTTTTTTTTCTTAATGTGACATACGTATCCCTTGTTGGTAGTCTTTCTAATAGAGATTTAGTGGGAGCATAGATAATGGCAGAATGATTGTAGCTTTCACAAGTGTAATTAACTTCTTGTAAAGTACAGTTCTTCAGGACAAATCTTGAAATAGAATGACTATTTCCAGATCTGGGCTTTTATCCCCCTCCTTTATAATTCAGTTCCTTTTACTTCTGTGCTGTCAGTTTAGTGATTCTTCAACAAGACTTCCCAAACTCCAAATTTGTTTATGTCTTTTCTGTTTAGCTCTTTCTTTTCATCAGATTATACATAAGTGTTTTTGAAATAGCTGCAAGGTTTGACCCCTATGTGCCCGGTGATTGTACGTCAGTTATTTGAAAAATCAGACACTCAGCTGTTGTCCCTGTGGTCCAGTTTCTAAAACCAAGAATCACGAACTGTCTGGGGATAAGGGAAATGGGAAGACAAACCGAGCTACTGTCTGTCTGTTGATTCTTGCACCTAGTGTTTTTCCTTACCCTTTTCATTCTGCCAGGGCAGGGAAAAATCATTCAAGGATGTTTACTGACATTTCTGCATATGTTTTTGAATGCCTCAGGAATTATTTGACTTTCCCTTTGTGATAGTCTAATCCTAAGTGTCTGTTTGCCCCAATGTATTTTTAATAGCCAAGAGACAAATACATTTAGTTTTCTTCCTTTTGATAAAAAGTTGTTTGAGAAAGGAAAGTATCAATTTGACTCATTTCTATTATTTTTCTAGCACATTCTAATTACGTTATAAAAATAGCAACAACAAAGTAACTTAGAGAAATCCAGGAGGAAATGAACCTGTTGACTTGGAGGATATATATTCATATATCACTAATCCTGTGTTTAATAGAATGTTTCTTAAAGAAAAAAGTTTTCTCTTCCCAACTTAGAATGGAAGACCAATAGTAGAGGTAGCAAGACCCTACTAAGCACCCTCACCACAGTGGACGGCACAAAGTGGGTCCCCCATAAATATTTGTTGAAATTTTTAAAAAATGAATGGGAAAACTCAAGGAAAAAGATTGTTCCCTGGAGGAATTCCATGGATTATTTATTTGTTATTTGGCAATACTACAGATCAACTGGAATGTGAATAATACAATTGCTTGTTTCTTAGAATCTATTCCACTTTCAATCTTTTTGAGGCACATTTCTAAGATTTACAGTACCTATGCTTCCATGACTGTATGGGCACCAATAAACAGTAGAGGACTTGTTTTCTTATAGCCATTTAAATTTTAATTATCATTGGGTAGTGAATGCCATCCCATTTGTTCCATAGGCTGATCTACCAAACTGGGAACTGGAGTTGAACTGAGGAGGGACGCAACAAAGTAATCGAGATGAAAGAGAAGTTTCAGAGATGTGAACACATAGTACAGCTAAAAACAAACTAGACATTTTTAGTGTATTTTAGAGAACTTCCTATGAGGTCACTAGGACTTAAAGGCTGTGATCAGAGGCAGAGGCCAGAGGTTGCTACAGGCCACCATCTTGACCTGTCAAGATAACCTGGTCTTTTTCTACTTTAATATGGTGGTTTCTTAGAGCCCAATAAAGAATAGATTGTTTACTCTTTGACCCTCCATTCCCTAAGGACTTTTTAAATAGCAGTTTGGAATCGGTGGGTACATTGCTTAACCCTGAACAGGTGTTTGGCAAATTCAAATGAGATTACAGGGATTCTTATGCACTGAAGATATTTAAAGAAGCAACTTTTGTGGACAGAGCCCATTCCCTATAACCATAACTTTGACTCACCAGGAGCTGGGTTTCTGAGGCAACTGTTGCCTTTTTCTAATTGCAGCCATCTGTTTGTATATTCCCTTCTCTCCACCGGGAGCAAGGAAGACAAATGAGGAATGAAGATAACATTCTAGATGGATAGCTGGGACTCATTCAGCTCAGGTTTTTGTCTAATCCGGTGGGTGGATTTGACTCTTTTTCATATGAAAGTATTTTAGCAACTTCTAGTGCTTTCTACAACTTCCATTTTCATGAGGTTTACAAACTGTGCTCTCTGAGGGTGGTCTAAGCGAGGACTGTATCTGTTCAGCTGATGTTGCAGGAGAGGATTTGGTGACACCATCAGGCCTTCATGATGCCATCAGTCTGGGGAAACTGACTTGTCCATCCAACTCTTTGTTGAGAATTTAAATGACAAATGACATATGAAGTACAGGTGGCCCTTGAACAATGTGGGATTAGAGGAATCAACCTCCCACACAGTTAAAAATCTGTGTATAACTTTTGACACTTCCAAAACTTAATTACTAATAGCCTACTGTTGACCAGAAGCCTTACCGATAACATAAGCAGTCAATTAACATAACACATATTTCATGTTATATATACTGTATTCTTATAATAAAGTAACCTAGGAAAAAGAAAATATTCTTAAGAGAAAATATAATTACTGTTCATTAAGTGGAAGTGGATCACCATAAAGGTCTTTATCCTCACTGCCTTCACCTTGAGTAGGCTGAAGGAGGAGGCAGAGGAGGCGTTGGTCTTGCTGTCTCACAGGTGACAGAGTCAGAAGAGGTGAAGGAGGTGAAAGGGGAGGCAGGAGAGGCAGGCACACTCGTCACTTATACTGAAAAAAATCTGAGTATAAATGGACTCGCACAGTTCAAATCTGTGTTGTTCAAGGGTCAGCCATAATTGCTAAAATAGCGAGGCTGGAGATAAGATTATCTGGAGGGGGAAGATTGCTGGCCTCTCCACCCTCATTAGATAGTGCTTATCCAATGCCTTGGTTTGCAGGATGCCATAGTTCTCTTCAAAGCATTGTAGTCTTATAGCATTATTGTTCCTTACTCCCCTTGACTAGAGCAATTGAAATGTTAAAGGAAAACAAAACTTTCTCTAAAGAATGCCTGTGTAAATCGGTCCCTGTGTTTAATCTCCACAATTTTTCTACTTAAGTTGAATAAATGTTATTTTTCCCAGAAGAAGTCAGAGAGGATATTCAAGCAATGGTTTAATGCAATCCTTTATAAATTGTGAGACCTTTGTGTGCATGTGTGCTGGGGTTGAGTGCAGGAGGTAGAGATGACAGTTTCCAGTGCTTTCTATGTGACACAGGTTAGAATTCCAGAACACAGGTTAGAATTCCAGAACAATGAAACTTTCCAAGAATGCCATTTCTTGGAAATACCTGCATTTTAAGGCCACCTTAGGCATGACTTTTAAAATGGAACAATTAAAATTTGCATTTCAAAGCCATCTAATTGGCCCTCTATTCTTTTGAACTGTGAGTGGTCTTTTTAAGTAGATTTCAGCATACTTAATGTTTTTTGTATATGTAACTTTGAAATTTTTTTCTGATTCATTAGATCTTTTTATAACTTGGCCAAAAAGTTATTTAATGATGCACTAAGTGATGAGATTCTGTCTTCAAAATTCACATTGTTTTTGTCAGGCTTCATGATATTAGACTGTATTTAATGAGATGTTAGGAAAGGAATAATTTTGGGGGAAATATACTTGAATCAAATTGAATTCTTAGCTTCGTTATGTTAATAATTATTTAATTCTAATTATTTTCTTTTAAAAGTTGCTTTCATTTTAACCATTTAATTAATGTTATGCTGAATTTTTATATGCATTGAAATGCTTATTTTGTGATATGAATAATGCAAAACTTCTACCAAACACCGAGGTCTGTCATTATTGAAAGCGGAGTTTCTGAGCCTGCACTATTGACATTTTAGGACAGATAAGTCTGTACTGTTGGGGCCTGTCCTGTGCAAGGCAGAATGTTTAGCAGCATCTAGCGCCACCCACTAGATGACAGAATGCCCTACTCCCTTCCCCCAGTTGTGACAATTAAAATGTCTCTAGACATTGCCAAATGTCCTCTGGGAGACAAAATTAACCCTGATTGAGAACCACTGATGTAAAGTCTAAATGCTTTCTTCCCAATAACAGAAAGGGATTCCTTGTCATAGAGAGTGAAAGCAGAAGCAGTGTGTGTTGCCAAAATAACTGTGGAAATCTGACTGGAAACATTATATTGTAGATCATTGTCCTAAGTTAAGTAAAACTCAAAATCAAAGGCAGGCTAAATATGGAAATAATGCAAGAATCAATCAATTATTTTTATACAGAATATTTCTGGACCAAGATGGAAGTACACTGAAGTACAATGTGGAGCGCTACCTGGAGCACGGTAGTAGTTCAGTGTCAACCCACTGAAGGAAACTGACAGATCAGACTCAAAATGCTGTTGACCTTGACGAATATTTCCCCTGAATATGTGTAATATCCTTGACCTGTGTAAGATAACCCAGCATGGACCAGAAGCTTTATTGAGTCCCTAATTCCTATATTTTGATGTTTTGATTTCACAGGTATTTCCAGCTTGCTTTTCTCTCTCTTTTGATCCTCCATGACATCGTGTTCTCTTGGTTTTCTTGCTGCCTCTTTGTCTCACCTTTTGGCTTTCCTTTCTTAGGCCCTCCCTCCAAACACTGGTTATTCCCACAAGCCAGGCCTTGCCCTCCTTTTTTACCTTCCTTCTTCATTAACTCTCAGTTACCTCAAATACCAGCTCAGTCCTATTCCCAATCTCCAAAAGCTGCAGAAACAGACATTTTTTTCCCCATAACTCCTTTGTTGACAAAACCTGACCCAATTAATATGAAGCTTTTATAGTCATCATTGATCCCAACTAATGTGAACGTGTGTATGTATACCACTGCAGAACTGTTAACAGGCTAATCAAAGGCCACTGCCCAGATGTCATTGGTAAGGATAAGTAATGTGTGATGTATGTGCTGCATCATTTTTCTAAAATCTGAAAAATGCAGAACTCTAACATGTTTGGCTCCCCAAGCATTGGGTAAGGTACAACTACTACTTTTTTTTTTTTTTTTTTTTTTTTTTTTTTGAGACGGAGTCTCGCTCTGTCACCCAGGCTGGAGTGCAGTGGTCGGATCTCGGCTCACTGCAAGCTCCGCCTCCCGGGTTTACGCCATCAGCCTTACAAGTCAATAGCTCTTAATGATCACTTCATTGCTTGCCTTTTGGATATCTTCAGCTATTGATGGAGCATTCTTTCAATGCTTGAAACATTTTTTTAAAAATTATGGCAATTTATTTTCCTTGCTCTAAGAAACAGAATATTCCTGATCGTGTTGTTGGTACTAGGTACTCTAGTCTTCAAAACTTGAGGTTATCTTTTTCTTTTTAAGATGGAGTCTCACTTTTGTCCCCCAGGCTGGAGTGCAATGGTGTGAACTCGGCTCACTGCAACCTCCGTCTCCCGGGTTTAAACAATTCTCCTGCCTCAGCCTCCCAAGTAGCTGGGATTATAGGCACCCACCACCATGACCAGCTAATTTTTTTGTATTTTTAATAGAGACAGGTTTGGCCAAGCTGGTCTCAAACTCCTGACATCAGGCGATCCGCCCGCCGCAGCCTCCCAAAGTGCTGGGATTACAGGCGTGAGCTACCGCGCCCAGCAGAGGTTATCTTAATATTTCCTTTTCTCTGCTTGCTTCTAGATCCTTATGCACAAGTTTCTTTTCATCTTTGTTATCACTTGCAGTAACTTTAGCCTTGAGCTGCTGGATCAGCCTCCATTTGCACATGGCCCGCATATCTGTTGTTTTCCTCTTTCTATGATCTACTGGGACTTTGCAGAGTAACTTTCTAGGCATTTCCACAACCGCCCTGGCATGGCCTCAACTCTAGCCATGTAGCAACAGGGTCTTTTCTGCACCATTGAGACACACAGGTTCTTCAACGTAGACTGTTTTGATGCCATGTCCTGTTCATTGGTTGATTTTCTCTCCCTGACTGCAGAGCTCCTTTTCTGATTATCAGTCCATCATCCCCTCGGTTTCGTCTTCTCCATACAACCTTCCCTCAGTGCAGTGAGTCACATTTTAGAGGGGAGGCGAGGGTTGCCTTCCAAAGGCCTAGTACAAATGCAAAATTCACAAAAATCAGACCTATTTTTTTTGCTAGGAAATGATTCACATTACCTAAAATTGTAAGCGTAAAGTGACAACCTTTTAATGTTTTATGTCACTATTTCAAATTCACATAAAATAAGACCATTTGGAAGTCTATCTACCAAGAGCTAATCTGACTTTGTCTTTTCATCTGCACTTAGACTGCAACTGGTGGTGTTTCACCATCCACTTGTTCCAGTGCCCAGATACTTCATTTAGAGATAGCTCATCCCTCTGGACACCCTGAAAATGTATCAGTATCTACGATTTGTAAGCCACTTTGAATAATAATGCATTATAATATTATGGCTTTCTGATAGCTAAAATGAAAGAATAGTGGGAGATTTCCACTCAGTTGAAGAACTCTACCCAACTGGTACAGATAACAGATCATCAAGAGCTTGGAGGGGCTTCAGTAGCATACCCCAGACTTTGACCCCATGAGCATTATCTAGAGCCACACCTTAGCCAGTGTGTCGGAAGAAGACGTAAGTGGTATGCTTATTGTCTTAGACTGTTAGAGCTGCTGTCCTAGAATAATATAGACTGGGTGGCTTAAACAGCAAACATAAGTATCTCATAGTTCTCAAGGCTGGGAAGTTTAAGATGAAGGTGCTGGCAGATTCAGTTCTTATTCAGGACCCTCTTCTTGGTTTGCTTTGTCCTCACATGGCGTAGAGTGGAAGCTCTGGGGTCTCTTCCTTGTCTTATAGGGACACTAATCCCATGATGGGGGCTCCACCCTCATGAGTTTATCTAAACCTAATCACTCCAAAGGCTTCATCTCCAAATACCATCATATTGGGTATTAGATTTTAACATATGAATTTTGGAAAGACACAGATATTCAGTTCATAGGACTATCATACTAAGTTACTGGTGAGTGAGAAAATCTAATGATTATGACACACCAAAGTTATGGGTCAGAGCTCACAAAGTCATATTAATGTTTGTGATATTGCACATTCTCCATGTATGTCCCCAACATCAGTTATCTAAGCATTGGCCAGGGCAATAGCTTCATATTATGAATTCATGAAAAATAAGGTAGGGCTTGATACAGAATAAGCTAGCCATGTGCTATCACTTGTTAAAGCAACCACAGAACAGGGACATGTGTAGAAAGGTGTATGGACCTTGGGAGGTGGTAGTCTCACTGCATTCCCCCAAGTCATCAATCTGTTTGCTGTGTTGACTGCATCTGGCTCTCCTTTCTTGTTCTTACCATCACATCTTCTTTGTGCTTTATTATGTAAATTTTCTTTATATATATATATATATATTTTTTTTTTCTTTCTGCTTACAAGTTTTAGTGCTATTAGACTTTTCTAATAAAGTCTTTAGTGCTAATAGTTCTCTGCCTGAGAACAAGGATTATCTGTTCATCTTTCCTGTCTCCAGCTCTAGCAGAATACTTGGTAATTAATACTCTCTTAATAAAAATTGCCAAACTGCCTCTGTCACCCATTTCCTGGGGGATGCTGGAAAACCAGTTGACATCTAGAAGGGGGGCAAGTAGATTTCTGAGAACTTTTTGAATCCAAACGACATAAGATAACATAATGAGTAGTTGATGGAACTGCGATTGTTTAGGCTGGAAAATAATTATGTTTGCAAAATATGTAATGATTTTTGGCACACAGAGCATGGGATACAGAAAGAAGATAAAACAGTGGTTAAGAATTTATAGGAGTGTCACCTTGGACAAGTCTTGATTATCCATTTGTCAAATTGGGACAGAACAGAGTGATTACCCCACTGGGCAGTTGAGAAGCATTAGTGCTTGGGGAGGTATTGATAGTAAGTGGTCAGTAAGTGGCACAACTTTCTCTATTCTTCTACCTATATTTTCTCCTTCTCCTCTATTTCTCCTCCCCCTCCTCCTCTCCAGCTTTCCACTGGGGGCATTATCATATCTATTGTATAGACAAGGAAGATAAGGTCAGAAGGGTTACATGATACATTTGATATTTCTTTAAAATATGTGAAAGAAGAAACCGTAATCTAAGTTTGGGCCCATTATTCTTTTTTGGACAGAATGTCCATCTTCAAACATTTGGGAAAGCAGTATGTAGAAGACAGAGGTGACTCAGTCTGCATTGCTTCAGAGGGGGGAGCCAGGGCCCATGGGTGGATAATACCCGCATCAATGCAAGGTGGCAGGTGCAATCAGAACTTCTCTTCTTCCCTGGCATCAGGAATGGCACTGTGCAGATCATAAGGAGTCCACAAATCATTGAATTAATAGAATTTCACTACTGAAACAAGGACTAGGGTCTTACTATATTCTGCCAGCGAAACCAAGGTTTGAAAAGTTCTTCTGCTATTAAAATATGTAGAGAGAGAGTTCTCAGGAGTGATCAGAAGGACACACAATAGCAGAGATGGAAGGAGAACTCAAGCGCAATCAGAGCTTTTTCAGGAATTCAGTAAATGACTAGTTGCATTAATTCTCAAGTTATTTTTGAGAACTGAGTGGTCAGCAGTTTTCAGGAACTGGTTTTATTCCGTCAGGAAGACTGGGGAAATGAAGATGATATTTAAAAATAAGATCCATGATAATTGTGAAAATGCCCATAAATTCCCGGTGCCAGGATAGTCAAGGAGACAGGAGAAATAGGGCATCTTTTACATTATCAACATACTGAATGGGTAACCTTATCTCATTTGGTATGTCTTCACATACCTTTTTTAAACATAATTTTCTCACGGTGAAACACTTTTTATGCAGTGATTTCTATTCATTCTTTTGACTCTTAAGAAAAAGAATCTTGTGGATTTTTTTAAAGCATGATGAGAATAAGAAATGCAAGATATATTGAAGGAGGGAATCAAGAAGACAACATTAGCATTTTTGGGGTTTTTTTTTTTTTTTTTTTTTTTTTTGAGACGGAACCTCCTTCTGTTGCCCAGGCTAGAGTGCAATGGCGCAATCTCGGCTCACTGCATCCTCCACCTCCCAGGTTCAAGTGATTCTCCAGCCTCAGCCTCCTGAGTAGCTGGGACTAGGCATGCGCCACTGTGTTTGGCTAATTTTTTCTTTTTTTTTTTTGTATTTTTAGCAGAGACGGGGTTTCACCATGTTGGTCAGAATGGTCTCGAACTCCTGACCTCAGGTGATCTGCCCGCCTCGGCCTCTCAAAGTGCTGGGATTACAGGTGTGAGCCACCACACCCGGCTAACACTAGCATTTTTTTAGTGCTACACTATAGCTAAGCTGTCATACATATCATCTCATTTAACTCTTCTTCATTTCATGCACAGTTTGCAGACAAGAATTTGAGACTCATAGGTTAAATAATTTACCCTAGGCTCTGCAGTAAAGAAGTAATGATCTCTCTTAAGCAGCAGTCAATAGAGAGAAATTTTTCATAGAAATATTTCTTTACTTCTCTTTTTGAAATTGTCTGGGAGCCCTAAATTATAAGGCAGTTGGTGGCATCTGACATATGCTTGATTTCCCAAAATACTCAGATGTCGCATACAAGTAATATCTCTGCCTTATTTATTTCATCCTCATTCATATTTTCCCCTAACACTGTGCTTCCATCTATTACCCCCTGCGTGATAAAAGTGTGTTATTCAGGAAGCCGTAGTAATTATGTATCAGAACTAATGGAAAAGAGCCTGGCAAATATATCTACTTGTTTTATACATGAGCAGAGTCAATAGAATTATCCTTGTGATCTGGAAGGAATTTAAAACCATGCAGATGATTCTGAAAATATTCTTCATCTTCAAGAACCCATCTAATTTTTTGAGACACAAATTTTTGATGCTATCCCCCATTTGAATCCTAAAAATGTATTTGCCATCCAGATGCAGAAAGATGTGGAGGTCAGGGAGTAATGTGGTGGTCTACTTTAAAGATTAGCTTTTTTTTCCCCCCCAAACATTTAGAAATAAAATAGTTGTACCACTTCACTGGCAGAAATTCAGTAGCAATGATAAGAATAGAGTTACCTTCTGTGTCTAGTGTTGCCTTTACAGTTGCTTTGTTTCATAGTTTTATAAATTGGGCTTTCTGGTTTCCTTGGAAACCCAGTTGTCGACATTGGTTGCTAAGGAGCAGCCTTGGCTGCACAAAGCATAAGGAGCTGCGAGTCTGCTACTGAGTGACTTCATTCTTGGCAGTAACAGGCAGTGGGACTCTTAGGACCCGCTCATGGGGGGCCTCCATCTTGATTTTCAGCCTGAAGAATTTCTATGGCTCTTTCTGATCTTTATTCTCCTGGCAGTTACCAAAGCTATAGGTGCCTGTAGGAGCTGAGAATTGTGTAGCATTTTAGAGCATCTTTGTCCTCAGCTCTATTTTTTCAGTCACTTGCTATCAATGATTTATTCAACAACAAAGAATCTTTTTCTGCAATTATAAGATCCCAAATAAACTGTATTGTCTTCTCTGTTTTTAAGATGGGGGGGTCTTCCTTCTTAAATTTCGCAGTGAACAATAATGGAAGAAGCTAAGAGTTGTTCATCTTTGCAAATCAGTGTGGTAGCATGACGCTGATAACAGACTGTGTCTGATCTACATTTTCTAATATTCCAGTTTGAAGAACTAGAGATTATAGTACATGTAACTGTACCATAACTAAATGGTTATCCAATTAAAACAAAAAACAAAGAACTGTATCCCACATTTTCTGTATTGGCATACAACAGATATTGTAGTTCTTATAGAAATACATCCCTAACTTGGGTTATACCGATTTTTGAATATGACTTTATAAGCTTTTAGGCATAGTAATTCAGGTGCGGGTCTGTCTGTGGTCATGGTCCACATGTCTGTTTCATGGATGTATGCTGCACAAGGAGGTCAATGATGTGCTAATCTTCGGATCAGAGTTAGCAAGGTCCTCATTTTTCGAATAAGTGTTAAGGATATGTGCAAGCTCCAATTCCATAGTTCAGGTGTGAGCCAGACAGAGCCATCCTCCTTGGCTGTCAGGCTGGACGGCTGATTTGTGTTACAGCAGGTGGTGAGGGAATTAAACCCTAACAGAACACCATTCATCTTCCTTGTTTGTTTTGGGTGATAGCATTGTGCAAATTCATGATGTTGTTTTATCTGTCGGATATCTTCAGATACCTACTTTTAGAGGTAGTTTTTTTTTTTTTTTTTTTTTTTTTTTTGTAAACCCACATAGTTAAGTGAGACTCTTGTCTTACCCTCTCTGAACCTCATATTCATTATCTCTAGAATTGGGCAAGTAATAATCCCTTGTATGGTTGTTATAGGAGTGAGATAGCCTATGTGAAATGTTTACTTAGGTATCTGTCCCATAAGAGGCCCTTAAAAATAGTATCTGTTTTCTAGAAAAGGCAAATCCGTAAAGACAGATAGATTACTGGTTCTCTGGGGCTGGACATAAGAGAATAGCATGACTGCAAACAGGCATGAGAACTCTTTCCAAGGTGATGAAAGTGTTCTAAAACTGAATTGTGGTGGTGGTTGCCCATTGTATGTATTTACTAAAAATCATTGAATTATACAATTAAAATGAGTGAATTTTATGACATGTAAGTTATACCTCAGTAGAGCTGTTTTAAAAAGTAGTAGCTGTAAGTGGTACAGTAGAGAATTAAACTTTGCTTCTCATAGGCTATTCTGGATGAGTGAGTAATATCTTAGAGGATTTGAGGTGAGATATCCCAGAATCCATGTAATAATGAGCGTGAATTATAATGAGATCTTGTTGATGTTCTATATTATGATAAAACAGAAAATGATTATTCTTTGTGATTACCTTATATTATATAATTTCCAGTTCTATAGAAACCTCCAACTTTCATGACTGTCGCAAAATAATTACTGTGGTTTTGTAATGGATTTGGATGACTCTTTTTAACAAGGTAGAGCTGCTGGTTGTAGGGTATATGACTGTGATTCTTCTTTTGAGACTCATTGTCATCTGGCTGGATTGTATCTATTCAGTCTAACAGCTTTGTTGAGCACCTAATATGTGTTAGTGATTTTCTAGAGGTTGGGGGTAGAAGAAGAGAGGTGCTCAGTTTTAGATGTGATAAGTTTGAGATCTCTTGTTAGTTGTACAAGAGAAGTTACTGCATAGGCAATTGGCTACAAGGCTGGCATTCAGGAGAGAAGTCTGGCCTGAAGATATAAATCAGGAAGACATTAGCATACAGATAATATTTAAAGTAATAAAACTGGATGAACTCACCAAGGAAATACGTGTCATTAGAGAAGGGAAGAGTTTCAAGGACTGACCTTAGGTTGCTCCAAAACTAAGAGATGGGAAAAAGAAAGGGCACCCGCATAAAGGACTGAAAAGGAGTGACTGGTTAGATAGGAATCAAGTCAGCAGAATGGCATGCCCTGAAAGCGTATCCGGGACAGAGGGACACCTGTGTGCATACACTGCTAATGGCTCAGATAAGATGAGTCCTGAAAATGTGATGATTGAGTAGAATAACCTGGGGCTGTCTGATGATCTTGACAGAAGCAGCTTGGTGGAAATAGGTGAGGGAGTTAGTTTAGGAAAACAATGAGAGGAGAAATGGATGCAAACGTAGACAAGTCTTTTAGGAAGAAATGGAGAGGAAGCTGGTGAAGGAAGTAGGGTAGTAAGAATGGCTTCAGTCTGATATTTGAATTATTAAACGTTGAGAATTTCATCTATATGGAGTAATATAGATTTTAATTTCTCTGGCATGCCTCTGTCGATCAATATATCTTCACCGATATTTTTCCAGCTTTGATTTGCAAGCTCTCAGCTTTTACAACAAAATTCAAGTTCTGCTATGTGTGAATTAATGAATGTAAAATTTTTCCCTACGAGCAAAAAGCAATATAGTCTAGTGGTAAGCACCATGCACTTTATGTCAATCAAACTGGAGTGTGAGTCTGTCTTCTGCTCCTTGTTAGCTGTGTGAACTGGGAAAATTCTTTAGTGTTTCTTAGCCTTGGTTGCCTCATTTGTAAAATTTGGATACTAGCATTCTTGCCTTTTAGAGTTATTATGAGACTTAAATGAAATAACACAAAGTGCCTAGTCCAGCATCTAACACCTATACTTCCTGGTAAAATTTAGTTTTCATGATAGCCACTAATTTATACTTTGATATGGAGTAACATAGCGTAGTAGAAAGAAGGTGGGATTTGGAATTGGCCACACTTGGGTTTCTACCCCATTCCATCTCTCACTGTCTGTACATATTACTTAATATTGCTGGATTTGTTTCCTCGTATCTGAAATGAATATAATAATACTTAACAGAATGAGGATTCAATGAGATATGTATAAAATCACATAGAAAGTGCCACACAAATATTAATTTTATTTATTTAAAATGAAGTTGTATTTTATAGAGATTACATCTCTTCTATTACATGTATTTACTAAGAAAGGAGAAATCTTAATATACGTTTGCAGTTTTAAGTGTTCAATTTCATGGGAAATTTGGGCTCCAAATAGAATGCACTCCAGTGGCAGTGTAAGGAGATACATTCATATTATTTCTGGTCAAAAATTCTCAACTGTTAAAATGCTACAAGCAGAAGAATAGAAATGTGCATTCTATTATACAATTATATAAAAAACATTTCCATGTAGACTGACTCATTTTGCTCCAAGTGACCTAGCTTGGAGGCCAAGCAAGTATCTTTTTCTCTTTCTGCCAGAACACCATATCTCCTAGGTCTCTTTATAAAGATGGGGGCCGGGCGCGGTGGCTCACGCCTGTAATCCCAGCACTTTGGGAGGCCAAGGTGGGTGGATTGCCTGAGGTCAGGAGTTAGAGACCATCCTGGCCAACATACTGAAACCCTGTTTCTACTAAAAATACAAAAAGTTAGCTGGATGTGGTGGCAGTTGCCTGTAATCCCAGCTGCTCGGGAGGCTGAGGCAAGAGAATCGCTTGAACCCAGGAGGTGGAGGTTGCAGTGAGCCGAGATCGCGCCATCACACTCCAGCCTGGGCAACAAAGAGTGAGACTCCATCTCAAAAGAAAAAAAAAATTAAGTTAAAAAAATAAATAAAGATGAGAAAAAATGATACATAACAGCTGGTAAAAACCAAAAGTGAAGGAGAATGTGGTCAGCCAATCATTGAAGACACTTTCCAAGTAAGAACAAACTAATGGTAAAAACTTGAAATTAGTGTGACCTTGTTTGATAAATATCTAACCTAACCTCAGAGACATCCTCTGACCAAAAAACTGGGGTGACTTGCATCACTTTTGAGTCCTCTTGGTCACCCTTTACGGAGGGAGAATAGCGAAGTCCAGTACTGTTACTACTAGTTTACGTTTGTAGAGTACTCAGTCCTTTTCAAAATATTTTCATGAGCTTTGTTGCTTGTAATTCTCAGAACCATCCAGTGAGATAAGTTTTGACACTTGTATTATGTCCTTCTTAAAAAGAAACAAATTGTTTCTCTGGAAGATGTTGTTATTGCCTCTGGGTCAGGACTGGGACTGCAACCACTTTAGGATGTTTTTGGATTTAAAAAAAAAAAACATATTTTTTTCAGCTTTTCAGGCATTATGCAACAAATGTGAATGGTCACATTCTGAGCTTCCTTGGAGACTTAAGGATTTTATTTTATTTTTCACAACACAAGCCTCTTGCATCAAAATTCATTCTAACCTCACTCTTTTCACCAGACATAAAGTTGGCCCTCAAAGAGTCCTTTTTTGACTGGCTGATTGCAGTAACGCCCGGCATCCTGCTGGAGCACATGTGATCATTATAGTTCATTTCGACTGCTGATGGATGCTGTTGCTCTGTAGTTATTTTAAAGGTATAGCACTAAGTTCTGACAGTTAAAATGTTTAGATGATATGCATTGCGGTTCACTATGGTGTACACCTAACAAGTTGAGTACTATCACTGCTCAGAGAGAATGGGGGCACATCCAAACAACAGACATTTAGAAGCAATTCCAAAGCAACACAAAAATAAAGCTAATGTTGTGACCCAACCTGAGTGAAGGCAAGGATCCAGGTGGGAAGAGGTGGCGGCTCTGGGAAGGGTGACCTGTCTTTTGGAGAGGAGTCTAATTTGATAGGTGGAGAGGATGGGACGGAAAAATACCATGAATATAGGGGAGATGAAGCAGGTCATTTCCTGTCACTGCCTTAGTGACTGAAAGTTGCCTTATGAGCAAGCATTGTTGCTTGCAAGTGGTCTAATATGTGGAGCCTCAGGGTGAAAAACAAAATCAATTTTAACAAATTAAGGAATGTTCTCATTGAAGAAAGAACTATGAATAGTGGTGTATTCTTGGTCTCTTCACTTCTTTATTTCTGTTGCATGTTGGCATAGTTACTTAGCTTAATTTAAACTTAATTTAATATCGCTTGGATTCAGGGAGAGGACTGTGTTTTAAAAGAATCCAGAGCCCTTGAAACCTTTTTCTCCAGTTTAATAGAGTTCAGAATAATATTTTCCAAGCATTATTTTCTGGACTCTACTTTTCCAACAAAGCTTTGTGCCTAGTTTCTTTCTTCATCAGTGATCAATTCCTACAAAACTTCAGTTTCTTCTTCTGACAAATAGAAATTAATGCTAAGTGTCTCATGGGATTATTAAGATCAAATTGTTATAATGTGATTTGAAAACTGTATTCACTGAAAAATGCGATAGACTATGCTAAAGTGACATTATATGATTAAATGTAAAGCTATAACATTTATCTGACTGCTATATTTGGAAACAGTAACAAATTTTATTTTATTTTTCCTTGGTCTTGGCTTACCTTCACAGTAACCTGGAGTTTTCAACTCATCCAAACCAGTTCAGTGTGTTTTGAAAGACGATGTACTTTGTAGCACCCATCACTCATGCTCTTGGAAAGAGGATTTGAAATGCCCTGTGTTGAAGCTAGTGAGATGAATTATGGATTTTTCCCCCTGCATTTTCTTAAAGCAGTCCAGAAGTTTATTGTGGAGAACACATTTAATTTGAGTTCTGTATCTTAGGCCCTATTGTTTCTTAGGTCATGAGAAGTATTTTTAAAACTGTCTTTGTTGATCAGATTAACTAGTTATTAAATATAGAATTTTTAGAAAACAGTTATGAGAATTTGTTTTAAAAAAAAGACTGTTCTCTATCAAGATTCAGCCAAAAGAAAACGTTTAAAAGTGGAATTTGTTAAATCTAAGGATTTAATTTTTGGCCAGTAAAAGCTATATTATACAAGTTTTACATAGAAGTTCTCCAAAGCTGAGTTTAAAATTTATTTAGAGAGGCTTATATTCACTGAATACCAAGCAGTTCTTTTTATTGCTGCTTTGTGTAAAGAGTTTAGGATTGATTTACATGGGCTCTTATTTATAACTTGAGACCAAGACAGTGTAGCTAGCCAAAACTATGTACAGTGTCAAGTGCATTTTAACTAGATACAGATAAATTTATCTTTGTTGCCCAGCATGAAATCAGCCAGGTCATTTACTGCCAGAGTAATGGGAACAGAATGACTTTACAGGCTTAGCAAATTTGGCTCTATTTTTTGATAACCATAAATTTTCAGGAATCACAATATAAAATGCTGGAAAGATGTCTTGTGGATTTTTAAAATATTAATCAGTGTGGTCACAGTCCATGGTTATGTTCTTCTTAATACTTAATTTTTTTCTTTCTGTACATGAAAAATGTGAACACTTTTATATATGCGTTTACATCATTCCTTTTTGCTCCCTAATATGTAGACCAATAACTTTTTGTTTTCCATCTAACACAGATGTCCCCTATAAAACATCTGGCTGAAGACAAAGCAGATTTGTGTTCTGTGGGGGGCAGCAGACTCTTCTCATTTAGCATAGTGATTTTGGGGGGTGTTGCAGGAAATGCTGCCTGCTGTGTCAGCTCCTAGGAGAGAAGGGAATACCTCTGAGAAGCAGATTGGAAACCTAGTGGAAAGAACCCTGCCATTTCAGGGGCACCATGATTGTCCTCGGGGAGGTAGAGCTGAGGTGTGGCACCAAGACCCACTCTCCCCAAGGCTGCTTAAGGCCTTAGTTTCTGAATTATGATGCAAAAGAAAGGAAAAGAGGCCTGTTGTTAGCACAGGTTCTTTCCAGACCTCCCCTCTACGATGGAAGAGGATGTATGTGCCCGATTTACTTGGGCCATGCTAAGTTCATTACAGCTCCTCTAAGTGAATGAAAACCATAGAGAGAAATGTACCAGTGGTTACTTCAAACAATATCTTGTTTCTTATTGTAACAAAATCTGTTTGGGAAAATGCTGTTATTTAGGCTCATTTTACAGCCCAGGAAAGAAGTGTTGTGGCCAAGGACCAACGGGGCAGCTCTACCCTTGGATTCTAATATTCCAGGACCGTTCTGTTCCAGACCAACCTCATGGGAAGAGGTGGAGAAGCCCTGGCTTGATTTCTAACCTCCCTCCTTCCTTGCCGCCTAAACATGGGAAGTGACTTGACCCTTTCTAACTCTCAGGTGCCTGATCTCGCGGGAACGTTATGTGCTCCACACACTTTATAGGGTTATTTGAGGTGCAAATGACACCATGTATATTGTAGCTCTTAGCATATTATAAAATGCTATTTAAATTAGACACGATGAAGTTGTTGTTATTCCGATATCTGGGACTTGTATTTTTTATTGTGTGTTTTTAGGGGGTGGAAAATATAGCATTTGGTACAAAGAAGAAAATAAAAAACAGCCATAATTTTACACCAAGAGCTTTACAATTGCTGTTACCATTACCATTGTGTATAAATGATTCAGAATGTGCATAGATATTCTACTATATATTTAATTTTATATCCTCTATTCTTTTGTTGTAACATAATGGCGTAAGTATTTTTTCCATTTTACAATGTCACGTTAATGATTATTTAACTGTTAGCTTTTTAGATTTCTGGACAATTTTAAAACAATGTGCCAAATTAGCCAGATGAGTCTTTCCTTTGTCCAGTCGCCTTTAGTCTCTAGCTGAGCTTACTTTAGGATGTGGTGTGAAAGGTAGCACAGAGAATTTTGGATTCTCAGGGGTAGGTTCAATTCCTATAGTTCTAGAAATAAGAGGGTTTAAACCTCTACTATTTACTCTATCAAAGTAATTCTTTTTGTCAGACATATTTCTTACATTTGGGGTGGGATGCTGGAGAGTGTAAAGGGTATTGAAATATATCATATGAAAATATAGATAGGTTCTTAAAAGCTCAGAGGCCTTGAATCTCCACATCAGTCTTTGAAGAGTTGCCTTGCTGAATTATTCTTCCTTTCCAGTTTTCCTTTTAATCTTATAGGAAGAATGACCCAAATTCCGAATCACTAGAATACCAACTAACATTTACAGAGTCCTTATTCTGTGCCCACATGATTAACATCACGTCTCATTTACTCTTCACAACAACCCTGTAAGATGTGTGCTGTTTATATTCTCATTTTATAGATGAATAAACAGAGACACTCAGAGATTAAGTAATTTAAGATCACATAGTATGTGGTAGAGGTGGGATTTCAACTCAGATAATTTCTCTGGGAAATCCTAGACATTAGATGGCACAGATAACTGAGAAGTCCATTCATTTTGTGTTCATGCTTCCCATAGACTGCATATTTTCTTCAACTATTCTCATATATTTGCAGTCTGTTTAAAGTCAAGAATTCCAAAGAAAGCATTTTTTTTTACAGAAGAGTGCTTGGTGAACATTTCTAGCATTGTTTAGGAATATGGATCAATTATTAGTACCATTGCCTTTCATTATTTAATCATGCTTAAGAAAAGGTAATGAAGTCAAAGTAATGGCATGGTGACCTGTTTTTACTTGAGAATAAAATGCTGATGATAGGAGATAAGTACCCTATTATGGAATAAATACGAAGATTTTACACTGAACTTTCATGTTTTATTACCTTTCTTCTTCTTCTGTTTTTTTTTTTTTTTTTTTTTTTTTTGTACAATAGATCCTGTTATTCCTGGTAAAGATGAAGTTACCCATTTCCTGCTTTTCCCCTGACTTTCTTTCTTTTCTTTTCTTTTTTTTTTTTTTTAAATAGATGGAATCTCACTCTGTCGCCAGGCTGGAGTGCAGTGGCGCTATCTCGGCTCACTGCAACTTCCGACCCCCTGGTTCAAACGATTCTCCTGCCTCAGACTCCCAAGTAGCTGGGATTACAGGCACACACCACCACACCCAGCTAGTTTTTGTATTTTTAGTAGAGATGGGGTTTCGCCATGTTGGCCAGGATGATCTCGATCTCCTGATCTTGTGATCTGCCCATCTCGGCCTCCCAAAGCACTGGGATTACAGGCATGAGCCACCGTGCCCACGCCACCCGCTACTTTCTCATGGAGAAACTTTCTCTAAAGTTAAATGGACCTTTGTCTTTTCTGCAGGAAAATGGCATTTGTGTTGCACAAGAGCAAACTTATGATGCACAGTTCACCATACACATTTCCTTCTGGACATTTGCTACAGTATATTCAGTGATGCCTAAAGCTTTGTGACTTTTCAGATTAGTTGATGCTTCATTTTGCCTTAAATGTTAAATTCAATGAATGCCTCTAATAAAAATCTTGTGCATAGCAAGAAAGTAACATCACGTGTGAACAGTATTCATCAAATACGGTGAGGTGCTTCCCAGTGTTCGCTTACTTTTAGTGTGAGATGTTTATCATACCTTTATTACTTCTCATTTTACCTGACTATTATAGGTTAATTACAGTTGTCAGAGTGCTAAAACCTACCCTTCAGGTCGTGTTTTAAAAATGTAATAATCTGTTTTAGTGGATTGTAGCGATGGCTTATGACAATCCTGACTCATCATTAATTTATTCATGTAACAAATATTTATTGCCTGCATTCTCTGTGACAAGCTGAGTAGTAGGAACTGAGTATATGCTAATTAATAAACCTGTTATTTCAAAGTATTTTAAGAAGGTTGAATTCCTGACCAGCGACTCTGAAAAATACACCAAATATTATTGTCCAGTAAGAGAACAATTCTGTTCAGTTCTTTTCACATTTTCTTAGAAAGTTGAAAAGAAACAAATTCTCCTATTCTGACCATTTCCTAATTCCCATCTAGCAAAAGCGTGAGTGGTCTGGCAGGTGTGGTCACTTCTGTAACATTGGGCATACCTCTATGCTCCTTTCTTCAGTCACTGATGCCAGACTTACTCCAAAAATAAGAGCCTCAAGGCCTTGAAGTTACTGAGAAGCAGAGTGTGCATATTTTTTTCTCTTATATATTTTGAAAATGGTCAGAGTCTAACTGAAGCCATGATCTAGTGGCCTAGCTTCCTTGTAAGGCAGAGAAGACATTCAGAGGGAAGAAGGTCCCACGTTCTCTCTGGCTGTTCAGTGTTTTTGTCTTCGTCCCTTGTAACATCCCTGAACCCCAGGCTAGGAGAGGAAGAACTGGACCTCCAGAGCGGTCATCTAGACTTTTCCAACGTATCTCCAAGGCAAACCCAAAGGCACTTTGTAGTATTCTGGTGACATTGGAGGAGCTTTCTGCTAAAAGTTAATAATTTTTATCATAGCTGAGATGATGAAAATCATGATCAATATCAGGATCAGTTCATTTCCACATGCACGTGGTGCTGTATTGGCTCCAGGCAAGTTGAATTAAACAGACACAGGTCCTGTTCTCATGAGGCCACTGGCAGCATGTTATATGCAAGCAACTGAAGGATATCAGATGCAGACATCCACAAACAAATACACAAAAACCTTGCATTATGGTCATCTCAGGAAATATACTCATTAAGTTTGCAGATGACATTTGGGTCAGGATTATCGACCTTTTGACATTAGTAGACATCACAGTGACCTGAACATATTGTCAAGTTGGATTATCAAATTGGAATGATGGCTTGTGTATTCAACGTTTATTTAAGGTAGATCCAGTCTAGTCTGGAAGAAGTTTCCACAATGACGCCTATCTGTGGTCAGTTCTCTTCTCTCTTGCTTTTTAATCTGAACCATCACAGTTTGCATTTACCGTTCATCACTATCAAGTCATCATCCTCGTAGCTGTTATTTGGATATCTTTATGTGTCAGGCAGGCACTTTATGTAATTATCTCCAATTCTCACAAAAGCTCTGCTGCAAGGTGTCATTATTTTCACTTTAAGGATCCATCAACAGGTTTAACTTTTAAAGAGGTATATTAAGTGATAGCTGGGATTCAAACCAGAAACTGCCTGGGCCAAGTGCCCAGATACCTTTCCCTCTAGGGTAACAGGTGGGTTGTTCTCCACCTGTTTTGTGTTTGATTGTGAACCTTAGGTTCTCAACACTGACAATGAAACAAAAACCAAGACAGTAAGTCCCTGCCTCCAGGATGCACATTCCAGCAGATAGCAGGCAACATCCATGTGGCCTTCAGGAGGCTTGGACAAAGGGGGATGATTTAGGAGTGTTTGATTCTTTATATGTAGATTATTGATGAGTGATGTTCAAAAACAGTCTGTAATCCCTGAGCATCTCAGAATTAAATACAGTATTTCTTGAACATCAAAGCCACTGTATAAATTAATGTAGGTGTTCCTGTTTATAAAATTTATAAAATGGGAACACCCACATTTATTTATATAAAAACCCACAAGGGTGACATTTTAAAATGACAGGAAGCTCAACTGAAGTGTGAATCACAACCAGAAGTTGAACAGAATTGTACCTGACAAGCACTCCAAATTTAGACAGGGTTCTCAGAGAGGTGCTTAATAGATGCAAAGCCTGAAAAATGGGACTTTGGGGTTTCCAATGAGTTGTGGTGACTTCAGTGGTATTTTATGAAAAACAACACATTGATGGTGGATATTGAAATGTACCATCCTGTGATTTAATGCCAGAAAATCTCTGGCTGCCACTTAGTTTTGAGTAGATGCAAGGTAACACTATTAAATGTTTGGTTGTTTTGGAATATTGATTTGTTGGGCTCTCTGTCAAGTACTAAGTTGAGCCAAATTATATTCACACTTCGTCATTTCACTCCTATCTGTTGCAGTATTTAAACTAGAAACTATTTTTGCCATTTTTTCCAGATATATTATTTTTATTAAGTGTCATGTGGACTGGTATATACTGCTAGAATTATTTGTGAGTCACTCTTTGGGTGGAAGGAGAGAAAGTAACTAAAACAAAAGAATCTAAATGGAAATTTGTGGAGAATTGAGCCTTTTAAAATGTTTTGCTTAGAGTTTTATTGCCCTCTCAGCCATCAGAAGTGAAACCACTGATGTGCTTTGAACAGCAGCTACCTATCTAATCTTCTAATTATAGAAAAGGGAGTAAATATTTGTCTTTAGATACTTTATTTTTACTTATCATAAAAATACATGTGTAATGGGGTATGCTTTTCTTCTGGAATGTACTGGGGCTTACTTCAAGACTGGAACTCGAAATTGGCCATAGATGAGAAGAAATGCCAGTTTTCAGTTTAAGAAAGCCAGAGTGGGGTTGCTCCAAATGCACTGTTTTTGTGCCCTGTTGATTTCAGTTTTAAGAATTCTATCCAGGCTCATGGTTTCACAACTCCTCCCTCAACTCCCCCCATCATCGCCACCACCACATGCTTTCTCTGAGTCTTTTAAAAGATCTGTGTGACCCCGCCCCCTTTACCTGAGACCAGGATTGTATTCTGATCAGTTCCACATGCTTCCATCCTCATATGGCTGTGCAATGTGGCTTTTGCACACATTGTTCCTAACCAGGTGTTGCATTCGTCACAACTGACGTCATGATCACTTTTTCTTCCAGCCTATGGATCATTCCTGCAGTCGCTGCATCCTGGGGGTTGATGGGGCACAGAGTAAACACTCTATGCGTCTTCCTGCCTGCATCCTTGGTTGTCTGAGTTATGGCCACAACTGCACAGTTCTTTGATTGGTATCTTATCTTTACCAGTTTATGTTACTAAATTTTTTGAGAGAAAGTTTTGTTGCTGTCTGGTATTTAACCAGACATCTTTTTTATTAACTTATTTAATTCATTATTAACTAATTGTTGGTTATTTTGCTGCTATATGCACTGGCAGAGTGCACACTGAAGTATGATGCAGCAAGATTTTTAAAAATCTCTGCCGCTCAACACACACACATGCTTGGACACACAGCAGCATATAAATCAAAATGAATGATTATGTATTTATCAGTCAAGTATAATGCGGAATATCTGTGTTTGATAAACAGCTGTAAGCCTATTTGCATACTCACGGAAGACTCCATTAATCGTTCTGATCATGAGGCTGATATAATTGGAAAAAGTGTGCTTTCTGGCCACTGTACCACTGAGAATGGGAAGTTGGTATTTAAAAGACAGATAATCAGCTATGAAAAAGTGACATAGTATGGAGTAAATAATAAATGATTGACTGAATTGTTGCTTAATAGGTATTTTATTATACTAAGAAAATGGAAGTTAGATCAAAAACACATATTTGTGTATAGATAGCTCTTGTGAATCGAATATTGATATTCTACTTAGATTACGAAAATTTGGCTGGGCGCAGTGGCTCACACCTGTAATCCCAGCACCTTGGGAGGCTGAGGTGGGCAGATCACCTGAGGTCAGGAGTTCGAGACCAGCCTGGCAAGCATAGTGAAACCCCATTTGTACTAAAAATACAAAATTATCTAGGCTTGGTGGTGTTCACCTGTAATCCCAGCTACTTGGGAGGCTGAGGCAGGAAAATCTCTTGAACTCAGGAGTTGGAGGTTGCAATGAGCTGAGATCGCACCACTGCACTCTGGCCTGGGTGACAAGAGCAAAACTCCGTCTCAAAGAAAACAAAGAAAAGAAGACTTAAGTGAAGTCATCTTTTTTATGAAAAACGTGATATACTAATATGAATTCTCCTTCAGGCTTTAGGGTATTCTGAAAATCAGAAGGGAATAGCCGGGTTAGAACAATATAAGCAAGAAGGATTTTGTTTTATTCCAACTACTTTTAGCCTGTTTGTTTAAGCACTCCCTGTGGTATTTGGGGTTAAGGATTACACTGGAAAACCAGTCAGATCCCACTATCAGTTCTTGCTCCCCACTTTCTGTGATGCAAGCTCTCTACGGTCCAGAGTCAAATCCCTCAAGTCAAAGTAAGTGGTTTTCTTTTGTGCTTGTATTTCTTTCCCCTGATGCTGGCAGTTGGCCAGTGGGGTCTAGTGGAGAAAATAGTCTCTGGAGGGACAAAGATCTTGATTTTATTTCCAGGCCCACTGTGATGATTTCATAGAGTAGTGCCTTATAAACTGCTTTTGGCTTCTTGGGAGAGAGGTATTATTTAAATGCCAAGTTTCTAACATTAATATTTCTCTGTGCAGCAGTAACGTGTGTGTTTGTATTACTATGTGAAGGAGGTAATGGATGAGAAAGTGGAGCAGTACTGTAGGGAATTGAAAAGAGAAAGCTTTTATCCTCATCCGACTTAAAGAAAATACTTTTATACACAATGGCACTTTCCTGAGGTGAAGACGCTAATTCTGTTTGTTTCTCATTGTAAATGAAGCTGTATGGTCAAAGCACTATGATGGATGGAGCACTGTGATGATGGGCTTTGCAAAGCATGATTTGCCATCTGATTTGGAGGGGTCATTCCAACAATTTTAAGCCCACAGAGTAGTATTTTTCCTATAAAGGTAGCATTTTGCAGGTGGAGATTTTTAAAGAAAAGTATTAGAATCAATTTTATGTTACCTTAGCTACTCTCTTTGGCCACAAATGTCAATTGAGAAACCTAGTAGATATTCTGATCATTACTAACTTATTCCTGAGAAAAATAAGGGAGATTGGATTTCGTTCCTGATCTATTCAGGGAGTTCCAGCTCTGAATTAATCCCTACTGAACATATACTCCCCACTGAATTATATGTTGGCCTGGATGCCAAATTCAACATAAGCAAAATCAAATGCTCGGTCGAATTCTCTCAGTGGCCTTCCATATCAATGAGGGTCTTCATTCTTCTGAGCCTCAAATCCTTGAAATGACTTTTTCTTCTTCTTTCCCTTCAGATAACCCCTCAAATAGCAAATCCTGGGTCTAATTTTATAATATCTTTACATCTGTCCTGGCTGCCACAATCCCGTTTTAGATGTTTCTTATAGCTGTGGGCCTCCAAGATCCTCACCTTGTTCTCAGCCTATATCTAGAATTGCTTCATCCTTCCTCAGTAAGTGCCTTACTCCAGACTTACTTCTCATGTTAGCTTCACATTTCTTAACTTGCCTTCTAATTAGATCTCCCTCTCAGTCCTGAGTCCTGATACTGCCCTTGGCACTAATATCTGGTTCTCACTCCCTACTAAAATTCATTCTTCCTCCTCACACAGCCTAGCCCTTGGTTACTCTGGGAAAAGTTCCCTTTCTCAGTCCATCAGGCTCTCAGAATGCTGTCCTGGCTCAGACACTTGTGGCCAGTGTTACAGGGAGGACAACTCTGTCCAGTGAATGGCAATTGTACTCGATTTTCCTTCACAGAGATGGCTCTTTAATATGTGCTTGTCAAAATTCCACTCTTTTTTAAAAACCCAGTTCTAATCCCATATGCTTCATTATGTCTCTCAGTACCACCAGCCCACAAGTTTCCTCTCCTCTGAATGTTCTATAGAGCACTGATGAATTATTCTCTTGATATTTACTGTTATTGCTCAGAATATGTCCATATGCAAAGATGAAAAACAGTGACTATATACCACTTGTCTTACCCCCCAAAAATCTGTAAGCATTTTGAGGGCAGAAGTCATAGTATGCATCCTCACATTCTGTGTGGTCTTTGTGCCGGGAGCATACATTTAATAGACAAGCATTCATGATTGGCTGACTTTCTAAATTCTTCTTAAAGCATCGTGGTCATAGGAAAAAAGATAAGCTCAGCCTGAATACAGGGCTTTGAAATCCCTCTCTCTACACCCCTATGTTTCATTCTGCAAACTAAAAGCCATGCTGGCCGCAGAGCATGGCTTTAGTCTATTCCATAAATTTAATATCCTGAATCTGAACCTCAACTGAACCCTGCACAGGCTGAAAGTACAAATAATTTTTCATGCGTGTCTCACACAAAACAAGGCCTGAGCAAAGACCCAGATGTCTTTTAAATGGTATTATTAACAAGCAAAAAATTGCAGCTCATCTCTGTGCCCTATGAGATTTACAATGGAATTTTTATTCTTTGCTTATCAAGCTGATTGAATAATTTGATTGATGTCTGCCTTAAATAGTGCTCATTCCCAAATGTGGTGTTACATACATTTAAGTAACAATTGCTAATATATTCAAGATTAAGCCCTCTGGAGCATTTAAATCCTCGCTTATACCTTCAGATTTTTTTAAAGACAGGAAAGTAGAGATTGGGGTGAAGTTACTCCTTGGAAAGAATAAATCATTTTGAAGGGAAGGAAAAGGGGCGGGATGACTGATGTTGCTATCCATGGTTCTGATTTGTTACTAAAAGACAGGATTCATTTGGAGAACGTATCACTGCTGTGGTTTACAGAGCCGTCATCCTCATCATCATCCTCATCATCATCAAATGCTGAGATATAACTACTTTTAGACTATAATAAAATTTTAAATATTGACTAAATTTCATATGAATGTGTGTGTGTGTTTGTGTGTATATACAAACTCACATGTGCATGCCTACCTTGGTGGTAGTTTTAAAACAGTATCTTCGAATCTTCAAAGTGTGTATAATATAATGCCATTTGTGTAAAAAAGGAGAATATATATATATATATATATTTTTTTTTCTTTTTGAGACAGAGTCTCGCTCTGTCACCCAGACTCAAGTGCAGTGGCGCAATCTTGGTTCACTGCAAGTTCTGCCTCCAAGGTTCACCCCATTCTCCTGCCTCAGCCTCCCGAGTAGCTGGAACTACAGGTGCCTGCCACCACAAAGAATATATTATATACACACACATGCATACATATTTAGTGTTATTCATACATTTAACATATACATATATTTTCATTATATGGTTAATTTTTAAAAGTTTATTTTTAATAAACAGCTAATTTTTAAAAGTTTATGCCTTTTATATTTTTAATACTCTCTATTTTGAAAATCCTATAATAAACCAGAACTGCTTAAAAATAGAAATAAAAGACCTATTACTGACCTCAACATCTGCACTCTGGCAAGCTATAAAGAAATTAGAATGAAGTTCTAAAAATCCTGTGGTCAACATAAAGGGATAAAATGTGACATGGATTTATGACAGTGTGGAGTCTGAATTTGTTATATTTAATTTAAGTAGAAAAAATAAATTGAACAGCAGTACAGTGGTATTCTCCAGGAACCCATCAAAAAGAAGCACTGGGGAAAATGCTGGGAGGTTTCCCCTTATTCTTCCAAAATCTTCAAAAGGAATGAAAAATGGAAAATTTAGTAAGAAAGAATAGACACTGAGTTCACTCCCTGTTTATTGAAAGAAAAGAAGCCAGCTGGTTAGGAATAACCAGCACGAGACAGTTCATTTTCTCTTGCTGGTGTTTTAATATGGCCCAGGGGTTGGGGTAGAACTAGAGTTTGCAGATTGATAAAAGTCACCACAGAGGGCAGAGGAGCAAAGTCCATGAATCTCAAATCCAAGGGGAAGTTTCAAAGGCTATTCTGCCAATGCGTCCAGGTTGGTATGTCAAAAATCAAGTCATCATTTCTCCACTTACCCATTCTCCCTCCCTCCCAGCCCCTCACCCTTGAGCCCCGGTTTGTGGGAATAGCTGTTCTTATGGCCATCCATGCTTAAAGGCTCTGAGTCCTCTGTAATCTCTCTCTTTATTTGCTTTTTCAGTGAACCCAGTGACCAGTTTTGTGAAATCTGTCTCTTGCTGTTTTTTAGATCTGCTCCTTCTCATAACTCCTACTGCATTCTCCAGAGTTTGAGTGCTCATTACCCCTTAGAGATGAGTATATACAGAACACATAGTGTGGCAGGATTCATGATGCCATGGTTCATATCCCCACCGCACTACTTGTTATGTAGTGACAAGTACCCAACTTGTTAGTTGTGTAACAAGTACCCAACTTGTTAGTTGTGTAAGTTGTGACAAGTACACAACTTGTTAGTGTGGACAAGACCTCAGCAAGGTACACACTCCTAGCTTCTATTTCCTTATCTCTCAAATAGACATACTCATAGCAAGCAGCTTCCTCATTTTATTTTTCAGGTCTCTGCCCACATTTGCCTCTTCATAGAGGCCTTTCCTGATCACCATATCTAGAATAGCATCCCCATTACTCTGTCCTTTTACCTTACTTTATTGTCCTTTTGTGACTATCTGACATTCTATCAAGTGTCTGTTTGGTTGGTTATTTCTCTGTACTTCTGCTACCCCCCTCCCAAGTAGAATGGAAGTTTCTCAACTCAGTGTTCAGTTATTAGTGTAATAATAGACCAGCTATGTTGTGAAGGTCCTGAGATTTACTTTATTTGCAAGCTAAAAAGTTAGACGGTCACAATTTCATGGATACTGGCAAAAGGTAGGAAACTCCTGGGTCAGAGGTGAAGGACTTCATTACTCACAGCACACCAGGCAACATGAGCTCCATGTTTGTATTGGTTTTCCCCATGAGTCCCATGCCAGTCCCATGTGGAGTGGCCTCAGGGATTCCTGGGCATATACTCATGATGTGTCACTGCTGAGAAATTCCAAGCTTAGAAAGCCTCCAATCTTATAAGGGTTGCTACCAAGCCTTTGCCCCCGCCAAGGGCATTATCCTGATGATGAAACAAATATGCCCTCTACCCTGAACAAAGACATTGCCTCTATCTTCCAAGGCTGTTTGCTCTACACACAAATTTGCAAAGATAATCTAAGACAAAAGCTGTCATCAGACGTGTAAAAGTATCATGGAGAATTGCTATCCAATTCTGCTTTTCTATCCTTTATCTTCCATGGCTTTTACACTAATCCTGCATTTTACCAAACTGCAGCACACACTGTTTCCCTGTGTGTCATGTAGCTTCCTCACTTTATGCCTCACTGTATGCTTTTCCTTCCAGAGTCTCCTGGGTAACACCAGATCTCATCTTCAAGACCTGTTTCTTCCCCTAGATATCTGCATAGCTTGCTTATTCACTTCCTTAAGGTTTGTGCTTAGAAGTCCCCATATGAGGTGTTTCTCTGATCTGAAATAGAAACCTGCCCCCTGCCCGGCAGCACTGTCCCCTTTATCATTATCACTCCATGACATATATAGTCACAATATATAATATATATAATTTATATATAAATCATGATACTACACACACACACACACACATTGTGAAATATATGTCACACTTGTCTATGTCTCCTTTCTCTAAAATCTGATCTCTTTGAAAGTAAAGACCTCAAATGTTAGATGTGGGGCTATAACCTCAGTCCCCCAAACAGCACCTAGCACATAGTAGATGGTAAATAAGTATTGGTTGACTCTGTTAATTTTGCATTTTCCTTTCTCCATGGCTATTTCCAGGTTTACTAAGTAGAAAGCGATCTCTGGATCTGCTGAGCCCTTGCTCTACCTGACTTGTCCTTCCCTGTGATGATGATCCTGTTCTGCCCCTTATTATGAAGGTGCATACCTGCCCCCTCTTTAGACTGTGAGCTTCTTGTAGGCAGATTTTTTCTCTTATTTCAGTGGCTGCCTAGTACCTCACACAGTTCTTTCATTTAGTAGGCACTCAATCAATGTGTATTGCATTTCATAATAAGTAGAGAAACCAGGCAGCCTGAAATATAGCATTCCTTTTAATACTTGTTTACTTAGCATCTTTGGTAATTGGAATGCACTCTCTAACAGAATTTGGAGGAAATAACTGATGCCAGTTGGTTGAAGCTAAGGGAAAAGAGATTTCAGCTAAATACAAGGGAAAACAACTGGAACTTTCCAAGGTAGTGACTGCCTCAGAGATTGTAAACACCCCATCCTCAAAGAAGCTCAGTCATAGAATCAGGCTGAGAGACTACTTAGCAGAAGGTTGGCAGCAGATTCAAGGACAGAATGAGTGTGGGGGTGGGGAGTATGGTTTGTTCAGGGGTTCATAGATGTCTCTCCTACAGGCTGGCTTCTATGACTTCCATGTGCATATGCACTCCTTTACCCACCCATCACATAATGACATGGAGCAGTACTTTCTAAGCCTAGAGGTACAGTTTTCTTTCCATGCTTTTGGGTTGGGCTTTGATTCTTTTGACTTTTCCATTTCACAGCAATTTGAATACATCTCCTATAATTTTCATGTTTTCAGTGTTTGTTTACGTGTCTGTCTTTCTAAGAGACTATGTACCCCTTATGAGCAAAATTCATGTCTTATTTAACTATCTATTCCTAGTGTCTGTCCTAGAGTCTTAGAGCTCCTTGGATTTCTGCAGAATGAATGAATAATCCACCTAAGGTTGTTCATTTGTATATTTTTATTACTCAGCTTTTGGGGCTCTTTGCTACCTGGACTTGCTGAGCGACCCAGGAATATTGCCTTTCTTTCTCACATGATATCCTCACTACTTTGTTCCTTATAAAACAAATTCTTCTTTGAATTTCTGTAGGGTAATGATCTTGTCATTGCTGAGAGTAGTGAGATGATTTTCTCATCATCTAATACAGTTCTGTTATCATAGCAAGCAAGAAAGTAAGTTGTTCTGTGCCCAAATGAAAGGAAACATCTCAAAAGGCAATTACTCATTGCACCATATAAGCTCAGTGAGGAGAGCAAGTTCAGTGGTGAGATATAAGTTGAGTTTCTCAAGTAGAAAGAAGTTTGAATGATGGGGGATATTTTAAAATAAAGTAGCAGCTATTACTTGCCATCTCTAAAGTGATAGTGATGAAAGTGGAGTTGTATTCCAAATCACCTGGGGGTCTCAGGCTTCCTGTGAATGGCGGACTTTAATTCTAAGAAGGTAATTTAACTTTCATTAAAGATCTTGTCCCTTCTACATAGCATAGGGCCTCTTTCTGAACAGATTCATTCCCTTCTAAGGTTCTTCTTTTATTAATCAGTAAACATAGCTTTCTAGATGGCTATCACTATAATAAGGAAAGTATTGAAATGCAGAAAGCTGCTACTGAGAAAAAAAGGGGCATTGTACTTTTAGTCCAAAGAAAGGTGAGGCTGAATAGTACATTAGTGTTCATTCTCAACCTTACTTTGATTTTTCACTACTGTAAAACAAGCTACCATTCTTTGCTTAAATTGGAATAATTTCAGAGAGAAAACCAGTGCCATGTGTTAGATGAGATTTAGTGAATGAATGAACAGAATGAAAAGATGAGTGAATTTCAAAAAATTGTCATGGTTATTAACAAAAGAGAGTGCACATGAACATGAGGGCAAGGATTAAAAGACCACACAGAGGGTTTTGTAATCTTTAGATATAAAGAATAAAGCAAGACAAATGTATACATGTGTTGTTAAAGAAATTTTTTAAATTGACTGTACATAAAGAAAATAATCTTTTGGCACCTGAAAGCGTGAATATGGTTAAGCAGTAGGTGATTATGAGGCTACTTTTTCAAGTGAGATGACTGGTGAGGTTTGGTGATTGAGAGGTCATCAGTCCTTTTCATTATGATGTGTTGTAGCACTGAAGAGTGGGTCTCCAGGGACCTTGATGACCAGATAGGCAAAAAAATGAATCCTTAAAGATTATGCAAACATGAGCCGGAAGGATTAGTGTCTAAGGAGAGATCAGAAGAATGTTTTGATTATGGTGCTTTTATCTTCTCCTCATTTTTAAAATTTCTTAAATATCTATTCATTTATTTTGTAGTAAATAATATGAAAGGAAATGGGTTGTACTTTGGCCCTTAAGCACTTTTAGTGTTTGGGGTGGAATTTTGGAAATGTGTTTTAGCCTCTGTAGCATCACTCCTCATTGGCTGATGTATCATTGTTGTGAATGGCTTGTTGATATGTCACTGGGTTTACAGGCTAAGTTTAACTTTTTATGTTTTTTACATGTCCTACTGGCACTCATCATTCCTGACTGCTTTCTGAAATGGTCCACTAGATGACCAGAGAGCAAGGGATGTCCTTGAGCATCTTTGAATCGTGACACAGCTCCTGATAGGGAGAAGACACTCAAACTTGGTAAACAGAGAAATGAACTGAATCAGGTTAATCACAAGGGACACTGGTGGAGATGGTGTGCACCAGTGCAAATCTTATAATTTGAAGAAGAACTTGAACCTCATGCGTAATGAAGGATGAGATTAAGTTAATCCTTTCGTATAAAGGGAAAGCACATTTAAAAAACAAATGAAATAATGGGGCCTAATCCTCACGTATCACAACTGCCTGAATGGGTAGATTTTATGGCAGGATAAGGGAATTGGCATTGGGATTCTTAAAGGTTGCAAACCAAATTAGGATTTTGTGATCTTCTGGTGTTGGTTGGCACTCAATTCTCCGACTCTCTCTGTTGAATTTAATTTCAGCTACATCATTGTTATTGTTCAAGTCCACCAAGAATTTAATATCCATCAGCAAACACCAGAGTAGTACACTATGCCTGTGTTAAAAATTCTGTTCAACGATTTGCTTATTTAACTCATGTTTGCTTTCTTCAATTAGCTTTTTAGTATATCAAGATATTTGAGGTTGACTAAGAAATATGATTTTTTCCTCACTCCCCAGAGCTATTTATTTAAAAGATATTATTAAACATCAACTATTAATAGGCCCAAAGATTCTAATGATGATAGCAGATACATGTTAAAGTATTATTCAGTTATAAAATGAAAGTTTCACAGTGCTTTAAACAGAGTAGGCTCCAACTACGTGCTGGAGCTGGCATGTACCAACTCACTTGAGCTGATTCTTGAAATTTCCAGAATTTTCTGAGTCCATTGTTAAACACTTGGTAGCTGTAAATTGGCTATGGATGTCATGGAGGGAGCATTTATACCCGGGACATCAGCAGTCATTACAAATGAGGGATTCCACCCACCCCAGCAAAAAGCCAGTTGTTAAATATTTTTCAGCACTCTGCTGGTAGTCAGTCATATTTTTATTGAATGATTTTAACATAATGTATTAGAGTCTTTATATTTTATTTTTATTCTGACAACTCCACCGTTATTGTTACTTTTGCTCTCTTTCCATAGCCAGTTTTATAAGGGTAAGGACTTCTACATATTTTTAAAAATACTTTTAAAACTGCAAATGTGATTTCAAAGAAAATTAAATAAATTATGAACTTGAATAATGGAACAGATTTTTTGCCATCTTTAGGATAAAATTTTTGAGATGTACAACAAAAGATCATATAAAAGGGTAACAGGTAATTAAGATAGAAAACATGATTTTTTATCTAATTTTAAAAATAGTAATTGGAAAAGGATTCTGTTAGACCACATGGGACAGCCAGGAAACTATCTTAGAGAACTTGGAATTTTGGAAAACAAAATGGACAAAGAATGGGAAAGTTTGTTTTAGAAAATAATACTTTAATGGAAGGGATCTATGCGACAACCAGATTGCCACAGTGCATTAAATGTCTCCTGAAAGAGACATGTTAGATCCTTTCAGATATACATTTACTCTTTCAAGTCATTAGAACTTGGGGATGGATTGACAAATTCTTAGCAAAAATCAGAATATGCTCATGTTTCTTAAGCAGCCACACTTACTTGATGTGGTAAGGTGCAGTATAAACAATCTAAAATAATACCCAAGCTCTTCAATCCTGCATCTCATAATCAGGAGGTCCAGAAAACAAAGCCTTCCTCTTTTCTGCAATACTTAGTTTCATTTTCTTGGGTTTTCTGTTGTCTTTGGAAAGTGATGTGAAGGAGAATAAGATGGCAAGTGCACAGAAGTCATGAGATAGAGTTTAAAGGGAGAAGAAAGAAACAGAATGAGGTAAGATGAGGAGATAAGGTAAATCATCATGGATAGGAAATTACATGTGAAACCACTCCCAGCCTCTATCCACTTCCAGCCCAGCAATCCTACTGGGTAGATTTCCAAAGCCAAGGCTATTTCCAGAGTGGAAGGAGCCAGAATCCGGAGTCCTGAGGCCTTTGCACAATTTTGCACAGGTGCTGTGACCCCAGCTTACCAATGCTCAAGAATAATGCAGTGGTAAACTTGCACACTATGCAGGATCTTGGCCATCACTGTCAAGGAAAGAGAGAAGCTGACTTTCCCAGGAGCACACAGCTTGTTGGTAAAGCTGAAAGTAAAGTCTCTTATTTTCCAATTTAGTGCTGTTTCTAGTGTGTTATTCTTGGACATCGCTAAATTGAATGTACAGCCTCATTTGTTTTAAGGTGACAAATACCCTGGAAATTATTCAGTTGAGTGAGACAGTCTGCCAAATGATTCAGAGGGACTCAGAACTTTACCACACTGAGGGAAACACAAGACTGAGAATATACACTCTTTATAATAGCAGTGTATTTTGAGATCAGAAAGTTTAAATGTAATCTGTATTCCATAAACTTGCAAAGGAAAATATAAACAGTATTACTCTGTGTAAAGAAAAATAATATTGTCTTTAGGTGCCTATCAAGATATATAATAGTTATTGATTCCCTAATATAAATATATAAGAATATTTTATACTGTTTTATTTTAGTTGTTTCTTTCTTAGGCTAACATTTAAAATATTATCAAGAACTTTATCAGAAATGCTTTGTCCCTAGTGAAAGGTTTACAGTTTTAGCACATATCCAATGCTAAATATATCAGTTGGCACGGACTACTTTTTAATTTTTAATTGACAAATCAAAAATTATATATATTTGTGATATACAACATGATGTTTTAATATATGCATACATTGTGGAATGACTAAATCTGGCAAATTAAAATGTGCATTGCTTTACACCCATATCATATTTTTGTGGCGAGAACACTTCAAGTTTACTCTCCTAGCAATTTTCGAGTATACGATGTATTGGTTTGGGGTTTTTTAGAGACAAGGTCTCACTCTGTCACCCAGGTTGGAGTTCAGTGATGCAATCCTAGCTCACTGCAGCCTCAAGAACTCCTGGGCTCAAGTGATCCTCGTGCCTCAGCCTCCCACAGTGCTGGGATCACAGGCATGAGCCACCGTACCCAGCCCTCAGGTATTTGATATATTATTGTTCGTTATAGTCACTATGATGTACAATACATCTCTTGAATTTATGCTTCTGGCCTAACTGAAATTTTGTATCTTTTAACATATTCCCAATTCCCTCTTCCAATCTCTGGTAACCACCTTTCTACTCTCCATTTCTATGAGTTCAACTACCTTAGATTCCACATGTAACTGAGATCATGCAGTATTTGTCTTTCTGTGCCTGGCTTATTCACTTAGCATAATGTCCTCCAGGTTCATCCATGTTGTTGCTAATGACGGGATTTCCTTCTTTTTTTTAAGGCGAAATAGGATTCCATTGTGTACATATAGATGTGTATATACTACGTGTTTTAACCCATGTATCTATCCATTGATTGACACTTAGATTGCTTCCATACCTTGGCTACTGTGAATAATGCTGCAGTGAACATGGAAGTGCAGATCTCTTTAACACACTGATTCATATCCTTTGATATATACAGAAATGGGATTCTTCGATCCTAGGGTGGTTCCATCTTTAATTTTTTCAGGAACCTCCATACTGTTTTCTATTAATGGTTGTATTAATTTACATTCCCACTGACAGTGTACAAGCGTTCCCTTTTCTCCACATCCTCGCCAAATCTTGTTATCTTTTGTCTTTTTGATAGTGGCCATTCTATCAGGTGTGAGATATCTCATTGTAGTTTTTATTTGCATTTTCATGATGACTACTGATGTTGAGCATATTTTTGTATACCTGTTGGCCATTTGTATGCCTCTTTTTGAAAAATGTCTTTTCAAGTGCTTTGCTCATTTTTTAATTGGTTTATGTGTTTTCTTGCTATTGAGTTGCTTGAGTTCCTCTTATGCCAGACTATTTAGAAAGAGTGAAGTGTGATGTAGGGCATGAAGTTCACCTGCCCAGGAAACAGCTGATTTTCACTTATGCAAACTTGGTTCTGACTTCACTCACTTGGCTACCACTGCTGGCCTTTTTGTGCAGTATTTATGGCTTTGGAGTTTCAAATTTCAATTTCATTCTGTTGGTCTGGTCTCATTAGTCCCAGTCCTTCTCCTTGAAGTTAGTTATTTCATATATTTTAATTTGAGAGTTACTAAAAATAGGAAATGAAAAATCATTAGCTTTACAGGAATGGGGTCATAACACTCTCCGCAGAGGGCTCTGAGTCTTGGATTTATCTGTGAAGAGATTGGATGCAGCCACTTTGTAGAATGTCCCACTTCAGTTTTCTTTGCCATTACCTGTTCCTCCTGTGCTTTGTGCTGGCACAGCCATCAGATTTCAGAGCAAAGGGTTAATGAAATTTCAAACAACCAGTTTACTTTTTGGCTTTCTTGAGAATGTGATTTATGGATCTAGAAAGTATCACCAAGTCATGGAAGTATTTGAAGGAATGTGTTAGATGTGGCATTGTCTGTTAAATCACAGTCATAAAATTGTTACTGTTCAGGCTCTCTTTAGCTGTTAGTTTATGTATTAACTTAGATGCTGTTGGATGATTAGAGACCCATTAAGTACCATTTCAATTACTTCAGTAATTTGCACTGTGACATTTAAGTTAGTCATGTAATCCTAAGTAAATGTTAAGCCACAATAGAGTGTATGTTTGCTTCTGCAAGCTTATTAAGCAAGGAGAGAAATTCTTATTAGAAAAGAAAGTAAAGGTTCATCCTAACCAGTTCTCATAACTTCCTTTACTGAAATAACATTTAGGTTTTTTAAAATATTCTTCCTGAATCTTATCATGTAACTGTAAACTTAAGGTTTGTTTAAAAAAGTAACACTGCAAAATTGAAGCCAGTCTTCTTTCCTAGAATTGGGTGATGAATTAACTTAAACTGTACTAAAAAAGTTAAAATGTTGATTCACTTCAACATACCTTTACTGGGCCCCTTTATTGAGCACTGAACTTGGCTCTGAGGAATTTTTTTTTTTTTTTTTTTCCATGACACAGAGTCTTGCTCTGTCGCTTAGGCTGGAGTGCACTGGCACTATCTTGGCTCACTGCAACCTCTGCCTCCTGGATTCAAGCGATCCCCCTGCCTCAGCGGTCCTAAGGTAGCTGGGACTATAGGCATGCACCACTGTACCCAGCTAATTTTTGTGTTTTTAGTGGATATGGGCTTTCACCACGTTGGCCAGGCTGGTCTTGAACTCCTGACCTCAAGTGATCTGCCAGCCTTGGGCTCCTAAAGTGCTGGGATTACAGGCATGAGCCACCACACACGACCTGATGACAAAATTTGTAAAGCTCAAATATGCAAAGTCAAATTTTGACTGAGAAGACTATGCTTTATTGTATTCCAGTTAACTTTTAGTTTGTTCAATAATTTGCTTGATTTTTTTTGATTCTTAAAAGCTTTTTTCTAAAACATATATACATTTGCTAATGTACTTGGGGGAAAGTTCACTGATGTTAGCAATTTACCTTGAAAAAAAAAAATATATATATAAGTTCACTAGATAGAGCTATTAGTGATGGGGTGACCTATTGTTAATGGCAAATAGTGTTATATAGTTTCACGCTAAACATTTTTTCAACTTTATTGCATATTTGAAAATTTCCGTGGTATAATTTAAAAAAAAAATCATGAATCCCTCTACTCAGATTAAGAAATAGAATATTATTACTGCTTCTGAAGTTAGTTTGATTTTATTATAAGGTATATATTTATTTTTATTTGTAGCAAAGTAAGAAATAATGTACTTAGAAATCAAATAGTACCAAAGATATATAACAAAGCAGAGGCTTTGCTTGTCCCATCTTTCCATGAAAGTCCTGTGCCCTAGACTTTCATTTTCTCAAAAATATCTTAAGTATTTACCTGCACATTTCTTTAAAAACTATGCTTATTCTGTTATTTCTTGATTTATCATGTTTAGATTTTAACATTTTTGATAAAGAAAAATTTGTCTTCCTTTTATCTTTCTCAATTTCCCTCTCTTATCCTCCTACATCCATATCACAAATTTTTAGTAGTCAGTAGTGATTACATTTTATTGCAGAGTCAAGTAGTATACTATTATTGTTTCATTTGCTGCAAAATTTGCTCTCTTTGCTTGGAGTTATTAGTTGACTCATTTTTAAAATTTTGCTTAGTTTTCTATGTACCTATCTGTTTCTTGAGATATGTTAAACACTAATCAATATTAATTTCCATATTCTTAAATGTATCAGATGATCTACCAATTACATTTCCTTCGGAAAATTCTTTTGGAAGCCTACAGTCCCCTGTGCATTAGGTAGGGTCGAATGCTTTGCTTTCTGTACAATCATCATCTCCACGGTACAGTTTTAAGAAAAAATAAAAATTGGACTTCCCTTTGCCATTTTCATGAGTGTGTTAGTCCATTTCACATTGTTATAAAGGAATATCAGAGACTGGAGAGTTTATATGGAAAAGAGATTTATTTGGCTCATGATTTTGTAGGCTGTACAAGAGGCATGGCAGCAGCATCTGCCTCAGGTGAGGCCTCAAGAAGTTTCCACTCTTGGCAGAAGGTGAAGGGGGGCCTGCATGTCACATGGAGAGAGAGAGAGAGAGCAAGGGAGGAGAAGGAGATTGCAGACCCTTTTTAACAACCGGATTGCATGTGAACTCATTACTTCAGGGAGGTCACCAAGCCGTTCATGACAGATCTGCCCCTATCACCCAAACACTGCCCACTAGGCCCCTCTCCAATATGGGGGATCAGATTTCAATATGAGATTTGGAGGGGACAGATATTCAAACTATTTCAAGAGGGAATCTCCTTTTGGCCTTTACTACTTCTAGTTTTTGGGGAATGTATCTCGTCTTTTGGAAGTTTCTCTGGTGGTTTCCTAACAGAGGATACATGTAAAATAAAAATTGTGAGAACTTGTTCACCTGCAATATTTGTTTTTATTCAACTCTCACTTATGATGTTTTATGTAATTTAAGAATTTTTAACAGAATTTCGAAGATCTTGTTGCTTCCAGTGTTACAACTGTAAAATCTAATGCTATTCTCCCTCATATTTAGTTCTATGTTACCCTATTTTTATTTGTTTCTTTCCGGCATCCCATAGGATCTACTCATTATCTCTGATATTGTGAAATAAGTTTTTGAATGATATGTATTGGTAAGAGTCCTTTATTATTAGTGTACTGGGCACTCTTTAGACACTTTAAATCTTAAAACTACTGCCTTGTTCTGTTAATTTTTCTTATATTAATTCATTGATAATTTCTTTCTCTTTGTTTTCTCTTCTTTGAAACTTCTATAAGTCAGATGTTGGACCTCCTATATTGATCTTTCAAGTTTGTCAGATTTTCTTTTATATTTCTTAATTTTTTTCTAACTTACTGAGAAATTAATTTTATTTTACCTTTTAATTAAGTTTTTATTGTATTTTTAAAATTTCTAGGAGCTTTAAAATTTCTTTATTTTTTGGTGTTTATTTTTCAGAATACTCTCTTTCTTTTCATGGATGTAATGTCTTCTCATAACTCTCTGAGGAAATTAACATTTTTCATGGTCAATTACACTTTCCCAAATTTACCTTTTATTTTCCCATTTTAAATGCTGTAAATGACTGTATCTTTACTTTCCAACATTTTCTAAAAGTAAGTTCAAGAATTGTTTTAAAAGAATTAATGGCTTTCTTATTTTAACTGCTTTCCAGCTAAATGGGATGTAAAACAAACTTTTTTCTCCCTAAATATTAAGTGTAGTGATGTTACTCCATCTGATTTTTAAGTGGGCCACAGATTTAATTTGAGTGAACAAATATATGCTTATGTAGAAGAAAGTGAATAATGATTCTCAATAATTGGATATTAGACCACATTAAATGTGTTTGAATGTTTTCTCACCAGAATTCATTTAGAAAAAAAGTTACTAAAATGGAACAGAACAGACAAAAAATTTCTTTTGATTTCTTGCTCTAGCTTCCTTTAAAATAAATGCCTTGATTTTCTGTTATGATCCCCTTTGTTTCTTCAGGGATGCAGAATGTGTGAGTTATAACCATATTGGTGGCTCCATTAGATGCCTACTAGAGACCTCTTTCATGAGGAAATTCACTGAAAACCTCTGGTTTGGTAGTGTTGACCTTAACATTTAGCTGTGTTTTATGAGCCTGTAGCTGTTTGTACCCTTTGGAAGCCCTGATCATAATATTGTTATTTGAACATTTTCTCTCCTCCATGTTTTAGAGAATTGTTGGAACTTACCTTAATTGATTGCTTTGGTCAAAAGTAAGGACATACATAGAAGAGCAATGGTTGTATTGTGGATAGGAGGTGGAGAATGATTAATTGATGCTGGGCAATTGTGACTTTCTAAATTTCAGTGGTGGTTTTGAATTTGGCTACTCATTTCTCAACCAATTTAGTAAGCAAATATCCCTGTTTTAAATCAGGTTGCAATGAAAAAGGAAAAAGGAAATGTGAAAGTAGTTTTATTCATACTGTGTATTGTGAGAAATACAGACAGACATAATTTAATAGCCATGTTTAATAAATTTAGGATATGTGTGGAAATGGCTTGTGTCAGTCCCACACAAATTGTCCTCAATCAGGATGTAAAACTGGACAGGATGCCAAATATTCCCTCATGTGTGATCCATCCTTGCCTTGTGTGTTACCATTCCTGTTAGAGTAAAGACCTGAGCCACTGAAGCAAAGCTCTGGCTTTACACTGTGTTTACAGCCCCTATTTGTCCTGTCCCCAATTTAAATTGTTCCATTAATGGGAGGAACAGAGTAGCCAAGGGAGTATTTTCCCCAAATACAGGGCAAGAGAAGGAGAGACAATAAAAAATCCTTATAGGTGGAGTCATTTTTGAGAGAATGAATTTATATTCTCATATCCTTACTAATGCATAATTCTTAAAGATATCATTTATCTTACTAGAAGCTAAAAGTTGAAATATTTCAGCATTTAGATTGTATTAAATTTCATTAAAGTGAGTGAGTGGATTTAAGTATAGGTAAGTGTGTATGTGTGCATATGTACAAGCGTGTGTATTAAAAGCACTTGAATAAACTCCACGGCCATGGAATTTAAGCAGAGTGTTTAAAATACTTGGAAACCTAGACTAAAATATAATTCTATTTTAAATATTCTGGCATTTAGAATACAATGAAGCAGGTTAATATATTTAGCTTCCTTTTTCTTTTTAAAGAACAATGGATGAGACAAAAATAATCTAACTGTATTACAAATGTATGAAACCACCTCACTCAAGGGGGTGGAGGTGCTGAGCAAAGTAACTTTGGAAGTGAGTGAAATCTGGAAGATGAAGGCAAAGAAAGCTGTACATAATTATTGTCCTGCAGTTTAAAAAGTTGTTTCCCATAGAAGTACAGGTTAACAGTTCTGATGCTACTATACATGTATGCTGGAATTGGACAGTTAAGTAAATGGATGGCCAATGGTGGAAGCCAGGTACTCAATGTTGGAGTGGAATGTTACAGAGAAGCAAAGGAGACTAAAATGATGCAAGTTATAGATTAGAGTTGGAGACATCAGTATGAACTCAGGTTTAGTTTAGTATAGACACAGATGTTTACATATAGAAATGTTTTTCGGTATGTACATATACACTGGTTGGTTTATTTCTTTGCTCTATCAACTGAGAGGGGCTAGTAGCAATGAACACATATAATACCTGGATTTTGGGTTTTAATACCATTTTCCAATGAAAAGGAACAGAGGTCCTTGGAAAAACGGCTGTTTCTAGGACTAGGGAAGGAAATATACCGATCAGCCTGAAGTGTCTTATAGTGCCAAAAAGTAAGCAAGTGCTAAAATAAAAACAAAATAAAACAAACAAATAAACCCATAATGATGGAGATACATCAAAAGGACACAGGAACCAATTTAAAATGCTCACAATGGCCAAATTGGAACAATGTGACCAACACATTCAATTTTAACCCAAAGTATAAAGTGAATATCCATGAGTTCATACTGATATAAATAGATTGAATAAATAGTAAGTGGGGGAGGAGAGATAAATGTCCACGAATTTCAAACAATTTATGTAGATATTTTGCCCTGAAGGAAGTGGAACATAACTCCCCACTCCTTAAAGTGTTGGTTGCACATAGCGACTTCTTTCCAAAGAGTACGGGATGGAAAGGAGAATAAAAGATTAACTTTACAGTTGAAAAACCTGTCAACACAACTCATCCAGGTGAATAGGATCAACATCAACAGTGATAAGTCATGCTGATAGAATGCACTCTTGACAGTACGCACTTAGTATGATAAGGATGCCACTTTACCCCTGTAGTCTTCCTCCCCAAATTCTATACTCTCAGTTTTATCATGAGAAAAACATCAGACGAATCCCAATGGAGGAACATCCTGCAAACCTCTGAGTAGTATCCCTCAAACTGTCAAGGTCATCAAAAACAAAGGAAGCCTAAGAAACTGAAATAGCCAAGATGACCCTAAGGAAACAACGACTAAATGTAACATGGTGTCATAAATGAGATCCTGTAATAGAAAAAAGTACTTAAGTAAAAACTAAGAAAATATGAATGAAATATGGACTTCAATTAATAATAATGCATTAATATTGGTTCATTGATTGCCCAGACCAATGTCAAGAAGCATTTCTCCTATGTTTTCTTCTAATAATTTTACAGTTTAAGGTCTCACCTTTATGCCTTTAATGTGGAGGTCGCTTTAGCTCAGGTGTTTGAGGTTACAGTGAGCTATGATCATGGCACTGCACTCCCACCGGGGTGACAGAGCCAGACCCTAGATCTAAAAAAAAAAAGATTAAGTTTACATTTTAAAAAGAAAAGTTGTTTGTATTATATAAATATCTGCTACTTAGTAAGGCCATCTTTATTTTAAATTTGGGGAAAATATACTTAGTAGACATTGAGTTCAAAAATGTTTTGCTAATAAATTAATAAAAATACAGCAACATATTTATGTCTCTTAGTCATACTTTCAGAATTTCGTGATTAAATTAGGTCTTTGTTTAGCTGGATCAAAGTTTTTTTTTTTTTTTTTTTTACAGTGTAGCTTAGTTTTGGGAGATAGAAGGACAGTGTATTTGTATGTGTGTGTGTGTACATGTGTGCACACTAACCCTGTCAAAGCAGTACTTTCAACAAAACATTTTACCAAGAAAATTGATAGAAATTTAAATAAAAAGAGAATTTTTAAAAGTCAGTGTTTGCCTCTCTGGTTTAGCTTTAGAAGAAAGTGGTGCTGAAAAAAATCACCGATGTTCGCACATTTTGAAGAGTGTGAATTTTATTCACCAATTTGCTTTTTATACCAGAGGCCAGCTGCTACCTTTTGGAAGAGTGAAACATTGCAGCCAGAATTGCCTGCAGCTCAGTATAGCTCCAATGGCAGAAGAAATCCTACCAGATTATGTCCTTTGATTTTCACAGATTTTGTTCAGAGGATCTGGCAATGGGTTGCAGTTTCACACTTCAGAAATACATGGTGGCCAAGAGTTATTTCTGGAGCTTTCTTTTAAAGCCTTATCAGTTGTTGAGATTCTCTGTGCTCCTGAATCCATTTCCTACTCATTCCTTACCTGAAATGAGATATTTATATCTTTTCTAAGTTGCTTTTAAAGTTGAAAACTACATTTTCTACAACAGTGAAAGATCAAAATGCCAGCTGGACATTTGATAGGATTCTCTGTTGGTAGGCACCCTGACGGATGACTACTAAGTCATGTGAAATACTTTCTTTAGTCATAGAACATGGTGCTGTGAATCATGAAATGTTAGACATAAATTTTACACATAGGGGATTACATTCTAAAATGAGTGCTCAAGATCCTTGGCTTTGGAATTACAGAAACTTCATTCAAGTCTTGAATCGGCTACCTCCTAGATATATGAATACATTCTTAACTTTACACCTCAGTTTCCTTATCTGCAAAATGAAAAAGAAAAATAGTGTCTAACACATGAGCACTAATTGTTTTAGTGTTAAAGGAGGTAACTGTGCTGTGCTTGTCATAGTGCTTAGTAAAATTAAATAGATATTAAGCATTGTCATTATCATGCTGGCATTTATGGAAGACATGCCAGCTACCTACCCACCTACCTGAATAGCATCACCAAATATGTTGCTTCTAAAAGATCAGTTGTGCATAAGTTGCTTAGGAACATGTACTGGAAAAGCCTCTAAGATTATGCATTTGATTAAGACAAAAAGAGGTATGTGCCAAAGAATGTCAATGTTCCTTTGGGATCTTGACTTAAAGTTTTGCCCCATAAGTTCCTCAGTATTCCATCTCTCACTTCTCTTTCCTGACCAAAGCTAAGCTCTAGGCTCTTGTTATTGTATTTGGTTCTCCAGGATTCTCTGCCCTGCCCCTGGGAGGCTCTCATTTCTGTAACCAGGAAGCACTCTGGAAGACCAAACTATCTCCGGGCCTTAAAACAAGCCTCAGGGGCAGGGATGGAGCCATGGTGGGGACAGCGCCCTGTTCTGCCTCTTCATTCACACCCATCTTTGGGAACTGTTACCAGTTTAGCAAGCAAGGTAACAAGTCACTGAGCTTTTATGGGATCCAGCTTCCTTGTTCATAAAATGAGAAAGCTACCAAAGATGATGTTGATGGTCTCTTGCTTCTCCATTATTCTCTTGGATTCAATTAATTAGTGGACATATCTAAGAAAAATAAATGTCACAATCACTGCCTTCAAGAGGCTCTCTTTGTCCACAAAGTCTTCCTTTTATTGCCACTCGGGCTGCAGTGAGCTGTATCTTAAAAGTCTTAATGTGACTGTGATACATTATAAGCCATACCCATGGAACCCTGGAAGTTCTTTTCTTACATTGGGGGATTAGATTTTCTTTCTTTTTTAAAGAATTTTCTTTTTTTAATTGATACATTATCACATACATGTGATAATTTGATAAATTCATATAATGTGTAAAGATCACATCAGGGTGGCCGGGCATGGTGGCTCACGCCTGTAATCCCAGCACTTTAGGAGGTTGAGGCAGGCGGATCACCTGAGGTCAGGAGTTTGAGACCAGCCTGGCTAACATGGTGAAACCCTGTCTCTACTAAAAATACAAAAATTAGCTGGGTGTGGTGACACACACCTGTAATCCCAGCTACTCAGGCGACTGAGGCACAAGAATTGCTTGAACCCAGGAGGCGAAGGTTGCAGTGAGCTGAGATCACACCACTGCACTCCAGCCTGGGCAGCGGAGGGAGACTCCATCTCAAAACAAAACAAAACAAAAACCATGAGAAAAAAAGGTCACATTAGGGTAATTGGGATATCCACCACCTTAAATATATATCTTTTCTTTATGCTGGGAACATTAGAAAAATTCTCTTCTATTTTTAAATACATAATATGTTATTGTTAACTATACTCACTCTACTGCTCTATGGAACACTAGGTCTTATTTATTCTATCTAATTGTGTATTTGTACCATTTAGTCAACTTCTTTCATCCTCCTCAACCCCTACCCTTTCTGGCTTCTGGTAACCACAGTTCCATTCATGAGATCCTTTTTTTTTTTTTTTTTTTTTTTTTTTTTTAAAGCTTCCATATATGAGTGAGAACAGGTGATATTTGTCTTTCTGTGTTTGGTTTATTTCACTTTTATCATAATGGCCTCCAGTTCCATTCATGTTGCTGCAGATGACAGGATTTCATTCTTTTTTTATGGCTGACTAATATTCCATTGTGTGTATGTGTGTATATATATGTCACATTTTTCTATCCATTCATTCATTGATAGAAACTTAGGTTGATTCCATATCTTGGCTATTGTGAATAGTGCCGCAATAGACATGGGAGTGCAGACATTTCTTCAATAAATTGATGTCCTTTCTTTTGGATATATACCCAGTAGAGGAATTGCTGGATCATATCATAATTCTATTTTTCATTTTTTAAGAAAGTTTTTTAAGGGTAGAGATAATGCTCTTTTTAATCTCCCTGAAGAGCCTTACCAACAATTACATTCAAAATTAACTTATTATTCATTAAAATTATAAATCTATAGTACATAAATGTTTAACATGTATAAAATCTGATAGCTTAATATGTAAATAAAATGTGATTTTCTTTGTTATATATATCATATATACTGTATATGATCTTATACCTACACATACACATACATATACCCTTTTGGGTTCAAAAGCACATAAAAATATGAGTCATTGTGATTACAATCCATAGTAAATGGTGGTCTAGTGTTACGTAGAACATCAAGGTATTTGTTCAACTTACCATTCAAAGAGTCCAAGAAACAGCATACCATACTGATGCAGGACAGGCAAGCCCCCAAACTGGGGCTTAGCCCCAGAAGATTCCTGGCTTTGCCCAGGAAATAATTCAAGGACGAGCCGGTGTTTATTAAACAAGGACAGCAGTGTTTATTGAAGCGGGAGAGTGCACAGCAGCAGCAGAGGAGCAGGGCTACCCCATAGGCAGCGTGCCCAGAGGAGCAGCTCAGAGGCAGTTCTGCAGTCTTATTTATACCCACTTTTTATATGCCAATTAAAAGGCAGTTTAGGCAGAAACTTCTGGATTGTGAGGTTGTTGCCATGGAAAGAGGTGGTAACTTATGGGTGTTATGGCAATGGTAAACTGACATGGCACACTGGTGGGCATGTCTTATGGGGAGGTGCTTCCACCCCAGACTTTATTGGGAGATGCTTCTGCCTCTGTTTTAGCTAGTCCTCAATTTGATCCAGCGTCCAAGTCCTGCCTCCAGAGTCTAGTCCCACCTCCTAGCTCAATACCCATGGAAATATCTATTTGGATAATGTTGTTATCTTTATAATTCTTACAATGTGGCCAAGAAGAGAGATAAGAGATTAATCTCTCTGATACCTTTTTACGTAGTATATACTTCAAATTGCCCTAAAACTTATGTTGATTGCTCATTAATCTATCAAGCTTATATTATTTTCCAGAAGTGTGCAAAATACTTCATATTTGTGTGCAAAATACTTCATTTGTCTAGGAATTGTAAGGATACATAAAAAAGCATGTATGTACTTTTGCCAGTGACAAAAGTAACAACCTGAATTCCTTTTGCAACAAAATTATATAAGCACAAGCCAGGCATGGTGGCTTTTGCCTGTGGTCCCAGCTGCTTGGGAGGCTGAGGCAGGAGGATCACTTGAGCCCAGAAGTTCGAGGCTACAGCGAGCTAAGATTGCACCACTGCACTCCAGCTTGGCAAACAGAGTGAAGCCCTGTCTTCAAAAGAAAAATTATGTAAGCACAGACTGGGTGTTAAATAAATAATTAGATTCAAACTTTAAATTATTTGGACCCTTTTCCCCCAGTTCTACTTAATAGCAATATAAATTTAAAAAAAAATGCTGGGAGCCAAAGAACAAGATAATTAAAAAACAAGTTTTCAAGTGCTTCATTTGTAATAAGACGTAGGTTTTGGTTCCAAGTTAAGTTTTCAATCTTAGGAGGGTCAAGGCAGACATAAAAAGATTATTCCAAATATGGCTGTAAAACATTATGAAACAGATGCTATAGAAAGAAAAGCAGTGAATGAGGCAGGGAGAGGCAAAGAGAGAAAGAGAGAAGATGGACAGGGAGCAAGTGAAAGGGAGAGAATTAGCTGATTTTTAGAGGGAGAGACACAATAGCAGACAAAGGGGCAGAGATGGGCAGCGCTGTGATTTGCTGGGCAGGACTGACTGAAGGTGGGAGGGTCTTGTGCTACCCCCTTGATATTTGGTTGGTGTTTTCATGGTCATAGAGGAGAGGGGGTTGCAGCAAAGGAGGAAACCACAGTGGTTTGATGCCCAGATAGTAATATGCTGCACGGTGACCTTTCCACCTACCTAAGCCTTTTCGCTTTTATAACTGGCTCATTCCCTGAGCTCCCTTCCTGAACTTTCTCCTTACCAACACCCTTTCTTTCAAATGCAAAGAGGCAGCGTGTGCTGGAAACCACTTTCCCTGATTCTTGTTAAATATATAGAAATTTCGTGAGCTGGTGGTTATACTGTTGGTAGCCTGAAATCAGTCCTGGTGGGAGTATTGACGCCTTCAAAATTGATGAGTGAGAGCTTTTTATTTTCCCCTCAAGAGTCAGTTTACCCACTCACCACTGAGAGAGGACTTGCCTGGGTAAAAATTTCCTGAATTTCATATTGTTTTCCTACTCATTCATATTTGTGATTGATATCATGACTTAAATCCTTCAAAATTTCAGGAATAGAATTGACTGTTGGGCTAATTTTTACATTTAAAGCAGTTTGCAAATCCAAGGGCCAACATGTCCATTTAATATTTAACGTTAAAGGAATGCACTTAACTTCCAGGAGATCACCACAGGGAGAACTGGGGAAATGGAAGAGAAATGACTTTAGAGATTTCAAAAGAAAAACAAAAGATACAGGAAAAATATATTGTACAGACTTAGTCATAATTAAACCAAACTTGAAATATTAATTTTAATTGATAATAACTTTAAAATTCTAATTTAATTTCTATTGATTCGATTCTGGAATAAACCAACCACGAAGTTCCTATTATCCTTAATTCCGGTTTTCTTTTTAATCCTTATGATTGCATTAATATACATGATACTTCTTCTTAGACTGGAGACTAATTTGTTTAAAATCTTTTATATTCATGACTTCAGAGATAACATTTTGGGTTAGTTTTGAACTAAGTACCCAGTTCGCTACTGGCCAGGCCTGGACAAAGACCTTTCCTCCTGGCTACTGCTTTTTCTGTGGTGTCTCTTGTAGATTTAAAGGATGGCCCATTGCTCATTAATCTATCAAGCTTACATTATTTTCCAGAAGTGTGCAAAATACTTCATATTTGATCCAGGTTTTGCTCTTGTTGCCCAGGCTGGAGTGCAGTGGTGCGACCTTGGCTCACCGCAACCTCCGCCTCCCGGGTTCAATTGATTCTCCTGCCTCAGCCTCCTGAGTAGCTAGGATTACAGGCCTGCGTCACCATGCCTGGCTAATTTTGTATTTTTAGTAGAGATGGGGTTTCTCCATGTTGATCAGGCTAGTCTCAAACTCCCGACCTCAGGTGATCTGCCCGCCTTGGCCTCCCAAAGTGCTGGGATTACAGGCATGAGCTACTGCACCCGGCCTACTCGTAGTTATTAAGTGCCAGTCCTGTAACAGACTTGGGTTGGCACTTTTCATATTTTATCTAAAACCTTACAGCCGTCCCATATGGTAAATATTATTACTCCCCACTCAGAAAAAAATTACCCGGTCACACCAATATTAAGAATAAATGGTTTAAACTGTTTGAGTCCAAAGTCTAAGTTCTTTACCCTGTGCCAACCTGCCTCCTATATATTATGTGATTTTAATCTGCTATTACCTTATAAAATGCACAGCAGGTATTATCACTACTTTATGGATTAAGTTTTAATCAGATAGCTAGAAATGTCCTCTGACTTCTTGTCTAGTGGTCCTCCCCAGATGACCAAAATTACACAGGCAATAACAAAATTAAAATAAGGTCATCATATCTGACTTAATGTGAAACTTTAGTAGGACATTATTTCAAACTGATAAAAGCTTCTTCTGGATTGAACACAAACTGCATGTAAATGTCGTTAAGTGGTTCACATTTTACAAGCGCGAGTGGAGGCCAAGAAAGAAATCTTCAGCTACTGTTTGCCTGCTTCCATCAGAATGATATGTTTGGCGCACAGTGTGTTTTGTATATCAATCCTGTTGTTTATGGGAAATACCATTCCTCACCCATCCACCCTCCCCTGTTACCAGGTCCCAGCTACTGCCTTATGAAAAAGGTGGTTTCATTTTTGCCTGTTTGTTTGTTTTTATAACAAGGAATTATCCTTAGCGATGTTAAAAATGATTCTCTCTCATCCAAGGAACTTTTAGACACCCAAGTTTACACTCTGCATTTGCGATAACCACAAGGAAGTAGGAAAGTGGAGCGGGAGCAAAACGCAGAAGACACCGAAAGAACCTTTGCAGAGAGAGTGCCCTGCCAGGCCATCGATGGCTGCTCCCGGGGCGGGGGCTGAGTTAAGGAAAGCCCTAGCACTACTTTCCTTTCCCAATGTGGCTCAAGGGAAACTGCAAAAACTGGACTGTCCCCTATTGGAACATAAAAAGGCCAAATCAGAGTCCATTTGACCTAAATCTTTCAAAACTGCACAAGTGATGGTGGGTGGTGGGGTGGGGGCTTGTTAGAAAGCAGTTATAAGAGCGAAACTGAATGGCATGGCACGAATCTCAAATTTATTTCACTATGATTACAAAAGCGATAGATACTTGGATATAAAAGAAAAACTGGGCTGGGTGCGGTGACTCATGCCTGTAATCCCAACACTTTGGGAGGCCAAGGTGGGTGAATCCACCTGAGGACGGGAGATGGAGACCAGCCTGGCCAACATGGTGAAACCCCATCTCTACTAAAAATACAAAAAATTAGCCGGGCCTGGTGGCGGGTGCCTGTAGTCCCAGCTATTTGGAAGGCTGAGGCAGGAGAATTGCTTGGACCCGGGAGGCAGAGGTTGCAATGAGCCAAGACCATGCCATTGTACTCCTGCATGGGTGACAGAGCGAGACTCCATCTCAAAAACAAAAACCAAAAAAAAAAAAAAAAAAAAAAAAAAAAAGAAAGAAAAACTGATTTGTAGAAACATAATACCTAATTTTCAGTTGGCATCCCACTGTGGAGTTCCAGGCCACCCAGGGGAGTGAAAGAAAGGTTAATGAATGGTTTAAAAGGGGCCTGCCCCACAGACCTGTCCCCTTCCCTTTGTTCTCTTCTCCTTCGCCTAAAGTGTTGAGCTGCACATCCAGTTTGACCTCCGCTGCTGAGACTTCACGTCTATCAGGTGGGGCCTAGCAGGGATCTGGGTGGGAGGTTCGGTCAGATGCAAACAGCAGCCAGCTCTGTAGAAGCCACATGCAAAGCAGTTCCTTACTCGCTGACATGACAGCCACGCATTTCAACAACCACCACAACAAATCGCATAGGGGATCAGAAGACCATGCTACTCCATTTTATACTAACCACTTAGCAGCAGCCTCCCAGGAAGTCATCAAATACATCACTGTAAGTAATACTGAGGGTGACAAAATTCATCTTTCCAACTTAACAAATGGTACTTAATTATCTAGTAAGAATAAGAAACCTTTTTATATTGTCAAACATATTACCAGGAAATAATTTAAGGCCTGCTGGCAATAAAATCATAGGACTAATCTTTTAAAATCACATTTGATGACATATATACAAACACATACACACATGTATAATATATGTACGTACATATAATTTGTATACCTATATATCTAAATAAACCCCAATCCTTTGACACCATTACCACTACAGACTTCAAGCTACTTGGAGCCGTGTTACAGAAAAGTAAAATACTTTTGAAGCTCCTCTTTTTTTGTGTGATTGATATTGGACCCAGTCCATGAGCCTAACAAGAAAAATCACTCTTTTGTGCTTAAAACTTTTTAGCCTAAATGGAATTATCCAATTTGATCACACACATTATTTGCTAATTTGATTTTGGCTGTTTTCCAAAGTCAAATCCAGATTCAAAGGATGATGACTCACCCCTATTTCGGGTTTTTGAGGAAATGGGCCCAGGCTGTGAAGGGCTGAAACTCCAGAGATGGAGTCTGAGCAATCGTGGTGACGCTGGGAAAAGCGTAGGAGTGAGAACTGTTTTGTGTAATCTTATACACGTTTAGAAATAAGTCCTGTGGCTTTTGAGTTATACCTGCAGAACACGGGGCAATGTTCTTTCTTTGAGTTGCTAAGGGAACAATGCCTCCCAAGACACAGAGGTCTGAAATAACAAGGTGCTGGGCAGGCATTGTGAGAAGTGTGGCTTGGTGAGAGGGCAGGAATGAGTGAATGGGATGGGAGCTGATCAGGCCAGGAGGTTCCCTCGGACCTGCCTCTGTGCTGCAGGCAGAAAACCTGAGAAACGTTTATTCTATTTGTTCTGTGCCCTATATTGATAACTTTTCTCTGTTGAAAAAGTTTGCTTTGAGTATAATATTTATTTTTAGCGATGTCCTGTCCCCAAGTTTGAATAACAAAGATACTATTCCCTAATGGTCAAGTACTATCCAGATTCAGTGTGTTAAAAAGAAATGGGTCAGGCATGGTGGCTCACGCCTGTAATCCCAACACTTTGGGAGGCCGAGGTAGGTAGATCACCTGAGGTCAGGATTTCGAGACCACCCTGGCCAACCTGATGAAACCCTGTCTCTACTAAAAAAAAAAAAAAAAAATAGCCAGGCATGGTGGCAGGCACCTGTAATCCCAGATAGTTGGGAGGCTGAGGCAAGAGAATTGCTTGAACCCGGGAGGCAGAGGCTGCGGTGAGCCAAGATCACTCCACTGCCCTCCAGCCTGGGCAACAAAAGCAAAACTCCATCTCAAAAAAAAAAAAAAAAGAAATGAGGAAACAGAAACAAAGCAAAAGACCATTGGTTAGCTAATCACTCTTGAATGTTTGAATATGAGCTCTTACAGAGTGACAGTGGGGTTCAGACAGGTGCATTCTTTTGGTCTGAATGAAATACTAAATAATGAAACAATCTGGTGATTGTTTAACACTGCTTCATTCAATGTTTGTGAGATTTTGAATGGGTGAAGCCTCCCTTGGATGTGTTCTATTTTCAAGCAACTAAAACTCATTAATGAGTTCATGGCCTCTGCGTTTGTAGATCTGGGTCAGTGGCTTAGGTCCGTGCTGTGCTCACTGTATTATCTTGGACAAGTTACTTAACCTTTCTGAACCATGTGTGTAAAATTAGGTTAATTGTTTTTGCTTCCCAGGGTTATTGTGGGGGTTACATGAAATTTAACAATTTGTATAAGCATATGACAATATCTGGCATGGAAGAGACCTTCAAATCCAATAAAAAAAGGAATGTAGGTATCACTAAATATCACTAGCTATCACATGAACACTTTAAAATTTTATTTGTAATGAAAATTGTGTGGAACAGATCTTGTTTTTCCATTGGTTTCTAATACATAATGGAGATAAACTTTTAACCAAAATACCCCAAATAGATGTGGGTCTCCTAATAGTCCACCTGACTCTCTTGAGCCTTTCCTTTGCTATGATTGTGTCTCAAAATCAGGTTCTTTGAGATCACTGGGATTCTGCTTATATCTCAAAAGTAATACCCAATTGCTTTGTTTAGTAGAGTCTAGTATTTAATATTAAAAGTGCATTGAATTTACCTTGACACCATGCTAATACAAATTGTAAGGTAATGGAACGTTATGAGATACACGTATTCATCAGCAAATGTTGTCTGGTTCGCTGCAAGACACTGGAGAATGCAGTGAGGAAAATAGGACAGATCCAGTCTCTCCTGCTGTGGCACTGATGGAAAAACAGGCGTCCATTGGATAACCACACAAACACATGTGTCATGTCATGTCACAGTGACTCATGTTACAGAGCAAATGTAGATGCTGCCGTGAGAGTGTGCAATAGAGTTGTAACCTGACCAGGGAGGTCAGGGAAGAGACACCTGAACTGAGGACTAGAAAAAGAGTAGGTGTCACGGTCACCGGAAAGAGTCCCAATCCAGACCTCAAGAGAGGGTTCCTGAATCTCGAACAAGAATGAGTTCAAGGTAATCCATAAAGAGAAAGCAAGTTTATTAGAGAAATAAAGAAACAAAAGAATGGCTACTGCATAGACAGAGCAGCCCTGAGGCTGCTGGTCAGCTATTTTCATGGTTATTTCTGGATTACATGCTAAACAAGGTGTGGATTATTCATGAGTTTTCTGGGAAAGGGGTGGGCAATTCCCGGAACTGGAAAGGGTTTCTCTCCTTTTTAGATCATACAGGGTAACTTCCTGATGTCATGTCATCTATAAAATGTCATGGCACTGATGGAATTGTCTCTAGCATGCTAATGCATTATAATTAGCATATAATGAGCAGTGAGGACAACCAGAGGTCACTTCCATTGCCATCTTGGTTTTGGTGGGTTTTGGCCGGTTTCTTCATCACAGTCTGTTGTATCAGTAAGGTCTTCGTGACCTGTATCTTGGGCTGATCTCCTATCTCATCCTGTGACTTAGAATGTCTAATCTCATGGGAATGCAGCCCGGTAGACCTCAGTCGTATTTTACCCAGCCCCTATTCAAGATAGATTTGCTCTGGTTCAAATGCCTCTGACATCACCTGGATGCAGATAAGATGAGCATTTCCCAGGCCAAGAAACAGCCTGGAGGGCAGGAAGAAGCAAGGCAGAGGAAACCAGGAAGTTCAGTGGGTATGGAACAGGGTGACCAGGAGTCTCATATGAAGCTGGAGAGGTCACCAGCCCTGAAGGGCCCCTGTGAAGGCACAAAGGGAAACATGGAACATTTAAGTCCATGAGCCATGTGGTCAGATCAGCATTTCAAAAGACCAGCCTGAAGTGTCTACTGTTGGGAAAATCATAACAGAATCTCTCTTTTGGACTTAGTCAAATCTTAAATTATAATTCCACTATGCAGGTGGATTTTAGAAAAATCAAATCTTAACTACAAGTGGTGTATCCATTATAAGTAGACACTGAGCTGCTATTTTTTATAGTCAGTAGTTAAGTCCACAAGAAATGCATATTACATTTCATAGTAATTTTTAAAAACCTGGAAAGTTGAAAAGCAAGTCTTCTAAAACATCAACTTGATTAACTTAAAAATCAAATATGAATCACAACAAACAACAGAATATATATAGTTAGGCCAGGCGTGGTGGCTCACTCCTGTAATCACAGCACTTTGGGAGGCTAAGGCAGGAGGAGCACTTGAGTCCAGGCATTAAGAGATCAGCCTGGGCAACATGGTGAAACCCTGTCTCTGCAAAAAGTACAAAAATTGGCCAGGCGTGATGCCATGCACCTATAGTCCTGCTACTTGGGAGGCTGAGGTGGGAGGGTCACTTGAGCATGGGAGGTAGAGGTTGCAGTGAGCCAAGTTCACACCAGTACACTCGAGCCTGGGGGACAGAGCAAGACCCTGTCTCAAAAACAAACAAACAAACAAACAAAAGAAAATAGATATTTGATTGCTCCAGCTAATGTGCTAGGTAAAGAAATATTTTTCTTCACATATAGAAATTCATGGCACCTTAAATACTTACCTCTTCTGTATGCACCCCCAAGCTACAGTAATTATCTTGGAGGATCAGCTGTTGACATGTTCATTCCAAATAGGCATGTGTTGAAGCTATTCGATCTATTCACTCGCCAAAGCTCAGTAATACTTCCCGGATCATGTCTTTGCAATGCATATCCAGTTTTATTGCATTTAATGTTGTATAGAGCAGCAGTCCTCAACCCCTGGGCCTGGTGGCCTGTTAGGAGCTGGGCCACCCAGCATGAGGTGAGCAGTGGGCAAGGAAGCATTACTGCCTGAGCTCCACCTCATGCCAGATCAGCAGCAGCATTAGATTCTTATAGGAGTGTGAACCCTATTGTGAATTGCCCATGTGAGAGATCTAGGTTGTGTGCTCCTTATGAGAATCTAATGCCCGATGATCTGAGGTGGAACAGTTTCATCCCAAAACCATCCATCCACCCCACCCCCATGTCTGTGGGAAAATTTTCTTTCACAAAACTGATCCCCGGTTCCAAAAAGGTTGGGGACTGCTGGCTATAGAGGATAATGCTACAGTGAATGTCTCTCCATGTGAAAATAGTTGGAATCCTTAGATATTAGCCCCATCATTTGTTAGTATTTGAAACAGTGAAGTTAGAAAAAAGTAATAAAAGAATTTTAATATCTTTTAAAGTTTTTTTTAATAAGTAGATTTGATTATAACCCAAGGATGGATAGGTGTCTATACCAGTATACCTTGTTTTGAATTAATGAGGGATGCTGATATATTTTTATAATATATATTCATGTTATAAGTCAACCATCAACTGCATCAACCACATTATACTGGTTCATTATAAGAATGCCTGAGAAGCTGTTTATTAAGAGTGTGCCTGCTTGTATTGAATTTTGAGCAGTTATGTTTCCAAGGAAACCACTCCATTGTCAGCAAAAGATGCACCCAAAGCAGTGCAAAAACATTTGCCAAAAATAATCCAACCTTATTATTAAATGTGACTTCGAATGTCCTCCACAGCCCTAAAGCAATAATTAAAAGAGGTTTACATTTTTCATCAAGTTGATTCCATTTAATAAATTCACCATAAAATGTATTTCAAATAAACATTTAAGTGGTAGAAAGTAAATGATATACCTTGAAGATGTATCCAGTTTTGAAAGTTAATGTCTTAGATGTAGTATGGATCTGCTAATGAAGAATGGATTAGATCTTTGCTTTCTCTATTAATAAATCTGTAGTTGTGTACAGTGAAATCTTATTTGTCTCAAATCGTTGACAGTTGGCTGTGGGTTGGGTTGTAATTTGGTTTTGCATTATCTATGAAGAAAGTCTTTGCAAGTGTAAAATTCTTAACATAGTTGAAGACAGTTTTGCATGGCCAGCATTCAATATTCACTACTCTAGCATATTATTTTAAAAAGCTGACAAGTGTCAGGTTATTTCTAACTTTAATAATGCCAGATCAACACATTTCCTGCCCAGTGTTAAAATCACTGAAGCAAAGCTCTCAAAATACCTGGTTCAGAGGCACAAGCTAATAGGCTTCATTTTTATTTGTAATCGTATGTGTAATATAAGTAAATGTATAGGTAACATGACAGTTTGTTTCACTTAATGCGCTTAACTTTGGGCAAATTTACCACTCAAACTGAAATGATGGAAGTTTAGTTAAAACACAGTGCATCTCTTTCGTCTCCTCCCACCATGACCACCCTAGATCAAGTCCTAATTATCTCTGACTTAGATATGTAAATTTTTACAGTTAGAGCACTTTGCAGTTTACCTCTGTGTTGCTGTAACAATGATCTTTTGGAAACAGATTAAATCATGTCTAAATTTTTTTTTATATATTTTAATTCAGTTTTGCTTCAGAACATCTAAAGTACTTAATCATGGTGGTAAAAGCTGTCCCATCTTTCTCTCCCATACCATTCCCTTTACCATTCTTACCATGAATTTTCACAAAATTGCCTTACAACTTTGCTAATTTGGAACATTGCATACAAATGGGCCTATGTAATCTGTGGCCTTTGGTTCGTTTTGCATTCTTTTGCCTGAAAATGTATCGTGTTTTCATGATGCATTCATGTCATAGCCTGTCAGCAGTACTTCATTCCTTTTTATGGCTAAATAACATTCCACTGAATAAATATACCACATTTTATTTATCCATTAATCAACGATGAACATTAAGGTTATTCCAACCTTTTGGCTATTAGGAATTACGCTAACCATGAGCATTCGTGTAGAAGTTTCTGTGTGGCCATAGGTTTTCAAGTTTCTTGGGGATATACCTTCTTTCTTTTGCATGTGGGTGTCCGGTTGTCCCAGAACCACTTGTTGAATAGGATATTCCTTCTCCATTAAATTTCTTTGGCACGCTTATAGAAAATCAGTTGACCAGCTGGGGGCAGTGGCTCACGCTTGATTTTCCAGATACAAGATCATGTCATGTGAAAACAGAGAGTTTTATTTCTTCTTTTTCAATCTGGATGCCCTTTCTATCTTTTCTTGCCTAGTTGACCTGACTAGAACCTGCAATCCAACACTGAATAGAAATGAGGAGAGCAGGCTGGGCGCAGTGGCTCACCCCTGTAATCCCAGCACTTTGGGAGGCCGAGGCGGGCGGATCACGAGGTCAGGAGTTTGAGACCAGCCTGGCCAACATGGTGAAACCCCGTCTCTACTAAAAATACAAAAATTCGCCAGGCTGGTAGTGGGCGTCTGTAATCCCAGCTACATGGGAGGCTGAGGCAGGAGAATCTCTTGAACTCGGGAGGTGGAGGTTTCCATTGTGGTTTATTCTTTAATCCGTTGGCTATTTAGGAGTGTATTGTTTAATTTCCACATATTTATAAATATCTCAAATTTCCTTTATTAATTTCTAATTTCATTCTAATGTGATCAGAGAACATACTTTGTATGATTTCCACCCTTTTATATTTATCAAAGTTTATTTTAGGGCTTAATATATGGTCTATCTTGGAGAATATTCTATGTCTCTGTTGAGAAGAATGTGTATTCTACTTTTGTTGGGTGGGCTGTACTATATAGTTCTATTCATTCTATTGTTTTATAGTGTTGTTCCAATCTTCAGTTTTCTTTTTGATCTTCTGCCTAGCTGTTTTATCTGTTATTTGAAAGTACAGTATTGAAGTCTCCAACTATTATTGTTGAATTGTGTACAGGTCCCTTCAATTCTGTCAGTTATTCTTTCATGTAGTTTTGGGTTCTAGTGTTAGGTACATATATATTTGTTAATTACCACATCTTCTTGATGGATTCGCCCTTTGTCATTAAAAAATATCCTTCTTTGTCTCTAGGAACAATTTTAGCCTTAAAATTTATTTTGTCTGATGTTAGCATAGCCACTCCAGCTCTCTTTTGGTTAGTTTTGGCATATTGTATCTTATCATTCTTTTACTTCCAAACTACTTGTGTCTTTGAATCTAAAATATGTATTTTTTAGATAGCATACAGTTGGATCATGACTTTTAAAAAAATAGTCTGCCAATTCTGCTTTCAATTGGAGTGCTTAGCCCATTAATTAATGTAATTACTGATGAATTTCTTTCTGCCATTTTGCCATTTGTTTTTATATATTTTAAGTCTTTTCTGGTTATCTTACTCCATTATTACTTTTTTTCTATTAAATAAGTGTTTTCTAGTATATAATTTTAAACCTCTTATGGTTTCTTTTCCTGTTTTTTATTATTTTTATAGTGGCTATCCCGAGGAATACAATTATCATTGTAAGACAATCTAGTTCGGTATAATGCCAATGTAATTTCAATTGTATACTAAGACTTTGCTCCAATATAGCTCTTTCTCCTGCTTCCTCTTTTGTACTATTATTGTCACACAAATTATACCTTTACACATGAAGACAGTGTTATAATTGTAGCTTTATGCAGTTGCATTTTGAATCAGATAGAAGGAAAGTGTTACAAACCAAAATCCATTTTTACTATTTTTTACATTTACATACTTATATATTTGCTTATGTACTTAGTTACCTTTGCCAATGATCCTTAGTTCTTTAAGTGGAATTAAGTTAATGTCTTGTGTCCTTTCATTTCAGCCTGAAAGAGTCTCTAGTGTTTCCTGTAAGGCATGACTGGTAGTGATAAATTTTCTCAGTTTTGGGGGTTTTTTGTTTTTGTGTTTGAAGGATAGTTTAGCTGGATATAGAATTTTTAGTTGACAGTTTTTTTTTTTTTCTTTCAGTACCTTAAATATGTCATTCTGCTGCCTTCTGGTCACCATTGTTTCCAATGAGAAGTCACATTTTAAACTTTTTTGGACTCTTATTAAGTTATATGCTTGCTGATACCTTGCGGGTCGCTGAGGGACTGTTCATTTTTCTTCATTGTCTTTTCTTTTTTGTTCTTCAGAGTGGATAATCCCAGTTGACCTGGAGACAAGCAAATGGGAATAGGGCAAGAAAAATACCACAAAGCTCCCTCTTCTTCCCTAAGTCAGCTATTTAATAAATGCTCCTCAGATTGGTGCAAGCCTCTGGTTCATTTCCAGACTCCTAAGAAAAGTTTATTTTGATTACTTTTTGCCATTGTTTTCATTTCTATGGAGGAACCATTCCAGAAGTGCTTCTTTACCATATATATTTTGAACTCAATGACCAAAGGATTGTGGCCATCCTTTATGAAAGCTATTCAATAACCATTTATCAAGTGTCTTAATCCATTTGTGTTACTACAAAAGAATACTTGAGGGTGGGTAACTTATAGAGGAAAGAAGTTTATTTGGTTCACAGTTGTGCAGGCTGTATGAGAAGCATGGCACCAGCATCTGCATCTAGAGAGAGCCTCACACTGTGTCCAATCGTGGCAAAGGGCAGAGGGGAGCCATGTATCACATGGCAATAGAGGGAGCAACAGAGAAAGATGAGGGAGGTACTAGGCTCTTTTTAGCTTATCATGGAAACTAACAAAATGAGAACTCATTCATTACTGGGAGGATAGCACAAAGCCATTCATGAGAAATCCCCATGACCCAAACACTTTCTATTAGGCCCACCTCCAATATTGGAGATCGAATTTTAACCTAAGACTTTGCAAGGCTAAACAAACCATATATAAACCATAGCATTGAGTAATACTATGAGCCATATATTGGATGCTGAAGATTACAATGTGATTTTCACTGACTTCTAAAACTCAGTACTGCTTACGTTAGCTCCTTTTGTGGTTGCATTTTGTATATTGCCAAGAGTTAGGAGGCATTGAATAAGAAGCATATGAAGAAATAAGCAGAAAAAGAAAATCTCTAACATTATACACCTCTAATCTACACATGAAACATAGTTAATGTGATGATGTTTAGAATTGTGATAAGTGTTCTCAGGTACATGAATACTTCAGGGATACGAAGAAGAGGTGATGTGAACAAAGAAGTGAGGTCATTATTATGTAAGCTTAAACACATTGATGTATACATTAGTGATGTATATATACTGTGTAGTAAGTGAAGAAACAGGCTGACAATACTTTTGATAAGACTCTGGATAAATAATTATCTGTTAATCTATCAGTTACACTTTTTCAGGTCTGGCATTTGGGGCTAGAAGGAGAAAGGTTCAGTAGAAAGGTCCAAAGCTTAAGGAAACAGTGGCCAAGTTCTTTGAAAACTGAGTTCCGTTTTCTACATAGGCTTGGATCTTGGGAACACAGAATAGTTTGTTTTTAACCACAGGAATCATCTTATCAGTTTCTGTAATAACTAAAAGAACAAATATGAGGTTAAGGAGCAGCTTAATTAAAATGTTGGAGAAAATGATAGAAATAAATTAATTCAGAGAGTGCCTTTGACATTAATCATGGAAAAAATGCATCTCATTTTGGTAGCATACTTAGAAAAGGCAAAATAAGAATAAATTTGCATGCCAATTAGATACAAAGATACCACACATACCTCAAGATAAATTTAAGATCCTGTAACAAGCAATTGGGTCTATAATATTCTATAACATATTCATTTGGATATGTGTGCTATCAGCATTTTTAGTGAAAGAAAATGCATTCAATCAAAGGCCATAGAGTGCTATCAACAATATTACAAGTTCTAAACTAAACTTGCAGAAGATTGTCTGTGTAAGTTCACTTATAATGTGTATAATTTATATGAAAGCAAAGTAAATATGGATGAAAGAAACATTTGAATGAGAAAGGGATACACTTTTAAAATTTTGCTCAATGTTTTATAATTGTGGATAGCTAATTTTTTATTTAAAAATATATTCTTCCATAAATAATTATCCATGAGAAAATCTTTATAGATAGCCTTATAAAATGTTCACAGTAAATTAACACATTTGAAATCAAAATTAATAGGCACTGGTTGTGTATAAAAGAAGCATACATGATTCATGAAATTTGTTCAATTGAGCAACCATGTAAAAAATAATTACACTACATTTGTCAGATTCAGTTTGAGGATGACTGAAAAATGATTAACGATTTTTAAACATGCATAGAAAAACATTTTAAACTGATTTTTTTAGGAATGCTTAAAATAATAACTTCAAGTTATAAACTGTACAAGAAAATTAACTTATGAATTTTATGCCTTTGCTCCCTTAAGAGAAATGATTTTTGTTTACATTTAATTGAAAAAAGAATATGAATCAATAGAAAGGTTATGTACAAAATTTGATTTGTGTATAGGGATGTGTATAAACTGAGTCTATAGAGTACATATGACAATTGGTTACCATTTCATAATCATAATTGTGTAGTGTAATCAACAGCACAGAGGAACCACTCTAACACATTAAGGTCCTTGGTCAAATAAAAGATTGTCCTGTTGAATAACAGAATTTAAAACATGTTCGGTGGTAGCCAAGTGTGTTAATGTTTCCTGGCCATGGTGGAAATAAAGGTCCTGGAAGAATTGAGTGCTGTCGTTAGCAGTGCAAATAGAGTTAAAAATTGCCATCACCTAGAACTGACTTCACATGCTTGGGAAACTGAATCTTCTCGCTACAGATGGCTCTAATGAGCCAGGAGGATGGTGGTGATCAGAGGTCAGTGTTGGAAGTCCTTTCTTATGGCAAAGACTTTGCAGTCTGTGCGTGCATGTGTGTGTGTAAGTGTGTGATGAGAGTTGCAGTTGTGGGGTGTAAGAAATAAGATGCAACTGCTTTTTGAATGGCAAACAGAAAACTGCATAAACAGTAAATTTTGAGATCTGGCAATGATAGGCAAAGAGGGGGCTCTGATAATCTTATGTGGTGGTTAGTGAAGCATTGCCCTACACACACCATATTAATGACTAGTTTCAGAGATTGAGAATGCAATTACATACCTGCTGTAAAATGATAGTGAAGACCTTTTAGTTTTTTATTGATTCTGAAGTCATGTTTGGATATACCATACCCTAGAGTACTCACTACAACATTAGCTATTGAGTCATACGTTTTTATAGATGTGTTGGTTAAAAGAGAATTCTGGTTTCCCAGAATGTTGGGTATCAAACTATCCCCTGCACTGAATATTATTTAATTCCAAAGGTTATGGACTTTCCCAGTCGTGTTACATTCTATCTTCATCAGTCTGAATGACAGTTTGCTCTTGACATTCTGTTCTTCTGTGTCTAGCCTTGGAGTTTTGTTTTTCAGTTACTTAAGGATATGATCACTTCCTTGTGAAAGGCTGTGAAAATAATTATTCCATGAACAGATCCTGCAGTTTGGAGATACTGTCAGTAACTCCAATTCTGTATTAAAAATTGCTATGATCATTGTCTCCTTCCTTTTTTATTATTTCTAAAAATGTTATTACCTTTCAAAAAATACATCTTTTCTTTCACAGGCATTCATGTGTTATTTTATCAAGCTGCTTAGTATTCACCTTCTTAAGGTATTATGCAGTTGCTGGTATTTTTCTGCAAGGCAAATCGAGCAACCTTTCTCACTTGGTTGGATGTTTTTGTTTGGAGTTGTTCTGTCTGATGTCGTGCTGCTAGCCATATGTAACTTAAAATGAGGATAGTCTGACCTGAGGTGTGTTGTAAATGTAAAATACGCACACCATGTCAAATACTTCATGCCATAAAATAATATAAAATATTTCAATAGTTTGTATACTGATTACATGTTAAAATAACATTTTAGATATATTAGATTAAATACATTATCAAAATTAATTTCATTTATTTCTTTTTACTTTATTAATGTGGCTACTAGAACATTTAAAATCACATATGTGGCTTGCATTATGTTTCTATGGTTAGGGGATAAAAAGAATGTGTTCAGGTTGTTGCAGGATCCATGATAAAAACTCATGGAGTCACGTCCTTAGTGTATGCTTCTCTTGTGAGATGAATGATGGGGAAGAGGAAATCCAGATAAAAGAAAGTGACTGTTTGGTAATTGTTGGCTGTGCTTTTCTTTTCTACCATTATGTGTATGCTCTGTTAGCCTGATTTGCTTGGTTTAATTGCTGGGTTGAGAAGGCTTCTTGATGGAGGAGGGAATGGAATCATTGTGCTATTTAGGGCTCCTTTTAATGGTGACCCCTTGACCTGTTGATCATTAATAGTTCACTCATATGACTGGGAAGGATAATGGCAGAAAGGAAATACAGAAAATTTGTATTAAAATATAGTTAATACAAATATGAGATATGCTGCATTTTAATGGACTGTAGGTTAAATTTGCAAACCTATTCTGTAGAGCAAGCATGTAGCAATTTGTGTTGCTTTCTATGAGTCTGTGCCTGGGGTTACATGTATAAAGCAGCAGTTCCCCCAGACTAGTGATTTTAGCCATTTGAACACGAAATGTGAATTTTACTGCATAATTGATCTGGTTGTTTATATCAGTATTTCTTGGCAAGACCATCTAAATGAAGTAAATTGTTCATGCTCTAGCCTTCTGGTTGCTCAGTAGTTATTACTGAAATAAATATATGAAAGTATTTGATGTCCTAGCCACTGAGTGATTTGCTGGTTAACTGGTTCTGATTTCTAAACCCGTTTATACTTAGATTTGCAAAAGTGTGACAGACTAAATATGGTCATGAGGATAGTCTTCTGACAAATTGATGTTTTTCATCTCTGTCTGAATATATACAATGAGAGCCTGAACTAGTCAGTGAGAGAGATGGAGAAGGCAATTGGATTAAAAAACACAGACACAAAATAAAGTCCTTTGGGAATGATCACTGGTTGGCAGGGGTGGGTGGTGAAAAAAAGAAATGGATTCCAGGTAAGCCCTAGATTGGTAGCATAGGCTAATGACTGGATATCGATGCCTTTTACAGACTAAGGGCCACTTTAGGAGGGGGTCTAGATTGAAAATAGGTTGTGACAGGCTCATTGTTAGGCATGTTGACATCATAACACCATAGAAGCTCTGGTTGAAAGAAAACTTAAGTTCCATCTAGTCCAATAACTTATGGTAATATTGGTAGTTTAATATAATAAATATTAAATACCTTCTGTTTCCAAAGCTCTATGCCAGACACCAGAATTCACCCATTGGAAAAAATTTAAAAGCTGGCTCATTTGAGGGTTTCCATTCCTAAAGTGCTAGTTTACCCATGTTTTACTGCAAAACAGCTTTGGGTGATTCCCACTTCCTTCCTTCATCATTGAGGCTTGTCAATAAGGAAGGATCCCACATGGGGAGTCCCTAACCCTCAAGCTAAACAGAAAAGCTTCAGAAAACACAGGTTCAAACTCATTGCAGATGAGAGATGGCACTTCATATTTCCTGAAGAAATTTGGAGGATGTTGATGTAATTAATCCTCATTAATGTATTGAATATCTGCTATATGCCAAGGGCTGGAAATATACTGGTGAATGAAACAGACATAATCACTACTCCCATGAAGCAGACATAATCACATCAAAAATTGTGTGGGGGAGATAGGGAGAGAGAGAGAGAGAATTAATAATGGAACATTAGAACATGGTAGGGGAAAAGGATGTTTAAGCCAGGATCTGAAGGATAAGAGGAAGCCACCACTGAATTATGCATGGAAGATTCTTCTGTGGGTTAATGGAAAGGGCAAGGTCAAAAATGTGTGATTTACTTGAAATTCTGATGAGTCTGTAGCTTAAGTTTAAACATCTATTTTCTTTTTAAATATACACCACTTAAACACACTCATACACTGAATAATTTGACTATTTTTCTCAATCATGTTTGTTCTTATTATAAGACTGATTTTTTTATAGGCTAGAAAAAGATAGAGAAGTGTGATCAGTTTACCTGCCTTACCTGTTGCTGTTGTTATTTTCCCCAGCAACTCCAAGAGATTGCAAATGCTTTGATAACATTTCTCCTATGAAAACCTTTTCTGGAAACAGCTCATCAGGATTGGGCTTTCATCTATATTAGGTTACTTAGTCATTCACAGGTTGCCAGGTGACAGTCATAGGTTGCAAGCATTTTAGGTATGGCAAAATAAGGTAAACAGCGTATCAGCTGTAATTTAAAGTCGTAAAGGCAACAAAAAACGTTGCTCTCTGAAATATCATAATCCTGAAGAAGAATGCAAAGTAAGTTTCATTTGAATGGAAGAGAAGCCAGCCTTTCCAGTGGCAAGAATTAAGCCTGTTCACATTTTCAAACATGCTTTTTGTTTATATGATCTTCAGCTCTCTACAAAATTTTAAAGACAAGGTCAGTGTCAAAAATAGCATCCTGTTAATAGTTAAGTGATTGGAAATGATCGACATTGCAATTAGGTATAATTGGAAATATATTTTGTTCATAAGAAGAAACCTAAATATATATGTGGAGTTTTATAAACTAATAATTGTATTAATTACTCCTGAGGATTGCCTTTATGGTCGGGATGATTCACGGTTTGTATACGACACACAAAATAATGATCCCTAACTTCCTAGAAGTCAAAGATCATCCAAGATATACTAAATATAACATAATTAAATATTTCATTAAGTTTTATCGTATGCCAAAAGTGATCAGATGGATATGCTCTTTAGAACAAATCTGTTTCATTAGTTATTTGAAGGTAGCAATGGCTTAGAGATTTATGTTTCGATGTTTATGTTCTTCTTTTGCTCTTTCTCTCCTTACGAGTTTTTCTACTCACAAATAGTATGGATTTGGAAAAGATCCTAAAGGAAATATTATTTTAGGGAATATAATATATTCAATACTCTTACAATATAGAATATCTTCCGGTTCCCTTAGTGTAGTTCATCTGCCTTCCTGTTTGTTGCTCTTCTTTAAGACTATTTAGAGCTTTCCAGCATGCAATATTCATCTCTACTCACAACCCCAAGATATCCTGAGGATTCTCCAAGGGAATTTGGCTGAGATTTTGCTGGGAACAGAGAGGGCTTGGACAAAGATTTTGCAAATTCAAGACTGTATGATTCTATATTCACATTTGTGTTAATACTGCCTTGTAGCCTACTAACACTATTCTAGAACACTCAAATTGCATGTGTTGGCTGAAATTTCTGACTGTGAAATATTAAAAATCTCTACTAAGCTTTATTGGTAAGAAGGCACTATTGGCATTCACGGATTTGATATTCATGATTTCAGGTGTTTGAGGCTGTTCCCAAAGGTCTGCGAAATACAGTCATTCAAAATTGCTTTGAGGCTCAGCAGGAGTGGTGAGCAGTCAATCCATGACATCGCTGGGCGGATGCATGCCGCAGAGTTGACCAATGAGCCTTGCTGGCTGCTGGGCACACTCTCCTCCCATTCACATTTACTTTCCCTAAGTGGTAAAATCTTGATTTCTTTGTGTAAACTTTTCATCAAGATATAAATCTTTATGGAACTTGAAATCATTATGTTATGAATCTGAGCATAGGAAACAGCAATTCGGACATTTTCGTATTTCCAAATACTTAAAGGTATCAAAATGTTCTTTCAAATATATACTCTCTTATCTGATTCTCATAGTAATACATAGTCCATCTTACAGATGGAGAAACTTAAGCTAAGAACCTGTAAGTTATTTGACCGGGGTCAGCTAGCTTTTGCCCTAAACCTGAGTCCTCTAGATCCAAACTTCATGGTCTATCCTCCACAGCTGCTCCTGGATCTAGGCCACCCCAAATAGAAGGCTCTTTGCCCAAGAGCTTGCAAATCAGTTTTTCAGGCAACAAAATGAAGTAATTTTTTTCTCCCCCGTGGCATCTCCTTTCAGGGTTGCGCCCTCTCCTTTCCCCTCTCCTGGGAAGCCCTAGCCTCTGGTGTCTTTAAACATGGAAAGTGGCAAAGCAGGTTTTGTAGAGCACGCAAAAACTGTTTCACAAGAGGGCCTTGGATTGCTAAAATTTAAATGTAAACATACATACAAATTTGGTAATGTCATGGTACAGTGTATCAGGTTTCATGCTTTATTTGATGGTTTCACACATAGATGTGGCTTTTGTGGTCCTTCTTGTTTCTCTTCCCAGTTTAAACCAGAGGTTCTCATAGCATTTCCCTAAACTGTGTGTCTGTCTACCCACTGGTTTGTGGGTCTCCCAGCTCCTTGGTGCGGCTCCCTGGAAAAGATGCTTGCCTTCATTCACATTTTCTTCCTTTTCCTTTATGCATGATTTCCCTAAAAGTTTCTGTGTAATCCAAACTTTCTTTTTTCTTTTAAGTTCTGGGATGCATGTGCAGAACGTGCAGGTTTGTTGCATAGGTATACATGTGCTACGGTGGTTTGCTGCACCTATCAACCTGTCATCTAGGTTTTAAGCCCCACATGCATTAGGTATTTGTCCTAACGCTCTCCATCCTCTTTCCTCGCACCCTCCAACAGGCCCCAGTGTGTGATGTTCCCCTCCCTGTGTCCATGTGTTCTCATTGTTCAACTCCCACTTATGGGTGAGAACATGTGGTGTTTGGTTTTCTGTTCTTGTGTTAGTTTGCTGAGAATGATGGTTTCCAGCTTCATCCATGTCCCTGCAAAGGACATGAACTCATTCTTTTTTATTGCTGTATAGTATTCCATGGCATATATGTGCCACATTTTCTTTGTCCAGTCTATCATTGATGGGCATTTGGGTTGGTTTCTAGTCTTTGCTATTGCAAACAGTGCTGCTAATCTGAACATTCTTTACCAATTCCAGCAATACAAGCTTGCCGCCATGCTGCTAGCCCATCTCTGCTCTTTGCTATAACTTTGCCTGCAGCAGCTACAGCTTTTGCCATTGAATAGCATATTTCCTTGCACCCTTTTCTAATGTTTTCCAGAGATACCTATGGAGTGTTACTTGATATCCTTTTGAAAGCATGTTCCCATCGTTTTAGATTTTATTATTATTTCTCTTTGACCTTAAAATGAAGTTAGTAATAGTTTGACATATGCCTTTCATGATGCAAGATCATTTACTAAATTTTCCTTATATGTGATCATCACATTGTTAACATTTGCTGGCCTCCAAAATGGGTGGGATAATGAGTGATCATTGTTTTTTGTTAAGTCTTTTTACATATACATTGTATTTATTATTCTTTACATCCAGAATAGATATCTTTTATTAGAAACATTCAGCTACCCTTTCCAAATACTCACTCTTACACGCACTTTTAAGTTATAATCTATTAAATCAGCTGGCACTCAAACTTCTTATTTATGTTTCAAGACACATGTGAAAGTTACTTATTTAGAAACCTCTAAGTAAATGCGGTTTTTGACTGCAGTTTTGGCAGTTTTTTTATGGCAAAAATCATATACAGTGGCATTTCATTAAAGCTCTGTTGGGCTTACCAGTCTCTTTGTATTAGTTTCATGCTAATGATGCAAAATTTCAGTGCCACAATTTTATTTGTAAATATATTAATACTTAGCCAGATTGTTGTGTACATTAAGTTAAAGTAAATAAAGCATTTGACCCACAGTAGACAATAAATGGTAGCAACTATTACTATTTAAAACTTGTGAACAGGCCGGGTGCAGTGGCTCACGCCTGTAATCCTAGCACTTTGGGAGGCTGAGGCGGGCAGATCACTTGAGCTCAGGAGTTTGAGACCAGCCTGGACAACACGGCAAAACCCTGTTTCTACAAAAAAAATACAAAAATTATCCAGGCATGGTGGCATGTTCCTGTAGTCCCAGCTACTTGGGAAGCTGAGGTGGGAGGATCGTTTGAACCCTGGAGGCCGAGATTGCAGTGAGCTGAGATTACACCACTGCACTCCAGCCTGGGCAACAGAGCGAGACTCTGTCTCAAAAAAGAAAAACAAACAAACAAAATAACAACAAAAAACGTATGAGCAATTTTGTGCCTCACTGAGTATTCTCTTTTTAAGATAACATGAAATTTCTTGGTGTATTTTCACTTTATATTCTATTTCTTTTCCCCCACCCCAGTCCTTTACCCCTTCATTTATTCAACAAATATTTATTGAGCCCCCACTATGTGCCAGGTCCTGTTTTAGGCTGTGCAGATTCTGCAGTAAGTGATAAAAGCCCCTGCTTTCATTGAGCTAATATTCCAGAACTAGTGCATGTTACTTTTTTCTTTTTGTAATTTTTAAAGGTTGTTTGTAAAATGTTCTAGGAGCTCTATTTTTAGGTAGTCTCTGGAAATGCAGACACAATGGAATAATTTTGTGATCACATATTGAATTATTAGAGACAGTTCAGAAAATGATGTGGCTTTCCAAAAAGGAAGCTGACACTGATTTCCTTCTGCTAATCAAGGAGGGCCTATATTAAGGCAAAGTATTAGACAACTGTAGTATTTTGTTATCAATTCTGTGACTTTTTATATTTAATCTTGTGTTTTATTTTGCTTCTTTTCAGAATGATTATTATTTTAGAACAAATAACACACTCTAAAGTTAACATAAAGATATAAAATTTTATTTACTCATTCCTCTTTCTTTAATAAGAAAACCTAAATTTTTAATTGCAAAAGCAATATGTGCTCATTATTAGAAAAATTGGTGACAAAAAATGCAGGTAATTAAATTTTAAAAATCATAACTACTTTCATAACATATCTTTTCAATCCTTCCAAACTTTTCAGGATGGCCATATATCTCTTAGGAAAATAAAGTCATGGTGTACATGTTGTTTTGTAACCTTTTGTAACCTTTGACTTATCCATATATTGTGTAGTTTTTCAATCAATATTCTTTAACATGATTTTTATACGCTATATATTTTGTATAGATCTAACTTATGTTGCAATACCCTATTGTTGCCTATTTATGTTGTTTACAGTTTATTTTCAGCCTTTATAAGCAAATCTTGCCATGAATCCTACTCTCAGCAAGTATTTCTTATATCTTCAAATATATCCTTATGATAACCTATAAGAAGTAAAATTGAATAGCCTATTATGGTTCTGGTTATATGTCATAATATTGCTTTCCACTAAGATTTGTAAAGTTTACATTTCTCCAGCAGTGTATGAGACATGTGTTTCTCCAAACCAGTAATAATATGAAGGATAGCAAGTTGGATGGATTACACACACACAGACACACACACACACACACGTTCTGTGATTCTCTGTTATAAGTGTCTGTGGTGGAATGAAAATCTTCAAGGTCAGTTTCTCCTCCTTGGTCTCCAAGGTTTAGCGCCAGAAACATTCTGGTCTGGAAAATTTAGCTCACACCCACCAAAATCACATGAGATTGATTGGAATCAGCTTGGCATCAAAATGCTCATTCAATAGTTTATGCAACTGGCTTTCCAGTCTCAGATGAGATCAGATAGTTTAGAAAATATGGGCAGATTGCTGAGAAGACGAGACACTGCTAGATCTGCCTAGGCTCCCTGGACCAGACCCACTGGCTTTGGTCACGTGGAGAGGACAGTGGGAAAGAGCACAGACCAGGGCAGGGGGCTGCCATGACAAGGCCTCCCCCGGCCCTCAGGGTGCAGCCAAAGCTTTCCTTAGAGTTGAAATGGTGCCTTTTATGATTTCTTAAGAACTGTCGCTCTTTCAGAATTTATAAAGTTAATTTCGCACAGGATTTAAAACAATTAGTTAAATCATGTGGTCGTCACAAGGATGGTGGATGGTTGAAAGAAGCAACAACCTAAAAGAACATGTATGTGCACACACATATATATTTGCAGATAAGCCAGAGATGGCCTTTTTCTACTGGCCTCAATATTTGTTTTATAATTCTTGATCTCCCAGCAAGGATGATCTTCTCTCTGTGTCCCAACATAAAACTATACTTCAATTTTTCTTATTTGTTTATTGCTTAAAATGCCTCATTGGAAACAAAATTTTAATGTAGCATTAGCATTTCAATAAGTTTTTAAACCCTAAAAAAGATTGCCATTCCTCCAAGAGAATCTGTTGTTACTTAACGTTGAAGGATAAAATTAGCTGTAAGGGTTATTTTAGAATACATTTCAAACTCATTTTATTCTCTAGCACATATTATTCTAGCGAATATTGGTTGCTAGGTTTTGCTGAAGAAATCCTTTGACTTAAATTGGATGACACTAAATTGAAACTCAGAACACTTTTAAAATGTAGGAGTTACCAGCACATTAAATTAACTGTATTGTACTTGTTTTGGAAATGTTTGTCACCTCACTTGGCTTAAAGAAAAATGTTGAAAAGACCAAAAAGCCTGTGCTTATATAGGCTTTCAATTATTGCCTAAAGCAAGCCTTGAATTGGCCATCACCAAGAATAAAAATTGGATATTTCTTATCATACATTTTACCTGGCCATGTGAGTAGAGTTGTTGTTTTTAGAGAGATTTTTCTTACCCAACCTCACCGTCCTCCTAAAAGGGGATAAGGTAGATAATCCAAGCTAAAAACAGTTCTTTGTACAACCACAAAAAGGCAAGAGTGTGTCCAAGCTTCATCTAGTTGATACTGAAAAGAAACCAAGCAAAGCTTCCAATTAGCTTGATCTGTACAATGATGGGCTTTCATTCCCAGTTAATTAAGAGGGATTCAATAAGGTCCAGGCTGTGGGTTCTGATCTTTCATCTTCCAAGAAAAAAAAAGTACCCAACAAATAAAAACTTAACTAAAAGGAAACCTTTGTTTAGAGATTCTCCAGGGTGATGAGTCTTACATTTTTCATCGTGTGGTCCCACACAGTTCTTCTTTTGTCTCCTTACTTTATCACTTGTAGGGTACACATCATATTCCATGCCATACATCCTTTCCATTTAAAACACAAAGTCAGTGAGATGTCTTCTAGCAGACAAGGGGTGTGGTGTTGAGTTCCATGCTAAAGGAGCCCTAGCATCCTTGGAAGATCAGGGAGGAAGAGGACCTGAAAAGGCATCTGGCCTCAGCCCCTTTTTTTACAGAGGAGGAGACTGAGGTGCAGGAGAATGAAATGACCTGCACGAGGACACATAAAGCAGGAGACTTCTGGAACCCAATCTCTTGATTCATAGGCAGCTGGTTCTTTCCATTAAACTTTATTACCTTGATGTTGCTGAAAGAATTATTGTCTGTTCAAAAAGGTAGCATTGTTTTTTGCTGTTGGATGTTTCTTTCAACCTTGTGTGTTGTTACTGCTCCTAAAGAATCAGTTATGCGGCCAGGTGCAGTGGCTCACGGCTATAATCCCAGCACTTTGGGAGGCCGAGGCGGGTGGATCACCTGAGGTCAGGAGTTCAACACCAGCCTGACCAACATGGAGAAACCCCGTCTCTACTAAAAATACAAAATTAACTGGGCTTGGTGGCACATGCCTGTAATCCCAGCTACTTGGGAGGCTGAGGCAGGAAAATTGCTTAAACTTGGAAGGCGGAGGTTGTGGTGAGCTGAGACCGTGCCATTGCACTCCAGCCTGGGCAACAAGAGTGAAACTCCATCTCAAAACAAAACAAAACAAAACAAAACAAAAAATCAGTTATGCATACTACTTTTATAGCAATGTGTAGAGTACATACTTAATGTATTAAAAATAGTAAATGTGAAAACAATTCACGTGTACTCATTCAGTTTACCAACATGTATTTGTTGAATGTCAGCTATGTGCTAAGTACTGGCAATATCAAATCAGATAATAGGTGATCCTGCATTTATACATAGGAACATATTCAGGGTTGTTCTTTCACTTTTGTTTTCTTGTAAAACATCCTATGGTTAACAGGATGTGATTATTAATGGCTTTATTTTATTTATGATGTCTAAACTCCCCAAGAAGGCGTTTCAAATGATCTTTAAAGTACTTTGAAGTTAGGTTACTGTCAATGATTTTAGTAATGGTATTTAATGGTATGTAAATGGTATATAATACTAATTCATATAATGATATTTAATATTATTTTAGATACTAAAATATGGTATCCTGCTCTTAATGCAGCCTTGCAAATGAAAATGTGTTACAAATCAAAAGCCATTCGGTGATGAAGCTTGTCCCCTGCAATGCCTCGTAGCTGCTGATGCGGTCAGACCGCTAGACTTTCTTCATCCTCACCCCTAGAACCGCCATCAACTGGGACATGCCAGAGAGCGTTCTCGCAGCTTGATATCCAAAGATAGCTGATTTGGTTTCTGTCCTTAAGTTATGATAGAAACTCTAGGACTCACAGTGGGGAAAAAATGACAGTAGAGAGTAAGTGCCCAGTGAGAAAGAGGAAGTCATCACTGAGGGGAAGGGCCATTAATAAGCCTCTTAGATTGTGTGGGGTTTAAGATTTGCCTTGAGGATTACATGGAAGAACTGAGGGAATAGGACAGTCTGGCCACGTAATAGAAGAATGCTAGTCAAGGTTAGGGGTGAAGTGGGGGAAAGGCCTCACTTGACTTAAGGCTTGTAATTACTGACTTTCCTTCCTATTTTAGCCACATCAAGTAATTAGTCCCTCTTCCCACATCACTGTGCCAGATGCAAACACTTCGCTTCCTAGAGTGTAAGACTTGTTTGGGTGGATTGGGAGATTTCAGCAATGATTGCTGCTATTTTTGTATAAAAGTCAGTAGTTTTGTAAGCAACAGTCTAGGATTAGCTCTAGCTGCAGGTCAGCAGACCCCAAGAATCATCCTTCCAGACCATCTCCCAACAGGTCTCCTACCAATTTCCTCCAAGAAGAGTTTGGTACTAGGGCATAATAAGACATCAGGTAGCAGTAATGAGGAGAATAGAATTTAGTTTAATGCTGCTGTTTTGAAATTCCAGCCTCATAATAGCTCTCTTTATGTCAAGAAAACAAAATTAGGAAGAATGAAAGCCGGAGGCCTCAGGAGAAAGAATCTGTCTCCCTGAGAGCAGGGAGGGCCTTGCTCAGCCAGATAGAAGGGGTTTGCTTGCTGGTCCTGAGAGGAAGAAGCAGTGATTTTCTATTCCAAATTGTCCTTGAAGGGAGAGAGAGAGAAAGAGAGAAGGAAAAATGGGTGAAGCCACCCATACCATTGACTGTCATCTCAAGAAACACAGTGTGCCAAACTTTTGGGAAACTTAGGATTCCATTCAGCTCACCCCAGCTCTGGAACAGGCAGGCTGGCAGCTGTGCTGAGTGAATGTCATATCCATTGACTACTCAAGAAAAGTGTAATTGTGGGAGCAGAGACTTATTTGGGGACCTTTTTTTTTTTTTTCTGAGACAGAGTCTTGCTCTGTTGCCTAGACTGGGTGCAGTGGCACGATCTGGGCTCACTCCAACTTCTGCCTCCTGGGTTCAAGTGATTCTCCAGCCAGAGCCTCCTGAGTAGTGGGGACTACAGGTGCATGCCACCCCATTCGGTTAATTTTTGTAGTTTTAGTAGAGACAGGGTTTCACCATGTTGGCCAGGCTGGTCTCGAACTCCTGACCTCAGGTGATATTCCTGCCTTGGCCTCCCTAAGTGCTGGGTTTACAGACATGAGCCACCATGCCCGGCCTATTTGGGGAATTTTTAAATTGTACCTAAAAATCAAAATCCTTTATCGCCACTTAAATTAGTGTTTATCTTATTCTCATATATTTTGGACTCACTGCCTAGTGATAAAAAGTAGTAAATGTTCAGTATATTTTTGTAGTGATTCTGTAATAACTGCAGCTTTAACTGAAATTCTTTCTGCATTGCACCTTCTCATCTCATCTGGAAATATTTTAGGGTGTAGCTCTAAAAAGTTTAGGGTACTTTTTTGAAAAGCATAATCACAATACCGTTATCTTCTGTTCAACAAAGATTTATTGAAAGTCTGCAGTGTACATGACAGTGAGTTTCTGTCAGGGAAACAAAGAGAGCCTAACGGATAAGGAGAGAGGGAAGAATTTTTTGGTTGCCTAGAAATGATCAAGAAGACCACTCTGGGCCCCAGAGTTTGGCATAAGTATGATGATTCTGAGTGGCTAAATTGGGGGGAAGGAAGATTGGTAGAGACGCAAGGGCTGGAGAACAGGGACCCAAGGAGGCAGAAGAGCTATTGGTATGTCTGTGAGGTGCCTCCTGTGAGACCCGTCAGTATGGGTGTGAGGTTTCTGCATTCGCAGGAGGTAGTGAATGGACAGGATTATGAAAGGGCTCTATTTGTCTTTTTAGGATAAGAAGAAAAGCTATTGAAGGGCATTTATTTTAATAATGATATTATTTATCAAAATGTTTAGCATTTTCTGACAATAGGAGTGTATTGTGTCGTAGTTTTGTACTTTAAGGACATCATTAGCCAATTTTTCTTCTAAGCTTTGTACACTTTCTTATACTTTTTAATTTTATTCAGAATTTTAAAAATTATTTTAAAACTTAAGGGCAGTTGAAGGGATACTAAAATACTCAAAAAGGGGTCAGTAACTAAAGTCACTGAGGAAGGTGGGAGTGAAGCTCAGCATGTCAAAAGAAGAATTGATTGAGTGATGATGCCACTGCAACAATGGTCTGGATCAGCAATCAGAACATGGGAAACTGCTGACCACACTTAGCAGGCAAGTAGACTGGTTGTGGTTTACCTTAAATATCAGTAATAAAGCTGGAAGCAGAAATGCTAAACTTCAGATTGATTCACCAAGCTACCCACAACACGCCAGGACCTATGCATTCTGGTTAGTCGAAGTATTTCTGTATAATGGAACAAAGCAATTGCCAGTAATTAATCCACGAGAAGCATACTTTGTTGTTTGGTTGGTTTTTTGCTTAGTTTTAGTTTGGGGGGAAGTTGTTTTATATCTGATTTAAAGACTATTACATTGCAAGTTTCCTGTTTTCCATTGTCAGAATGAAATTAGCCTGTGAAATTAGATCCATGCATGTTCCATTCATGCTGGAAAAAGCCAGGAAAGGGAAAATGTTCTTTGCCCCCAAAGCAAGTTTTTGGGACTTCTGCTCTGCGATGATTTTCCCCTTAAAATGAGAGATGAGAAAAGAAATTAAAGACAATCATATCTGTGTAGGTTTTAGTTGGATTAGGGCCTATCTTCATTAGTAACAAATCTTGTATTTCCTCATCATTAAAAAGAACTTGATCCAGACAATCTGTGCTCATGTTTAGTGGAGAAGATCACGAGATTATCCAAAATGGGCTAGCCTTGGCTTTGCATTTGTGTATGGATGAAGCTGATAATGGATTTAATTTCAAACCACAAGGTGTAGCCCAAGGAGAAGGGAGCCATTCTGGAAGCTAATTGACTTTTTCCATCCTACCTTCAACTCAAAGCATTATTAAACTCGCTTTCTAGCAGGAGGAGACTATTCCTGCATGCAAATGTAGGGAAGTGGTTAAGGGGCTTTAAAGGGCTTCACTGCATGCAAAATAAATAGCACAGAAATCAGAGTGTTAAAAATAGAAGCTCTGAGTAAATAGCTATAGTTTTGTGGCCAACAGGTCAAATGCTCACCCTCAGTATTAAATGGGCAAAAATAAAGTTATGCCGTCCATATTGATGAAAGCAAATGTACATATATATATATATGTGGAAAGAGATTTGTTTTAAGGAACTGGCTCACGTGAACATCGAGACAGGTAAGTTGAAAATACGCAGGGAGGGCTGGCAAGCTGGAGACTCAGGGAAGAGCTGATGTTGCATTTCAAGTCTGCTGCAGAATGGCCTCCTGCTCGTGGAGGTCAGCCTTTTTGTTCTATTCAAGCTGTCAACCAATAGATGAGGCCCACCTGCATTATGGACGGCAGTCTGCTTTGCTCAAAGCTAGCAATTTAAATGTTAATCCCATCTAAAAACACCCTCAAAGAAATATCCAGAATAGTGCTTGACCACATACCTGGGCCCTGTGGCCCAGCCAAGTTGACACATAAAATTAACCATCTCAAGTGGGAATGGGCATTGCACATGGTGTTGTTTGCAATACTAGCACAATGGAGTGAATGACAAAGATGGGAGGCCTTAATCTATCTCTCCCTCTTAAAGCACTGATGATTTTATTTACAATTAAAATAGATTGGCTGGGTGCGATGGCTCACTCCTGGAATCCTAGCACTTTGGGAGGCTGGGTTGGGCGGGGGGGTGGGGGGGGCGGGGTGTGGATCACCTGAGGTCAGGAGTTCGAGACCAGCCTGACCAACCTGGTGAAATCCCATCTCTACTAAAGATACAAAAATTAACCGGGCGTGGTGGCAGGCATCTGTAATCCCAGCTACTTGGGAGGCTGAGGCAGGAGAATCGCTTGAACCCAGGAGGCGGAGGTTGCATAATACTGCACTCCAGCCTGGGCAACAAGAGTGAAACTCCATCTCAAAAAATAAAAAATAAAATTAAAATAGATTGAAAATATTGTTGGCCTTAAAGTATAATATGGAAGGTATTTTAGGAAACCTGTTTTAATCTTATTGCTTATGTTTGTAACGTTTCTGCTAGATTTGCATTTATAAGACCAGCCAGGAAACAAAGATTTATGGTAAAAATGTGTGATCTCACGTACGTGGGTTAGTTTATCTTTTCTGAGGTTGTCTATCACGGCCTGCTGCTAAAAATAAGCAATCTTCTATTATTTGCTCACCTGTGATTTAGTCAGAAAAGCCAGTGTATTCTAATTAGTTGGGAAGAGGTGAAATTTCCATTCAGAATGATAATTTTCTGTTAACCATCATTGAAATCGAAGAGCCTCCCAGATTGTTCCTCGACATTTGAATTGGCTTCAGTAAAAATAAAAGAAGACAAAGGAACATTTATATGAAAGTAAAATGTTCTTATTCTTTCTGGTTTTGCAAATAAAACTACCAGACTGGTTTTCTTCTCTTTGTCCTCTGCTTTGTTTACATTCCTTTCTATTATATTTTGGTGTGACCCGTTAAAAATATTGCCCCATAGTAACTAGTATATTGAAAATGGATAGAATTAGATTTCATAATAAAGTGAACTTAGTTCACTCAAATGTTAAGTCAAATCATTTCCCCCCACTGAATCCTTGTAGACACAGGCATTTGGATTGTGTCTTTCCAATATGATATTGGAAAAGATGAGGGAATACTGGTAATTTGAGGTGAAAAAGAAAGTTCTTATAGTTATAATTGAATGTAGATACTTTGTCTCTTTTCTTGGAGCAGAGGTTTAAGAAAGAAAAGAAACTCTACCACTACAAAGCCACCTTGGAGAACATTTAGACAAAAATTTCTCAGAGCATATGCTATTTGGTGAAAATTCACAAATTGCTCTTCATAGCTTTCTGAATTTGTGTCATATCTGCATTTTAAAATTGAATGTGCTGCAGTTCCAACCTGTATGCTTTTGAATGAACCTTAATGATGGGCCATTTCTTATTGCCATCATCTGTGCCTTTCATTGCTGATTTATGCCAACTGCCTTTAAATGCATTGTGGTATTTAGGCAGTGGATAAGATAGTAATGCCATCGCATGCTGGTTGCTTAATGATGCAATTGCTTGAAAATTTAAAACCCATAATAGCTTCAGGTCAGGTTCAGAAGTTCATGTTCCATGCCAGACATTTGAAGACTGAATCAGAGCCCGAGCACTGCCAAAATCATGCCACATTTGTCAAGCCTGGTCTTGGGTAAAAGCTGTTGGAAGCCTCCCATTCATCCAAGCCAATCACTGATAATGAAGCTTCAGGGAACATGAAATATCTTTTCTAAAAGAACAGACAACCTCACCAGTTGGCTGCCTTTTTTTATTTTTAGTATAATTACCAGGGGCAAACTGTCTTGCAAAATTGGTATCTTATATTAGCTTTGAGTTTGTGTTCTCAAGAGCTGATGCAAGGATGTTTTATTAGCTAAGAAGATGTGGTTTGAGGTCAGCTGAACGTGATTCTTTCAGGTTTTTCTTGTGGACTGTAATGTGATTGACTATTCTGTGGTGTGGGAAGCTTACAGCTAGAAAAGTAACTTCAGGAGAACCACTTTCCTGTTTTCATGCTTACATTTTATCTGACTAATTCGCTTGGCTCCTGCCACAAACATCCATCAATGCACAGACTTCTGTTACATGGAAAGTTCTAGAAGAGCTGCCCACCTGGAACACCTCAGTCAAGCCTGAAGCTGGAATTGTAAAGTGTGACTGATTCCAAAATCACCATGCCCCAACCTACTCCTGCTAAATGGCTTAGATTTTTTTTTTTTTTTTTTGGAAGCTGCATGTTACTTTTCCCCTTTCCTTTTTTTCAAAGGGCTCATAGTATTGGTTCCAGTGTCTCAAAAGGATGTTTTGCAGATGAGAGAAAAGGACTTGAAAATAGTCTGAAATGCTGGAAGGACTAGAGATGTTAACTGGTCACTTTCCCTCACTCCTTCTGCCTTTCATATTCCACAGTGAGCTCTTTAAAGACTTCGGCTTTGAAGAGAGGAAATGAAATATGGCAGCCTCAAGGCTGATACTTGTCCTAGCTTTTTTTTTTTTTCCCTCATGAATGTTCAGAGAAAGGAATTGAATTCAAATTCTCTGAAACCTGCCCAAGATGCATTCAGCTGGGTCCTAATGTGTCTCTGAAGGACCATATGATGGGTAGCTCTGACTAAGTTGTGGCTAGATGTCTTTGATGTTATTACCATCATTAAAAAAATGTTAACTAATTCCTCATGTATATAAATCTTTGTAATTCAGAACAGACTCACTTTACCTGATTCTCACAACCACTTGGTAATGAAGGCACGGCAGGTATTGGTTTCATCCTCATCCCCCAGTGTGTAAATGCGGAAACTAAGGATGAGAGGTAAACCTTTCCCCACGTTTCACAGCTAGTAAGTGGCAAGTCTAAGACAAACCATGCTAAGTTCAGTGCTTTTCCTGTATTTTATGCTGCCTCCTGCCTTCTGTCAGCAGATTTTGGTGACTGTTGGAGGAAAGATAATTATAAGAAAAATTATAAGAAAAGATCCTTGCTCTTGATGAGTTTAAGGTCTACCTGGAGAGACAGAACTGGGGTAAGAAAGAGACAGAGAAGAATGCAAGGTGGGCTGTGCTAAGTGCTCAGTCAGTAGTTCTGAGGTTACTTGCTGCAGAAGCGTCATGTAGAAGTGATTGATCGAAGGCAGGGACAGCAGAGAAATCTCTCGGGAGGAAGTGACAGTTGAGTTGGTCTTGAAAGGAGAGTAGGTCTTAGATAAGAGAGAGCAGAGCAGCTTGAGCAGCTGGATCACAGAAGCAGATGCATATGACAGTGTGTAGGAGGCTGAGCAAGCAACTGTGTTGGACCCACATATTACATCAGGGAGACATTGCAGGCAAGGCTGCAGAAAAAGCAAAAGGACCAGGATGTGAAAATCTTGAATGCCTAAATTTGGATTTAATCCATTAAATAAGGAGAAGATATCCAGGGCTTCAGAGCAGTAGCTTCATGTGTATTATCGATTAGAGACTGGAGGTCACTGATGGGGGAGTAGTATATCAGTGCAGTTCATAAAGGTGGTAGAATTAAAATAAAGGAATGAATGACCAGGTCACACAAAGGAAAAAGGAGCAGGATTTTCAGGGGAAAGAGGAAAAATAGAGTCATCATAAAATGTATTGTCCAACCTAGGACATTTTCCAAGACAAATGCTACACTGGTCAGGACGGTGGGAAAACAAGCACAAACTGGGACTGTCCCAGGCAAATTGAACATAAGATCATACTGGGCAACAATGATGCAGAGGTTTTGAGACTGGGGCAGTTGTGGTCATTGATAGAAGTAAAACCAGCAAGGCCAATGATCTTGATTTTAGGCTTCAAGATGACTGCAGTAAGTCAGGAGTACATTTCCAGTGCAAAGTTAGAAATGCACAAAATTTGTCTGTATAACCCCTTTGTTTCACCTTTAACTCCTCTTTTAAACCTCCAGCATAAAAAAAAAAAAAAAAAAAAAAAAAAAAGCACTTTCTTTTGAAGGAAGCAAACAAAGTAAGGAATGGCAGCCACATCCTAGTACTGTCACCATGTTGCACTGTAATTCTTCATTTTGAAACGTGAGCCTGGATGTACTGTCAGGAACTCCTCATCTTTGTCAGACTATGGCTTACAAAAGCAAATCCTTGCATGTTTTCCCACATCAAAGGGGATCATTTGTCTCTTAAGTGGATTCAGACTACTTTGCGTTTCAAAACAACAGAATTGAATGTCTGTCAACCTGTTAACAATGGAGATTTTCAGAAGGAAGAAGTGTGAACTAGAAGGTATGAGTGTGGGAACCCCTATAATCTATGATTTCATTATAGATCAGAAAGGATTTGTTCATTAGTTATCAGTTGCCTTGGGACTTTTCAGAGAGGCAATTAAACCAAAATCTACTGAGCCAGTGTAATCATAAAACATAATTTTTTATGATTAAAAATGTCATTTAGGCTTTTATTTGACATTTTAGGTGATTTATGTGGCACTCTCCAGGCATTAGAAAAAAGCTTTATCAATGCCATGTGTAAGATCTTCCTAGCATTCCCCCCAAATAGATGAGTAGCTTTTCATATGAGGTTAGAACAGGGTAGTCAGTTTTAAGCTCACAAAATAATCTGGAATCAGACCTGGATTTGCTAATGAGGGGAAGAAAAGAATCCTTTCCTCTTCCATCCTAGGTTCACGGCTGAGGCCCCTATAACAAGAGATAGTTTAATGAGAAAAAAAAGCATACAAATGTACTTAACATAAGTTGTTGTTGTTTGTTTGAGATAGGGTCTCAGTCTGTTGCCCAGGTTCTAGTGCAGTGGTATGATCACAGCTCACTGCAGCCTCGACCTCCTAGGCTCAAGTGATCCTCCCAGCTCAGCCTCTCAAGTAAGTGGGACCCCAGGCATGCACCACCACACCTGGCTAATTTTTTAAAATTTTTCATAAAGATGAGGTCTCATTATGTTGCTCAGGCTGGTCTCGAACTCCTGAGCTCAAGTGATCCTCGGCCTCAGCCTCCCAAAGTGCTGGGATTATAGATGTGAGCCACCACATCCGGCCTTTAATCTAAGTTTTAAATGGCACAGGAGTCTTCATAAGGAAATGAAGACCTAAAAAAGCAGTTAAACTTGTGTGTTTTTATGCTAAGTCTGTTTAAGAGTGAACAGTCATGGAGAAGTATGATCGGATAAAGGTCGGATCTAATAGTAATAGGTGGGGGCAACTTAGCAAGGCTTGTTTGTTCAGGTTCTTCTTGGCATCTGTGTCTGAGGCACTTTTCTTTAGGTGTACAGAGGGTACCTCTCCCATGAGGGTCTTATGACCTGCTTAATGGGAGAAGGGGAGGTGGGTGAGATGAGAGTGACCATCCCATTTCTGCTTTTTCTCAAGTGACAAGGTGCCATATTTTGGAGTAGCATGTCCTGAACTCCATCATCAAGGAGAGGGTATGTCCTCTTGCCTTGTAAGGAACCTGGTCCATCAGGAGGCCTGAGGCAGTCATCTCTCAGAGCAGGAATTTGAAAGAGTGCCTCTCCATGGTCAGTTTTGTATTCTCCAGGCCTACTTTGTAGACATTATGTAAAAGAGAATTTATCAGATTCAAAATAACTTGGTGGGAATATTCAGAAATATGTCACTTAAAAAAATTCCCCACATTGGCTATCTGTTTAAAAACCAACAAAAATAGTAACGTTTGAAGTCTTGCTTGGAGTTCAACATGAGCTTGAAAACCATCTGCCCTGACTTAATCTAGAGCGTTCACTGAGTGTAGACAACTGTACATAGGTGCTGTGAGGGATCCAGAGATTTGTAAGCCCAGCTGAAAGTCCTACACTCTGTATCTAGGAACCAAGTGGAGAACGGGTGTTTGTTACACCAACAGCCACTGCCTCCACTGCAGAGCAAGTTCAGAGAAGGCTGGGATTGGCCAGGCGTGACCTGGGGTGGAGAGGTGACCTGGGGTGGAGAGGTAATCTGGGAGCCTTGCAGCTAAAGATGAACAGAGAGACAGTGAGAGCCCAAGCAGAGATCAGAGGCCCAAGAGCCAATTGGGGCTGAAGTTCTGGAGCATCAAAGAGCGCCCCCTCTGGGAGAAAGGACGTGCTTCAGAGGCCTGGGCAAGGTGGAGGATTTTTGCAGGATGCTGGCAATTTGTCCAGCATTAATAGATGCCATAGTGTAGTATTAAAAATTATGACTTAAATACATACAAATATTAGTTACTTTTAATCTGTATTTTGGTATTTAGTATTAGTACAACTTGTACTCTGATATTCAACCTACTTTTATATCCTTGGAAACAATTAACACATGGTTTAAATAGGAAGACATTCTTGGGAACTAGGACCTAGGACCACAAATATATTTTCTATGCTTTTTACATTCTCATCATGAGTGTGCCACCTTCAGATATAATTTTCATATTTTTAGTAGACATATGTAAAAAAGTGTAATTAAGACTGATTACCCCAGGAGCTGTGCTTTCTTTGAAAAAACAAAAAGGTATATCTGGCACCTACCAACTCTTAGTTTATCATGTATCTGTTATTTTTAAAAATTAAATATTTTCTTCTACAGTGAGAAATGTGAAGAAAAGTCTTTATAAAGGTGATGTTTTGCTGGGTGTGGTGGCTTATGCCTGTAATCCCAGCAACTCAGGAGGCTGAAGCAGGAAGATTGCCTGACTCCAGGAGTTCTAGGCTGCAGTGAGCTATAAGCAAGACCCTGCCTCTTAAAAAATAATGATAATGGCCAGGTGTAGTAATAGGATTACACACCTGTAATCCCAGCACTTTGGGAAGCTGAGGCAGGTGGATCACCTGAGGTCAGGAGTTCAAGACCAGCCTGGCCAACATGAGGAAACCCCATCTCTACTAAAAATACAAAAATTAGTCGGGTGGGTGATGGGCACCCACCCATCTCCCGAGTAATCCCAGCTACTCAGGAGGCTGAGGCAGGAGAATCGCTTGAATCCGGGAGGTGGAGGTTGCAGTGAGTCGAGATTGTGTCATTGCACTCCAGCCTGGGCAACAAGAGCAAAACTCTGTCTTGAAAAAATAATAATAACACTAAAGTCATGTTTTGAAATTTCGAAGTATAGATATTTTGCAAAAAGCAAATTTACAAGCTGTTCCAGTACACATGTATCTTAAGGGAGTCTGTTGAAGGTGAGATAGTCAATTCGGAAAAGGAGAGCATGCGGTAGGTGTTGGAGAGAGTGAATATGTTATGGATTCTGTACCCCTATTACCTTCTAAATCATGGGCTAATTTGTAAAGTTTCTATTTATTGTTTGTTGAAAATTTACACTTACGTTGCTGAAGATGGCCTGCAGGTGAGAGAGCTCCTGCAGGCAATTTCCAATGGCTGTTTAGATCCTGGAGTCCGTGTCCCTCATGGCGTGTGCTAATGATACCCTGTAAGTTGTTCTGGGCCGAGGCAACTATTCAGGTCTCCTGAAATGTTCTGGGCTGCAGCCATTTCCTTACTGCAAATGAATAATGAATGAGCTGTGGTTTAAAGCTAATGGTTCAAGATAAAATCAGAAGCATCATGCAACATGGGTAATGCTCCTTTGTCATCTCCATGGAAACTGCTATTTGTCAAGACACACTAGTATTTCAGAAGACAGGAGTCAACAGTTTTTGTAACTTCAGGTCAGCTGTTGAAAAATAGATTTAAGAAGCACAGATTGAGACAGAATGAATACAGAGAAAGCCATCTGCATGCAATGGGAGAGCTCTGTTAGACCATTCTTTGGGACTTTAAAAAAAATAGATCATAAATGGTATAATAAATATTAAGCTGATAGATTTGAATGGAAAGTTGAGTTAACACTTTTTCCCTCCCCCAACACTATGACTTGGCATCTGGCTGGGCCACATAGTGAGTGCACAGACCTCATCCAGGTGGCCTTCTTGCATCACAGGGGGAGGGCTGGCACCGGTGTTGCAAGAGGGGAGAGCAGCTGGCTGCACAGCCCTGGTACAAAACGGGCACCCCAGCCTCACACACGCATCAGGCCACAGTGTCGCCAGCAGCCTGAGCGTGGGGTCCCCACTGCGGGGGCTGATGTCAGCATGCTGAGGTCACATTGGGGATCGGATCTCATGCTGCAGCCTGGCAGTGGGTGGGGCAGGGGCCGATGCATCCCAGCGCTGAGGACAGTGGCACTCCGGCCACTTAGGGTTAGAGGGAGGAAACAGTGGGGCTGGGTCTTCCAGCCCCATCAGGACTGGGAGGTGCTGGGGAAAGAGGGAAATAATAAGGAACAAGAAATGTCCAAAAGTGGGGCCCAGAACTAGATCTAGCAGGTGGCTGGGGCTGCCTTCACCAGCACAGCATGCCAGAGGCTGGCCTGAGACTGGGGACCCCTGAGGATGGGGTGCTCCTTGTCCCTAGTGAGAGAGATGTGGGGAGCGGGGAGGAGACCGTGCCATAAAAGCTCTAGAAATGTTCAGACATCAGTAATATATTAAGAAAGCACCTCTTCACACTCTAAGCTTCTGGCCTCTGGAGCATATAGCTTTGGGTTACCTCAAATCCGAGGGAAAAGCAGCCAGTGTTACAGACTTGGCCTCCATCTTGGCTGCCCCGCTGTGGCCGCGCTACTCAGGGCGGGTTAGCTGCCTTCTCTCCTCCCATTTCATGGAAAGACCAGGTAGTGCTGCCCCTTGGGGTCATTTAATTTATTTTTTATTGCTGTGGTACATAGTTGGTGTATGTATTTTACGGGATACATGAGATATTTTGATACAGGCATGCAATAAGTAATCATCACGTCACGGAAAATGGGGTATCCCTCCCCTCAAGCACCCCTTCAGGGTCATTTTAAATATGAAATGAGACAACACCTGTGAAAAAGATGAAGCCCAGTGGCTGGCGCCTCACTACTCTCAGTAGAAAATTAAAGCATTTCTCTTCAAGAAGGCTGTCTACGGAAGTCGCCCCCTCGCATCTAAAAAAGGGGTCAGAGTTCAAGCCTTCTCCTGCCTGGGCCTCCCAAGCAGCTGGGATTACAGGTGCGTGCCACCATGCCTGGCTAATGTTTGTATTTTTTTAGTAGAGACAGGGTTTCACCACGTTGGTCAGGCTGGTCTTGAACTCCTGAGCTCAAGTGAGCCTCCCATCTCAGCTTCCCAAAGTGTTGAGATTACAGGCGTGAGCCACTGCTCCGGCCACCACTGATACTTAATTCTCAGCCAGTCTCAGTCTCTATCTATTGCCCACCCCTTTCTCTGCTCAGTTAATGAGAGAACAAGGAAACGGAGCTAATTTAAGTATTTTTCTACTTAAATTACAAAATATTATCAGGAAAATGGAGCTTTTACAAGAGCATTAAACCTTTTCAGTGCAAACAGAAATGCCTTTACATGATTGTCCAGGCTTCCTTGCAGTGAAGAAACTTTACTCCTCACCATCTTTCCCCCTTCTCCCTAGGGCTAATCTCCCCTCCCTGAACATGTGTCCTGTGCTCCGCACACATTGTGTGCATCATCACCCATCACCTCAGCCTGAAAAACGAAGGTGTAGCTCTACTTACAAATGCAGCCTCTGCTTAGGGAAGGATCTTGGATCTGCCTGTGAGGACCAGGAGGGTCCCATCAGTTTCTGTATTTCTCCAGCCCCTCCCCTGCCCTACCCCCAAAGCCATTCACTCAGAGATGCAGAAAGCTGCCAGTGACCGACAAAAGAAATCCTCTCAAGGAGCTAATGCCGGGCAGATTGTGAAAAGTGCTGGGTTTGTGTGTGTGTGTGTGTGTGTGTGTGTGTGTGTGTGTGTGTGTGTGAAAGAGGTGATCACTTCTATACCCCTCAGTGTGTGCTTTTGATTTCCACATTATTTAGCTGGCTACTCAGATCTGATTAAAAGCATCTGCACGAGCCAAGGTATAGCAATGAAAGTCAAACACAGACCCGTGAGAAGATGTAATGGAAACAAACTATACTGGGAGTTCGCTTGCTGGGTGAATTTGAGACCAGATCCTCAACCTCCTGGTTCTCCCCTGCCTCCTCTGTGAAACAGGGATAATGCTGCTTCACTGGCCTTTTTTTTTTTTTTTTTTTTTTTTTTTTTTTTTTGAGACGGAGTCTATTCTGTCACCCAGACTGGAGTGCATTGGCGTGATCTCAGCTCACTGCAGCCTCCAACTTCCAGGTTCAAGCGATTTTCCTGCCTCAGCCACCTGAGTAGCTGGGATTACAGGCACGCACCACCACATCCAGCTAATTTTTGTATTTTTAGTAGAGACAGGATTTTACCATGTTGGTCAGGCTGGTCTCGAACTCCTGACCTTGTGATCTGCCTGCCTTGACCTCCCAAAGTGCTGGGATTACAGGCATGACCCACTGTGCCCAACCTTCATCAGCCTTTTAAGTGAGGGCCACACCTCATGAACTCTTAGTATCTTCTCCACTCTATGATTACGATTGTTTGGACTTTTTATTTTTCCTTAAATCTGGGGATCAATACTGCTGTGCTGAGGATGTGGCTTTCTTCCTGATAAAATACCTATTTCTTCCATTGGAATACATTTTAATTTGGGAACAAGCATCAATTTTAGAATAAACCCTTCATGTTCTGCTAGTTGGCATTACTACCTGGCCAAAGGGGAGGAAGATTCTGGAAAGGGAAGGAAAAAGGGCCTGGAGGGAGCAGCCCACCCCTAGCCAGTCTCTCCTGAGCCTGTAGGCCACCAAATCCCTCAGTCCCAAGGGCCAAGGCTGCCAAGGACCTCTCCTTTCAGCAACATCAAAAACGAGATGACATCAGGTTACCACTTACTAGTGCCTAGAGAGTTGTCAATTACCTTTCAGTCACTTACCCTTTGCTAATTGCAAAATAAACAGACTCTGCAGCCTGTCTTCAATGACAGCCTCATCTCCTGTCCTAATATTTGTATCTTAGCCTCTTATGAATTGCATTTCATAGATCATTTCCTAAATACTCTTCCTCCCTTTTGTATTTTAAGTACTCCAATTTTTTTTTGTTTGTTTGTTTGTTTCAAAGAGCAGGGATCAGAGTCAGATTTTCTAAAGGGCCTGCCAGTGCCACACCTGCTATTGTTGATCCTCATACCCTGTAGCTCCCTAAGAATGGCTAATCCCCTTCGCAGGAGGCATTGTTTCCAGGGAGAATGGGTTTATTGGCTTCCCACACCTCTGTTAGAAACAACAGTGGAGAAGGATGATGTGGAAGGGAAGTCAGCTGGTAGCAGGTCTAAATGCATCCGTAATCAGAAAGATTTCCAGATTTCCCTAATTGCTGTTTTTATTCGCAGAACTTCTATTTTAAGCGCACACACTCACATGTGGATTGACAGGCACCAGCCACTGTAATGGCTGTGTCTGTCTGTAGCGCCTGCAAACACTTGTTTCCATGGTGACAGGAGGCACCACAGAGACACAATTATGGTGCTGCTGGGACCAGGGCACTGCCACACCAGGAGGCCTCTCAAGTGTGCGTGTGTGTGTGTATGTGTGTGTGCGTGCGCTGGGGGCACAGAGTTGCTGTCGAGTGCAGAGTGTGAAAAAGTCAAGCAGGGAAGGGGTTGGGGAGATAGGCAAAGGGAACATTCGCTGGTACAGAAGCCTGGGGCTAGTGAAGAGAGGTGATACCTGGATCAGGGGAATGATAAAAAATTGAAGAAGAAAGGGAATACAGATGGGAAAAGGAAAGGGGCAAACAAAAATGGGAAATTTCTCCTCTCTGCAGAGTATCATTGCCCCTCCGTTTGAAAGGTTTATTATGGCAGAATTATCCCACATAAATTTGCCAAGTAGAGAAATAGACTTTAGTGAGCAGAGGCAGATGGTTCAGGCGGTTTGGGTGTCAGAGTTTTTCTGTAACTCCAGAGTTGATAGTTTGCTGCCTCCGGCTCAACAGCCCCATCGGGGAGAGGAGATGAATTGCTCCCTCACCCACTGCAGGGTTTTCTAGGCATGTGAAGCCATTACTTCTCCTCTGGGCTCTGCCCAAGGTGGAGGCACCCAGTGTTGTCTCCAAACAATGTCATTTGGTCTGAGTGAATTAGATGTGAGGCAAATGAGGCCTCATCCAGGTCTCACAGAGGGCACAACTGCTTTTCAGAGACCTTGAAAGGATGCCCAAAGGAATCCATTATATTAATGCTGACTTGGTGAACACTGACTGAAGTCCTATCCTCAGCTGACAGACACCCACCCTAGGTGTCAAGCAACCAAAAGGGAACTTTCTGGGGTTATTCTGTTAGGCTCTGGTTGTAAAAATCAGTGGTTCTCTGGTTCCAGATTGAGCATTTATTGACAACCTACTGTGTGCCAGCAGTTTTCACAGAGGCTCGCCTGCACCACTGTAAGTGGTCCTGGCCCCATTTCATAGTGGAAGGCCTGGAGGCTCAAAGTGGTTGAGCAATTTGCCCATAGTCAAGGAGGTCAAGTCAAACCCAGATTTCCAGATTGCAATTCAGTGCAGTCTCCTGTTCAAGGAGGTCAAGTCAAACCCAGATTTCCAGATTGCAATTCAGTGCAGTCAGCTGTTCAAGGAGGTCAAGTCAAACCCAGATTTCCAGATTGCTGGAAAAAACTTCTCAAAAAATTTTCTTTGGGCCACAGTAGGTGTATGCATTTATGGGTACATAAGATGTTTTGCTACAGGCATGCAATGTGAAGTGATTATATCATGGAGAATGGGGTATCCATTCCCTAAAGCATTATCCTTTGTGTTGCAAACAATCCAATTATATTCTTTTAGTTATTTTCAACTGTATAATCAGGTTATTATTGACTATAGTCACCCTGTGGTGCTATCAAATAGTAGGTCTTATTCATTCTAGAAAAACTTTCTGATGGAAGGATTCAGGCCCAGGAGTCCCCACTGAGCCTGATTCCACTCATGCACTTGGTGATGGAAGGACCATGACATGGTGAGCAGGCCCAGCAGGAGTCTGGCCAAGCTTGGCTCCTAGGCAGAAGTGCTTTCCCGAGATTACTTGCTCCACCAGCCTTACAAAAGAAAGCCTTGGGGAAGGAATTTCCTGTCCATTTCTTGAATTTTCTGAGGAGTTCTGGGCTGGCTCATGCTTGTAATCCCAGCACTTTAGGAGGCTGAGGCAGGAGGATCACTTGAGGCCAGGGATTTGAGGCTGTAATGAGCTGTTATGGTACCAGGGCACTCCAGCCTGGGCAACAGAGTGAGACCCTGTCTCTAAAATAATAATAATAATAAAGAGTTCTGAACCCTACAGGAAGCTTGATAAAGCAGACAAAAAAGCAATTCATGGTCGGGTGTGGTGGCTCACACCTGTAATCCCAGCACTTTGAGAGGCCATGGTGGGAGGATCACCTGAGCTCAGGAGTTGAAGACCAACCTGGCTAACATGGTGAAACCCTGTCTCTACTAAAAATTCAAAAAAATTAGCCAGGTGTGGTGGCGGGTGCCTGTAATCCCAGCTACTTGGGAGGCTGAGGCAGGAGAATGGCTCGAACCCAAGAGGCAGAGGTTGCAGTAAACCAAGACCACACCACTGCACTCCTGCCTGGGCTGAATGACACCCTTTCAAACAAACAAACAAAAAAAGCAATTCACACTAATCAATGGACTTTGAACACTTCCTAATCATTTGTAACATTCTGCAACAGATGTGACTTAGCAATCAGGTTTTAAAGTTTTGAAAAATTGTATTCCAATCCAAAGACTGACAATGAAGCATCCGCTTGTGTTATTTATAGTAATTTTTGTTTTGCTTTGTTAATGTTCACATTGTGATCTCACTGTGGGCCTACTCTGGCTTTAGAAATTAATAGAACTTTAGGTATTCTGACTTCACTAAGTTGAAATTCACTTGAATTGATTGCACTTTCTCCCACCCTCCCTCTCTCTCTCTCTCCTTTTTCTCTCTCTCCTTTCTTTTCTTTTTTCTTTCTTTTCTTTTCTTTCTCTTGAAATAGGGTCTCACTCTGTTGTCCAGGCTGGAGTGCAGTGGTGCAAATCACTGTTCAGTGCAGCCACGAACTTATAGACTCAAGTGATCCTCCTGCCTCAGCCTCCCAAAGCACGGGGATTACAGGCACATGCCACCAGGCCCAGCCTGGTTCCCTCTTTCCTTGGTGAAAAGTGCCTACCCCAGGGGGCTGTGACCTCACCTTAACTCTCTTCCTTTCTGGCCTAGGATCCCTCCAGGTGGGTGTGGTAAAATCTTAAATGAACAATGCATTTATATAACCATCAGGTAGTACTGCAATATTTTATAATTAGAGCTTTTAAAAATTCATGGAACTTCAGCCTTGGGAAGAGTTTAAAAAAAATACATGAATGAAGGGTTCTACCTCACACCCACTAGGATGGCTAGTATAAAATAATCAGAAAATAACAAGTGTTGAGAAGAATGTGGAGAGTTTGGAACTCTTGTGCACCATTGATGGGAATGCAAAATGGTGCAGTCACTATGGAAAACAGGATTACAATTCCTTAAAAAATTAAAAATGGATTTTTAATTGCAATTCAGTGCAGTCTCCTGTTCAAGGAGGTCAAATCAAACTCAGATTTCCAGATTGCGGTTCGTTGCTGTCTCCTGTATTCACTAGTTCTCTTTTATGCCAAGAAAAAACTGTCTTTGGGTACACGGTAGGTGTATGCATTTATGGGTACGTAAGATGTAGTCATTCCATTTCTGGGTTTGTACCCAAAAGAATTGAAAGCAGGGTCTCAAAGACATATTTGTGTATCCATGTTCATGGCAGCATTATTCACAATAGCCAAAAGTTGGAAGCAACCCGAGTGTCCATGGACAGAAGAATGGGTAAATGAAATGTGGTCTGTGATACAATAGATGATTATTCAGTTTTACAAAGGACGGAGCACAGAGGATTCTTAGGGGAGTGGAACTACTCTGTATGATAGTCTAATGGTGGATCTGTGTCATCAGTTTGCTCACAGAATGTGCAACACAGAGTGAACCCTAAGGTGAACCAGGGATTCTGGGTGGTAATGATGTGGCAATGTAGGTTCATCAGTTGTAGCAAATGTCCCCTCTGGTGCTGGATGTTGATAGTAGGGGAGGCTGTCTGTGTGGGGGGACAGGAGGTCTATGGGAAATCTTCATCTGTTTCTCTCAGTTTTGCTATGATACTAAAATTTCCCTTAAAAAAAAAGTCTGTTTTTTTTAAAAGCAAGGAAATTCTGACACATGCTACAAAATGAATGAACTTTGAGGTCATTATGCTAAGCGAAATAAGCCAGTCACACATACCCCCTTTTTATTCCACTTATATGAGATACCTAGAGCAGGAGTCCCCAGCCCCTGATTAAGAACTTTGCTACACAGCAGGAGGTGACAGGTGGGTGAGTGAGCATCACTGCTTGAGCATGCCAGGGATCTAGGTTGCACGCTCCTTAGGAGAATCTAATGCCTGATGATCTGAGGTGGAATGATTTCATCGCAAAACCGTCCCCACACCCAGCCCGCATCCATGGAAAAATTTTCTTCCAAGAAGCTGGTCTCTGGTGCCAAAAAGGCTGGGGACCACGATCTACAGTATTCAAAATTACAAAGACGGAAAGTAGAAGGGGCTACTTCTACTTTTGCTACCATGATCTACAGTATTCAAAATTACAAAGACAGAAAGTAGTTGCCAGGGACTGGAGAACAGGGGGAACAGGAGTCTGTGTTTTGTTTTGTTTGACACAGGGTCTCCCTCTGTCACCCAGGCTGGAGTGCAGTGGTCGATCTCTGCTTACTGCGACCTCCACCTCCTGGGCTCAAGCCATCCTCCCACCTCAGCCTCCCGAGTGGCTGGGACTACAGGTGCATATACCACACCTGGCTAATTTTTGTATTTTTAGCAGAGCTGGGTTCCACCACGTTGGCCAGGCTGGTCTCAAACTCCTGAGCTCAAACAATCCTCCCGCCTTGGCCTCCCACTTTGCTAGGATTATAGACATGAGCCACCACACTCAGCCAGGGAGTTCATTTTTAATGGCTACAGAGTTTCATTTTTACAAGATGAAAAGAATTTTGAAGACCAGCGGTGGTGATGGTTGGACCACAATGTGAGTGTTCTTAACACTGCTAAACTGTACACTCGAAAATGGTTTAGGATGGGAAACTTTATGTTATATGTATTTTACTACGGTATAAAAAAATAAAGGTGTATCTCCTGTTGGTCCCAAGTAGATGGGATTTTGTTATATTTTCCACAGCACACTTTGAGTTGTAATATGTTTTACCCGGAATCACAAAAGAGCCAGTGTGCTCAGGTCCAGCTGACTTAGTGCCAGAGCCGCTCAGAGAATCCTTCATGTCCAGTTGAAGAGGGACCAGGCCGCCTGCATGTGGTTGCCTCTGCAGAAACAAAGGTCATTTTCAGCCCTTACTGCAGGGTAACACATTGCAAAAACTCACAGCTCTCCAGCTGTTAAGGTTTGAATAAGGTAAATGACCATGATTGGCCTTTCGCCACCGGGATTTGTTCGCAGTGAATCATCACCACTTGACTGAGGAGCCAGCTCAGCATCTTTTTAAAAGTGAAAAAGAAAATTCAGTTCCTTCCCTTTTAGCCCAAAATGCTATGAGTCAGTACTTTGGCACTGGGAGTGGAAAGCAGTGAGAAACGGGTGGGCCTTTGGGATCTGATGGGAAAGGATAGCTCTGGGACAATATTGTTTATGGGTTGGTTGTCATGCATTTGCCAAGCAATGGCAGTGGCTGTTTAGAAGCTTTCTACGCCTCACCCCATTCACATGTCCTCTTTCTGGTTGTCTCAGTTCTGAACCCCATGCAGAGATCAGCTGACATCCCTCGTCCTCCATGAAACCTCACTGATTAGTCCTTCCCTGGGTCTCCTGAATCCCGGGCTGTGTTCTCTTGCTTTTAATAGTCATTGGACAGTCACTTGGCACTTTGTTTACAGCCCTTGGGCTACTGCCTTTTTGTGGGTAAAGGTTGTCTTCCAGGTGGAGAATCTTTCTCCAGACCAAAAACATAGCTTCTCTTTTGTGGCCTCATGGCTTAGCAGAGATCTGTATGTGAGATTTGGGTACTGGGAACAGCTCGGCAAGTTACTAAACTCTGCAGAGCTCAGGTTTCTCATTTTAAAACTGAAGACAAAAAACTACCATTAAAGGAAGATCGCGTTTTCAGGATTAGATAAGACAATGTGGGTAAAGCACTTAGCACTGTGGCTGGTGCCCAGTAAATGGTGGTTATTACTCTTACTAGTAAGTCATAGGTGTATATACTATTTGGGAGTTAACCTGAGTTCACTACTCTTTTAGAAGATAGTGCCATCATTGTGATAATTCATGCTATTGTCATTTTGTAATATCTTTGTGTGAAATGGGGCCTTTAGAGAAAAAAAAGGTGTGGAAATCTAACGTAATCTCTTCAGGCTAAGTGTAACTTTGAGTTTCCTGGAGGTCTAGTGACACCAAGTGGCAAAATGTGATATTACATGTTGGTTGTTAGAGTGTTCAAATTCTATTTCATTGGTAAAATAGCAAATTATTCTGTTGTGTATGATTTCTGAGTTTTCCTGTCTTACTTGTAATCTAGTCTTAAGGAGTGACAATGGTAAGATTATAAGAGTACTACGTGTAGACTTATTGAATGAAAAACTGGAATTCTTTGCCAAGCGCGGTGGCTCATGCCTGTAATCCCAGAACTTTGGGAGGCCAAGGTGGGTGGATCACCTGAGGCCAGGAGTTCAAGACCAGTCTGGCCAACATGGTGAAACCCCATCTCTACTAAAAATACAAAAGCCGGGCGTGATGTCGCGTGCCTGTAACCAGCTACTCAGGAGGCTGAGGCAGGAGAATAGCTTATACCCAAGAGGCAGAGGTTACAGTGAGCCAAGATCGTACCATTGCACTCCAGCCTGGGTGACAGAGCGTGACTCTGTCTCAAAAAAAAAAAAAAAAAAATTTAATTTAATTTAAAAAAAAGAAAAGAAAAACTGGAATTCTAAATTGCACAAAGCAGAAAATCGATTCTTAATGCGCAAGTGTTTTCTTCATGTATTATTTATATCCTGTCAATACAGTGACACATTTGAAATTGACACCAATTTATAATGGATCATTAGTCATACTTCCTTAATATTTCTTTCAGGAACAATGACATTCTGCTTATTATCTACCCAGTCTATAAAGAAAGCTGACATTTCCATACTCACAGAGCTCTTGTTGACAATGTAATTGTGCCCACTGTGTAGAGGATATTAGTCCTATTAACTTATGATGGCTTCTGAACCTTGACTTTCTTCATGGGGAAGTAAATGAACAACTTTCCATTATTCGTTATGCCACTGAGACAGCATCTGGGCCTGGAGTTAGTGCTTGAACGTGGAGCTGTTCTTGAGTTTATGACACCATTATTAGGTACTGAAGAGCAGACCAGAGTTGATGAGCTGGGATTTTCTAAACCTAGTCATTTGTTCTCAGCCTTCTTCATGTCACTGCCGGCATTCATCTCTGGCTGTGATCTGGCCTTATAGGTATTTCCTTATTCATTATTTGAGGTACTGTGTGGAATAAAAGAAACATAGCTCATCAGACCCATCAGGATACACCTGATGATCGGTATTAAATGTGTGCATTTCTGTACTTTAATTAGCAAATACCTAATGTTGGGGCAATGGAGAACCATGTGCTCAAGTCAAAAGGGCTTCGTGATAGTCATTCACCAAAATGTAGCTCCTCAGAAGGAAGTCCTGGGACTCACCCATCCTTTGCTTTGCCCTCAGGCCACTTATTTGGGGTGAGCTGGGAGTGGCTGACGTACCCTTCCCTCCTGCGCGTCCCAAGGAAGGAGTGCAGAAACGCAGACAGCAGATTGCTCAGGGGAAAACGTGCCCAGTCTGCCCAGACACTCTGAGTTGGGAACATAATCAACTGGCATTTATGAGGCTCATAGTTCTGATTCAGTTTCCTGATATGCATGAAGTAACTTATATATTTGGAACAGTTGATAACATTTGAATTTATCTGTCCCTTTCTATATATACATACACACATATACACAAAATGCAGCATTTTATTTTTGTCATTTCTTAACATCTGGAGTGGATGCAAGTTTCACAAATGAAGCTTTTTGAATTATTTCTGATACAATTCCTTAAATAATAAAATCCAGATTCCACTAAGGCTTAAGCTCTCTATATCCTTCCTGAGGCTTTGTTAATTCTTTGGGGACACTGTGCTGATGATTGTTAATGCCGTGATCTGCTCATTTGTGGTGACTGAAAGAGTAACAGTGCAGCGTCCAGCCAGGCATGCCTCGCTTAAAACCTCAGAGAAGCGGAAGGGCTGGGAGGACCTTTCTCAGGGTCACTCACAGAATTCTGCCTCGAGCTGACAGGCTTAAGCATCATTTGCTAAGGGTACACCAACATCCCTGCCCAGAAGTGTTGCTGAGGCTGTTAGGGAGGAAACAGTGAGCACTGTGCCAGCCTCAGCAAGATGCTTAGGTAGCAACGTGGCCAGGAGCTTCCATCTGGGCTGCAGCTGCTCCAAAGTCACCTCTCTCTCTGTAGCACCACGTGCCTGTGCTGTCCTTCCTTATTTGACCACGCCTTTCCTGCCATCCCGGGACTGATCAGAGCTGGTCAGGACTGACCTCCTTTCTCTTCTCACCCTGCCTCCAAACCCACCCCTACAATGCTTTGAAAAGGAGCCCTATCTGCATGTCATCCTTTGGTGCTGGCTTGGAACCCCTAGGGAAACAGTGAGCTCAATCTACTACACAACTGATGCTGTGGGAGACTAGAGGAGTTCCCTGGAGGACAGGCTCCCCTCTGTGTCATTGCCTAGTGGCCCACTGATAAGCCACAGAGGCCACTGCCATGGAGGAAATAGGTCCGAGGATGTGGTCCCCTGACACATTACAGGGAGGCTTGCTTTGGTTTTGCAGCTGGTGGTGCATTGTGGAAGTTTCCAAATCACAAGTAGATGGCCACTTTCAGAGCGGATAGGGCTCCTTACCCTGTTGAGTTGGCACACAAAAGGCGAGGGAGGGTGGCCCATATGTCATTAGACGTCAGGTTTCCACTGGTAGGAAATCCTTCTGGTGATGTCAGGTGAGTTAGGGCAGAGCCATGAAGGAATCAAGGGAAGAAACATAAGCAGATCTGTATGATGCCCCAACCCAGGATTTCCTAGGGAAAACTCATCCCCGTGCTCAGGGCATAGTCCTCCCTCCCCCTTGTGTCTCCAGTTTCTGAGCCATTTTATACAAAGTCATACCGCCAGAACTCTGGTAGCAAGTGGGGCGGGGGTGGGGCGGCCTCCAGCTCCCTGGTCTCACCTTGGAGCTGGTTGAAGAGGATGGCATCCTTCATGGGCTGTGTGGTAGGGACTTATCCAGGAATAGTGAGTGGACCCTCAGTGTCACCTCCCTGCACCTTGTTGCCTCTGTGTTTCTAGCACCCCAGGTTGGCACCGTGACCAGCTAGATGACGCCATGAACTGAGGTCTCCAGCCTGATGCAGGTCAGACCCCCTTTTCTTCCTTTCAGTGGCAAAGGCGAGACTCATCTCTGGTTCTCCAGCATTGCTCGTATGTGTTTTTTCCTGCCCAAGCCTACTGGTCCCTCACGCTGTGTCCTCTGCCTCACCCACACCACAGGCTGCACCTGCCCTCCTGCTCCTGGCTCTAGGCAGCTCCGTGGCGCTCTTTCTGCAGCACAGATGGATTGGTGTAAGCCCTGACCTAGTCTTTGGTCATGTAGTGTTTACAGTTGTGCACAGGCATTGTGCCCTTGGGGACCTTACACAAGCTCTACCCTCACTTTTTTCATGGCACACTAAGCATGGAAATGGCACCTGCCTCAAAGGGTTGTTGACTGAAATGAGATCATTGAGCTGAAGTTCTTAGCACCATTCCTGGTATGTTCATTTTCTAGGGCCTCCATAACAAAGTACCACATACTGGGGCCTTAAACAACAAATATTTATTTTCTCACAGGGCTAGAGGTCAGAAGTCTGAGATCAAGGCATTGGCAGGGTTGGTTCCATCTGAGGCCTCTGTATTAGTTTGTTCTTACACTGCTATAAAGACATACCTGAGACTGGGTAATTTATGAAGAGGTTTAGTTGGCTCATGATTCTGTGAGCTCTATAAGCTTCTGCTTCTGGGGAGGTCTCAGAAAACTTACAATTGTGGCAGAAGGTAAAAGGGAAGCAGGTACACTTCACATGGCCAGCAGGAGAGAGAGCAAGCAGGGAAGCGTTACACACTTTCAAACAGATCTCATGAGAACTCACTATCACAGATCTCATGAGAACTCACTATCACAAGAACAGCAAGGGGGATATCCGCCCCTAAGATCCAATTACCTCACCATGTCCCTTCTCCAAAATTGGGGATTACAATTCGACATGAGATTTGGGTGGGGATGTAGAGCTAAATCATATGAGCCTCTCTCCTAGGCTTGCAGGTGGGCACTTTCCCTTTGTGTCCTTACACGGTCTTTCCTCTGCATCTGTCTGTGACTAAATTCCCTCTTTTTGTAAGGACAGCACCAAGATCAGATTACAGCCCACCCCACTGACCTCATTTTAAAGTAATCATCTGTGTCAAGGTCCTCTCTTCAAATGCAGTCACATTCTCAAGTACTCAGGGTTAGGAATTCCACATATGAATTTGAGGGGGCTCAATTAGGCCTGTGACCTCTAGCAAATAACAAATGCTCAACAAATGTTCGTTACCTTTTCCTGGGCAGTTATTCTAAACTTTTGTCATTTTTTAATTTGTTTTATTTTCTATTTCTATTTTTATATGTCTATTTGCTACTTAGTAAATGACCCTCCCTCCTGTATTTTTTTTTTTTGCAGAAAAATGAGGTACCAGGGCATAAACTCATTCAACTTTCAGTCTGTTCTTCCATCTCCTTTGCCCCAAACCTCACTGACATCGTCCCTTTCCTGCCAGTCTCAGAAAGGGGGATTTTTCCGTCCCTGCTCCAGGCTCATCCTCACTCCTCTGTGCTCTGACCTCCTCCAGGACCCCGAGTCAGCCCCTGCTCCCTCTTCCTCACATCTTCAGTTTTGTGCCATCTTCTCCATCCTTAATCTCTGCAGGATCAGTTTCCCCCTTCCACAGACACACTTCCTTAGCCCTGCCAGTCCTTCCAGCTGCTGAGCTCTCTCTTTCTGCCTTTTCTAATTGGAGCTTTTGAAGGAAAAACCTACATTCTGTTCTCTCCTTTTTGTCATTCTTTCATTTATTCATTCATTTGTTGAACACCTTCTTTTTGCCAGGCACTGGGCTAGGCATTGGGAATCTAAAGATGTGTATTCATAGTCCCAAGACCAGAGGAGAAAACAGATCATTATAATATAATGAGCGTGTGACATGCCTTGTTCGAGGGGAGCCCAGTGGGCCCTATAGGAGGACGTAGACACATCCAGCCCAATCAAGGCATAGACCGAGGTGCGAGGTACGAGGTGCAGGGGAGAGCTTCCCAGAAGAGGAAGAATTAGATGGGCCTGAGAATTAGATGGGCCATGAGCATGGGGAGGTCTTCCCAGCAGGGGCAAAAGCCTATCAGCAGGAGGCCTGGATCCTCCAAGTGGATGGCATTTTCTTTCCTCCCCTTTGCTCCTCAGCTCGCTGGCCTCTCCATGTGCCTCACCATTGAAAGGATTTCATGGGGGTTCCACTGGACCCTCACTAAGTGACCGGGAGAACGCAGCGTGTTCCTTATCTAATGGACCACCTCCCCTCCTTCTGCCTCTCCTCCCTTAGCCCCACCCTCACCTGCCATCCTCCTTCCTTTCTCATCTTTCTTTCTCTGTTTTTTTCGTGGAAGCTCCTCTGCTGTGGGCCCCAGAATGTACTGGGAGCTGACTCAGGCAAGTGGGTTGTTAGTAATGTCAGCAAAGGACAGGAGGAAGAGCAGGCATGGGGATGCAGGAATAATAATGCATTTGTACAGCATGTGGACTGGGAGTTTTGTGACTGGTGATATGCAGTGGACAGAGGAGATGAGAGAGAAAGGTCAGGACTGCACCAGGAGGCTGCGCATCATCAAGAAACAGGATACAGGGCGTGCTTGAGCCATGACGGTCTATGGGATGGGACCTCCCTTTTCCTCATTCCTCACATCAAATTAGGTTCAAAGTTCCCTTGTTTTTATGCTGTAGCCATCTTTTGAGTCCTTGTTTTTACACTCCCTTGTTTTTACACTGTAGCCATCTTTTGAGTCCACCTCACTGCAGTATTCATCATGCTTCCGTCCCACTCCGTCTCAGTGCTGCCCCCAACCCCATCTCCTTGCTACCTCTCTAACATGCCACCTGCTCCTTGTCACTTCTGTCTGTGTGGCAACCTCTGTTGACTCCACATATCAATGCAGAATACCTCTCTGGGGCTTTCAGGAATGTTTGTAATCAGACTCCCCGTCTTAAATATTTATCATAAATTGATAAGCAAATAGTTATCGGATATTATGTGTGTAGCTCTGAGGTAGTGAGCTTCTCTGTTTGTCTGTATCTTTCTCTACACACACATGAGCTGAGCACTTAGTAAGCAGTCAATACCTTATGTCAAGGCTGAGGCAGGAGGATTGCTTGATCCCAAGAGGTCAAAGCTACAGTGAGCTATGATTGCATCACTGCACTTCAGCCTGGGCAACACAGCGAGACCCGATCTCTAAAAAAAAATTAAAGGCTACCTGTCAAATGGTTGATTAAGAATCTACTTGAGGAAGGAACTTGCTGAAAGATGTTTGAGAGCCACAGAAAGGACCTCAGAGGAAGGAGGAGGAGAGAAATGTCTAGGTGGTAGATAGGACCCGTTAGAGGTATGCTGGTGCTGAGTCACATGGAGGGCAAAGGGTGTAGAGATGGTTGAGCTGTGGGACAAGGATAGGCATCCAAGTCTGTGGTCACCCATCAATGAATGTGAATTTTAAGTCAGCAGTTGGAAAAGGAGAAGCTCCTGGGAGTACAGTTAATGAAGAATTGGAAGGATTTAGTCTAGACGTAGAAAGGAAGTCCAAGATAGGATTATTAGCTGGTAGAAGACAGGAATTATTTGTAACTTGCTCCCTGTCCTTGTGCAAAAAAAAAAAAAAAAAAAAGTGAGGTCCAGGAATGGGATTTCATCCCAGAGTTGCATTAGCAGCTCCAGAGCTCAGCATTGACAGGGAGAGTGCCTTTACTATGGACTTTTTTTTTTTTTTTTTTTTTTTTTTTTGAGATGGAGTTTCACTCTTGTTGCCCAAGCTGGAGTGCAATGGCACAATCTTGGTTCACTGCAACATCTGCCTCCCAGGTTCAAACGATTCTCCTGCCTCATTCTCCCAAATAGCTGAGATTACAGGCATCCATCACCATGCCCGGCTAGTTTTTGTATTTTCAGTAGAGACAGGGTTTCACCATGTTGGCCAGGCTGCTCTCGAGCTCCTGACCTCAGGTGATCCATTCACTTCAGCCTCCCAAAGTTCTGGGATTACAAATGTGAGCCACTGCGCCTGGCCTACTATGGACTTTTGATGAAAGCACACATCTTCCTGTCTTCTTGTATCTCATCATTTCTCATGGGAGCGTCATCAAGCTCTGAGCCTTGGCTTTGGTGTCATATCCTTCAACCTAAAATGGGAATGTGTGTGCATGTGTTGTTCCAAATGGCAGAGCTCCTGTCCGGGGCCCAGAGAACACCCTTTTAATTCTTTTCTTCTTTTTCAGTGCTTCAGTTACATTGAAGCCAATCATTCTCTACCCACCTCATTGGCAAAAATTATTCAAGAAAATAGTATCCTGATAACAGACTATCCTGCCATAGCACAGTCAATTGTGGAAGAGTGGAAATCTTATAACTTCAGTTGGTTGGTTGAGCTCCACAGTGCTGAAGAGCTGGGTTTAACTCACTTTTCTTTTTAACAAAACTGAGTGTATTCCTGGGGCATCTGCTCTTGCCTGTCAAGTATGTTACCCTAACAAATGTGTAGCTTGTTTCTCTGTTACTCCATGGGCCCTTTGCTGCTTCCATGGCCCTTGTTGTTCATGGGCAGCCCAGTCTCATCTCTGTTCTGCCACTGCCCCATGTGCAGATTGAGACTGGTGATTAACATTTACGGCACTGAGGCCGGGCGCAGTGGCTCAAGCCTGTAATCCCAGCACTTTGGGAGGCCGAGACGGGCGGATCACGAGGTCAGGAGATCAAGACCACCCTGGCTAACACGGTGAAACCCCGTCTCTACTAAAAAATACAAAAAAAACTAGCCGGGCGAGGTGGCGGGCACCTGTAGCCCCAGCTACTCGGGAGGCTGAGGCAGGAGAATGGTGTAAACCCGGGAGGCGGAGCTTGCAGTGAGCTGAGATCCAGCCACTGCACTCCAGCCTGGGTGACAGAGCGAGACTCTGTCTCAAAAAAAACAAAAAACAAAAAACAAAACAAAACAAAAAAACATTTAGGGCACTGAAATGAGGCTACTCTTTCTGCTTTTGACCTCACCAATTCTCCCTACAAGTTATCTGTGAAATTAACTGTCTTAGTTCATTTTGTGCTGCTATGACAGAATACCTGAGGCTGAGTAATTTATAAAGAATAGAAATGTATGTAGCACAGTTCTGGAGGTTGAGAAGTCCAAGATCAAGTGCCTGCAGGTTAAGTGTCTGGTAAGGGTCCAGTTTCCACTCCCAAGATGGCACCTTGAAGGCTGCATCCTCCAGAAGGAGGAACACTATTCTTCACATGGCAGAAGAGCGAAAGAGCCGAGAGAGAGAGCCCACCACCAATAGCCCTTTTATGAATGCATTAAACACACCCATGAGGGTGGAGCCATCATGGCCTAATCACCTCTTAGAGGCCCCACCTCCCAATATTGATACAATGATGATTAAATTTCTTTTTTTTTTTTTTAAATTTTTTTTTTTTTTTTGATGATTAAATTTCAACATGAGTTTTGGAGGGGACAAACACTCAAACTGTAGGATTAACCATTTTTATCCTTTTGGCAAAATATGAGAAGTGGGATTGGCTAGAAAAATCCTACCATTCAAAAAATGCTAATATCATTTGGCCTGATACATTAAAGCAAAGTGAATGGTCTCAAATGTGGAAAAGTGGCACTTCTGATATTGCTCTTCACAACTAATTTCTGGATGGAGCCACGAATGGGGAACAATTATTTAATTGTTAGGAAGATTAGCAAAACCTGGGAAAGCTAGGCAGCTTTGAAAAGAAAAAGTGTGAGGGTCTTGGTCCCTTAATAGAAAGGAGAAAGTGACCTTTAGATTGTGAGAGAGACCTTAGACAATGTCACAGACCATTTGGCTGCTCTAACAAAATACCATAGACTGAGTGGCTTATAAAAAACAGAAATTTATTTCTCACAGTTCTGGAGGCTGGGAAGCCCAAGATCAAGACATCTTGGTGAGGAATCATTTCCTGGATCACAGGTAGTATCTTCTTGCTGTGGAAGGGGAAAGGCAGCACTCTGGGGCCTCTTTTATAAGGTCACTAATCCCATTCATGAGGGCTTCACTCTCATGCCCAATCACATCCCAAAGGTGCCACTTCTCAGTATTATTACATCGGGGGTTAGGATTCAGCATACACATTCTAGAGGGAACACAAGCATTCATCTCATAGCAAACAACTAAGTCACCACTGATTTTGCCCCTTTGACAACCGAGTGAGTGTGTGTTGGGTGGAGGGCCAGCATTTCTTAGGGAAAGAGGAGCCCTGACGAGGATACATGCCATCTCTGGTGGGCACACTGAGCAAGTTTCCCAGGGCTACCTTAGCAAAGTATCACAAATTTGGCTTGAAATGACAGAAATGTATTAGCTCACAGTTCTTGAGGCCAGAAGTTCATAATCAAGGTGTCAGTAGAGTTGTGCTTCCTCCCAGGGCCCTAGGTGAGAATTCTTTGTCTCTTCCGGCTGCTGGTGGCACCAAGCATCCTTGGCTTGTGGCTACCTCGCTTCAATCTCTACCTCCATGTTCACATGTCTTTCTCCTCTCTATCTTCTCTTCTGTCTCTTATAAGGACACTTGTCACCACTGGATTTAGGGCAAACCTGTTAATCTAGGATGATCTTATCTCAAGATCCTTAACCTTTTCCAAATAAAGTCACATCTGTGGGTACTGGGGGTTAGGATTTGGATGTATCTTTGTGGGAGCCACCATTCAAGCCGTTACACACCAATGGAATCAGGACTTCAGACACTCACATTATGTGTCCTCACTGTTGGTTCAAAAACTATGCTCATTATAGTCGCAGGAGAAGTGAAAATTCCCTGAGACACTGCACCCTTGTTACATCTGGTGGTAATTTCCCTGATTTTTATCTTAACGTGTAGCATTTTACGCCAGGCCCAGGGAAATTTGCTGGAGAGGTTGTGCTTTGTTTTGAACTGTAGATGAGCATTTTGTTTCCTTGTTGGTTGGCTGATTGGTTAGGATGTAGTTGGGAGAATGCCATGGGTTGGGAGGGTCTGTACAGTCCTGAGAAAAACTCTTTTCCTTCAATTTGCGCCCAAAGGTCATTGTTTATAGAGATGTCCTCTATGCTGGGAGTGGGTAAGGTTTTTTCTTCTTGTTTTGTTCTTTCATTTTTTTTTCTCTCTTAGAAAGTAAGACTGAGAATCTATGATCTGCTGAGAGAATTACTTGTAAATCAGAATCTTGGTGTGTCAGTACCCAATCTTGCAGCCCACCTTTGTGAGAGAATTGCAGCTGCCCCTTGTCATTGAATTTCAGAAACATTTCAATAGATCAATAATCAGGTGGGCTATAATATAATGCTATTGTTTTATTGTCAGTGTGCAAGCTGTTAATGCTAATTTGACTTTCTGCCATAGACTTGTAGACAGTAGTGATTGCAAGTAGGAGCAGCTTCATCTGATATTCAGGAAAAGGAAGCTAAGGGGAATTCTGCTGGAGGAAGTGTCAGATGAAGGCACTCTGTAGAGAGCACAAAGCCCAAAGCCCCTCATTGGTCACCGCTGTTGCTCATGCTGTGTTGAGTTTTGTAGCATTAAGTATGTCTACAATGTTGTGCAACCACCACCATCATCCATCTCCAGAACTTTCTCATCTTCTTCAACTGAAGCTACAGACTCTTTAAGCACTATCTCTCTATTCCTCCTCACTCCAGCCCCTGGCAACCATCATTCCACCTCTTGTCTCTATGAATTTCACTATTCTAGGTACCTCATATAAGTAAAATCATACAATATTTATCTTTTGTGATGGACTCATTTCACTTAGCATAATGACCTCAAGATTCATCCATATTGTTGTATGTGTCATAATTTTCATTCTTTTAAAGGCTGAATAATATTCCCTTTTATGGTTATGTCATATTTTGTTTATCCATTCATCCATCAATGAATATTTGGATTGTTTCTACATTTTAGCTATTGTGAATAGTGCTGCTATGAACATGGGTGCAGAAATATCTATTCAAGATATTGCTTTCAGTTATTTTGGTCATATACCCAGAAGTGGAACTGCTAGATTGTATGGGTATTCCACACTTAATTTTTTTTGAGAAATCAGCATGCTGTTTTCCACAGTGGCTGCATCATTTTTTATTCCCATAAACATTTCACAAGAGTTTCAATTTCCCCACATCCTTGTCAATACTTGTTATTTTCTGTTTTCTGTTTATTTGTTAATAATGGCCACCCTAATGGGTGGCAACCCATTTCCATTTTTAAATGAATTGTATTTTCAAAAAAGTTTTTTCATATGTTTCTTGTGTTTGTTTTGTTTGTCTCTTTGCCTTGAGCTTTCTGTTATTCCTCAGCATTTCCTGAGCTCCTGACATCTTGTTTCAAATGTCTAGGAACTCTCCCTGTGGCCCTCCTCTCTTTGGAATGAGAAGTTCAGATCCCTTACAATCTCTTATTGTTCTCGATTTGGAATTCTGTGGTCATTTTTATCTGTATATGGCTCTGAACAGAATTTCTAAGGTTGGGCACAACACAAAACAAAATGGCTTAGAGAGAGAGAGAGAGAGAGAGTCAGAGAACACAAGTGCTCTACCCCACCCCTGAGAGTGGAAGGGGTCTGGATGCACAGGGATTAAGCATAGTTGATTCTCAGTGGCTTCCAGTCAGTCCTCCTAGAAGAGGAGAGGAGCAGTGCAGTTTCTTAACTATTCTTTAGCTGCTTTCTAATGCACTTTTCTTTGTGGCAGGACATTTCAAGGTTTCCCTGAGCAAGAATTTTATCTTTCTGTCCTTTGCACAACTGGTAAACCGAGATCCTTAAAGAAGTAAATATTTTTAAATGTGGAAATATCGCTTACAACCAAGTGAATAACATTTGGCTAACAAAGAGCATGGCACTATCAGATGGAATTAGGGCCATATGCACACAGTACAAAAACTCCAGATGCTCGTGTTAATTCAGTTAAATTTGAGTCAAAGAATCAGTGGAGCTGGTCCTTTGGACTGACTGGTCATATAAATACAGATGGCCAATGCATGCCCGGCTTGGCTCATTGATCAAACAGAGTAGAGATTTATTGACATATACAGGAATATTCTTTTTCTACTGAAAGATGGATGTTTGTTTTACTTATTTCTAAAATTATTGGCATCATGAATGACACATTCATGAGGTACCTGCCCTGTGTTCAGAAGACAGGTAGAGAAAGAGTAAAGAACTGCACTGGTGATCTCAGAACAGTGTCTTCTGGGCCATGACATAAAGGAACTTGCAGATTTCATGTCAGAGCAGCTTAAGTTATGGCTTAAGTCAGTGGTCAGCAAACATTTTCTGAAAAGGGTCAGAGAGTAAATATTTTAGGCTTTGTGAACCATGTGATCTCTGTTGCAACTACTCAACTCTGTCTTTGTATCTGGAAAGCTGCCATAGACATATGTGAACAAATGAGCATGGCTGTGTTCCTAAAACTTTATTCATGGGCACTGAAATTTGAATTTCCTGCCATTTTTACCTGACACAAAATGTGATTCTTTCCTTGAGGTTTTTTTTGTTTTTTTTGTTTTTTTTTCCCAACCATTTAAAAATGTAAAAACCATTCTTAGCTCAAGGGCTGTACAAAAAGATTTGGCCCATAGATTTCAATTTACGGAACCCATGGAAGTCATAGCTTCCAAGAATGTTTCTTTTTGATGCTCAGATTTTTATATGTGTAGGAAAACTTGGATGCAAGCAAAATAAAAAGTATGTTCTAGCAAGTCGTTTACAAAGATTTGAATTTATGAGATGAAAACAAATATTTCCGGCCACATGCCTCAGTGTAATTTGGTTTGCTGATTTAATGTCTTCCTGAATGCAGAATTTTAGGTAGCAAAGTGAGCCTGCCAAGTAGGAAAGGAAGATGGAAGTTTGAAAACTCTAGCACTGCCTATGAAATCTTAAATCCTGCATTCATGCAATTTGCATGTTCATTTCCTCTTTTACAAAATGTTCCTGGAATTCTTATGGTTTCATTATTAGTGAAAATTGTTTCTTTTTTTCCCCTTCACAACTTCATATTACAAATTCTCCAAACCTGGCACTTCACTGCGTGTTTCTTTTGAATGTCTTTAATTCTGCAATTTTATACACCCCCTTATCTTCCAAATTTGATTAGTTTCCAGAAGTTCTGCAGAGAAAATGGGCCATAATAATTCTTGATTATTGCCACTTATTTTCTTATAATTTGATACAAGAGGATTTTATTGCATTTTTAAAGTAGTTTTAATCCGAAAAAGATGGTCCTCTCCAAGTTTAACTTCATACAGTGTAATAATTTAACTGCTATTTCCTGGTTCTAGAAGTATTTTTCTATCTTAAAAAAAGTTGCTTTTCTCAAATTATTATATTACCATTGTATTAGCCTGTTTTCACACTACTATAAAGACATACTCAAAATTGGGTAATTTATAAAGAGGTTTAGTTGACTTACAGTTCTGCATCATCAGGGAGGCCTCAGGAAACTTACAATTGTGGCAGACAGGAAGGAGGCGTGTCTTACATGGCTGCAGATGAGAGAGAAATGCATGAAAATGCAGGAAAAACTACCGTCTATAAAACCATCAGATCTCATGAGAATTCATTCACTATCACGAGAACAGCATGGGGGAAACTTCCTCCATAATCCAATCATTTCCCACAAGGTCTTTCCCTAAACACCCGGAGATTACAATTCAAGATGAGATTTGGTTGGGGATACAAAGTTTAACCATATCATCCATGATAATAATTTAACTACTTCATGGTTCTGGAAACACCTAGAACACTGAAGTTCTAAGTTATCATTGACCAGACGAATGCCAGAAATTTCATACCTTTGAACTTCTCAGCATAAACCACTTCTTGATAATCCTGGTCTTCACATTCACAAAATATGGCCAAGCAAAGCTTCCTATTATGTCTCCAATCCTACCAAAACATTCAATAAGAGTGTCTAGTAAATTGTAGAATTAAAATATTTCCATTGTTCCCTACTATACTACCTGTAGAAGCTCCTCAGCATGGTGATAAAGATGCATTTGGTTTTCAGTGTCTCAAGCATAGTAGGCTCACAAGAAAATTCACCTCCCCAGTTCACCCTTTGCAGGTTTCCTTTGTAAGTCATGAAACAAAAGAGCCAGAAGAGACATTGTTCATTCAGTATAATTTCTCATTTTAAAGAAGACAAAACCGGCACTCAGAGAAGTTAGGCTCACACTGTGAGTGATTTACACAGTCAAGATGAGGAGAATCCAGTTCTGCTGATTTGCTGCAGTGCAAGGTCCTGGCCGTGATTCACTTGTTCTTGAGGCATTGTCATGATTCCTTATTTCTATCTTAGAAGTCAAGGAGTGTCCTATAAAGGCTTTCCTGTTCTTAGTTCACTCTTCTGAATATATAATGGAAACAACTAACAATGAACAAAGCAGAAAAGACAAGGAGAACATAAGAGAGTCCAGATAATCCAGGGTCCGTACAAACAACTCTTTCATACCATCAGGAACTGGTCATGGTGGCATAAGTAATAACTGGCATAAATGTAAAATGAATAAAGACCATATGTTTGCCCGTCTTCAGGTTGACAGAACATATATATGTTACCAGAATTTCCTATGCTTTAGAGTTTTTCTCTAAAACCCTCTGAAATTTAACTAAGCTCAATGGAAAAATTAAGCCATTAGCAGTTGTTTCATAGGAAAATTTTTATTTCTGTATATTTTGGTGTGCGTGAAAAATACATGCCTGTATTAATTTGTTAAAACTTCTGTAATAAATAACCATGATCTGAGTGGCTTAAACACAAAAATGTATTGCTTCACATTTCTGAGGACTGGAGGTCCAAGATAAAGGTATCAGCAGGGTTGGTTTCTTCTTAAAGCTGTTAGGGAGAATCGGTTCCAGGCCTCTCCCCTAGCTTCTGGTGTTTGCTGGCAATCTTTGGTGTTCCTTGGCTTACAGAAGCATCTTCCAACCTCTGCCTTTATATTCACGTGCCATTCTTCCTGTGTCTTTGTCTAAGTGTCCTTTTCTTATAAGGCCACCAGTCATATTGATTTAGGGGCCTGCACAATTCCAGGATGACCTCATCTTAACTAATTACATCTGCAGTGACCCTATTTCCAAACAAGGTCGTATCCTGAGGTACTGGGAATTAAAACTTTGACTAAGTTTTGGGGGGCACAGTTCAGCCCACAGCAACGCCCTTCCCTGAGATATTGCAAAAATAAGATAGCTATTTTGTTCACTGTAAAGTTTCATATAGACACTTCTTGAGCTGAAAAATTTTTGTTAACAGTTCATGTGTTTGGACACTGAAGGGCAGTATAACACTACAAATAATTGCAAAAAGAAGTTCAGGGCTTGTTTGCTTTAGAAATTACATTATTATGATGATTTTGTTTAAATGCCTCTATAACTATGACTATCATGTATGGTGATTTTAACCTTATTTGTGTCTGATTACACTTAATGTTAAAGTCAGACTTAAAACTTGTGGATAACACGTTGAAGTTTGTCTAAATCAGAAACAAGGAGAGAACTTTAATTTTGAGATTTGCATTGAATGACTATGCCTTTTTTGTGGTTTTAAACCTTTAAATTGCTGTTGATTGTGGTAGTTTGTGCTTAGATCTCATTTCCTTTAGCATCAAGGAAGTTATGATTGGCATGGACAAATGTTTCAGCCTCGAGGGAATTTTCAGGTACTTGAAAAGAATATTATTTCAGGGGATGCAAGGGGAAAGTTCATCTTAATTTAGTTATTGCACTGTATTCTTCACATATAAAAGAAAAATGGATAATATACAGAAGGAAAGAAAATACTATTTTCATGCACTTTGGTCAATGTTGATTGCAGTTCTAATGCCTTATGGTTGTCTGAATCCAACAGCTGTTAGACCAGAATAATTTTCTGTGTAAAACCAGTACAAGGAAAGGACAAACTGGAAACCACTGATTTATTTTGCTCTCTGTTCCATGATAGTTGACTCTGAGAGTAATCTTGGAAGTTTATGTCTCACCAACATTAACTTAAGGGCTATATTGCTATTATTTGCTTTTCTCTGAACACTTGTATTGGGCCTGACATGTCCATGCATTATCTTGTCAAATTCTTTCAATCATCCTGGGAGGTAGATGCAATGTTATTCTCCTTCTCTCTGTGAAGGAATGTGGTGAGTAGGTGACTCAGGTCTCCCATTCATGGAATTGAGTTTTAAACTTAAGTTTCTCTGACTCCAGAGCCTATGCTCAAAACCTCTATTGTACGCTGTTCTATATTGCTGCATTGTTTAAAGTGAATTGGAACATAAAAATATGTAAACATGAACATGTTCTCATCCAGACAACAAAAGCATCTTCCTGTGCTAGGTAGATGTTCTGTACATAAACGGACTGGACCACTAGGGACATTCAGAGCCAAGCATGACATCGTGAGAGAAGGCCATCAGTAATATGAGACAAGTTTGTAGAAGAAAAAAAGAATCATGTCAACTCATTCCTGGTTTGTGAGAAACCCAATAAATAAAAATCAACCATTAGAAATTATTTGTGAAAAGCTCTGATTTTTTTTGACCAGGCATAGCGGCTCATGCCTTAATCCCAGCACTTTGAGAGGCTGAGGCAGGAGTACTGGCTTGAGTCCAGGGGTTCAAGACCAGCCTAGGCAACATAATGAGACCCCATGTCTACAAAAAATTTAAAAATTAGCCAGGTGTAGTGGTGAATGCCTGTAGTCCCAGCTCCTGGGGAGTCTGAGGCAGAGGATCACTTGAGCCCAGGAGGTTGAGGCTGCAGTGAGCTATGATCACACCATTGCACTCCAGCCTGGGCAACAGAGACCCTGTCTCTAAAATAAATAAATAAGTAAACAAACAAACAAATGAATACATAAATACATAATCTGATTTTTATCCTTTCACTCTCATGTCTTAAACCCCATTTCCCCAGATAGCTGAGTTTTATTTACTCTGCTTCCTTCCAACTAAAGCTAACATTTCTAATAGTTTTTAATGGCCCTGGTATTTTTTTTTTTAACATTTGGGCCGAGAAGATGTGGCCAAAAGGAAAATTACTGCACATGGTGGATTTTTATTTTTGGAGAGAGAGTATTCATTTTTAAGGTGAAGTCGGTAGCTTTTGAAACCATGATTTGCCCTTGGAGCCAGAGGATGGATTAAGCGGGGAGAAATGGAAGTAGAAGGAGCTTCTTGGCTTATTGGAGGGGTTTAGTTTTGTTCCACCTCTGCTGAGCTGGTAACATTTGCTTTAAAATTTCCTGTTAGGTTCTCCACTTTCTTTCTCTCCTCTTCTCTCTAGGAAGAGGAAAGGGATAGTCATGATGATCAAGCATAGGGGAAGAGAAGAAGGACCCAGAAAACAATCTGTTGACTAACACAACCCTTTCCCAGGACAGGAATGTAAGCACATGTAGATGCACCCATGTATACATGCACATAAACACATGCACACACACACACACACACACACACACAAAACTTGCTGTATTGGTTTTCTCATGAGCTCTAATTTTCAGGAGTGGTGGGTCTTGATTGTGCCCTACCCTGCCTTTGGAAATTACAGGAGCCGGAGTCTGTCCGGAAGTTGGTAGTCTCCCCTGAGATATGGAAACAACCAACAGTACTGGCTCTGCACATATTAACCATGGCTGCTGGAATTCTCCCCTGGAGACTACAAACCGCCTGCCCACGGGTTGAATCCAGGACATGGACATGTCTCATTTGGAATACACAATGTTTTTTATAAAACACGATTTTATCGCCCACTTTTTAAAAATCAGGGGCTTTCAAATGAAAGTCTGATTTCACTTTCTCATAGGAAATGAATCAATCTGGCCTAATTTCCTGCATGACAAGTGTTGAGCTGCCCTGTTTATGGGTGGGGGTGGGGGGTGTTCCAGGTCAGTGCAGTCACCATCAGTTTCCTATTGTCTGCCTGTGTTCATGGCCATTGATCACCCTGTTTGCATGGTGTTTTATTATGCCTGGCCCACTTCACTGTGTATGTTACCTGCCAGGTCTCTGTAGGCATTTGAAGTAATGATGCTTCATGCCTTAGTTCATGCTTCGTGGGGAGGTGGAAACCAGCCCCATGTTACTCACTCAACTCTAGATTTAAATAAAAAAGAATTAATTTTAGATGCTCTAATACACGTAGTATACAATGAAGACAAAGAGGAAATATTGACCTAAGGTGTTTTCATCACCATATATAATTTTTAAAAGACCATTAAGAATCAAGTTTGTATTCATAGTTGTGTACCCACATCAGAATTTATTTATAAAAACATAATGTCTTCAAACCAAGCTTTCATTTTGAACTGTAAATTTTTTTATCTTACTTTTACCATCTCTCTCAACCTTTTATTAGCTGTGTTTAGATCTTAATACAATTATGCAAAAACAGTATTATTGTTCAAACAATTCCAGAGAATGTTTCCATTTATAATTTTAAGCGCTCACTTGCTGTCATATATATTTTTGGAAGAACAAGGATCTTTCTCCAATATTTTGGAAGCCATGTAAATGTCTTTAGTAGCTGCATTTAAGTATGGATGAAAAAAGTAAATGTATTCCTAAAATAATTTTAGAATTCTAGGTTGCATTTATAGTGAATATTACTGGGATGATTATTATCAATTAGAAGTGGTTAAGCACCCAGTGAGCAAAACACAGACTAATATGCTGCACAGAATACTCAAGAGACAAAAGGCTCTGTCCTCAGCTCATTTAGAACAAAATCCAAAGTTTTGTAAGGGCTCCCTTTATGGAAATAGTGGTGTTGATGGTAATGATGGTGATAGTGGTGTTAATGGTGGTAGTGGTGGTACTGGTAGTTATACTGCTGTTGGTGGTACGGTAGTGGTGATGGTGGTGGTGGTGGTGGTGGTGGTGGTTATAATGGTAATGGCGGTGATGGTTATAGTGGTGGTGGTAGTGGTAATAGCGGTGGTGGTGATGTTATAGTGATGGTAGTGGTGGTGGTTATGGTTATAGTAGTGGTGCTGGTGGTAGTGGTGGTTATAGTGGTGATGATGGTGATGGTTATAGTTATAGTGGTGGTTGTAGTGGTGATGCAGTGATAGTCATAGTAGTGGTGGTGGTGGTGATTGTTATAATAGTGGTGGTGATGGTAGTAGTGGTTATAGTGGTTATAGTGGTGGTGGTGGTGGTTATAATAGTGGTAGTGGTGGTGGTAGTGGTGGTTATAGTGGTGATGATGGTGATGGTTATAGTTATAGTGGTGCTGGTGGTGGTGATGGTGGTTATAGCAGTGATGGTGGTGATGGTTAGAGTAGTGGTAGTGGTGGTGGTGGTGATGGTGGTAGTGGTGGTGGTGATGATTGTTATAATATTGGTGGTGGTGGTAGTGGTGGTTATAGCAGTGATGGTGGTGATGGTTAGAGTAGTGGTGGTGGTGGTGGTGGTTATAGTAGTGGTGGTGATGGTTAGAGTAATGGTAGTGGTGGTGGTGGTAATGGTGGTTATAGCAGTGATGGTGGTGATGGTTAGAGTAGTGGTAGTGGTGGTGGTGGTGATGGTGGTTATAGCAGTGATGATGGTGATGGTTAGCGTAGTGGTGGTGGTGGTGGTGATGGTGGTTATAGCAGTGATGGTGATGGTTAGAGTAGTAGTGGTGGTGGTAGTGATGGTGGTTATAGCAGTGATGTGGTGATGGTTAGAGTAGAGGTAGTGGTGGTGGTGGTGGTGATGGTGGTTATAGCAGTGATGTGGTGATGGTTAGAGTAGAGGTAGTGGTGGTGGTGGTGGTAGTGATGGTGGTTATAGCAGTGATGGTGGTGATGGTTAGAGTAGTGGTAGTGGTGGTGGTGATGGTGGTTATAGCAGTGATGGTGGTGATGGTTAGAGTGGTAGTGGTGGTGGTGGTGATGGTGGTTATAGCAGTGATGATGGTGATGGTTAGAGTAGTAGTGGTGGTGGTGGTGATGGTGGTTATAGCAGTGATGATGGTGATGGTTAGAGTAGTAGTGGTGGTGGTGGTGATGGTGGTTATAGCAGTGATGGTGGTGATGGTTAGAGTAGTGGTAGTGGTGGTGGTGGTGGTGATGGTAGTTATAGCAGTGATGGTGGTGATGGTTAGAGTAGTGGTAGTGGTGGTGGTGGTGGTGGTGGTGGTGGTTATAGCAGTGATGGTGGTGATGGTTAGAGTAGTGGTAGTGGTGGTGATGGTGATGGCGGTTATAGTAGTGGTGATGGTTAGAGTAATGGTAGTGGTGGTGGTGGTGGTGATGGTTAGAGTAGTGGTGGTGGTGGTGGTGATGGTGATTATAGCAGTGATGATGGTGATGGTTAGAGTAGTGGTAGTGGTGGTGGTGGTTATAGCAGTGATGGTGGTGATGGTTAGAGTAGTGGTAGTGGTGGTGGTGGTGGTGATGGTTAGAGTAGTGGTGGTGGTGGTGATGGTGGTTATGGCAGTGATGATGGTGATGGTTAGAGTAGTGGTAGTGGTGGTGGTGGTGATGGTGGTTATAGCAGTGATGGTGGTGATGGTTAGAGTAGTGGTAGTGGTGGTGGTGGTGGTGATGGTTAGAGTAGTGGTGGTGGTGGTGATGGTGGTTATGGCAGTGATGATGGTGATGGTTAGAGTAGTGGTAGTGGTGGTGGTGGTGATGGTGGTTATGGCAGTGATGATGGTGATGGTTAGAGTAGTGGTAGTGGTGGTGGTGGTGATGGTGGTTATAGCAGTGATGGTGGTGATGGTTAGAGTAGTGGTAGTGGTGGTGGTGGTGGTGATGGTGGTTATAGCAGTGATGGTGGTGATGGTTAGAGTAGTGGTAGTGGTGGTGGTGGTGGTGATGGTTAGAGTAGTGGTGGTGGTGGTGATGGTGGTTATGGCAGTGATGATGGTGATGGTTAGAGTAGTGGTAGTGGTGGTGGTGGTGATGGTGGTTATGGCAGTGATGATGGTGATGGTTAGAGTAGTGGTAGTGGTGGTGGTGGTGATGGTGGTTATAGCAGTGATGGTGGTGATGGTTAGAGTAGTGGTGGTGGTGGTGGTGGTGGTGGTTATAGTAGTGATGATGATGGTTATAGTAGTGGTAGTGGTGGTGGTGGTGATGGTGGTTATAGCAGTGATGGTGGTGATGGTTAGAGTAGTGGTGGTGGTGGTGGTGGTGGTGGTGGTTATAGTAGTGATGATGATGGTTATAGTAGTGGTAGTGGTGGTGGTGGTGATGGTTAGAGTAGTGGTGGTGGTGGTGATGGTGGTTTTAGTAGTGATGATGGTGATGGTTAGAGTAGTAGTAGTGGCGGTGATGGTGGTGGTTATAGCAGTGATGGTGGTGATGGTTAGAGTAGTGGTAGTGGTGGTGGTGGTGGTGGTGGTTATAGTAGTGGTGGTGATGGTTATAGTAGTGGTAGTGGTGGTGGTGGTGATGGTGGTTATAGCAGTGATGGTGGCGATGGTTAGAGTAGAGGTAGTTGTGGTGGTGCTAGTGGTTATAGTGGTGGTGATGGTGGTGGTGGTGGTAGTTGCGGTGTGTGATGGTGATGGTGATGTGCTGGTGGTGATGGTTATAATGGTGGTGGTGGTGGTGGTTATAGCAGTGATGGTGGTGATGGTTACAGTAGAGGTAGTGGTGGTGTGATGGTAGTAATAGTGGTAGTGATGGTTATAGTGGTGGTCGTGGTGATGCTAATAATTATTTTGGAAACATTAGCTTTATGAGATTGTTGTTTGAAAATCATCATTTACTTAAGAAGACTAATTTGCACTGTATTAAAAAATGCCTTTTAATCTCGAGTTATAAATGCAGAGAAGTATATTCAAACTAGAAATAAAAATATTTAAAGCAACACACTCCATACTTTAATGTCAAGTGACCTTTACAAATGTTCCTGGCAAAAGCATACTTCCATGGCTTTGGGAATATTATTTTACACAATCTCAGGCAGTAAGCCAGTGCACAAGAACATACCAGGCAAAGTGATTTATCTTTGTGTTTTTAGCTCTCAAATGTATGCCAATATTTTTGATACTTATAATTTTCTTGCAAAACTTTTTAAAAATCTGATTTTACCAAACAGTCCTTGTGAGAAATCAATGTAACATCATGTGTCAAGTCTCTCTTAGGGCCTCACACATCATAGGTCTTAGCACTCATCCCAGGCTCCTAAAAAACATCAAGAGTGCCTTTGTGTGCATGTTGAGTAAGAGTCAACAAAATTATAAGAGAGTAGTGAGTTGCTTTAAACACATTTTTAAAGTCCTGACTCTATCTGAGGATGTTGCCTGGCACAGATTTTGTGGGTTGGGTTTGGTTCTCTGGGTTTGAAGCCTGACTTTTGTAACTTTATCTGCATGCCAAGACTCCTATAAAGCACCTTACACTAGCTGATTAGTGACTCTTTTCCTTTGCTCCAAGTTTATCTTGCCCCAAACCTATTCTATTGATGGTGTTGTGTAGGCTTATAAACACTTAGTAGGGGAATCTCAGAGCATCATTTCTTTGTTCTTCATCTTAACTTTTCAAATAGTGACCACCCTAACAAAGAATACACAATAAACTGATAAAAGAATAAACATTTGAAAATCTTTTTTGAAGGTATAGTTATTTCAAAGTTTTATATGGATGTTTTTGAGTGGACTGAATCCAGCCCAGAGGAGCATTTTGTATGGGTTTATATACTACTTGCAGATTTTATTTTTTAATTGGAGATGTTAAATTTACAACAATTCTTCCTATTAAAATGTTTTAGAGAAAGTAATGTGGGAGCACAGTGCCTGATGCTGCTTGCTTTGGACAGGGCATTTATGATCCAGTTTGCCACTGATGGTGGTTTTGTTTCTTTCTTTTTTTTTTTTTTTTTTTGCCCAGCCTTTGCTCATCCGTATTCCCTGCCTATCCCTGGTTGGTCCTGTGTTTATGACTCCTGCTATGAACACTTCTTGACATTGGTGATGAGAACTCGAAGTGTTTCTCAGAATGACTTGAAGATAGCATTATGTCCAAATATCACTCCCCGGGCATTAAGCAGACAACAAACCATATGTTCAGTGCCACATTTTACCCCTTAAGGATTTCCAAAAGATTCTATATTATGTGGCTTCCTGTTTCTCTTAAGAGTTTTATTTCTTCTTTCTTCAATTATTACAGTAAGATGTTTCTGCCTAATTAGAAACCATGCCACAATCTCAACTACCTACTTGCATGAATCTTTTGGGAGATCCTCTCAGCGATAGAATATAAGTTTAATCTTTTTCTATCCCTGAAAATAATGAGTTCAATCAGACGGTTCAGATAAGCCAATTTCCTGGGCTTGGCCACCCTTAATCTTGAACATTCATCTTAAGGTAATTGATTTAGGTTAGCTTCTGGGTTCAGACCAGAGTTTATTTGCACCCTCTCCAAAGAAACTACTGTGTCACAGTTTTCATTTTCTTGGACTATCCTTTAATTCCTTAAGTGAAAGAAATAGGTAAGCTATTCTAAAAAGGAAGTAGACAATAGTAAAGGATGTCTTAGTGGGAGAAACCAGAGGAATAGGACTGATGTATTAACTTGGCAAAAGACCAGGATTGGAAACCTTCTGAGTAAACTCTATTCTTCATACCTCTCTTTCCCAGATATTTCAAGTTTAGTATTCTGTTCTTAAATAATAGCCCCAAACCCCTCAGACTGATGTTCAACACGGAGACCTACCTACTATGCCTTACTAATATCAGCACTGAGAGCAGTAACTGCTCATCGCTGGTGTTCTCTATAAGCCAGGCATGGTACTGATTACTCTACATACATTATCTCATTGAACCCCCATGAAACCCTACGGGGTAAGCATTGGTAGCTCCATTTTACATATGAGGAAACTGAGGCTTGAAGATGTTAAATAGTTGTCCAAGGTCACACATCTACTAGGTGGCCGAGTCAAGGCACCTGGTCAGTATTTGTTACTAGGGTGTTGTTTTACACTTTGCTATGGTCTGAATGTTTATATCCCCCCAAATTCCTATGTTGACATCCTAACCTCCAAGACAATGGCATTAGGAGGCGGGCTTTGGGAGGTGATTAGGTCACAAGGGCATCATCCTCATGAATAGAATCAGGGCTCTTATTAGAGGCCCCAGAGAGGTCCCTCTTCCCTTCCACCTCGTGAGGCTACAGTGAGAAAGCAGGCCCTCACCAGACACCAAATCATCTGGTGCCTCGATCTTGAACTTCCAGCCTCCAGGCTGTGAGACACAAATGCCTGCTGTCTACAAGCCACCCAGTCTAGGATATTTTTGTTATAGCAGCCTGAATGGACTAAGAGACACATTTTTAAAAAGAGAATGAAATGTTAGCATTTAAAAAAATAAAGGATAGATAACAAAAGATGAGTCATTTAGAGTAGGTTGCAGTCTGCTTAGGTATGTCTGAGTCTGTGAAAGATGGTAATCCATGCATAAAGGGTGCATTCCTGGGTCAGAGAGTATGTTCAACGGCAGGCTGCAATAGCTGATGTCCATGTCAACTACAGCAGCTGAGAACACATCCAGGGAAGAAATACACTTTCAATTCCATAACTGACTTTTTCTGATTGACCCAGCGAATCCAACTGCGACCGTTTCAAACGAGAACTTTTCCTTTTTCTATTTCTTTAAGCATCAGCCTGTTAGTTTGAGTGTAATCTCCTAGCCTATTCTGAATTTTAACAGTATTATCCATTTTTACAAAAAAAAAAAAAAGTCTTAGTGCTTCATGTTTTAAACTTGTAAAGAGTACTTTGAGGATCTTTGTTTTCTTCTTTCTGTTTATTATTATTACTTAACTAATTTAATTTTTATTCACATATTTTCCTCTGGCCAAGAGCCAGAGTTTCTTTAAAGAATTTTTTATTAGAAGCTTCCAGCCATAAGAGCTAGAGGAAAATAAATTATCACTTGCATAAATTTATCATCAAAGAGTGAAAACAAAAATGTAAAGAAGTGATGGAGAATGTGTTTTATGACAATAACATAACACACTTCTAATATTAGGCTATAAAACTAATTGTGAACATATTTTAGAACCAGAAACATATGGAATTACATGATTATAGGACAGAAATATTCACAGTGGTTGACTTATAATATCATGTGGCATAAAAATGCTCATTGCTAAGAGTGGAGAGAAGAAGCCAAGTATGGAATGAAATTGGAAGAGGAACCTCCTCTCAATTCAGTTTTGGCAGGACGACGAGCCCCATACGTGCCAAGTTTTAACTGAAAGCTAATTATAATGGTCACGTTACGAATTGTGCAGAAAGAGGAAGGTTGTTGACTTGGCACCTTAAATACATAGGTAACTATATATTTTTTCAAAAATATATAAGCATTCCTTTGTGGTAAAGAGCATCTCATTAAAATGTTAACTACAGAACCTTTAAGCTTGCCATCTTTAACGGGTATCAAGAAGTTTAAGAAACTACAAATGAAGTATTTTGAAGAAAAAGAAAGTTAAAACAGAAAGAACGTGCCATACTCAACGATTCCAATAGATGGGATGAATTTATTCGTTTTTACTTCTGTGATGGTTTGTTCTCTTGCTTAAAATACATTCTTTAAATGGGTGACAGCAAAATATTTTGGTGTCTCTCATACAATGGAAAACACCTGATAGAGACACAATGACTTCTGTGGCTTCAAATGCGTCCGGGGCTACGGAGATATCCCCTGTTTCGTTTGAAGAGGGCGCTCTTGTAAAGAAAATATCCTTGCCTAGGCCCTGCTGAGAAACTGGCCCAGCTCCCTGAAGTCAGCGTCACCATGGAGATCTTATTCCAGTGAGGGGGAATGGATTCCACGGTCCTGCTTTGGAAATGTGTAAATAGCAGATGCTTTTATTGCCTTTGTTTGAATCTCTGCCCTTGCAGAGCAACTCAGGCCGGAAGCTCAGAGGAGAGGAAGTCCATATTTGTCTGTAGCATTTTGTTTCCTCGTAAGCAGCTTAGTCTCTTGGGACGACTGTGCGTAATGACAAGTTAATGGAAAAGATATGAATTCAGATTTCACATAAAGAGAGTCAGAAAAAGGAATGTGTCTTCCTTGAGCCAAAGGAAGAATTCAAACTTCCTTCTTTTAAAAAAGGGGGGAGTTTATTAGACACCATTTTTATTACATACTGTTAATGTACAATATATGTGGTAACTATTGATCATAATGATTTTATCAGCTGAAATTTATAATATGCAAATGCGAGCGTGCATGATAGACTCATTTTCCTACAGCTTGGTAGTTAAGAGCCTGCATTTGAGTTCTAAGTGGCCTGTGTTCAAATTCCTACTGATTTTCTGTTTAACCTGGCTGTTTTTCTTCATCTGTAAAACCAGGATACTGATACCGATAAATTATTGTCAAATAGGGTTTGTCTCCTTCATAGTTGAAAGAATTCAGTATTATCATGTATGTTGAAGATGAAATGTAGTAATGTATACAGAACTATACCTGTTGGTACATCACACCGAAAAGAGAATTTTCCTATTTATTTTATCTTTATCAGATATATAATTACTGTGGTAAAGCATATTAGAATCAATACAGTAACTGATAAGAGAATTTAAGTCACTCATCCAAGTTCATGCAACAGTTATAGGCAATATGGGCTCAGAACCCAGGTATCCTGACCCTCGTTCAAGGACTTTTCCCAGCACATCTGGCAATTATAATCACCCATGTTTTTTGAGGTATTGTGGGTATGGCATAATGCTAAGCACCATCACATAAACTCTCATGCAATAAATTGACTGTTTTTCTTTGGACTTAAAAAAAAATTCAACATTGGCGTTAGATTTCCGTATAATAAGCAAAGCGCTAAGTAAAAACTGAAAATTAGTCAACAGAATATTAAGTGTCGTGTACTATAAACAGATTATCTGGCTTATGAATTGCATATATTACACATACAGTATCTTTTGCAGTGGGGGATATTTCAACAGAGAGCAGTTTTCTCAGAGGAATAAAAATCTCTGGTTGTCACGAAACTAGAAGTTGGTGACAGATCTCAAGGGGCCCTGAGTTAAGACAGTGGTTCCTAGCACATTTGTTATGTCAGGTGAATTTGCTTACAAATGACTTTTCACAGCATCATTCTGTGGAAGGCTAATGGAAATCAGTGGTATAAACTCTGCCCCACCTTTGAGTTAGCGTCTTCTACCAGCTTTCCACCCATTCTCTGATGCTAATTCAAAGTGTGCCTTTCATCAAAATAATGATACTGATAGAATCCTTATTCCCCAAGCAAGAAGAGGCACGCATTTGCTACATTTTCTTCAAATCAACTTAGAAAAGAAGCATGTTAGTATAGAACTTAGGAAGTATATACTGTATATTTGCACTCAATTTATACTTATTTAGAAGTAAAAATACATTTGGGCTAATAAAATAGCTAAAATTTATTGAGGACTTATTATCTTTGGCTTCATCGTCTTAACTCATCTTGAAACAACTAATATGAGAAACTGAGACACAAAGAGATTAACATCCAAGTGGAAGAGCCGGGTTCACTCAGAAGCTGGGCTCTGTTGGTAGTGCTGTGTTCTTAGGGAATAGCCTAAGCAGACATCTCCATGATGCCAAAAGAAAAGGCACCCAATGGAAGACACTGCCCTTGCTCTGACTGAAGTTAGGATCTATAGAAACAGGACTCATTTCAAGATAGCTGATGGAGGTTTCCTGATTAGCTCAAGTCAATGTGGTGGCAGAGTACGGGCTGGAGTGATATCACCTGTCTCCAGCCTTTGACAAAACCACTAGAAGGTAATGTAAGTCACTCTCTGCTGAATTACTGATTCACAACAGGAATTATTTGGATCATAAGTCTGTAAACATATACGAGAAAAGAAGAGGTGATGGATAAGGACAGCCATGTTCTTAAGATCTAGGCCAGGGACTGGCAAATAATGGGCACTCAGTAAACTCGTATTGATCAATGGATAGAGATTCAGAGCAGGGATGAGTCACTTTGGATAAGAGTGGATAGAGAAGGTAGGGTTTGAATCTGCGACTGAGCTATGGGCCATAGGAGGGATTTGAACAGGCAAAGAATAATAAAGGTTACCAGATAGAAAACAAACAAACACACACACATATAGGTAGGAAAGAACAAGCCCTTTTTAGAGAAAAACAGGCAAAGCAGATAAATTGAAACATGTTTCAGGTTAGGACATAGTTCTTCCATCCATCCATCCATCCATCCGTCCGTCCGTCCGTCCGTCCATCCATCCATCCATCCATCCATCCATTTATTAATCCATCCATTGTCCATCCATCCAACAAATGCTTATTTAAGCATCAGGCACCATGTCACAACTAAAAAAACCGGAAGCTTGAAAGATAGGTTGGGGTCAGATTCTGAGGCATCTGGAATGCCAGGCTCAGAAAGATGAACTTTAACTTGAGGATAGTAAGCCATGGATGGCCTTCTGAGCCATGGAGGGAGATATTGCAAATTTGCTAAGGAAGAGTAGACTGACAGAATTAAACCGGATGGATTGGACAGAAAGGAGGTAGGGCTGAGAAAATCCACTAGAGTAAAATGCCAGGGTCCACAGGCAGGAGGATGAGCCCTGGACTGACTTGGTTCTGGGAGTAAAGGAGAGGAGGGTGGGGGAAAGGAAGGCCTGGGTTGGAAAGTTACTACAGGGGTGGAATCTCTGACCGTAGTGAAACCACAGAGAAGAGCAGGCTCTGAAAACATCAACTGTCCTGAGAGGTAGAGGAGCATGGAGGTGGAACAGAAAAGCTTGGAAAGGTGCTTCTCCACAGGATGGACATCTCTCTTTTCTCAAACTTGATAATTCTGCCTTTGCATCTGCCCTGTATCTAATCATCATGAATGCTTCCAACATCTGACACGTACTGAGCAGATAATTCATGGCTGAGAGGCCAATTGTCACTATCCCTTTGTAACAAGAAGCCTGTTTTTCATTCATCAGATGAATTTTTTAAAAAACTGGTAACTATACTGAATCTTTAGAACACCAGGTTTCAAAAGGAGTAACACTGCATAGATAAATAAAATCAGATTATTGTGCGAAACACTGGTTTTCAATTCCTCTACCTTTTTATAATTCCTTAATATCAGAATGTACAGTAATGCCTCAAGGAAAATTCTCAATGTACATTTGTCTAGAGAAGTGGGTTATAAATCTCCCTCTGTTATTCTTTCTTGCTAGTTGGAATACATTATAGCTACCTCTGTATCAGTGATAGAGCGTGAGTGCATGGATAATTGAAGCGCACTGAAGTGCACAGATTATCCTAAATTCATCTTTATTATAACCTTGTGTTTAAGTCTCCTTTGCTATCAACTTTTTAAGAAGACTTCTAACAAGGAGCAGTTTTATAAAGTTGAATTTGATCTACTGACCATACCTACCTTTTCCAATGGGAAGTTGTGAGCAGGGAAGTGGTTACATGATGTTGAACAGAAAGCACAGAAAACATCAGAGTTTCTGCTAGTTCAACAAATTCTCTCATTTCAGTGACTGTTTGGTGAGAGGTAAATGAATGCATGCTGCTTGGCACTGAGGTGACTTGCCCCTGCCTTTTTGTGCTGGGTGATGACAGTTACTTTTCTCTAACAATCATTGCATTCCTTTTATATTCTTGGAGTCTCGGTGTTGGAAAGAACATCAAAATTTCATCACGTTTCATTTCCCGCTTGCCAAAAAAAAGAAAAACCTGCCCAAGATGGATCATTGTTTGTTCCGTTCTTTAAGTCTCAGACTTGGAGAATGGTCATCAGTAAACTGATGGAAGAGCATTGGCTAGCAACCTGCTTAAAACCTGTTGTAGTTTTGATGATAGTTATTTGTCCACATAGAAGTGACATGAAACATGAAGACACCGATGAGTAGGATGTGGTTAGCAATCAGATGTTCTCAAATGCAAATGGTGGGACTGAGAATGTGTTTCCTTTCAAAAACAATATTTTTCATCTATCAGAGATACATCATCAGAATGTTTGATGTAGAGTAGGCCCATCATAAATGTTTGAGTGAGTAAATTAGTTGGCAATGAAATATTTATCAGCTGCAGAAGCATGGCCGCCTAGGAGCAGAGTGGGTAACTCCTTTCTTCCTGTGTTCCCAGAGATCTTTTCACCTATGGCTGTCGGCCACTTCTAAAGGGAACTCTGAGGAACACTATCTGTCTTCATGATGCTGTGTGAGAAAAAAGTTCTGGAATCAAATAAGTTTGGGAAATACTGGATTTTTCTATCTCTTCTTTGACGTCATGATGTATATTAGAACATTAAGGGTTTTGAGAATTTGGAAACAAATATTTTCCAAATCTGTTTGGCTTTAGAACTCTCTTTTGCACAAAACGTATTAACCATCCACACTTTAGGAGATACTGCTCTTTTGGGTTCATTGTTCACATTTGGGCGGAGATCATGACTTCTTCATTTCTGCCAGATGCTGATTGGCACATAGTAGGCGTTCAGTAAATACTTTCTGTAAATGAAATGTAAAATGAAAATGGCCATGGGGGGGAGCGTTGATTGAGATGATGCTAGAAGAAGCTATGGTGTCATGAAGGTAAAGATGAACAGGATTGGGTTGGAGTCAGAGAAAGAGGAGCGAAATGGAGGGTGGGTTCTGAATTCAAATGGTCTGCTTTTAAACCAAATAGAATATCAGAGCTTCTGACATCACTCTTGAAGCCCTTCAGTTTATCTTCCTCAGTGATTACAGCATCCCTCTTAAATCCCCTGTGTTTTTAAGCTTTCATGGGTAGACTAAACACTGACAACCATGGATAATACCTCATTCTTGTTTAATGTTGATTATCAAACTGTTATAGAAATTCAATTTTAAAAACTTCAGCCAAGTGATTATTTAGAAATGAGACATTATTTGGAAAGACAGTCTAAAGCCCACACATCATTGCATTTGGGGACTCTAAATAATGCTATGTTATCTCAACTTACTATTCTATGTCTTATAGCACATGTGATGTGTCAGAGTAGCATTCCCAGGGACTGACAAAAAAAGCAGAACTCCAGAGGTGCCCACGAGCACTCCAGAGCGGCTTGTCTCTGGTCCTCAAATATCCAGGGGAAAATGCTATTACAACCTCTATTTCATACAGCTCTGAATGGGTGCCTGCAACTAGCCATCTTACGATTCGCCCAAGTGGTCAAAGGAAATTGAAAATAGTTAGAAATCAGCAGTGTTCCTAGTGTTGGCATTGCACACCATGTGAACAAAATATTACATACCCTATCCAAAGACAGAGAGCAAGATGCTTGAAAATTATTCATTTTGATCACATTTACTTGCAAAAATGACATTTAGCTTTCTTAAAGCTCTCATTGGAGAGTAAGTCGAGTAAATATCAAAAGGTTGCCTTAAAACTTGCCTTTTGCATGACGAGAAGAAATGGGTGGCCTGAGAGTTTTAGAGTTTGGCAGAGCTTGGGTGTGGGCATACACTTACCGTAATCTCTCTAACCCTAAGCAATAGCTTCATTTATTTATTATTATTTTTAAAAGAGTTTCATTTTTCTTTCAACTGGAGGTGGAATGGGTTTAAAGGAGGTGATTATGTTCATATGATGAGAGAAATATTTTTCTTCAGTGATTATGATGGCATCAATTACTAAACATATTTGTTGTTAAAACCATATGCTGACTTGTGTTGCTATCAAAGAGGATTACATTCCGAAGAGGAAAGGGGCACTGCACCTACACTAATATGGAAACAAAGGGCTCTTACCTCAGAGCCTATTGATATATCAAGTAATAAATGTGACAGTTACGGGTTCTATTTTCCTTATCCTGTTTGCCTGCAGAACTGAAATGGAACATGTTTCTTACTAGTAACAGATGCTCGAACCCCTCTTTTGAAATTCCTCTGTAGAAGCTGCCCTGTTGATTCCATTAGGTGGGAAGGGGCTTTATGCAGATGTCTGCTCGTGGGGTTGCGTTGTTGTAATTGCTGTTCTACCACCCTTGCTGAGTGCCATGCTTTTCTCTTGTAGGTGATGTGCCTTCAGGACTTTTTTGGTGATGATGACATTTTTATTGCATGTGGACCGGAGAAGTTCCGTTACCAGGATGATTTCTTGCTAGATGAAAGTGGTAAGGAAAAAAAAAAGTTCAAAACCAGGGGAAATTTGAGGCAGCTTTCAAAAATGAGCTGCACCAGGCCAAGATTATGTCAACTCCAAAGCTACCAAATCAGTTTCAGATCCTCACCCAGCGTGTCTTTTCCATATCTTGAATTTCTTTGATTTTTTTTTTAAATATGGAAAACAGATGAAATGAGAATTGGAAAAGTTAAATCATTTAGAAGAATAAGTAACTAATGGCTAATTTATAACCACTTAATAATTAAGTTGATGTTACATAGAAGATGATGGTGTGGATTTCTACATTTTTAATTTTATATTTTTTCCACAATTTTTAGCTGAGGGATTTGTCATCATAAAATCATTTAAGATGTTTCTAGGCTCAGCTTTCAGGTAGCTTCCTTTAATTCCTAACCAGGCAAGTGGCTTGCTTTCCCTTTTTCCTTTAAATACTGTAGCATTCATGTGTCATTAGCATCTGTGAGATATCAGAAAAGAGAAGCTAGCTTCCTTCCGTTAACAAACTAAATGTGCTACTCCGTAACTGATAAAGAGGGGATGGTTGTAAAGAGGGAAAAACATGTCTTAGGAAATGAATATGAAAGGTTGTGACTTTAAGAATGATATTTTTGATACCATTAATCATCTGAGAATCTTAGCACTATCACAGGTAAGATTATTGTACCAAAGATTATTGTACCCCTTCCTTGATAATATTACTCTAATTTAATTAGGGGAGCATTGCATATTTACTGACAACTCAGATTCTGCCTAGTTGGAAATGCTTTTTGAAATGACAATAAATTATTTGCTTAGATGAATACAGAAAAACAAATCAGTGAGCTTTTGAAATAGTGGCTGAGCAACACTTGAGCACTAACAATAATGGGAAAGTGATGTGATGTAGTGGTCTCACCCCGACACTGCAGATGTGTGTTAATGCACAGCATCTATGTTACACGCATATATACATATTATCAGCTGTATGCACTTAGGAACTACAGTTCTTTGATTTAAAAATGACTTAAAGGATGGGTGTGGTGGCTCACACTTGTAATCTCAGCACTTTGGGAGGTCGAGGTGGGCAGATCACTTGAGCTCAGGAGTTTGAGACTAGCCTGGGCAACACGGCGAAACCCTGTCTCTACAAAAGTTAGCAGGGCATGGTGGTGCACATCTGCAGTCCTAGCTGCTTGGGAGACTGAGGTGGACGGATCATCTAAGCCCAGGGAGGTCAAAGGTGCAGTGAACCCTGATTGTGCCATTGTACTAGGCCTGGGTGACAGATCAAGACCCTGTCCCCCCCAAAAAATGACTTAGAGTGTGTAGGGAGGGATAAGGATTTTTAAAATTGCCCCTTTCTCATGAAAACTTCAAATGCCCATTAAGAATGTAAATAGATGTGTCATTTGAAGAGATTTATTTTGGTTCAAGGACCAAAACTGGAAGAGTGGTTTGGCATCCCTTTTTCTCTAAATAAGTTGACTCAAATACATTCCATCTTTATTTCTGATCTACGTGCCCTTTGAGGCACAGATTTTTGTAAATATATCACAAGTATAGTGTCCTCAGGGAAGGTCTCCCCCACACCACCGTTTTAAGAACAGCTTTGCCATTGTGTAGAACAGGTGAAAGTCAAGAGTCAGACAGAAGAGTTGACAGCACGGTTTTGAGAAAAATAAACTGCCCTGACTTTCCATTTAAAGAAAATAGCTGCTTGTGATAGAATGGTTTAGGAGACCAGATGCGTTCTGAAATGAAAGCCTGTTTGTTGCTTTGATATAGAAAACAGCTTGTCAAACTCGACCTGGAATACATCTCTTTTTCAAACCAGCAAGCAGAGTTGGCCACATCTTCCAAGCTCTGGGGTCTCTATCTAGGCCCCAGATGGACTTGGGGCCCCTTCTCCCTGCTGGCTGGGCTGGGTGAGCTCACACAGCTGGGCTTCCCTTCGCAACAATCAATGGGCTCTCCACCCACGATGCCGCAGCTACTCCCGTGCACCTGCTATGATGAGCAGGTAGACTTTCTGAGAAGTACAGCAGGGAAATGCCAGAAATTCTGTAATACAGTAGGCGCACTACCCCTTTCCTCTTGCTATTTGCCCCTTAGAATTATTTCTCATTAAAAAGAATGCACACAGGCCGGGCGCGGTGGCTCACACCTGTAAACCCAGGACTTTGGGGGGCTGAGGAGGGCGGATCACCTGAGGTTGGGAGTTCGAGACCAGCCTGACCAACATGGAGAAACCCCATCTCTACTAAAAATACAAAATTAGCCAGGCATGGTGGCACATGCTTGTAATCCCAGCTACTCAGGAGGCTGAGGCAGGAGAATGGCTTGAGCCTGAGAGGTAGAGGTTGTGGTGAGGTGAGATCCCATCATTGCACTCCAGCCTGGGCAACAAGAGTGAAACTCTGTCTCAAATAGATAAATAAATAAATAAATAAATAAATAATAAAAGAATAAAAAAGAATGCACACAGATATACAGAGATATGCACACAAGGGCTTACATGCAAACACACACACACACATCCCAGGGCACCTTCTCCATCTTTTGTGGTTTGACCTTGTGAAGGACCACTTCACACTAATTAGCTGAGAACTTCACATCCCTTCCCTGGATGAATAATGTCCTAACCCTTTCTTGGTGTGAAATACATTTGCTGAGTAACGATGTCCTCCCCCATTCCAAAAGAAACACGTGGATATGGAAGGAAGGGGGCTCAAATAGAAAAACGATCTAAATTGAGATTTTACTTCCTTGGATGAACTTACCCCAAGACTAAATTCACACGTTGACAACTGCAATTTTCCTGTTGCTTGTACAGCATGTTCTAGTGCTGATGTATTAACATTTGAATCTTTTTTTAAGTGCTCCGAGCATGATTTAACCCAGCTTATCTGTACTTGCTGAATGGTATTTGCACATCGATGCTTCATTTGGCCTTTTCCGTAGTAGTTTCCTTAAAGGGGTGTCAGCAGTGGGTACAGGCCTCTTCGGAATTACTACTCTTGCCCTGTGCAGGGCTGTGCTTCATTTAAGGTGCCAAGAAGTGGGCCTTTTGCCACAAGGCGGCACTTTTATTTTAACTTCCCAGATTTACCCGGCTCCCAGTGAGTTCAGGATTTAGCAATAATACATCCCTCTAATTACTGCTAGGAAATCTCCTAAGGATGTCTCTTAAGGTCCATCCTGGGAGGAGATTTGCCATTGTAGATGAATATTTCATGGGGCCACATTGGAGCCAGATTAATATAGGAAACTGCCAGGGAGCCTCCTTCCACTCCTAAGTTTGCACTTTCGGAAAATAACACCTTCCTTGTTCTGGTTCAGAATGTAACCATTTTAGCGATATCGTCATCAATCAGTAGAATCTTAGCACCTTGGAGATGGTGGCTAGAGCACTATAGATAGAGACAAGCAGAGAGGCCAGCAGATCCTTCCCTTGTTGTCTAATTTAGAATGATGAAACAGAGGCAGGGAAAATGTCACATTGGAGACAGGAAGCTCAACATGGTTTTGCTTCTGTGTTGATGACAAATGGATGAATTTGTGATCTGTTGCCATTTAAAAGTGATAGGGTTTTATTGAGAAAGGATCATCACCCCATGCTTGGGAGAGACAGTGAACTCCTTGGGGATGAGCCTGATGCTGGATGTCAATTCTTGTCCAACCCCCCAGCCTCAAAGCCAGTGCCTCGACTCTGCTTGGCTAGTTCCTTCACCCATTCACTCCACTGCCATCTGGAGCCTCACCGTGGGCAGGACTGCTGCCTGCTCGGGAGTCCAGATATCTGTCATCCTCTTTCAGCTTCTCTCAGATCTTTCTGGTTTTTTTATCAATCAGTTCCTAAGTGCTCTTGATTCTGATGTTAATCGGCATTACCTTCAAAGTCCATTGTTTTGCTTAGATGTTGAATTAATTTCCTAGGGCTGCTGTAACAAAGTATCACAAACTGGGTGACTTAAACAACAGAAATGTGTTGGCTCACAGTTCTGAAGACAAGAAGTCCAAAATCAAGGTACTGGCAGGGCTGTGCTCCCTCTGAAGGCTCTAGGGAAGAATCCTTCCTCATTTCTTCCAAGTTTCTGATGGCTTCCAGCAGTCCTTGACTTGTGGCAGCATCATCACTCCAATCTCCACCTCCATCTTCATGTAACCTTCTCCCCTGCATTTCAGTAGAATTTCCCTCTTCTCATAAGGACACCAGTTATTGGATTAGGAGCCACTCACACTCAGTATGACCTCATCTTAGCTTGGTAACATCTACAAAGACTCTATTTCCAAATAAGATTCATTCAAAGGTACCAGGATTCGGACTGGAACATATCTTTTTGGGGAATAAAATTCAACCTAAAAAAGACATTGGTGGAAGCTGTTCGAATTTTATTTGAACTTGGATTACAAGTAAACTAATGTTTATCATATTTGTTTGGATCTGTCCTTAGATATTTACACTAATAGCATTATATTTGTTAGTAGAGTACATCAAAAACAGAGCTGCGGCTGCCCCTCATCTGACCCTTCACAGTTAGGGTTCCTCACCTCGTGGATCAGAGGAATGCTGTCAGACAGTCTGAGATTTCAGCAGTGCATTTGACAGAGCCCCTCTTGAAATCCCTTGGACTAAGATGAAAATATATAGTAAATGGTATAGGTGGTTGTATTTTTAATTGATTTATCTTCTCTGTCCTAAAGGTACTGATTTATAGGCTGATGTCCAATGTGCCGGAGGAGGCCTCTATTAGGATTGTCCCATCAGGCCCCTGAAGGAAGGGATTTGTTTGTTTGCTGAGAGTGAACAGGTTTCACACCACAAGAATCTGCTTTGGACTTGATATGGTTTAGCATGGTTAGAAGTGTCCTTTTGAGGTCAGGCGCAGTGGCTCATGCCTGTAATCCCGGCACTTTGGGAGGCCAAGGCGGGTGGATCACGAGGTCAGGAGAATCACGAGGTCATGAGATCAAGACCATCCTGGCTAACACAGTGAAACCCCGTCTCCACTAAAAATACAAAAAAGTAGCTGGGTGTGGTGGCACACACCTGTAGTCCCAGCTACTCGAGAGGCCGAGGCAGGAAAATCACTTGAACCTGGTAGGTGGAGGTTGCAGTGAGCCGAGATAACACCACTGCACTCCAGCCTAGGTAACAGAGCAAGACTGCAAGACTGTCTAAAAAAAAAAAAATGGGGTCCTTTGGAGAACATTAAAGCTGTGTGGATTTGAACCATCAGGGAGGAGAGCTGATGTGGTTAAAGGTAGAATGAGGATCCGAAAAGGTTCTAACAGGGTGGATTGTATCTAACAAGATAAAATTGAATTTGTATAAACAAAAAGAAGAGCTCTAGGGTGTGAAAGAAAGAAAAATGCCATCCTTACAAGCTGACTTAGTAGTGATGTTGTTTTCACAGCAGCACATGTGAAATTTACTTTTACTGACTGCAGGCTTAGTATGAGATGTTATGTGATATGGGTCATTTGTGTGTGGATTGTAGGGGTATCATATACTATACTGTAAAATGTTTTTGCCCCTCTGATTGAAGGTGGTAAATGTGAATTGAAACAAAACATTAAAATTAAAAAATGTATTTAGTATTCCTAAAACTAAGTAACTATAGAATAAATGTAAATAAGCTTTCAGATTTTTGTATGTTTATAGTGTTTATAATTCTGAAGTCATTAAAGCTCAAAACTGCAGGAAGACTTTTGAGACACAGTGTGCGTGTGCGTGTGTGTGTGCATGTGTGTATGCCCGTGCACGTGTGTGCATGTGTAGTGACCGATCTCCAGGAAGTACCAGTTCTGCTTCTCCCTGCACCAGACAGATTTGCCTGTAGTCCAGTGTTCTTCCTGGGTATGTGATTCTAGAATGGACATTTCCTCAGCTTCTCTTATGGATCTCCATGGTGTTGGGTATCCAAGATCTGCTTGGTAAATATTTCTAGAAATATTCTATCCTAACCATTTTCCTGGGACTCATGTCCCGAATAAGACAGAAGCTGCATCAGGCACCATTCACCAGGGGGTTCTGATTGCTTTCCCTAATTCTGGGTGATAAGAAAATAGGGCTAGAACCTATTAGGTTGGTGCAAAAGTAATCATGGCTTCTGAAAGTAATGGCAAAAAATACATATATATATATATGATTACTTTTTCGCCAACCTAATAGAATAGTAGGAACAGTATTGGAGTAGTGGGATTGTGTTTGGAAGACAGTCTCATCCAGGCTCTGTGTCCTACTTTCTGTGTGGTCTCTACATCTCCAAGCCTGCTTCCTATTCCCTGAAACACTTTTTTTTTTTTTCCTGAGTTGTAATGGACCTCAAATGAGACAATAAATGTCAAAGCACATTCGAAACTGTGTTCCTTATTACCCAGTGAATGATGCTGGGGAATGACACCTCAGCTGAAATATACCTCCTAGTGGATTGCAGCTGGACTCAGCCATGTAGCTTCATTTGCCGGGCTTAATTGGAGGCAGATGACATCAAGCTCTGCTTTTGGTGCTCTTTGGAACCAGAAAGCGATTACTACTGCTTTCTTCCACTCTTAACTTTTGTTGCTGTGGTGGAGGTGAGAGGGAATTAAGGCTCCTTTGAAGATACCCACTCTTCTCTGGAGGGAATCTCTGGAAGATTAAACTAAACCACATGTAGAAGAACCAATCAGACTTCTAAAAGTGGCAGTGCTCAAGAGTCCCAGCCCTTGGTAAATGCTTCCCTCTTTCCATGCCCACGTTGATTTGAGTTAAAGAGACCTGATGGCTCTGCTGCTTTGTCCTGAGGCTGGCGATGCTAGGAAACCAGAAGGTTAATGGAAACACTGGAAGATGCTCACAGTCAGGCCAAAGACCACTCCTCCTCACAAACTAGTTTTTGAGTCACTGCTAACAAAATCCATCCATTCTTTCACTCATGCAGTTATTTATTCAATAAGCTAGCTTACTATGTACCGGGCAGTGTGCTAAGCTCAAGTACCTGCAGGCAGTAACACTTAGATCAGATGTGACCCTTCAACTGACCTTTTTTTTTTTTTTTTTTTTTTTTGAGATGGAGTCTAGCTGTGTCACCCAGGCTGGAGTGCAGTGGTGTGATCTCGGCTCACTGCAAGCTCCACCTCCCAGGTTCAAGCAATTCTCCTGCCTCAGCCTCCCAAGTAACTGGGACTGCAGGTGCACACCACCATGCCTGACTAGTTTTTATATTTTTAGTAGATACGGGGTATTGCCATGTTGGCCAGGCTGGTCCATACTGACTTTTAATATTGTTTATGTGTAAAGATGTCAGAGGATCTTAGGTACTGAACTTTGACCCAGAATATTAAATATTGCATATTATTCTAGTGGCTTTTATCTCTTAAGAAAAATACTGTGGTAAAATAACTATTGATTTACAATAGACAGACAACTCTTTGTAAATCTAAATTGTAATTGGATTATAAGGCCAGTTTACATTGCATCTGTGAGTAGATTTCTTTGAGATGGATGGTACTTGTTGGTGCTAGAATATTTTATCGTTTCAATAGACGTTACTTCTAGGAATGTACAGTTTTTATTTTAAAGAAACCGTATAGGGCCGGGCATGGTGGCTCATGCCTGTGATCCCAACAGTTTGGGAGCTGAGGCAGGTGGATCATTTGAGCTCAGGAGTTCAAGACCACCCTGGGCAACATGGTGAAACCCCATCTCTACAAAAAATTGGCTGGGCATGGTGGAGCAAACCTGTAGTCCCAGCTACTTGGCAGGCTGAGGTGGGAGGATCGTTTGGGCCCCAGAGGTCGAGGCTGCAGTGAGCTGAGACTGTGCCACTGCCCTCCTGCCTGGGCGAAAGAGTGAGAATCTGTCTCAGAAAACAAACAAACAAACAAAAAAGCCAAACAACTGAAAAACTACTATAGCTATCTTGTTGAATAATTCTAAGTTTTTGTGGCTCTTCATTGTCTTATGAGAAAAGGATATAAAATCTGGTATGATCATTCCTGATTGCATTGATTAGTAGAATTCAGCTTGATGTCTGAAATAGAGGGTTTGGGAGCTGTTGTCTGTTTTGTGTTCTGAATACGGGGCACATTGGCTAACGTGCTTTGCTCATACAGGACACCTTTGCTAACCTGCTTTGCTCTCGTCAGCAAGTTCCTATTTGCCTCCAAGCAGTGGAAAGGCCGCAGGGGGTTCTGGAGACTTTCCTGACCATAGCTACCTTTTAGCTCGTGCATAAATATGAAATGTCCCAGAACATAGCGATTGTTCCAATTTAATCAACAGCCAAACTATGGATACATACAGAGTACTGTACCTTGGCGACAGACTCTAACTCAAGCTCAAGCTAGTTCCTTCGCTACAAATAGATAATTTCCTACTTAGAAAATCAAGGCATTGTATAACCTCTGCAATCTTTCCTTTACATTTTCTCTTCCGCTCCTCATGGGCCTTCCTTTTTATTGTATTCAGTAACAGTGACATATGAATTTTTGATGTGGAAAACCCTACAAAATATAGCATTGTGTGTGAATCCTGGACACTAAAGGTCTTGGAGATCATCAGCTTCCCCTCCCCTTTGATGCAGAAACCCTCTCCACAGCATCCAACAGTTGTTCCTCCATCCCCAACTGGAACCCTTTGTTGATGGTGGGGTGCAAATTTAGAAGAAGGCCAATTCCACTGTCCACTAGTGCTTTTTTTTTTTTTTTTTTTTTTTTTTTTTTTTTTTTTTTGTGAGACAGAGTCTCACTCTGTCACCCAGGCTGGTGGAGTGCAGTGGCGCGATCTCGGCTCACTGAAACCTCTGCCTCCCGGGTTCAAGCGATTCTCCTACCTCAGCCTCCCGAGTGGCTGGGACTACAGGCACGTGCCATCATGCCCGGCTAATTTTTTGAATTTTTAGTAGAGACAGGGTTTCACCATGTTACCCAGGATGGTCTCCATCTCCTCACCTCATGATCCGCCTGCTTCGGCCTCCCAAAGTGCTGGGATTACAGGTGTGAGCCACCGTGCCCGGCCTAGTGCTCATTTTTAACAAGTTATTGAGCCCAAATTAATGTCTCCCCAGCTTGTACATAGTCCTCCTAGTTCTGGTCTCCAGAGTAACAAATACTACCCACTGCCCTCATTCTAAGGGGAGCTTCCCTCCTATCCCTTCCCTCGTGGTCAAAATCACTCACTGTAAACTCTGTTATTTCTTTTCCTTCTAGACCAAAATGACCTATATCTTTCCTCATCTTCTCTCCTGCTTTCCTCAACTTTCCAAAAAATGAAGTCTCCTTTCTCTTCTAAAATCAATGATGGTCCCTGTCTTTGTCTTCTGTTTCTCTCTGTGACCTTGCCTTGTCAGTATTCTGTTCCTACTGTTTTGTGGATTTGTTGTTTTACCCTATCTATAGTCTCTTTTGTTTCAGCCCACAGCTAGGCCCAGGTTCCTCCTATCCTAAAAGAGCCTCCAGTCATCTCCGTCATCTCATCAAACCACTTTGCCTTTCTTTCTCTGCCAAACTGCTAAAAAATAATAATAAATAATAACTGTCCTTGAAGCCTCCACTTCTTCAACCTGATCATTTGTTATACCATTGGGTAACTGGTACATGGAACACACAAGAATTAGGGGGTTTTATCAGTTTTTTTTAAAAAAATCTGTCTTCCCCTATCCATTTAGGTTTATGTAAGGCTGGAAGTTCCTTTCTTGGCACTGGATGGCACCTCAGGAATCCCAATATTTTTCTGGTCCCTCCTAAGATAGTCAGAAAGTCTTGTGGACTCTACTAGATGCGAACTGCCATCATCATTCTGAAGTGAAAGTATCTAGTCCCACATGACAGTCATTCAAAATTGGAGTTCTGTTTCTACACCTAGCTAGAGCCCAATGTAGCATGTGGTGAGTCCCCTACTCTGCAGGACAAGGGGAGGGTTGATGACTTCTCTCCTGCCCGCTCTCTCCTCCCCACTGTTTTGATCTCTCCAGGATTGGAATAGGGATGAGGTGGATGGGGCAGGGTGATGAGAAAGGAGAGGTGGAAAGTCCTTACTTGACTATTCTGTTGTAGGGTGGCTTCAAACTCTCTCAGCCAGCAACTGTGATTTAAAGCTAACTTTTCTTTGGGGTGTTTTAATGGATTCTTCAGGGACTCTCACTGGGAACATTCTGCTCTTCTTTATTGATGTGGGTGATTCAATTTCTTCCAGCTTTGGCTGAATCTCTCTCAGTCCCTGTTTTCCAAAGCCCTCCCTATTGGCCTCAGATGCTCCTCTTGGGAAGAATTTAAATTAGTTCCACGCCAAGTTGTGCCCTCAAATCCATCAGAACACTCATGCATCTTTTACCTCCAACAACAGGCCACCCAGTACAACCAAGCCTCCTTCAGTTTTCTGCCAGAGGCTCTTGGGTGAAAGTCAGACACATGAATACCAGTCTGTCATTTCCCTCTGTCCACAGAGGACACTGATCAAGCACTTACGATCTTCCAGTGAAACCCCTATTGAGGTGAAGGAGAGCATCACCCCTGTTTTGGAATGACGGAATTCACAGCAAGGCTGTCTCTTAAGGAATCCTTCTCATAGATCTGCTTTCTCTCCAGTAACTTAAGCCTTTTATATCCTCAAAGTGGGTAAGAAGACTAAGGTCTAGAACTGTTTATATCTGCTTTGAAATTTCTGGAATAGGATCTGTCTCACAATTCACTTTGGTATCTGATACACATCTCCTTGGAGTCTGGGTGAAATTTTTGTTTTCAATCCTATTACCTTTGCAACTGGCTTCTATGCCTAACATATGTAGTAGTTCCACTAAGCAAGGATAATCTTCAAAGCACTATATTCAATGTTCTATCTTTTTCTTTTCTTCTTTATCCTCCTTGACTTCTTTGTAGCATTTGACATTTTTGATGATTCCCTCCTTGAAATTCTCGCCCCTTGACCCTTTGTAGTGTCTTGCCGTCTTGATGGTCTGCCTGTCCCCCTTTGAATACTCTTAAGCTCCTTTCAGGTTTGCTTTTCAGTCATATATCCCTTAATAATTGTTCCCTAAGATTCATTCATTTTTTAAAACTTAATTACTCTCTATTCCTAGCCAAGTTCATCTACTTTAATGGCTTCAGCAATGATGGTTCTGGTAGACAGTGATGGTGACAAATGGCAACCAGATGGTATGCAATAAGCAAAGCCTTTGAAGTATGTATAATTTTCCCAAATTTACAATTAAGGAAATTAAGGCTTGGAGATGATAAATAATTTGTTCAAGGCCGCACAGCTAGTATTAAAGGCAGAGGTCAAACCCAAGTTTGTTTTTGTTTGACAATACATCCTTAATCTTTAAATGTACCTCCTTTGAGATATACATCTCTAACCCTGACTCCTCTCAGGAGCTCCAGAACCACATTTCCAACTTTCTCTTATGAACTTCCCTATGACTATTCCACAGCCACCTGAAATTCAACACATCCCACAACTGAACTCATCATCTACCTGGTCAGCTTCATTTCTTGTTCTGTGTTTCCTGGATGAGCTCATGGCATCAGCATTCTCAACACCAAGGTTGCAAAACATGGAGTCATCTTTTACTCACTCCTCACTTTTACTCCCCATAGCCCATCTGTCCCCCTCCTTTCCAATGCTACTGCCATTATCTTAGGTCGGTTCCTCATCATCTCCCACTTAGACTCATGAAGATGCTTGAATTTTCTATCCTAGTTGCAGTTTTTCATTTTCACACCATGTTTGAACACAGATTGATCCTCCTGAATTCACTTACCTAGCCCTCCACTGCCTGCAGACTCCTTGGCATGCTATTCTAGGGCAGTTGTAATCTGACTGCGTTATATCTTTCTAGCTGTTCTCACCCTTTATTCCTCCTCTGCCCTCCAACCACAGTATTATTTGTTGGTCTCCCAAAAGCTATTTATTTTCAAAATAGCTGCTTTTACTCATGTTGTCTCATTAATGTGGAATGCTCTTTTTCCTCTTCTCCTTCGTCATCCACCAAACTCCATCTTGTCCTCTGAGGTTCAAGTCAAACATCACCATCCTTGTAAAGCCTTTTTCCAGCTATTTGGTTTCAATCAGTTACTAATTTCTCATTCTTTTTCCAGCTCTTTGCTCTTTATTATACCATTGTTGTTCATTCTGCTGTGTGTTCTGGGATTTTTTTTAATGCATCTAGCTTATGAGTAATAATCACGTTTAATTATCAGGAAACCTCTGCAGTGTTGCTTTACAAATAATGAAAGCCATGTTAGGAGAAGTTGAGAAACTGTCCAAGGTGGCTGTATTAATCAGGATTCTCAACAGAAACAGAACCAATAGGATATACACACATACACATGCATACACACACAGAGACACACACAGACATACTGATATGGTTTGGTTCTGTGCCCTGAACCAAATCTCATCTTGAATTGCATTCCCATAATTCCCACGTGTTGTGGGAGGGACCCGGTGGGACATAATTGAATCATGGGGGCAGTTTCCCTGATACTGCTGTCATGGTAGTGAATAAGTCTCATGAGATCTGATGTTTTTACCAGGGGTTTCTGCTTTCGTGTCTTCTTCACTCTCTCTTTGCCTGCTGCCTTCCATGTAAGATATTACTTGCTCCTCCTTGCCTTCTGCCATCATTGTGAGGCTTCCCCAGCCACATGGAACTGTAAGTCCAATTAAACCTCTTTCTTTTGTAAATTGCCCAGTCTCGGGTATATCTTCGTCAGCAGCATGAAAACAGACTAATACAGTAAATTGGTACCAGTAGAGTGGGGCGCTGCTGAGAAGATACCCAAAAATATGGAAGCAACTTTGAAACTGGGTAACAAGCAGAGGTTGGGACAGTTTGGTGGGCTCAGAAGACAGGAAAATGTGGGAAAGTTTGGTGATAGCAATATGGACAATAAGGTCCAGGTTGAGGTGGTCTCAGATGTAGATGAGGAACTTTTTAGGAACTGGAGCAAAGGTGACTCTTGTTATGTTTTAGTGGAGACTGACAGCATTTTGCCCCTGACCTAGAGATTTACAGAACTTTGAACTTGAGAGAGATGATTTAGGGTATCTGGTGGAAGAAATTTCTAAGCAGCCAAGCATTCAAGAGGTGACTTAGACACTGTTAAAAGCATTTAAAAGGGAAATAGAGCATAAAAGTTTGGAAAATTTGCAGCCTGACAATGTGATAGAAAAGGAAATATCATTTTCTGAGGAGAAATTCAAGCCAGCTGCAGAAATTTGCATAAGTAACGAGGAGCCAAATTTTAATCCCCAAGACAATGGGGAAAATGTCTCCAGGGCATGTCGGAGGTCTTTACAGCAGCCTCTCCCATCACAGGCCTAGAGGCCTAGGAGGAAAAAGGGGTTTTATGGGCCAGGCCCAGGATCCCTGAGCTGTGTGCAGCCTAGGGACTTGGTGCCCTGCGTCCCAGCCACTCTAGCCATGGCTGAAAGGGGTTAATGTAGAGCTCAGGCCATGGATTCAGATGGTGCAAGCCCCAAGCCTTGGCAGCTTCCACATGGTGTTGAGCCTGTGGGTACACATAAGTCAAGAATTGGGGTTTGGGAACTTCTGCCTAGATGTCAGAGGATATATGGAAATGCCTGGGTGCCCAGGCAGAAGTTTACTGCAGGGACAGGGCTCTCATGCAGAACCTCTGCTAGGGCAATGCAGAAGGGAAATGTGGGGTCAGGGCTCTCACACAGAGTCCTTACTGTGGCACTGCCTAGTGGAGCTGTAAGAAGAAGGACTATCCTCCAGGCCCCAGAATGATAGATCTGCTGACAGCTTGCACTGTGCACCCGGAAAAGCTGCAGACACTCAATGCTAGTCCATGAAAGCAGCTGGGAGGGAGGCTGTACCTTGCAAAGCCACAGGGGAGGAGCTGCCTAAAACTATGAGAACCCACCTCTTGCATCAGCATGACCCGGATGTGAGACATGAAGTCAAAGGAGATCATTTTGGAGCTTTAAGATTTGACTGTCCCACTGAATTTTGGACTTACTTGAGCCCTCTAGCCCCTTTGATTTGGCCGATTTCTCCGATTTGGAATGGTTGTATTTACCCAATGTCTGTACCCCCATTGTATCTAGGAAGTAACTAGCTTGCTTTTGATTTTACAGGCTCATAGGCAGAAGGGACTTGCCTTGTCTCAGATGAGACTTTGGACTGTGGACTTTTGAGTTAAGGCTGAAATGAGTTAAGACTTTGGGGGACTATTGGGAAGGCATGACAGGTTTTGAAATGTGAGGACATGAGATTCAGCAGGGGCCAAGGGTGGAATGATACGGTTTGGCCCTGTGTCCCCACCCAAATCTCATCTTGAATTGTACTCCTATAATTCCCACATGTTGTGGGAGGGACCTGGCGGTTGATAACTGAGTCATGGAGGAGGTTTGCCGCATACTCTTCTCGTGATAGTGAATAAGTTTCATGAGATCTGATGGTTTTATTGGGGGTTTCCACTTTTGCATCTTCCTCACTCTCTCTTTGCCTGCTGCCATCCATATAAGACATTATGTGCTCCTCCTGATTGTGAGGCTTCCCCAACCATGTGGAACTGTAAGTCCAATTAAACCGCTTTCTTTTGTAAATTTCCCAGTCTCACATATATCTTTATCAACAATGTGAAAATGGACTAATACACATACACACACAGAGATAGATGAAAGATAGACTTATAAGGAATTGGCTTGTGTGATTATGGAGGCTGAGAAGTCCCACAACCTGTGGTTTATAAGCTGGTGACCCAGGAAAACCAGTGATATAGTTCAGTCTGAGAATCAGGACCTGAGAACTGGAGGAACCAATGATGAAAGTCCCAGTCCAAGGGCAGGAGAAGATGAAATGAGATGTTCCAGCTCAAGCAGTGAGGCAGAAGGAAAAAGGTGAATTTCTCCTTCGTCTACCTTTTGTTCTGTTCGGGCTTTCATGGATTGGATGAGGCCCACCTACATCGGAGAGGGTAGTCTACTTTATGGAGTCCACTGATTCTAATGCTAATTTCACCCAGAAACATCCTCACAGACACACCCCAAAATAATGTTTAATCTGGGTGATTGTCTGCAGCTGGTTAACAAACTGTTAAAAGATAAATGTAAACAAATTAAAATGTTAAAGAGATTATTTAAACAGACAGCAATTCATGAATTGGGCAGCACCAAACCAAAAGCAGTTTGACCTCCAACAGAGTGACATGGAAAGAGGCTTTTATAAGATGAACATTGACTCAAGGCAAAGAAAATGTTTGACTCATTAAAGTGGAGCAGTAGCCTTATTTAGGTCATTCCAGTGGAAAGTTCCTGGTTACAGATTGGTTGGCAGTTTCTGGTAGGTTATGCTTAAGTTTCATTTTACCTTTCACACCGAGTTGCATTTCAACTTGCTTATACAGGAAGCCAAGGTGCTGGAATCGTCTCAGTCTAATGGGGTCCCAATTAATTTCTTTTCTTTTTTTTTTTTTTTTTTTTTTTGAGATGGAGTCTTGCTCTATCAGCCAAGCTGGAGTGCAGTGACATGATCTCAGTTCACTGCAACCTCCTCCTCTGGGTTCAAATGATTCTCCTGCCTCAGCATACTGAGTAGCTGGGACTACGAGTGTGCACCACCATGCCTGGCTAATCCAATTAATTTCTTTTTAACAAGTCTACAGAGGAAGACAACAGATTGTTTTTGTCCCTTGCACTGACTCACACATACCCCTGAGTACAGGAGGGAACTTGAGGACTCTCCTTTCAGTGTGGGTCCGCAGGGCACAGGAACTTATGTTTTTGTTCCTGTTTGAAATATGCCCATTTGTTTTCCCACACCAAACATGTACTAGTTAAGAGCCTACTGCATGTCAAGTATTCTTGGTTTTAAACAAAAACGTTCTGGAAAGTTAAATATCTACTTCATGAAAACAGATGAAGTGAAAATCCCTGTGGAAAACAGTATATTTGATGTGAAGATGATTTTAAAATCTGTCTTCAAAGTAGAGTAATAATTTGATATGTGTGTATATAGGCTGTCCTTATAGCTTTTTATTTTTGTAAGTGTTCTGAATGATTAAAATATAATAAGATACTGATATTCTATGGCTCTTTACCACCTGAAGCTAAGTTTTTCTCTCTTAACAGCTCTGGAAAATAAACACATATATAAGCTTTTAGTAAAAAAAAAAAAAAAGATGGTGTGGGTGACATCTTCATTGTTCAATAGGCTGAATCACTGTGAAATCAAGAGTCTCACTTTTCCTGAAGACCTAAAACAGATATGAAAGGAAGAGATTCTCTAAGTTTGTATCACTCTTAGTCAAATAATCAGAGGACAAAGCTGAAGAAAAGTGGCAGTGCTGTCAGGAAGTGCCAGCAAATGGACAAGAAGAATCCATACATGTTTGCTTAGAGTAGGGGAATGAGGAAAGGCAAATCATTGCCAGCAGAGCAGGGTGAAACTAGCATCATCTTGCTGACAGGTAAAAATCAACCTCTATGTTTAGTCATGAAAGCACTCTTGGGCCAACTGAGCCAGTGATTGCTTTTTGTCCACTAGAGGACAGCCGAACAGTATGGCAGTGGGGACACCCCAGTGATCTGACCACAGAGCTCACTGCCCAACTACTGAGAACTGAGGTTATAAAGCTTTTGAGTTTTTTAGCTCTGGAGAAACAAAAATTTGCTTTTATAGATTTGCCCTTCAACTTTAATGTTAACATAGCCAAATTTATGTTTTTCATACCTTTTTTTATTTGTTCATTTCACCCTTGACAGCCTTTCAACAGAATTTTCCCGAGAATACCATTAGAAGTTAGAAGATTAGTATAAGCTGTTAAAAAAGTGTATAGAACTTTGGGAGGCTGAGGTAGGTGGATCACGAGGTCAGGAGATCGAGACCATCCTGGCTAACACGGTGAACCCCCATCTCTACTAAAAATACAAAAAATTAGCCGGGCATGGTGGTGGGCACCTGTAGTCCCAGCTACTCAGGAGGCTGAGGCAGGAGAATGGCGTGAACCTGGGAGGCAGAGCTTGCAGTGAGCGGAGATCATGCCACTGCTCTCCAGCCTGGGTGACAGAGTGAGACTCTGTCTCAAAAAAAAGAAAAGTGTATAGAAAAGTGAGCTGCTTCTTGCTCAAGTGAGATATAAAATGTCACCCTATGCTATGGGGTTCCCAAATATGAAAATTAGCATAGCTCAATATACTACCCACAAGGGCTTATAGACAATTAACATGAATTCAATTTATCATATTGCAGGAGCCTGATCGTATATGTGTATACATGCATTTAGGTGTAGATTCAGCAAGATTCAACTAATAGTAAGTGAATTACAATGGGTAGGCACTGCTCTGAGCACTAGGCATATCACAGTGAACGAAAGAGAGAAAAATTTTTGCCCGCATAGAGCTTACATCTCATCAGAGGAATGCATTTAACATACAAAATCTCCTACGCAAAGTACCTAGTGTATTGGAAGGTAAGTGCTATGAAGAAGAGTGAAATAGGGAAGGGAGAAAAGGAGTAAATGGAGAGTGGGTGGTGTGAGGAGGCTGCAGGGGGCAAGACTTTAGGAAGCAGTGACATTGGAGCAAAGACTTGAGGGATAATGGAGCCAGCCGTGCAGATCCCAGAAGCAAAAATGCTCCCCCGGCACAGGGAGCAGTTAGTGCAGAGGGCCTGAGATGGGAGGGTGCCTGACCTGTCCTCATGCACAGCTCGGTAGTGGCAGGCAGGCCGCAGTGCTGAGGGCAGTTCCAACGCCAACTACCAGGAGTCGGCCCAGACTTCACAGGTTAAGGGCACCATCCCCAACAAGGCTGCCCACGCTTCGGGACTAGCCTTGATTTAGGAGTCCCCAGGCCACCCAAACTTCTGACCAACTGGCTACAAATTCAGGGATTCCCACAGCTCCCTCGAATTCAATAGTTTGCTAGAACAACTTACAGAACCCAGGAAAGCACTATCTTTATGATTACAGTTTCATTACAAAGGCTACAGACTAGGGCTAGCCAATTGAAGAGACAGACAAGGGTAAGGTCTGGGAGAGTCCCATAAGTGGAGCTTGCAGGTCCTTTCCTTGTGGGATTCGGACACGTCACACTCTCAGCTCACTGATGTGTTCATCAAGCAGGAGGCTCACTCAGCTGCTGGTGTCCAGAGTCTTTACCGGGGTTTGGTTATGTAGGCGTGGGTGATTACATCATAGGCCCTGTGATTGGAACTGAGTCTCCAGAGGTCAGGCTGATATCACATGAATCAAAGCCCTAACCCTCTAATCACATGATTGACCTTTCTGGTGTGATTGGCCCCCATCCTGAGTCATCTCATTAGCATAAACTTGGTGTCATCCAAAGGACCCGACATAGACAGTGTTATCACTTGGGAACTTCCAAGGGTTTAGAAGCTCCCTGCCAGGAACCTGGGAAGAAAACCAGACACATGTTTTATTATACAGCATGGAACCTGTCAAGATCTGGGGGAGGACATCCACGCTAATTCTGTAATGAGAATAATGCTGAACACTTATAATAAGGAGAAATCAAACAGTGTAACAAAAACAATGAACTTATCAGGGACTTTGGATCTTTGCAAACACAGAAAGGCAAAATGACTAGCTCCCAGCTCAGGACAGGGAGGCTGATCACTCTTGGACACTCCCATCTCAAGAGTATGATTTCTGCATAAAGGTCATAGAAATGTTTTGACAACTGTGTATACAGCCAGCTTTTAGTTAATTAGCTCTTAGCCATTGAGAAGGGCGGACTTGTGGCATGATTCATCTAAAAATATGTATAATGCAAAATCTCTTTCATTTGCTTGTAGAGTAGACTTTATATTTCACACAATGTGTTATTTCCTTCAGATAGATAATTTGGAAATGGATTACTTTTGCTCCATAAAATTCCCAATTGTTGGAGTTGAAAGAACCTTAAGGAATTTCTAATTCAGTTCTTTCATTTCACAATGTGAGGAAGCCAAAGTCCAGAGGGATTACGTGAGGGCCCAAAGTCAACTAGCAGGTTAGTGTCACAGCTGAGGCCTGAAGCGTCTGACTTTCAAAAGCTGCTGACTTCCAGTCTGGGGTTCATTCCATTATGTGAAGTTGCACCATTCAGTCAGTGCATCAGCCTCAGATGTGCCCTAAAATGTGCCCTTGGAAGAGCAGTAGCTCTTCTGGAGATGGGGGTCATGAGTCCCACCAACTCCTGCCCTTCTCACCTGTGTGACTCCGGACAAATTACTTAACCTCTATGAGTTAAGGTCCACAGTAAAAGGGAAACAAAAGTAGTACCAATCACAAAAGATTGTCATGAGGATCAAATGAGATGATGTAGGTGAAAACCCCGTTGCAAGGCTGTAATATAATGGACAAATATTGCTACTTGGTGGTATTATTTTTGGGTTCTGAGAAACTGTCATTTCTTGATTAAAGTGGAGCAAATTTGAGATCTTTATTGTGAACTATTTAACAAACATTTATCTGAACAATATGCTAGTGAATGTGGGGGATGCTAGTTTATGGTGAAATTCCCAGGAAGAGGCCATCCACAGTCAGCAGCAATGCTTAGCAAACTCAGATTGGAAAATGGTACAAGGGCTGCTTGACAGTCCAAAACGGAAAGCTCAGAAATTCCAGCAGGTGGCACACTGTTGAGTGGAATAAGACTCCCAAGAGGTTCCGTGGCAGTAAGATTACATTTGCAGCTGGGCACGGTGGCTCACGCCTGTAATCCCAGCACATTGGGAGGCCTAAGAAGGCGGATCACTTGAGGTCAGGAGTTCGAGACCAGCCGGGCCAACATGGTGAAACCCCATCCCTACTAAACATGCAAAAATTAGCCAGGCATGGTGGCACATGCCTGTAGTCCAAATTACCCAGGAGGCTGAGGCAGGAGAATCACTTGAACCTGGACGGCAGAGGTTGCAGTGAGCCAAGATTGTGCCACCGCACTCCAGCCTGGGCAACAAAGTGAAACTCTGTCAAAAAAAAAAAATTACATTTGCGAGTATTTCTTCCCTTCTGGCCAAGAGACTGTTAATATGTGTAACTCTCACCCCTAGCTCTGGACACCTAGTTTTGTATACAAACTACAGGTTTAGGTAAAGCATATAGGTCTTGAGATTTCAAGCATGGGAGACACTAACAGAATTACGCTGAATATCTTGGATGTGTAGTCATATTTTCTGTGGTGTCTCCTTGCTTTGTTCTCTGCAGAGTGGATAAAGAGTATGCACATGTGTAATTAGAGTCCATATACATAAACTGATCAGCCAGCAGATAGATCAGAATGGTGAGATCTATCCAAAATAAGATTAAAAATAAAAACAACAACCAAACACATGAAAGGTAGTTCTTGATTCAAAGATAATAAAATTAATATAATATGCTGTTCATCAAAAAATGCACTGAAAATGGACATAAGTAACTTAAAACACATTGAAATGGAGTAAGACTTTTTGTTAACCTATTTTGTAGCCCAAGAAAGGCATTCTATCAAACGAATTGATATCATTATTTTTAAAATGCTCTTAAGAGGTTTCTCTGTATTTGGACTGATCCTAGGCTAGTTAATATATGGCATCGTTTCTGCAGCTTTGCCTTCACGTGGTGAGAGCATTAGCATATTTTATATAGTCTTTTAAATGTGCTGTTGCTAATTATATAATTTCTCATGTTTGGTTTGTAGCCAGCATCAAAACTCTGAATTATTTAGAGTGATGAGAGTTCTCTTGCCTGACTACCTCGTCTCTAGCAGTTTGCAAAGGAGGCTTGGCCCAAGATGCCCGTAGCAGGTAGCCTTGTAAGAATTCTAACTAGCTTCTCCTTTGACCGCTGCTCTGCCCAATAGGTTTCCAAGGAGGACAGGATGAGGGCCAATATATAGTAGATGTCTATAAGGTTGCAAATGTATTAGAGCCAGGAAATTTTTATTCTAAAATCATTTGCTCACTTTTGAATTTCGGTGGTGAATTATTAACCAGCAACTGCTCGTGTAGTGGATGGTACTAAAAAGATCTTGTCTAAATTTAGGATCAGCTGCCTTTTTCTCGAAAAAGCAAGATAGTGCATATTTTAGCCTTCTTGGGCCATATGGTCTCTGGTGCAACTACTCAGCTCTACTATTCTCATGTGAAAGCAACCATAGATGATAGGTAAGCATGTAAAGGTAGCTGTGTTCTGATAAAGCATTATTCATAAGAACAGGCAATGGGCCAGGTTTGGCTTTCAGGCTATAGTTAGCTGAACCTTGGTCAGAGCCACTGATTTTTAGTTTTCTGGTGAATATGCTCCTTCCTGGGAATTTAATGAGAGGTATGGACCCTACTCCAGAAAAATAAATATTCATGTGCAAAATACTAAGAATACTAAGCTTTCCATGTATTTTTTCTTTTTCTTTTTTAACACAGGGTCTTGCTTTGTCACCCAGGCTGGAGTGCAGTGGCACGATCACAGCTCACTGCAACCTCTACCTTGGGTTCAAGCAATTCTCCTGCCTCAGCCTCCCAAGTAGCTGGGACTACAGGTGTGTGCTACCATGCCCAGCTAATTTTTTTGTATTTTTAGTAGAGACAAGGTTTCACCATGTTGGCCAGGCTGGTCTCGAACTCCTGACTTCAGGTGATCCACCCGCCTCGGCCTCTGGAAGTGCTGAGATTACAGGCTTGAGCCACCGTGCCCGGCCTAAGCCTTCCATTTCAAGAAGTTATATATCCTCAAAACTCATCCATGGATCCACGTCACGGATCCAGGGCTTGGTGTTGATAGTGACAAGAAAGCCTTTGTAATGGTCTGCTGGTTGCTCTGGGACAGCCATTTTAAAAAGATTTGCCCCCACTTATCTCACATCAGAAACTCCAGACTTTAATCAGACTCAGCAGTTCATAGACACATAGAGGACTTGAACCAGACAAGGCAGATGCACACATCAAGGGGCTTTAAAGGGAAGAAGCCATGGACAGGTTGGAAAGTTGGGGGAGAAGTATACTTTGGGGAGCACTGGGGAGAGATGGAAGCCACAGGCAGTTTGGCTGTGATACTTGAATAAATGATGGCTGACGTGGTAATTGGAAGCACAGCTGAAATACCCAGATCCTTATGATCCCTCGAACTATTCTCATCCTCAATGACCTCTCCTTTTGCTAGAAGGGGGTCTAGTTTAGCGTATGCATTTGTTCTGCTTCTTACTGTCTTGTGAGTGGTAGTATCAAAATGGAATGAATCTATTGTCCTATTCTTGACAGCAAGGGCTAACAGACCCCCGGGTTTCTTCTGTCCTTCAAGGGCGTTCTTCACAAAAGTGTCACTCTTCTCAGACAGGTGTGTGGCTTATGTCTAACACGTTAATGCCTAGTAATCCAGCAACCGCAGCATATAGAAATAGATGGCAGGGAAATATTGTTCCTAACACTACTGCTAATAATTCATTAGCTGTTGTCCCACATTGAACATTGACTAATGTGTGCTAGGCAGTAAGCATTCATTTATCTGTGGTGCCTCCAATTTTTGCAAGATGAGTGAGAATGAGGAAGTTGAATTCCAGAAAGGCAGTGTAACCTCCCCAGGATTGCACAGTGAGTATACAGCAGAACAAACCCAGACCTGCCAGCCTGGCCCCACGTCACCTTTGCCATGGGACCAGCTATAGCTCTCAGTGATTTAAAAACTGGCCAAGTGGCTGGGCATGGTGGCTTACACCTGTAACTCCAGCACTTGGGGAAGCCAAGGTGGGAGGATTGCTTGAGCTCAAGAGTTCAAAACCTGCCTAGGCAATATAACAAGACCCCATCTGTACAAAAATTTAAAAATTAGCTGAGCATGATGGCACATGACTGTGGTCCCAGCTACTTGGGAGGTGGAGGTGGAAGCACTCCTTGAGCCCGGGAGGTTGAGGCTGCAGTTAGCCGTGGTCGCACCATTGCACTCCACCCTGGGTGACAGAGCAAGATCCTGTCTCAAAAAAAAAATTTAAAAATAAAAATCTTACAAGAGATTCATAACATGGCTTTTAATTAATATAAAAGTTTGGCCTCTATTTAATTGCTATTGTTGGTTGTTCTTTTTGCCTCTGGTGACAAAAGAGAACACAGAGAGCTTTTGAATGTTTACTCCACTGCCCTTTTCTGAAATACAACTCAGGGCCATACTTCTGCTCACAGACAGTGACTCACTGGTGAATCAGGGCTGAGCCAGAGTGTGTCCTTTATGTTTGGTGCCACCAGATTATCATTTGTCCCACAGCCTCTCTACCCCACACTGCTCCCTCCTAAGCCTTCTGACAGCCACAGAATTGGTTGCCTCCGCCTTAACAATGTTCCCTGGGCCCAGGGCAGCCCACCAAGCCCTGGCCGTCCTCCCAGTGACTCAGACGCCCTTCAACAGCTCAGGGGAAAGGTGGTAAAAAAGTGAAGCTAGTGGCATCTTGGACTGCGCTCCGGAGCCGGGCTGGGAGTCGAGCCCTTCTCCAAACCAAACTGGAGTGTGACCTTGTCAAGCAGGTCCCTTAGCGTCTCACCTGAGTCCTGAGACCCCCATCTGGAAAGTCCCCATCAGTTGTTTCCATCTGCTCACAATCCTTTATTTCGGTGCACAACCCTGGGAGATCCTCCCAGGGGTCTTTCCTGTTGGAGTTCTTGCATTCTTTTCCTGCGTAGATTACTGGCTGGTCGACCTGTTCACTTTACCTAAGTTCCCAATTGATTCATAGCAGTTACTCCAATTCTTTAAAGTTCTGGGGTAGAAGCCAAGTCTCTTTCAGGAACAAGGAAAGGTAACCAGGATTGGATCTTCATTTCTGGCTCATCGTTCCCATGAGACAGCTCTCCGGGCCTCTGCTTCTTCACATCTAAAGCAGATGGGTGTGCTGAGACAGGCTTCCAGGTGCCCAGGGATGGCAGTGGGTTTAGAAGTCAAACATCTGTTTAACACCAGTTGGGCCACTTGAAGCTATGTGACTTTGGGGAAGTGTCCAGTAGCTTGGAGCCCATTTCTTCACAGGGTTATCATGAGGATTGAAAACAATAACACATGCCAAGTGTGTAGCTTAGTCTTTCACCAGGATTTATGCCCAATACATGTCAATGCCCTTCTATCTCCATCTGCATCCATTCCCTTCCAGTGCAGTTTCCAAGCTGTATTAATAATAATGGCAAGCGTGAGGTTTTGTGTTCTTTGCAATTTGCACAGTGCTTTTTTTGGGTGCTGTTGCCTGCAATCCTCACAATATCCTTGGAGATAGAGGTTTTTACTTACATTGTGCAGTCAAAGAAATAGATTCAGAACCTGGGTCTGACTTTCAGCCAATGCTCTATGCTGTATCTACTAGGCAATCAAGACATATTTATTGATCATCTGCTGTATGCTCAGCTCTGAGCTTGATGCTGTGTGGAGGGCATGGGTGATGTGTGGTCCCTCTCCCCAACGAATTCCTGAGTCATGGGGAAAGGGAAGGTGATGGGTAGAAGATAATTGAAACAAGCTACCATCACCCCCAAGAAACGTTTATTGGGTACAAACTGTGTTTGCAAAGCTGTGAAATTACAGTACCTATTATTTACTTTTAAATTATGATTTATTTTTTCAGTCACTTTCTCATAATGATCTTAAGAGAAATAACAGAGATTGAGAGTGAGTCCTGATTCAGCTCAAGTGATAATTTTAAAAAGTAAACAAAAACCACCCTACCTGTCTGTTTCAAGGTCAGGACAGGGTTTCTAGCCTTGATAGGATTTTTGTTGGATAGAACTTATCTTCATCAATGAGGTCGTATGGAGCACTTAAGGTAGGAGGCACTTTACTTCTCTTTATTTTTACTTCTACCAAACGTATGAAATTCCAAAACTCAGTTTTCAGTCCAGACATCCAGCTGTGTCATTGGCACCATTTCCTCCCAGCTCCTGGGGTGGCAACTTTATCTCTGCCCCATTACCTGGTCTTTTCCCCACCTTACCTGCCCCTTGCCACAGTCATCAGCCCCATAATGTATCTTGCCAAATGTCACCAGGTCCTTCTTTCATTCTCTGAGTTACTGCGGGAGATTCCTTAGCAATCTTCATTCCTCTCTTCATTCAGTCAACACGTTTTCATTGAGCACCTGCTTTGGCCAGACACCTTTCTGGGCGCTGCTGCCATTTACATAAGACAGACATGGTCTTTCCCTCCTGGAACCCTAAGGTCTCATGTGAGGTAGGGACAGGACGTTAAAGGAATAATTATAGGAATGATGTGTACTATGAAAAAGGACATACAAGGGGCTGTGAGACCATGCATTGTGGATCTAAGGTTTGGGTTTTAGGAAAGTCTTCTCTGAGGAAGTCGAATTTCTGCTGAAACCTGAAGGAGTGATAGATGTTAGCCAGTGCCCGAGGTGGGGTTGAATGCTCCGTGGGTATATAGGGGTGGGAGTGGGGTGTTGTGGCCGGGGAGGCTGGAGAGAGAAGAATGCTTTCAGGTACAGAGAACACACACTTGAATACCAGCCAGCTGAGGAACTGGGAAATCCAGGCGGCTAGAGTGGAAGGAGGGAGAGAAAAAGTGGTAGGAAACAGGGTTGGGACCAGGCTGCGGTAAACCTTCTAAAGCCATTTTATGGATTTAGGATATCCCGGGAATAATAGGTTGTGATCCCAGCAGGGTATGACGTGATCTCACTTGCATTTTCAAAAGATCTCTCTGAAGGCAACTGAGAATGGTTTGGAGGGACCCAGGGGTAAATGCAGGGCAACCAGTAGGTTGGCTTCTAAATAGTCATTGTGGAGGTGTTGGTGGCCTGCTGTGGACTGTTGGCAGTGGGGGCAGGGAGCAGTGGACAGAATTAGGAAACATGGAATGGCCACATTGACTTACTGAAGGGAGGGAGTGAAGAGAGGAATGGGTGAGGGACCAGCGGCAATTTCCTTGCTGGGGGCCACATCAGGTGGTGACAGAGAGAAGCAGTTGGGAAGAAGATACACGCAGCTGTGCTTGTATGGGGGATGCTGCTTAGAGATGGCTCCAGAGCAGGTGTCCCTCCTCCCAGCACCTCCCATCCCGGTTCCTTCTGCACACAGCCTGCAGATTCACGGCCCTCAATCTCTGGTTTAGAAAACTTTCGATGAACCAGTGTGTGTAGGACCAAGAACACCCTTCTTGTCCTCCATGGTCTCAACCTTGTCTCTCATTGGCCCCCTCCGTAACACTCATTGCTTTCCTCCACAACCCTGGTGCATTTTCCTTCACTTGGCTCATATTCCCTTCAGTTCCTGCTTCAAGCCTAACTCCTTGAGAATACACTTACCAACTGCCCTAGCCTGTTCAAGTGTTTGGTTTTGCTATTCGTTTCACACTTGAAACACACTGCTGAGCTTTCTCATTATCTTCTCCTTCTGTAGACTCTGCCTCACTGATTTACTTAGAAAACCCAGTTCAGATATTGTCATACACTTCACAGCTAGTCCCTTCCGTGATGCTCTGTGCATTGCTATGCTCCATACATGTCGAGGCAAGGACGCGTGAAGGGCAGGTCTGTGAAGTGGAAGGTGAGACAGATGAGGTTGCAAAGTCTCATGGAAGGTTGAAGATGTGGACATAGTTGCAGATATGGGCAGAGAGATGTCCATACACATACATATCAGGAGAAGGGAGTTATTTATTTGGTATATAATAGTGGAGGAAGACTATTGTGAAGTTTGAAACACAAGGATCACACATGACTGTAGTAATTTAAGAAAATTAATCTGGCAGTGGCATAAAGGTGGACTCGAAGGGGAAAATTGCTATTGGTTAATGTGTTTATTTTATTTGCCAGGCTATGTATTAAGCACTTTACATGAGTGAATTTATGTCATTCTCACAACTCCCACCCACAATCCCCCGCAAGAGTGCTACTATCATTATCCTTATTGTACAGAGGAAGAAGATGAGGTCTAAAGAAGGTAAACATTTTTTTCTTTTTTTTTTTTTAATTAAAAAAAATTTTTTTGAGATGGGTGGGGTCTCACTGTGTTGCCCAGACTGATCTCAAACTCCTGGCCTCAAGCAATCCTCCTACCTCAGCCTCCCAAAGTGCTGGGATTATAGGCATGAGCCACTGCTCCTAGCCAAGGTGAACTTTTAATTGTTGAAACCAGGTTGCAAATCCAGCCTGCCTAACCATTATGCTGTAGTGTCTTCTGGAAAAAGAGAGGAGTCCGGGACAGGGCTATGGTCAAACTGTTCCAACGGTCTCTGGGATTCCAAGAAGATCCTCAGGGTTTGCAGCCAAAATAAAAACTGTCTCCTTCAGTCAGAGCAGCCCACTGGCATCTGTGTAACCATTTGGTCTCTACATAAAATTTAAGAGACAATCCCCTGCTTAAAAAGTTTGAAACCGCTGGATGCAAGGGTTTGTGTTGTTTGGTTTGTTGAAGATGCTATAGAATTCACACCACCCACTGCCTTAGATGCTACAAGCCTGAAGAAGTCTTCCTGAGGCAAAGGTATGGATATTTGTTCTTCCCAAAGATGTGACTCTGCTAGCTCCAGATTGAAAAAAAAAAAAAAAAATGCACCTTTTAAAAACTTCATCAGGACCACAACTTGTTTTAAAACTCTTGGGTGCCGGGTGCGGTGGCTGATGGCTGTTATCCCAGCACTTTGGGAGGCTGAGGCAGGCGGATCACTTGAGGTCAGGAGTTTGAGACCAGCCTGGCCAACCTTGTCTCTACTAAAAGTACAAAAGTTAGCCGAGCGTGGTGGCGCATGCCTGTAACCCCAGCTACCCGGAAGGCTGAGGCAGGAGAATTGCTTGAACCTGGGAAGCGGAGGTTGCAGTGAGCCAGGAGATTGCACCACTACACTCCAGACTGCGCAACAGACAGAGTGAGTGAAACTCTGTTTCAAAAAAAAAAAAAAACTCAGGAGATTTCTTTTTGGCTCTTTACTAAATTATAAGACAATTAATTAAATAGGAGCACCTGTGTTGTTATAGACATTCCCCATTTTCAGGATGCTTTCATAAATCCCTTTATTTGAGCTGTGCAACTATCTGTGAGGTAGATACGCCAGTCATGATTAGTGCCCATTTTTCTTTGCCAATAATGGGCTCAGGAAGGCTAGGCGATTTCCTGGGGTTTACTGCTCTGTCTTCAGTGCCTCACACCCAGTAGTTGCTCAACAAATGTTTGCTAAACAAGTTGAATGATCGAACAAAGACCATAAGGATTGGAATCTAAGCCCTTTAAAATCAGGGCTGGTTTTGTGATCCCACTCTGTCTTTAATGTGGTGAGAGAGTCCAGTCCATGCAAGCTACCATGCAAATAAGTGTCATATGACATTGGAATCAGTGAACTTTTCGTGATTAATGTTTGGAACACTCTCCATGGTCATATAAGCTGAAAAACTCTCCCCCACATAACTCCCCACTCCTCCACATTTTCGGGTATTAACTATGCAGCCCCCTCTGACAAACATATGTTCCTTTTATTACAAACTTTGATGCAATTTATAGAACATATTGTATCTGGATTTGGGGGGAGGAGTACATTTATTCCAAATTTACTCTCTAATGCATTTTAGAAAGAAAAATAAAAATTTGTGTATGCCTTTTGAGTCATATGAGGATACGTAGAAAGGATTCATTCTTTTTGCTTGTCACTTGAAATGATCACATCTTAGTGTGCCTGGTAAGAATAAGCATTGCCATTTGACTGTAACAGTGTTTAGAGAAGAGAATAGCAGATTAATGGCGGGGTTTGGACATGGTCTCTATTTGTTTTCTCTTCTGTCTGGCTTTCAGGAGCATGAGCTGGCAGCTCTCTGCCCTCGCCCATGGCTGCCTGACCCTCTGGAAGTCTCCCCAAATTCTGAAATGTGTGTCAGGCCAATTGTGCAGTCTCCAGCCCAGCTAGAGAACGCCTCTCCACTGGAGCGCCCCCCTCCACCCCGCTCCCCAGGGCAAATGCTCTGCTGAGCTCTGCCTAAAATATTCCCAGGGTAACTAATGATTTTGAAAATGTCATGTTACCATGGTACTTGAGGCATGGTAGGTGGGGGGCATGCAGCTTTGTTTCGAATTCAGTCGGTATCCAGTTTATAAGCGTTCATTTTCTTTTTGTTTTCAGTTTTTGTTTAATTTAAAACATGCTGAGAAAACTGGATCGCATGAGCCTTGGCATGCTTTCTCTTTTTCTTTTCTTCCTCCTTGAGGCTTTGTCCTCCACCTCCTAAGTCCCTGCCAGGTGTTCTGTGTTTAGAGGCAGGACGGGATTGCTTGAAAGCTCCCACCTTTGGAGGGCTGGGTGTGCCACAACCTGGCAGCCCATGAAGCATCACTGACCACAGGAAATGCTATTTGAGGGCCCGACAATAGCAAACAAAATGGAACAAAACCCTGCCTCCATCCAGCGTCATTGTTTTAGTTATATGCAATTATAGGGGAGGAAAAATATCTCTTCCTCTCCAATTGTAGATTCATGGCTGAGGCCCCTATAACAAGAGACAGATTAACAAGAGAAAAACATACACATTTATTTAATATGAGCTTCGCATGACATAAGAGTTGTCATAAGGAAACAAAGACCTATAGAAACAGTTCAAACCTGTGTGTTTTTATGCTAGGTTTGATGAAGGGTGGACAGTCATGGAGAAATACAATAGGGCAAAAAGGGTATGAGTTAAATATCATGAACTGGGGCGCTTAGCAAGGCCTGTTTGTTCAGATTCTTCTCTATGGCCCTATGTCTTCAGCGATAATGATGCTATTTTCCTCGAGGTGGAAGAAGGCAGCCTGTTGAGTAAGGGAGGGTCTTGCAATCAGTTTCACTGGAAGGTCAGAAAATCCTTTCTAGGTTTTATGGCCCGCTGCAGGAGAGAAGGGAGGTGGAAGGTCCGAGAGGCCTTCCTGCACGTGCTGCCTCCTGAATGTCTTCACCTTCCAAGGTGCCATAGTTAGGACAGCATGTCCTGAACCTCGTCACAATCCCATGACCGTTTTTTAAAGATAGGGATAGATAGATATGCACCATCACCTTTGTAATATGTATGCATATATGTGTATCTGTGTGTGTGTATTAGTTTCATAGTTTGACCTGCTAAGGAAAGGATATCTACAGAGACACAGAGGGAGAGAAAGAGGAAGAAGGAGAAAGAGGGAAATATAAGAGAAGAAAAGAAAGAGATAAAAAGAACAAAGGAGAAGGGCAGGATCAGAGGATGAAAGTTAAAAATGTACTGAGCCTCTGCTGTATGTTCCTGTTGAAGGCAGGGCTGGGCTTCTTACGTTGGGGAAGGAAACCAAGGCTAAGGGTAAGGAAGATGGAGAGGGCAGAGGAGGGAGAGGTAGAGGGGGAAGAGAGCTGCCTAGACCGGCAGAGGGACTGCCTGGAAGTCCCAGGTGGTGCTAATCCACTTTGTGTGTCTATAATGCATGCGGCTCTGGGTTGCAGAGTTACTGGGTCACCAGAGCCCTTTCAAATGCTCATTTGCTATTTCTGTCCCAGGAAGTAGCTGATCAGTTTCTGTGTTCAAATGCAAACGTTATTTATGGTGCTTGTTTGTTATGGGTGTTTTGGTTTCTTTTGCCCATGGGATTCTTCGGGTTTTGCTCCCTGGCATCTTGGAAATCTAGTGTGAGCCTGTGCTAACTGGGATCTGAAGATCCTCTTGGCAGAAGGTATGTGCCTCATCACGCAGAGCCTGAAGGTTAGATTTACGGTAAGGATTGCATTGACCTGAGACTCACCTTTGACTCCCATCTTTAAAATCAAATTTCCTTGATTTGTTTACTTGTTTTAAAAGACTTACTCTTATTCTTCTTTGCAAACGGGTGTGTCAGGCTTGAACATTTGAATGAGCTTTGAAAGAAAGCTACCTCACTCTTTATTCGGTGGCAGCCTACACAGGTTAGTGATCAATCAATAAGTAAAATAGTAACCCAACATGTTTTTGAATGTTTGGGTTACTTACCTTTGAATAGCTCTTAGCCTTTTAAAAAAACTATTATTCAGACTTAAAATACAGCTCTGTGCTTTTGTTGGTTTGTTTGTTTTTGAGATGGGGTCTCAGGGTCACCCAGGCTGGAGTGCAGTGGTGTGATCACAGCTCACTGTAGCCTTGACTTCTGGGCTCAAGTTATTCTCCCACCTCAGCATCCTTAGCAGCTGGGACTCAGGAATCCACCACCACACATAGCTAGTTTTTTTATTTTTCTTTTAGTAGAGAAGAGACCTTGCTATGTTGCCCAGGCTGGTCTCCGACTCCTGAGCTCAAGCGATCCTCCTGCCTTAGCGTCCCAAAGTGCTGGGATTATAGGCGTGAGCCACCACACCCAGCCTAAAACTCATCTTTGAATGGGTAACTCCAGGAGTCAAAAGTAGGGAATATAGTTTGGGGATACACAGCCTTTGTGGCTGATAATATTAGGGTGCTGTGGTTTAAAGGAACCCCCTCCAGGCTGCAACACTTACTACCCAAGTTATTTTCTTCAGCATGGTTCGTAGTATTGACCTAGAAGTATTGAATTTCTGTGACTCTGAAAAAAATAATTTTTTATTTCATCAATCTGCGAAATAGCAGTATGTTCTAAGGATTAACAATTGCTTCAAATGCCTGCTATGATAGTGTTATACTTGAGCTTAACTTATTTTTATGGTTTAGAATTCTCTGAATAGCACTTAACTTTCTCATGGGAAATTTGGGTACATTTAGTAAAGATTTCAAAGCATAATGCAACAATAAATGTTTCTTTTCAGTGTTTATTTTTTTGTTATTGCCTCATAAAACAATTCCTAAAATCATTGGCTCTCTCCAGTGATCTTTTACTCATCTTCAAGTCATCTCCTTCCTCTTTATATTTGATTGAATTATGAGATTTTACTGTTTGCCAGGCCTTCAACTAATTGCCAGGGATAGAATGATGAATAACCTATGATCTTTGCCTTCAGAAAAACTTCTGTTTTTTTGTGAGATGGCTCATAATCAGCCCAGAATTTGGCAGCCTCGGAAAATATTAGGTTAGTTTCTTTTTTTTTTTTTTTTGAGACAGAATCTCACTCTGCCACCCAGGCTGGAGTACAGTGGTGTGATCACAGCTCACTGCAACCCTGACCTCCCAGGCTCAAGGGATCCTCGTGTCTCAGCCTTCTGAGCAGATGGGACTATAGGCTGTGCCACCACACCTGGCTCATTTTTGTATTTTTAGTAGACTCAGGGTTTTGCCATTTTGCCCAGGCTTGTCTTGAACCCCTGGCCTCAAGTGATCTACCGACCTTGGCCTTCCAAAGTGCTGAGATTCTAGGCATGAGCCACTGCATCTGGCCTTGGTTAGTTTCGTTTCTCTTTTCAATTAGGAATAATTTTGCTAATCTCTCTCTCTTTTTTTTTTTTTCTGAGATAAGGTCTCCCCTCCATTGCCCAGGCTGGAGTGCAGTGGCACAATCTCAGCTCACTGCAGCCTCGACCTCTCCAGCTCAAGTGATCCTCCCACCTCAGCCTCTCAAGTAGCTGGGACTATAGGCACATGCCACCACACCCAGCTAATATTTGTATTTTTTGTAGAGATGGGGGTCTCACTATGTTGCCCAGGCTGATCTCTAACTTCTGGGCTCAAGCGATCCTTCTGTTTCAGCCTCCCAAAGTGCTGGGACTACAGGCATGAGCCATTGTGCACAGCCCTAATATATCTTTTTATTTCCTACAAATGTGTATCTCTTTCCTATACTAACTGACATAACCAGATTGGAATTAAAATAATGCAGACTAGAATTTAAGAAAAAATAATCATCTTCCCTGGTCAGTGCCATGCTCATGTAGACAGCACTTGGTTACCTACCCTTTGCAAGTTTAGTTTTAAACTGCCAAGTTCTAGTCATTGAATTTTTTTATATATTATACTTCTGTAACTTCTGTTTTTTCCTAGAAGCATGAGCCTTAGTTTCTTTTCAACATTTCTGAAATGCTTACACGCCCAGTATCAGAATTTTTGCTAGGAAAAAACACTTAGGAACCATGAATAACAAGAATTCTGTTTATTCTGTTTCTGCCTAACATTGTGAGGAGCCTGCATAGACAGAGTTTTAAGAAAAAATGTATTTAATTTAGCAGGCAAATGAAAACTTTGATAGCCAAGGGTATATGCAGATAGCCGTTTCTGTGTATTTCCATTAAAAATACTTTATTTGAGAAAGTGATAGGGAGAAAGACTTGTACAAAAAAATTTGAATTCTTTACCAAAGGCATAATAGTAAGTGCCAAGTGGTAAAGAATTGCATTTGAGCATTTGTGGTTGGACATGGTTTCAGAAAAGTATTCATTAAGAAGTGAAGTCAAGAGCAAATAATGTAAGGTATGAATATTGTAAGCTAAGGGGAAAATGTATTTTAGGTAGTTGCTGGTGAAAGAATATACCATCATCTTCTTTATGTCTTCTAAGTATCTAGGCCAGTATCATGGGACCATACATTAATAGTGCTTTGGGGCTGCACTTGGGTAATATTTTCAGCTGAAACTGAACTAACACAAGGCCCTTTGGGCCGATGATCATCAAAGCCATGTGGCTGTGTTCCAGGACAGTTTCACATCAAGCTGCATGGTACAAGGCACTGCCTTGGAATAAGTCACATATCTTCGAAGCTCCTTGTGATGCAAGAATTTTCTCCACCCCTTGTCAGACTCGTGACGGGGGTGCCCCGTTTATTTGGCCCACCATGCTCAACCTCTTGCAGGAAGGAGCATATGAGTGAGCAAGGGCAGGATCTAGCTGGCTACTTTGGGCACCAGCAGGAGCAGACTCTGTGTAGGCCCCTCAGCCAGACCAAGTGGGGGTCCCTGCAACCCCCAAGACTCCAGAGGGTGTGTTACAATGGTATCTTAGCTCTGCTGTCTGTGGACAGCGGTGTGTTATCAGCTCAGTGGACACCTTGCCTTGTAGTGTGGGGCAGCTGCCCTCTGCCAACGAGGGCAAAGGGCCAGTGTGACAGTTTTTTTGGGGTACTTGCACTCAATGGGTCCTGAACTCTTGTCTGGCGTCCAAGAAGAATTAGTTGCACGGATACTTGAAAGATGGTGGAGGTAGAAAATTTTACTTAGTGACAGAAGTTGCTCTCAGCAGAGAGGGGAGCTGGAGAGGGGATGGGATGGGCAGATAATCTTCCCTAAAGTTCTGTTGTCACCAGCTGGCTCTTCCCTGAAGTTAAGCTGTCTGTCCTCCAAAGTCTAGCTATACCGCTGAAGTCGAATCGCCTTTCTCCAAGCTGCTTCTCTCTTCTCCCAGCTGAGTCTGGGGTCTTTATAGGCACAGGATTGGGGGTGGGGTGGGCCATAGGGTAGTTTTGAAAAAGGCAACATTCAAGTGGTAAAAAGACATTATTCGGAAAGAACTAATCGGGAGACAGTGGGCAAACAGGGATAGAAGTTCTCATTTTCGGCTGTGGCTTTTTGGCTCAAACTTGGGGTTTTGCCAGGGACCCACCCCTGTCTGCCTAGAATTTCTCTGCCTCCTGTCACTATCACTTGGAGTCAGCCAAGCATTGCCTGAGAGCCCCCTGCATGCCCAACTCTATGCTGAGGACCTTGAGGAGGATGCAGAGAATTCAAGGAAGGATTCAGAAAGGGAGGGCCATGATTGATTGATTGAGCTTTACTGTGGGGCAGGCGCCGTATGAAACATACTCCATTTAATTCTCACAACCACCCCAAAGGCAGGTACAATGGTCCTTATCTGCTCACTTGGGAAGCCTGGTTGGAGAGGTGAGCTGCCTCTCCAGGGCCCCACAGCTGTGATGGAAGGGCTAAGGGTCACCCTGGCCGCAGGACTCCCAGTATGTGCCCTTACTATGACACCCTGCTCTCCAAACAACAAAACAATCAGCCCACTGCTGAGGCCAGATGCTGTTTTATCCAATCAGTTCTCTGGATCCCTGTATAAGTTAAAGGGTGTGTATGGCCTCTTTGAGATGACTGACCACTGAAGTCCTCAACTGTTTCCTGTCTGGTTATCCTCAGTACAAGAAATTGTTCAGATCCACATCCTAGTAGAAGCTGTACTTCAAAACACAAAGGGCAGCTTAAAATGAGAAATTGTAATGTTCTGGGTGGCAGAGGGAATACTAGTCCTAGAGGTCCCCCTCCTTCTATTTAAGGCATAAAAACTACAACAGCAGCGACATCCTAGGGTCTAGACCGGAGTGATGTGAGCCCACATGTCTAGCTGAGCTCCAGCACTAAAGGAAACCTCGCAGAAATCCCACCACCTTCTCTCTAATAGGAGATCTGCCACTGTGGCCCCGTGGTTGTCCTGTGGTGGTGGCAGACAAATATCCCTGGAGAGGTGGGGCCATTGCTTGGAGAAGCAATGGTACAAGAGTTTATCTCTGAAAAAGGTCAATGTTGGTTGTAAAATTTAACAGTTCTTTTTTTTTTTTTTTTTTAGACAGAGTCTCACTCCATCACCTAGGCTGGAGTGCAGTGGCGCGACCTCTGCTCACTGCAAGCCCCACCTCCCGGGTTCATGCCATTCTCCTGCCTCAGCCTCTCGAGTAGCTTGGACTATAGGCACCCACCCCACGCCCCCGTCTAGTTTTTTTGTTTTGTTTTGTTTTTGTATTTTTAGTAGAGATGGGGTTTCACCGTGTTAGCCAGGATGGTCTCGATCTCCTGACCATGTGATCCTCCCGCTTCGGTCTCCCAAAGTGCTGGGATTACAGGCATCAGCCACCATGCCTGGCCAAAACTTAACAGTTCTTTAGACCTGTGTTCTAAGATTTGAAACCACTGGTGACTTTTCAAGAAGTAAGATTTGAAAAAAATCTCTCTAGTGTCACATCCCTCAATCGGCCAATTATGCATCGGTGTCTTTTGCTAGTTTCTAAAATGATTAGTTGCACAAAGAATGGAGATAGCATGTTTGTGTGAAGCACGCTCCTCTTTTTTGCCACTCCCTTAATTCCCCACTTCCTGCCTCCAGCAATTTCTGGCCTGTTTCCTGGATGTCAGTTCATTGCCACATTAGTGTGTTCCTTGTATGTTCTGTTGCCAGAAAGGTGCTGCCACAGCAGGCCCTGGGAAGTCAGGATGCTGCTCGTTTTCTCTGTAGGTCTATCAAAGAGAAACCTATGGGATTGGGAAAGGATTTGGTCATCCCAGACATGTTCGGTTTTAAGGAACTCTATGTTCTAAGAAATATGTTGATATCTACCTTTTTATTTCCAGCATAGGAAGGAAAAGGAAAAAAAGGGAAAGAAATATTCAAATTATCTTGGAGCTCTCCTCTCATTTCTATTAGGCACAAAATCCATAGTTCCTTTTCAAATGGTTATTGACCCAGCAAAAGACTGTATGTACTTGGGTTGAGTATTATCTCTGTTATTATCACCTTCTTTTGTCTTCTATGCACTTCATTCATCTCCTGTAGAGGCAGCTCACAGATTGATTTTAAAAGATGTAACAATGTCTCCTGAATCGCTGCAGAGGACATTTTGTCACTGTGTTGACTGTTGGTGCATTTCCGTTTATTATTGCTGGTTTCAAAAGCATGTAATTTTTATCTGAAAGTAGGTTACAATTAAGGGAGTTGCAGGCAGTGATCCTGGATCCTGTTTTGTCTCCTTGATAAATACAACTTAGAGGAGCTGGAGAACATGTGTTTGGATTTGTAGCTCTCCTGTTACCTCCTGAGTAACCTCAGGAAATAGCACGTGGGGGAAGACAAAGGAGAAGCGAAGCGGGTGTCTTTAGCAAAATGACAGGTGAGGCAGGGCGAGAACAGAGGAGGGAGGTGCTGGCTGCTAGAAGCTTCTCAAGATGGAGCTGTAGAAGCAAGCCTGTTTTTGGTGGGACAGGCCAAGTCTCATGCCCAGGGGAGATTTTTGTTTTCTTTAAGGAGTAATAAAGTCTGGGGTGGTCTGCGTCACTAGAAAGGTTTACTAGAAAGAGTCTTTTTACCCTTTCTAATAAAAAGGATTAGTTCTCATTGAAAATGCCTCCTTGCCCCCTGAATCTGTCAATACTCCACCTTTGTCCTCAACCTTGACTTTAAAAATCCTGCCAGATGCCTTCCTATGAAGGCATAAATTAAGCACTTTTTTTCTTTGTAGAAGAAAAAAATATATATATATACACATACACACACACACACACACACACACAGCTATTAATAACCAGAGTTTATTGAGGGTTTACAGTGTTTCAGGCATTTCTCATCGCATACAAAATCTCATAAATCCCACCCAAAAACCACGAGGCGAGTATCATCCCACCTAACAGATGAGGAAGTCTTAGAGAGGCAAAGTAAGTTGTTTAATGTCATACAGTGGAGAGCCAGGATTCCCGGCAAGCCCGCCTGGCACCAGGGCCCACACTTTTAACGTTTGTGTGTGTCACACGTACAGGGTCTTCCGTTTTATGTGCAAATATTCATTTCTCACACCCTCTTTGGAGAAAGACAAGGTGGAGAGGAGGAAGTTGTAGGTGTTGAAATGGGAGCACTCACACATGTGAGTATCCAGAAGCCTCCAGGAGGCCCAGCAGCCATGTGGCCCCACCTACAGCCACCTCATTTCTTTTTCTGCAGCATAAAATAGCCAAAATACGTGTTGTGTGGTGCTGACACCGTCCAAACATACCTACTGAGCGTGCTTAGATCTACTTAGGAGTCTGTCTCTGCTTCCTGAGATACAAAAGCATCTGGAAACAGGTTTTCTTTTTCTTCTTGCTTTGTAGAGATACATTTTTTTTTTTTTAATTGCAGAAAGCTTTTTGGTTTCTTGTTCAAAAAAGTATAAATCGGCTGGATGTGGTGGCTTACATCTGTAATCCTAACACTTTGGGAGACCGAGGTGGGTGGATCACTTGAGGTCAGGAGTTCAAGACCAGCCTGGCCAACATGGTGAAACCCCATCTCTACTAAAAATACAAAAATTAGCTGGGTGTGATGGTGGGTGCCAGTTGTTCCAGCTACTCAGGAGGCTGAGGCAGGAGAATCGCTTGAACCCAGGAGGCATAGGTTGCAGTGAGCCAAGATCATGCCGTCGCACCCAAGCCTGGGCAACGAGGGCAAAGTTCCATCGGGACAAAGTTGTATGAAAAACAACCTTTCTGCCTGAAATCCACAATAGGAGCTGGGTGATAGACTGAGACCCTGTCTCAAATAAATAAAGTAAAATAATAAAAGAAATGTTACATATTGTTTTGGAAGAAAGCTCACTGGCACTAGAGAAGCTTTTGGGAGTTAAATCATGCCCCAACAAAGGATAGCACAAGAAAGGCTGGAGGAGCCTCTGTTATCAACTAGTTAAGAATTAGCATCATCCAGATCTTTTTCTTTGTCCTTAACTTAGCATTTTCTCCTACTTGATGTGAATAACTAAATGGCCTGCCCTCATTGGGTGATGAGAAAGCTTTTATCTTCTGTCGAGAAATGATGGATAGTATTGGCTGAGACTTGTTTCCTAATATCTATGCCTTATTCAAAATGTCATAGATCTTTTATACTAATACATTTTAGTATACTAAAAGTTTAGTTCCTTCTATAATTTATCTGTTCTGAATTTTCCATCTCCAACTAATTCAAACCTCATTAGGAGAAAGGAGAAACAAATTGTACCCCAACCATTGTTCCTTCTTGAGTTGTATTATAATGTCAGCACAGTCCTATTTTAAGATCCTAAACTCTAAAGCTCTTTTTTAAGGGTGCGAATATGTTTAGACTAAAATCGCAAAGCCACCCCAGAATAAGGAGGAAAAAATAGGAAACATTCTTAGAACTGTTATTTTTATACTTAAAGATAATTTATATAATAATAATTACATTTATTCTGATAGCTCCTACTTGTAAATTTTTATACTCTATACTTTGGTTTTTAGGCTCTTTTTTAAAAAAAAAAAATATTTTCATAGATGTGAAATTAAAGATGGTGGTGAGGGTATGAGGATAGTTCACAGGACTGTTTAACCCACGCTTAGCCTGAACCTCTGAGTCATGGTGTCCCCTAATCCCTGGCTTGGGCTCTGCTGCCACCATCTCTAATCCAGAGAAATGAGGTGGTTTTGGGGCCTGGGATGGCCTCTGCAGGCTGTCCTATCCCGCCTTTCCCCATACGCTCCTGTTGCAATCGAAAGAAAACATAGAAACAAATCTCTAAATTAAATGTTTTATTTGGGAATCACAGAATAGCAATTTGGGGCAGACACACAGACTGAGGTGGGCTTTGGTATGTCTGAAAAACAAGGGAAGCTTGGGAGTTTTATTATAAAGAGAAATGTGGGCCAGGAACAGTGGCTTAGGCCTGTAATCCCAGCACTTTGGGAGGCTAAGGTGAGAGGATCACTTGAGGCCAGTTTGAGACCAGCCTGGACAACATAGCAAGAACCTGTCTCTACAAAAAAAATTTTAAATTAGCCAGGTATGGCAGAGCACACCTGTTGTCCCAGCTACTTGAGAGGCTGAGGTGGGAGGATCACTTGAGCCCGGGAGGTCAAGTGGCCAGTGAGCCATGATTGCAGCACTGCATTCCAGCCTGGGTGGTAGACTGAGACCCTGTTTCTAATAAATAAAAGAAAATGAATGAAAGAAATGTTACATATTGTTTTGGAAGAAAGCTCACTGGCACTAGAGAAGCTTCTGGGAGCTGGCAAGTTCTGATTGGGGAGTGACAGTGATGGTGGTACGAAAAACCAGTCTTGCAGTCATGGCAGGTCGTTTCAGCAGCTACTAGGTGACACTGTTTTTAAGGTTACAGCTGGCCATTTTAGCGGCTGGGCTTGCAGAAAATTCAATTCTTGGAGCACATGCTGTGTGTCCTGAGTGCTTACCCCCTGACTCCGGCCCCTCGACTCTGGCTTAGCGGGGTATGATAAGAAAGACTCAATTGGCATAATCAGACTTCATACTCTGTATCCCAATTTAGGCCCCTGTGACTTCTGGATCATGCTTCAGGCCACTGCCAAACCAAGCTGTCCTACAACTCACCCTGGCCATGTCATTGTCTTGCTAATAACTCTTCCATGATTTCCCCTGAACCAGTTGACTTGAGGGTTTCAGAGTTCTCCAAGTCTGCTCTCAAACTGCATTTCCAGACTTTATCCATAACTTCTTCCCCCAACCAGCACATCTCCTGTGTTCATGTCCAGCTGGGCCACTCCTAGTTTCCCAGGCATCATTTAAGATTTCATTGCCCCCCTTCATCTCTGTTGCCTGTTGCTCTTTACCATCCATCAAAATCTAGCACAAATGCAATTTCTGTGAAGCCTTTCTAACCCTTCACACCAGAAGTAACCGTTCTCTCCTCCGAAATCTCATAGCTCTTTAAATCTATTTCTTGTGAATTGTTCTCAGTCTATTTTCTATTCATTTAACAGATATCATTACGCTTTGCTACAGTTCTGTTTTCCTTTATTTAAAAAAAAAAATACTTGGCCAATTATAAAGTGAAAATTAGAAAACATCTACTTCCTAAATTTAGGAAACTTTTTAAAACTTTTTTCTTTTCTTGAGAGTCTCCCATATAAAGATGAGGCAGGAAGCTGGAAGCTGTGTGGCTGCAATGCTGTTTCTATCTGTTTTGCTGTCTGGATTATTCCAGTAATTTGGAACACGATAGAGTGGTCCTGGAAGCTAGCAATGTGGGTGGCTGAGGGAGGAAAAGAACAATGCTATTCCACATCCATTTCAAAAACATTCTAACAATGAAACACAAATTCGAATCAGTTTGTTTCAATTTTTAAGTAAAAATATTGTCCACAAGAGAGAAATCTCATTTAGATCATGCTTATTCTGTTAATTAAATGAAAGGTTGCTGAGATCTATAATGGGGGACTGGGACTTCAGATGGGATGGGTATCATTTAGAAAGTCGTGGCCGTGGCAGTCTTTTTTTTTTTTTTTTTTTTTTTGAGACGGAGCCCACAGGCCCACACCACCACACCTGACTACATGTTTTGTATTTTTAGTAGAGGCAGGGTTTCACTATATTGGCGAGAGCAGGCTCGTACTCCTGACCTCAAGTGATCCACCTGCCTCAGCCTCCCAAGGTGCTGGGATTACAGGCGTGAGCCACCACACCTGGCCTGGCTCTGGCAGTCTTAAAAGGAAGAGAATGAATTAGCTCATCTAAGTGGAAAATTCAGAGGTGGCCCTTTGGGTTGATTTGAGCCAGAGGATTTTGAAGTCTCAGAGTTGTGTCTCGTTGTCTTTGAAAATCTGTTGACTTTGTCATCTTCTGTGTGTGAGCTTTGACCTCATTGGCTTTGACCTTGTGGAAGTGAGGTGGCCACTGAGAGCCCCCAGGACTGTGCGCCTCCTGGCTCCTGGGGTAGGGTGGGATCTTCTCTTTCCTCAACCATTGAACAAAATTCTTAGCATTTCTTTGAATGGACCAAGTTCAAAGTATATCACATGTCTGCCTCTACACTGTGCCAGAAGAAAACTGTGATTGACTTAGGGCAACTAAGGCCCGCCTCTGGAGCTGGGGATGGAAAACACAGTGTTTATCCAAGTCCAGGCTGGAGGTTAGGACTGATGGGGGTCTTTGACTAGCCACAGGGCAACATAAGGCCACAGTAACATAAGTTGAGGGTAGGAGGCCGGGCACAGGCAAGGGTTCATTTATCTTTCGACACCCTCTCATTGAGGCCAACTCTGTGCCAGGCATTAGTAGTCTAGGTGCTGGCCATAAGAGGTGACCAGCACAGGCCAGGCTCCTGCCCTTCTGGAAATGACAATCTATTAGGGTAGGAAAGAATAAGAAAACAGACAATTAAGTGCACAGATAGTTTCAGGTTGTGACAAGTGTCATGGAGGAAATAACAGAATGAGTTGCAGAGATGGGGAAGAGGGTACCTTACAAAAGGTGGCTAGATTTCAGAAATAACAATAGAAGGGCAAAAAGCCAAAATACCCCTTTGCAATTTTGCAGATTGCTGCCTACTGTACAGGCTGTCTATGCCCGAGCAAAGCGTTGAGACTAATTTGGAAAACCAAAAAGCTTCCCACTTTGCTTGGTCTTCACTGTCCCAGCTAACCCAGATAAATCTTTCTGGGTCTCCCAAGGACTCTCCATCGTTGTCCAGCCCTTATCTCCTGAAGACAAAAGGGAAGGAGGTGGACACAGACAAGGAGCTCTGTCCATCCAGCACCCACCACTTTCCCCATCCCCCTTTTTTCTTATCAGAGCAGCAAGTGCAATGTTTGATAAAGTCTCCAGTTAAACAGAGTCTTTAGAAGGTATTTCTATTAGGCCAGGCATGATGGCTCATGCCTATAATCCCAGCACTTTGGAAGGCCGGGGCAAGCAGATCACCTGTGGTGAGGAGTTCGAGACCAGCCTGGCCAACACGGTGAAACCCCGTCTCTACTAAAAATATGAAAATTAGCCGGGTGTGGTGGCGCCCGACTGAGGCACAAGAATCGCTTGAACCCAGGAGGCAGAGGTTGCAGTGGACCAAGATCGAGCCACTTCACTCCAGCCTGGGCGACAAAGTGAGACTCTGTCTCAAAAACAAAAAAGTTTTGCTATTAAAAATATTGCCGCTGAGTGAAATTTCCCTGCTACTGAAAATGTTGTATGATACTTTGAGCTGCTTGAAATGCTGTTTTAATATTTGGTTTAGAATATCCATAGCTGTGGGATGCTCTTTGTACTACCCCTCAGCATATAACACACGGCTTTAAACTTAAAAAAAAAAAAAAGTAATTGGAATCTTTTCCACGGATTTGTACCTATCCATAAATATATGAGACCCTGTTTGATGTTTGCTTCACTGGAAACAAAACTAACCAGATGAAGACTTCTTAAGATCAAAATATTCTTTCATGTGTCTAATTCACTGAAGTGTAGAGAAAAATATATATTGTTAGGCCAATCAATGAACTTAAGTGCTTTTTTTGCATTTTGTTATGCTTTTGGCAAATGGATCACAAGTGACTTTATGCTTTTGAAGAAATTATGTTGGTCTGTGGTTTTTAGTAGTTTGTTGTAAAGTTTATTTGATTTTTTTTTTTATGTTGTTAGGCCATATATCAAAGCTTGACTTTGGAGGGGGTGGATAGTCTCGCTGTAGAACATTTGTGTGTGTGTGTGTGCCTGTGTATGTATAGCCTTCAACATTTTTTAGCTTGAAATTAGTTTTAAGGGCATCAAATATAATATCCTGTTCCTTAGAAAATATTAAAGACTCTTTGATTGACATTAGCCATATGATACCAAATAGAATCTGTATAATATTATAACTTTATAATTTGATCAAGACATTTATAAAGTAGATGGCAATGAAATAGGAAGAAATAAGCTAAAGGTAAAAATAAAAAATGAGAGAGAGAGGAAGCATATTAAATGCTAAATAATAGAAAACACGTCTGTTTTGAGGTTAGAAACTGTTCAATGAGTTGTCTAGCAAGGTTTCCATAAGCAGTGCCTCTGCCTCCTCTTATGGCCAGACACTTCCCGTGGCATTCTGTTTGATTTCCCATGTATACCTGACATAATGAAGTTTAAAGAACATCATGGGGATGATAGAAGCCCTCGCATTTCTTATCTTATGCTGAAGGGCAATTGATAGAAGCAACTCACCAAAACTTTCTTTCAATCAAAGCATCTTGTTTTGATTAAGCACTTCAGGTTTGGTACTTCATTTAGTGTGTGAAGTTTCACAGAAATTGTTTATAATTCTCACTGGGAAGGCTGCTGAAGAACCATTTTCTTTCCCTGCCCGTTCTTCCCACTTACATGAAACCTGGTGCATGAGAATTTCAATTTTTATTATTTGGTAATTGTTTGAATTATACAAGAATTTTCTTGCTTTACAAAAAGATTCCTAGTAGTGTCTTCAAAAGCAGGACGTTGGGACCTCCTTATTTCATCTTTTCTAAAATGTTTGGCCAGTATCTTTTGGACATATGCCTTTAGGATCCACAGTTGTCACTGTTTCGGGGGCTGAAATTGCTAGAAGTGTTAGGAGGCCCTGCCTGTGTCTTTCCATAAGCTGCCGCCTTCAGCTGTCATTGTCACAGCACCTCCCCCTCCCCCCACATTAAGAATTGGACGACACCTCAAGACCACATTTACCATGTTACAGCTCTGCTGCTGTTCCAGTTCCATTATTCTGTTAATGAGTGTCACCATCCCCCTCATCCCCCAGGCTTACATCCTTCATCATTCCTGATGCCTACCCTTTTCTCTTTCTCACAATCTACGCCCACAGCTGCCAAGTGATAATGCTTCTGCCCGCAAATCACCTCTACCATTTTCCTTCCTTTATCTTGGAGAGATAGCATGCTATCCTGCCAGGATACAGAAAAGTTGATTTGAGGTGGGTCTCTGGAGCCCTGTGTTCGGAAGGATTCTAAGGCCATATCCAAGCTTGAGTAGGAAATCGATTAGCAATGTCTGCAGTGGCAAATAAACAGAATCAGCACACATGCCACAGATTTGTTGCAACTGGTATCATGATTGAAGCCTTGGATTTTGAATTAAGGAGACCTGGGTTTCACCCTTGACTCCAAAACTTTCCAGCCCTTTAACTGTAGGTAAGTCAGTTAACCTTAGTCGACTTTAGTTTCCTTATGAGTTCAATAGGGCTCATCGGTTAACTTAAAATGCATTGAATCAAATTAAACCTAACTAATATTAAGTATTTCCTGTGCATAAAGCAAATCTAGATTTGTTGACTGTGATAAAGAATAAAAAACATACGTTACCCTTCAAAGTGTGATACCAAACATAAATCATTCTATTATGTTCAATTTCTTCTGCCATTGCTCTGACTTAGGCTCTCATCACTTTGTCCCTGAACAGTTCCCTTCCTCACTATTCTCCACACAAATGCTCCCTCAAAAAAAAAAAAATTTTTGCTCTGCATAATAAAGCAAGCCTTTGATCATACCATTCCCCATTCCCAAGCTTTCTGTGGCAGTCATGGTTGGCAGTGAGTGAGTCCCTTCCTTGGTGTTCAGTATCTTCTGGCAGCATTCTCAGGGCTTCACTGAAGAGAATGCTATAGCAAGCAGCAGCTGGTGGGGCCTGAGGAGAAGGGTGGAGGACAACCTGGTGGAGGAGGCTGGGCCAGGGTCTAAGAGAGGAGGCCTGTAAGAGAGCATGCAAAGGGAGTGCCAGGAGAATCCCCACTTTTAACTACCAATCCTCTAGCTCTGTCTTCTGAAGTTCTACCCTATTTCCTCCCCTCAAGGCCACCCCACCTCCACATCCTCATAGTCTGTCTTTTTTTTTCTTAAGACAGAGTCTCATTCTGTCACCCAGGCAGGAGTGCAGTGGCACGATCCTGGCTCGCTGCAACCTCCGCCTCCTGGGTTCAAGCAATTCTTCTGTCTCAGCCTCCCAAGCAACTGGGACTACAGGCACCTGCCACCACACCCAGCTAATTTTTTTTTGTATTTTTAGTAGAGACGGGATTTCACCATGTTGGCCAGGCTGGTCTCAAACTCCTGACCTCAAGTGATCCACCATCCTCGGCCTCCCAAATTGCTGGGATTACAGGCGTAAGCCACCACGCCCGGCCAAGTCTGTCATTTTCTACTTACGTCTCCTCTGTTTTATCTTTCATTTTTTATCTCCCTATTTGAATTATAATATAGAACTGAAGCATATTTTTATATTCTGTTCTGTTTACTGAATTAATTTTATTTCCTCTGTTCTTAATTTTATAAGCGAGAGAGAACATTTCCTTATTTCTTGTTTCTTTCTCACTGTCTCGACACCTACCTTAAGAAAAAAAAAATACTTTGTTGAGTCTCTCCTTTCGCTGAGTTTAATTTCTCCCTGTGGCATAATAGTTCGCATCCTAGAGAAAGTTCCCTGTTCTTATTAAGAACAGCGACCTCTGCAAGTGCTCTTCAGTTATGATTCCATGCACAGCATTTTTATTTCCACATTCTATAAAGCGGCCCTTCTCAACAGAGGGGATTTTGTCCCCCAAGGTACATTTGGCAGTGTGTGGAGACATTTTTGGTTATCACAGCCGAGGGTGGGAGGTGATGCTACTGGCATCTGGTGGGTAGAGGCCAGGGATGCCAGGCAAACATCCTTCAATGCACAACTCCCTGAAACAAAGAACCCAGTAGTGCACAGGTTGAGAAACACTGCTGTAAAGTAGTGTAAGCCTGCACAGTGCTCAGACAGAGCACTTGGTGAGAGTTTCTATAAAATGTTTATTTAGGCCCAGCACGGTGGCTCATGCCTGTACAAATCCCAACACTTTTGGAGGCTACATCTGGTGGATCACTTGAGACCAGGAGTTCAAGATCAGCCTGGCCGACATAGTGAAACCCTATCTCTACTAAAAATACAAAAAATTAGCTGGATGTGGTGGTGCACGCCTGTAATCCCAGCTACTTAGGAGGCTGAGGCACAAGAATTGCTTGAACCTGGGAAGCAGAGGTTGCAGTGAGCCGAGATCGTGCCACTGCACTCCAACCTGGGCAACAGAGCAAGACTCTGTCTCAAAAAAAAAAAAAAAAAAGTTTATTTAGTTGAAACTAAACCTCTTAAAGCTAAAAAAAATCAGCTTTATCCTCTCTCCCTGATTACCTTTTTTTTTTTTTTTTGGCCATATGTTGTCTTACCCAAATTATCAAGGTATTTCTATTACCTATATTCAATAATTCCTTGTTTCTTATTTATTTTAACTTTACTTAACTTTAATTCCTGTGACATATTCTTCCACAGTTTGTGTGCGAATTAATGAAGAAAATACTTAGTAAATATATTTAATAAGGCAGGTATGGTTTTAGAGAAACCTGTACATAGGTTCGGTTTCTTTAATTTACATTATTAAATATGTGTCCATTTTTTAAATCCATGAATACATCTAAAGTAAATTTAATTTAGAAACAGCATGTATTATAGAATAGCAAGCATATCTTTTACCAATAGCGTTCTTCTTCTCTTCATTTATATGTGCCATTTTTTCAAAATTACTATTACTCTAAATATGCATTTAATAGCTTCCTCACCTTGTCATTTCTTATAAGCTTCCAAAGTGGTAAGTTATGGGCCAATGACCATAGTTTATGAGTGATAAATTATGAAGATAGATTTAACACAGTACAGTGTTGTAGTAAAAATGTGCACAAGTTATTCTAACACTTTTTTAATGATTTACATATTCATCACTGTGCTGCATTGTAATTAGACATATGGATATGGTAAGCAGTCCTGAGAAATTACTGTGATTAGTATTCTTTCCACATGGCCAAACCACATTTTTATAAGGCTTTTTTTCTTGCTTGCTTAGTTAGTTCTCTAGTTCTTGTAATCAGTGTCATGGCTGACAACCTTCCTTGTATAGTACAATGTACACTTTATGTACACTTAATTGTCTTCTCTCTCTCTCTCTCTCACACACACACACACACACACACACTTCTACTTCTATTTCTCATTGACACATACTTAAAATGAAAAACATGCAAGCTGCTGTCTCTCTCATATTATTATCCTGGGGCTTGGGAACATCAAGAATAAGAAGATGATTGGGATCAATGACACTAGCATCTCACATTTTATCTTCATTTTGATAATATGGAATTGAAATCATTGTTCTTGTTTGGGAAAAGATAAGGCATAAACTGGAACTCAGAGGTATACCCCAGTGTCAGTCATTGCACGCATGTTCCCCTAGAAGCAGAGCATCATTTTCTGCTTATCACTTGAGGAATCAAAATACCATGTTCATGCTAAGGGTGGTGGCGCAAGCCTGTAATTCCAGCACTTTGGGAGGCGGAAGAGGGCAGATCACTTGAGCCCAGGAGTTTGAAACCAGCCTGAGCAACATAGTGAAACTCTTGTCTCTACAAGAAATACAAAATTAGCTGGGCATAGTGGCACCTGCCTATAGTTCCGGTTACTTGGGAGGCTGAGGTAGGAGGATTGCTTGAGCTCAGGAGGCAAAGGTTGCCATGAGCCAAGAGCGTGCCACTGCACTTCAGCCTGGGCAATAGAGCAAGACCTTGTCTCAAAAAAAAAAAACAAAAAAAAAAAACCCACCATGTTCAAAAGCACATGAACTTAAAGTTGTAAACAGACTGTGACACATAAACAAAATGGCAGCCATGGTCACACCAACCAAGAGCTGCCATATGCTTTTTACTCATTCATGCCTGGGTGAATTTTAAAGTGATAATTCACAATTTCCTTTAAATCAACCAGGTGGCACTGAAGTTTTTTCCCTTCGATGTTGTTGCAAATATGCCTAAATGGTGAGATCGTAGCCAATTTTGATTCTCATTATTTACAAGTGAAATCTTCATAGTGTGAGAAATGTTTACTGCTGACGTTTGCTCTCATTCATTAGTAAGAGCAAGTTTTTCAGACATTTCCGTTTAAATGCATACTTGCAAGACTTCATTAAATATCTTTCCAAGAACTTGGGATAATGAGAAGTATGTTTGATTTCTTTCATGTCGCTTTGCGGGGAAGACTGGGCTAGGACACTTAAGTGTTTAGCTGGCAATTGAAGAAAAGTCTTACTGCTTACTCTTCCAGGAGAAGACATTCATTGACATTTTTTAGTTCCAGAAAATAATCTTGTACCTGTAATTGGGACTTGTTTAGGCTTTCTTAGGCTTTAAGTGTGTGTTTAAAGTAGACTCTTGGAAGCAGTAATGGAAGGGAATCAAAGAAAACCAAACTCAAAAGAAAGGGATTAACCTAATCAGTCACATATGCCCTCTGCTATTTTAAATCTATTTTAAATCCAGATAATGTTTTCATATATGTTTGAAGACCTACAATAGTCATAATTTATCCTGTTGCTGATGGAGATGGTCTCTCAATTCCAAGTGAAATTTAATTATTATAAACACAGAGTTTAAGATGAAAAATTAAAATGTTTAAGATCTAGCAACCCTCTAAGTACAACTATCAAGTACAGTTTTATCAGTGACACTCTCCTTTATCAGGTGTGTTTCCTTCCACTGTATTATCTGAATCAAGTTTGCTGTTGTTTTCAGTTGCTTTTGTTTTTTATAAGTGGATGATTTAAAATGTTTATGCTTTGCTTACATGGGAAGGTAGATTTGACCTCTACCCAACCATCGCTACCAATAAAATCCCCCAACTAATGATACAAGTCAAATGATGTGCTACTTTAGAAATATGTCTGTTCCTCATTTTCCTTCCTATGGTTTGATAAATGGCCTTTAATGGCAAAAAGTTCTCCAAGAATATGGCTTATCATGGCTTTGCTTGCCATAGCCCAAGCAACATTGTCCAAGAATTCATTCTACATATTGGTTCCTTCATCCCTTGGCTATTTATCGAGCTCCTAAAAAGTCCGATCTATCTGTTCCAGCCAGTTTTCCTCACACCTGGTTCCTGCCTTTCATTCTTGCTGTCATGGCTGGGTTCAGGCACTCCTCACTTCTCTAGCACGGCACAGGCCCCTGTCTGGTTTCCTTGCCTGCAACCTTGCACTCCTCAGCTCCGTCCTCCACATTGCCTCCCAGTGTTCTCTCTCAAAGGCAAATCCGATCAAGTCTTACTCATTCTTTTAACATATTTTGCAGAATAAGGAGCCTCCTTACCACCCTTCTCCCATCCTCTTTAAATGGTCCCAGACACCCTACATCATCTGGTCCTTACCTCCAGAATCCGCTTCGTTCATCTTCTGTTCTAATTCAATGGCCTGATAATGAAGAATGGCTGGCGGTTCTCCTTCCCATACTCTGTGCTGCCTTAGACCTCTCCTGCCCTGAACCATGCTGTCCTATAGCCTGGGGCACCTTCTCTTCTTTTCACCTAGTTTATCTCTGTACATTCTGTAAGGTGCACTGCCAGTGTTCCCTGTGCTGTGAGCCTCCACACTCACACCCCCCAAGATGGATTAAGTGTCTGGTTTCTGAGCATCTAGAGGCCCCTGCACACACCTCTGTCTTCTACCCCAGCATACTTAGCACCTTATGTTGGAATGATCTGAGGGTGGATTTATCTCTCCCTCTCCTCTAAAAGTTTACCTGAGGTAAGGACTGCATCCTCTTCATCTTGTCCTGCCAAGGCCAAGTGCACAAGGGACCCAAGGGAATGATTTCTCTGTGGAGCTTTACTGGATGCCTTAATAAGACGAACTTTGCTATTTTCTTTCAAAGAAAAAAAAAAAACTTTACTTTTTTTTTTTTCTATATATCAAGTTCTAACAGCATATTTTAACTTTTTTTTTTTTTTTGAGATGGAATTTTGCTTTTGTTGCCCAGGCTGGAGTGCAATGGCACCATCTTTGCTCACTGCAACCTCCGGCTTCTGGGTTCAAGTGATTCTCCTGCCTCAGCCTCCCAAGTAGCTGGGACTACAGGTGTGTGCACCACGCCCGGCTGATTTTTGTATTTTTAGTAGAGACGGGGTTTCACCGTCTTGGTAAGGCCGGTGTTGAATTCCTGACCTCAGGTGATCCGCCCTCCTTGGCCTCCCAAAGTGCTGGGATTACAAGTGTGAGCCACTGCGCCTGGCCTAACAGCATGTTTTAGAGACCTCACTTACTTTTACTTTTCTTTGTTGTTCTATATACAGTCTTAGCAAAGTCTCTCTGAAAATTGTGTGTTCTAACAGCAAATCTTACCAATTTTCTACCCTGTTTGAAAATAAATATTCAAAATATCACTTTCCTTTTGGGGCATATGTACGTTTAACATCTCATCCCTAAAGTTCTCCTGAATAATGATGTCAAAGCAAAACGCCTTACTTGTATTATTCTAAGAATGTGTGGAGGAGAAAAAGAGCAGTTTTTGTTAGAGAGAGTTTTAGGTTTATGTGAACTACAAAAAAAAAATTCATGAAAATATCAATCTGGTGTTTGTAGAATTTTTTAAAAATTTGATATTGTTGGTAGTAGATGTAATAGTTGTTTCCATTAAAAACTTATTCATTTTATTTTCACTGAAAAATATATTCATTATACTAAAAGAGAGTTTACTCTCAAGTGTATACAGCACAGGCAATTCTTGTTTTGTTTTGTTTTTTGCTATAGTGAACACTGAGTTATAAAGAAGATGACTGTAAAATGGTTACATTTTCTTATAAAACAGGTGCTTTATTTGTGTTCCTCTCTAAAATCTTGTCATAAAATAATTTATAGAGATAGCTACCCACATACCATAAATGCAAAGACATAATTAGCCACTTCTGATATCACTTACAGAAGACAGTTTACTCAGTCCAAGAAGTGGGAATAACATTAGCATGTGCATCATGTCATGTTGCACTTTAAAATAGATACAGTGTAGAAAAATATACTTACATGTAATTTAAATGGGAGCAGTCTAAAACTAAATGCTGCCCCAAAGAACCGTGAAGCATCCAGCCATAACTGGTCTTTAATTGTTCATATTTCTAAAGGTATAATAAGAATAATTCTCAATGACTGTAAGACACTTTAAAATCCATCCAATCAATTTTTTTTTTTTTTTTTTTTCTTTTGAGACGGAGTCTCGCTCTGTTGCCCAGGCTGGAGTGCAGTGGCCGGATCTCAGCTCACTGCAAGCTCTGCCTCCAGGGTTTACGCCATTCTCCTGCCTCAGCCTCCTGTGTAGCTGGGACTACAAGCGCCCGCCACCTCGCCCGGCTAGTTTTTTGTATCTTTTAGTAGAGATGGGGTTTCACGTGTTAGCCAGGATGGTCTCGATCTCCTGACCTCGTGATCCGCCTGTCTCGGCCTCCCAAAGTGCTGGGATTACAGGCTTGAGCCACCGCGCCCGGCCCATCCAATGAATTTTTATCTGAAGTTTTTTTTTTTTTTTTTACCTTTCCTGTTAGAAAAATACATATTCAGTGACCAGGTGTGGTAGCTCATGCCTATAATCCCAGCACTTTGGCCTCCCCTAGTACTTTAAGAGGCCAAGATGGGAGGATCGCTTGAGATTACTCAAGACTAGCCTGGACAACATGGCAACATTCCACCTCTACAAAAAAATTTTAAAACTTAGCTGGGTGTGGTGCTGCAGACCTGTAGTCACAGCTACTCGGGAGGCTAGAAGATCACTTGAGTCAAGGAGTTTGAGGTTGCAGTGAGCCATGATCACACGACTGCATTCCAGCCTGGGCAACAGAGCTAGACCCTGTCTCAGAAAGAAAAAGGAAAGTGTGCATCAAAGTCTACTTGAATATGATTGATTATCTTTGTAATCATGCCCCAGTTTGGAGTCAGTCTTTTGTTAATCATCATTACAGCAGCCAAATATTTGAAAATAGAGGTCACGGTCAGTGAGAGTTTGGAGATGAAATGCTGCCAGAATGTGAGGTCTTGTTCATCTTCTTTTGGTCCTCTCTGCTCCTTGTGCCCACACATTAATGGCGGGCTCAGGAGGGAAGAAGAATCTCAACAAGGAAGAGCTGAAGTGTCTGTGTAGCATGGCACACTGGGCTTTTCACTCCCACCCCTCCGCTGAGCACTTTCTGGCGTGGTCCTCCCTGGGCACCTCTGTGCCTTGTGTATTTCCACATGTTGCTTCCTCTTTTTCTTGAGGACACTGTTACACCCCTGCCTCTAGGCCCCGCTCAAAGATAAGATTGTGTAGCAGAGGGAGGTACCCAGAGCATATTAGCTTTCCTCCCACCTGCTCCCAGGCTGGAGTAATCTCCCACCTCTCCACTGCGAGAGCCCTTCCTAGGTAGGATGCCAGTTACACCCTGGGAATACTGCCTTGGGCTCTGGCATCAGACTGCACCAAGTTCAAGTTCTGGCTCAGATGCTGTGTAGCTGTGTGTCCCTGGATGAGTTCCTTGCCGGGCTAAGCCTTAAGTTCATCTTCAAAATAGAGCTGCATTTGTGCTTAGCTCTTAGCATTGAATAGTAAGGTCATGCATGTTAAGGAGCTGAGTATCTCTGTCCAAAATGCTTGGGGCCAGAAGTATTTCAAGATACCAGGGTTTGGTTGTTTTGTTTTTTGTTTTTTTTTGTTTGTTTGTTTATTTTGGAATATTTGCATATCCATGAGATATCTTAGCGATGGGACCCAAGTCTAAATATGAAATTCATGTATGTTTCATATACACTTGATACATATAGCTTGAAGGTGATTTTATACAATTTTTGTAGTAATTTTATGCATGAAACAAAGTTCATGTATGTTGTACCATCAGAAAGCAAAGGTGTCACTATCTCAGCCACCCCAGTGGGTGATCTGTGGTGATTTGGCATCGCCATCATTACGGACGCTGAATTTATAGACTACCATTCAGCAATCATTTTCCTACACTTATTCACACATAAGTACTTAACAGTAAAAAATATGACACACCATTAATACAGGAAAAAAATAATGTGTTCATTGTAAGTAAGCAGCACAGCAGCATCGCAGAATACCTGGATCAGCTGTTAAACAGCAGCAACAACAGACAGTGCCGGCTTTAGTCTCCACCTACCATGCTCTGTTTTGGTTAAAAGGTAGGACACTGCTCAGTGACTCTCTTGGAGATGCTGAATAACCTGTGCAGTGTACCTGCCTTTTGACTGCAACCTGTCACAGAAGGTCAGGTGCAGAATTTTTCACTTGTGGCATCATGTCAGCACTCAAAAAGTTTCGGATTTTGAAGCATTTCAGATTTTGGATTTTCAGGTCAGGGATGCTCAACCAGGAGTAAAGTGACTGGCACACAGGAAGTGCTCAATAAATGGGAGCTATTGATGACTTTGTCAAAGTTGTTAATATGACTTGCCTTTCTTCTTTAAGGATAGAGATGGGTTTTATTCTTTTTTTTGTATGTCACACAGTGGATGTTCAAGAAATATTTGCCAAGGGAGTAAGTGAATGAATACACTTAGAATGGGGGTTGTGAGCCAACAGCAGGAATATTTCAACTCCTTCTGGAAAAGCTACTTGCCCCTTCACCTCTGCTGGACTCCTTGCCCAGACCACAGTAGTTCAGAACCTTAAAGGAAACTACTCAGATAGGGTATATGTCTTTGGTTTTGTCTCATTTCTTTGTTCACCATTCATTGAACAATTACTACAGGGTTCCGCCTGTGTGTCCAGGCACCACTGTCTATCTGAAAGCAAGGTGCTAAAGTGTAAAAAACACTGCTGAAAGCAAATCAATTTGTGTTCGTGTGCTGTCATGTGGAGAGCAGAGCCCATCTTTTGGTATATTTCAGCAATGTCTCCTTCTTCCTCTGGGATACCAAGGGCTTTCCACTTATGCTTCCAGCCAAGAAAAATTTTCCGGAATCATCCAAGGCTATTTACCTTATGCTGAAATATGCAAATGAGGAGCTAAAGATCCAGAGGTGTTTAACAGGAGGGGCTACCAGACAATGTTGCATGTAGGGAACAGGGAAGTGAGACCTGGTTGAAGGGGAAACTGCCCATGTTAGGTGACTGTCCCTTTATCATGGGAGAGAGCAAGGGTGGACTGAAATCCTTTGCAGACTATGAACTTCTTGAGGGATTAAACTATATCCTGGACCATGTCTGAGATCCTCTAAAACGCTTGATATATTTTGTTTAATTATCTGATCACGGTCTACTGGAAACTAACATCCAATTCACATTTTCCTAAGTCTAAGGTAGAGAAACACCTCTACCTTAGAGGTGATTGGATAGATTGGATAGAAAACATTGACAGTGTTTCCTGAGTTATGTGTGTTAAAGATGATTCCACTAAATTAAATTACAGACTTTTGTTCATCAGTGACTCACTTCAGATTTGTGGAAAGAGAAAGGCAATTTACCTTGACTTTGACTCATACATTGGAGGTTAATAATTTAGTGATTAAGGTAACAGTCATCAAAAGCTGTTGGGAATAATGCAATAATGCCCATACTTCTATTCTTTGTGTTGTATTTTCGTGAAAACTCTTAAATAATTAAAATGTATGAAGCAAACAAAGTCTACCAAGGAATAGTCAGTGCAGGTGTTCAAGGAGGGAGGGTGAAACAGATTCTCTAAGAAATAGTGATTGCGTAACACAGTGTGTCACACTCCCCTCAGCAAGGTGAGGACACACAAGAGCATAAAAGTGCCCTATGATATGACTCTGCTGGTACCCGCCAAGATAAATGCCTTGAATCATTCAAGACTGTTTACCATATGCTAAAATCTACACTGTAGCATGTTATATTATATAGCATCTACATTGCGGTAAAATTATATAATCCCAGGAATCAAGAGAATGACAAAAACATAGAAGGGAAGGCTGGAAAACCCCCCTCCATCTGCCCTGATCTCTACCCTAAAGAAAAGAGTGAAAGAATTGGAGAAGGGAAAGAGGATAGCTGAGAATAAACAAAGAGGGAAGGGGGCCTCAGGATGAATCCACTGAAAACCTTATGTTTCTGGAGTTCCCTAATGAAGCTGTTTCCTAGCTGGTGCAGACGATGCTATGACAGTGTGGTGACAAAGCACAGCACTTTACTTTGCACATCACTTTACTCAAAACACACCACAATTTATTTTTTACAGCAGCTCTATTGAGATATGATTCACATACCATACAATTCACCCACTTAAAGTGTACGATTCAATGGTTTTTAGTATATTCGCAGAATTGTGCAGTCGTCACCACAATCAATTTTAGAACATTTTCATCACCCCAGAAACAAACCCCACACCCATTAGCAGTCCTATAATTCATTTTTATCCAAACAGAAAAAGAAACATCCTATATTTATAAACCTAGACTTACAGTATAGTCATTTTGGTTTACAAAAGTCATGTTATAATTGGGGATAAGACATCTATGACTTGTTATAACTCTGACAAGGAAAGAGTAACTAGAAAGGTTGAAAGTGTTTTAAAAATTATAGATAATCCAGCTTGGCTCTCTGTCAACATTTTAATGTTTTTTTCAAAAAAAAATTATAAAATTCAACATTTTATGTCATTCCTTGAGACTAGACTTCACTGTACAGTCTACCTAAGTCATCTGCCTTATTGGTCATTTTCAGGACCCATAATGACCTACCTAATGAGAACATTCATTGAAAATACTTTGTGACCTTTTGTTTAAATATCATATCAGATAGTCTCCTTATAATAATTAATACCCAGAGCCTATAAAAGAAAAGATTGGCCAATCAGAATATAAAACAATTAATTCTATATGACAAAACACTATAAAAATTAAAATTAAGAGAAAAAGGGAAAATGCTGTTTGTACAAAATGTGTCCTACAAAAGACTACATTTCATAATATATTGATTGGAATATTTGCTAATCGATAAAGGTGAAAAAAACAGAAAAAAAAATGCAGAGGGATATTAACAGGCAATTTACAAGAGAGAAAGTCCAAATGACTTATTAAATATATAGAAAAAAGTTTTCAATTTACTAAGTAGTAAAGAAAAGTAAACTAATACAACAGGGAAATCCCATTTTTTTCTCAAACAGGTAAGGAAAGCGTTGTCAAAACACGGAGAAACTCAGTCTCATACCAAATTGATGAGACAGAATAGTGCCAAACAACATCAATCTGTCAAAATTTTAAAGACACATCAGTCTTCCATCATTGATCCAGCAACTCTGTCTCTAGAAATTTTGTGTACAAGTATATCAAAATATTTTATAAGGTTTATTGCAGTTTATTTGTAATCACAAAAATCTAGAGGAAAAAAGGTAAAAACCATCAATAGAGATCTGGCTAAGTAAATTACTATATATCCACTTAATGGAATACTATGCTGTCATGAATAAGAATTAGGCCAACCTAAATAGACCAATATTGTAAATTGTCAAATATGGATTGTTAAGCGGGAAAATAAAATCAAAGTATCAATATTATGTTTTGTATCCCATTTTTATACCAGAAAACACATATATGTACTAGTATGCATATTTTTATAATGCTTGTATATGCTCTGACCTTTTATGACAGACCAGCCAAGAAATTGTTACCTATAGTGTATTCAACTAAGAATGAGAGGAAGTGGAGAAGAGATGGTTTTTACTTTATGCTCTTATATATTATTTAAATTAATTCTAAATTATTTAAATGTTTTAAAATGCAAGAACATTTTTATATTTAAAAAACAACACATATATTATAGAAAACTGGAAATGCAAAAAAAGTAAAAGCAGGCCGGGCGCGGTGGCTCAAGCCTGTAATCCCTGCACTTTGGGAGGCCGAGACGGGCGGATCACGAGGTCAGGAGATCGAGACCATCCTGGCTAACATGGTGAAACCCCGTCTCTACTAAAAAATACAAAAAACTAGCCGGGCGCGGTGGCGGGCACCTGTAGTCCCAGCTACTCGGGAGGCTGAGGCAGGAGAATCACTTGAACCCGGGAGGCAGAGCTTGCAGTGAGCTGAGATCTGGCCACTGCACTCCGGCCTGGGCGACAGAGCGAGACTCCGTCTCAAAAAAAAAAAAAAAAAAAAAAAAAAAAAAGTAAAAGCAGTGCCTTGATCTAAGGGAAAAAAACACTGTTAAAATCTGTTCAGATATCCTTTTAAAATGTTTCTTTGCATACAATGTGCACACTATACTCTGTTGTATAATCTACATTTTTTCACTCATAAACATTCCACATCACTAAATATTCTTTTACAATACATTTCAAGTAAACATGTCACTGTTAATTACATGGCTATGATAGTCTGTTAGTGCATTTTCTCTTCATTTCCCTTCATAAATAAATTGGAAGGAAAATATTTGGGAGAAAGCAGTAATCAAGGTAATAGGAGAGGTTTTTCAAAATAAATGTCATAAATGAGGATTGGGCAGTGACTCAGAGAACCAAAAGCTAAGTTCCTTCTTTGAAAATAAGATATATCACCAAATCTTAAGGGGGGGAAAAAAAACGATGATGGAATGAATCAGAATTACAGAATGTCTTCTACATTTATAACGAAGTTAACAAATAGTCATTTAAGGAATTAAAACAAAAATGAAAAAACAATCAATAAATAATTAGCTGACTCCACACAAAGAAAGAGGAACAAGTCTGGGTCCTACGCTTTAAAAAGTGGTTGTCCAGGAAAGACACAGAAGACTTTTGTGTGACACAGCATGGCAGAGCCCCTAACTCCTAATTTAGGGTGATTTATTGCTTCCTTCTTTTAATATTTTTGCACATTTTGAATTTTTATAATGGCATATAACATATTTACAAAAATAATAAATCCATTACAAACCCTTTCTGATAGATTATTTTTAAAGAAAAAGAGGGAAATTATGCATGAAGGGTTGGTATTTTCTGTGTATGAACATGATTTTCTCAGTGAGGCCCAGCAGAGCTCAGGAGAATCCTGCTGTTGCTAGGAGACCATAGTGTTCAGTAGCTTCTCTCTTAGCCTAAACGATGTTTTAGGTTTCTGTAATTTTTATCAGGTACAGAATATTCCAGGGAGAATGAAGAGAACAAGATTATCTGTCTGTTTTCTAAACACAAAAGCATATATTTTAAAAAATTATCTAACTACATCTCCGCTAATATTTTTGGAAAAGAAAAAAATTCTACCATGTGAGATTGAGTGTCTTTGAACAGGGCTTGACACTTTACTCTTTGTTTTGGAAATAAAAGGGCCAAATTTGTCATAGAAATACAAGTTTACCTTGCAATTTACATACCGTTGCAATTAATGGGGTAAATATTTGAAGATGATAAGTCTGGCTACCAAAAGTGAGTTATCTACTGAAATAATTTTGTGAATTGCTTAGCCAAGGATAACTGCCTTGTGGATTGCAGTAATGACTGATTTGTTTGATGGCTGAGGGCCAAATGCAAATAGAATATCATCTGATTTCAGGCGTCTTGGCCACAAGTCAACTATAATGTCTCCCTTCTAACCAGATCCTTTTCATTGAAAGACCACAGTCCCTCCAAAAGCCTATATGCTGTCACATTAGATGGCTGCCTTCGTATGACTACAATATTTATTAGCCTTGAAATGCTATAACCCAGGGACTTACATAAGTACTGCATGGGGAATTCATTTCAAGCCACGTTTGACCCCTTGTTGTAAAGGTGATCTTCAAATAGGTTTAAGGGAAATAAATCAAGTTTTCAACCCAAAGTCTGCTTTCTCCTAATAAAAATGAAAAGAGGCTTTAGATGTTTCTAACCTTTTCTTCTTTTCTTCACTTTGGAATTGAAGATAAATCACATGTACTCAGAGACGTACTTTAATGTCTGTCATTTAGAATAGGAGGGAAAATAGATAAATGGTTCATGAAGAGGGTGCTTTAAAATTAAACAATACAACCAAGGATTTTATTAGACAGTTGGTAGGAAGGATACTTCTCATTAAAAGGAAAGTCAAGTAACAAGGGAACATGAGAAACAGGATAATAAATACTAGACTTTTTGGCTAAAGTGAGGAAAAGTAAATCTGAAGTTTTCAGACTAGGACACATAGAATTATCCTTGATAATTAACTCACTCTTAAAATGTCTACCTTACATTGGATGAATGTGAAAGAATATAAAAAGAAAAAATTGTTTAGAAATTGTTGGACTCCAGGAGAACTTTTTCATTCGTAAATTTTCATTGCGTATGTATGTGTGAACATACTTTCCTCTGAAGGATTCTTTTTTTTTTCTTTCTTTTTTTTTTGAGACAAGATCTTACTATGCTGTCCAAGTTTGAAGTCCTGGGCTCGAGAGATCCTCCCACCTCAGTCTCCTGAGTAGCTGAGACTATAGGTGCTTGCCACAGTGTCTGGCTTGAAAGCTTCTATTTTTATTGCTATAACTCTGTCCTTAAGAAAATAATCTAGCCATATGACATAGGTGATTAAATTATGCTCACAAGATCAGTTCCTGAATAATTGTTTGCCTTTGGTTTTTCACAGAATAGGAAACTGGAAGTTTTGTTTTTAAAATGATACTAATGGCCGTTCTCTTCAAACAGAATTTCCCAAATTCCCGTTTCCTCATCGGTCTTTCCCACCCAGTCTCTTCCTTCAAAGCAACTTCCTCTAAGCCAGGTGACAGGAGAGGGCTGAGAAGCAAGTCCAGCCTCCCTTGGGAATTGTGAGCAACTAGATCATGCCCCAGAAATCCGGAGAACAGGACAGCAGGTCACTTACATGATGGCAGATATGTTGGCTGACTGTGAATGGCTTTAAGAGGTTCCACCTTGTACTTAAAGACCCACTAGAGCTCCTTAAATATGCAAGTCCAGCCTAACACTGAGATGTTTCCCAAGAATGTCCATTTCTACTTGATTCAGCCATTTTCAGGTGTTCTAACCTCACCTCCCTTCCCACTCAAACAGGTCACCTGTGGCACTTGGATCACCTGTAATTTCCCCAAGCAATTTACTAACATGTAGCATTGTTAGCAAGTATATCACTTATGTGACTGACAACTGTAGGTAGCTGGATTTATGTATGGAGACAGAGTCTCATTTTGCCAAAAATATAAGCAACGCAGAACTATTTCTTCTTTCCAGTTGGATTGCAACTAACGTTTAGGGCAGTTGGAATTCAGCTAAAAACACAGTTGCTTTCTTAGCAGAGAATGACTGAAAGAGGACTGGCCATGGGCAAGCTTAGAATCTACTGAAGCTCCTAGCAAGTGTAGCTTCTAGAAATCTACCTTTTACTCATACTGAACCTGTGAGACTTTGTCTCCGGGTTTTCTAAATGTTTTATCCTATTTAATCTTTAAATGAAATAACCTGACTTGCTGTTTTCTCTGGAGCAGTGAAAATGTCAGGAAAACTACTGACAGACTCCACAAAAGCTATCCTAACATGTGGGCGTTGTCTGGTTCATGTACTGAGTTATGATAAAAAGGAAAGAATTTATTTTATCCCTGTTTCCTGAGTTCTCTCATGCTGCTTTCTTCAAAGAGTAGCCTAGAAACCCATAGGCATAACTGAGTCACCAGAAACTAATTCATATGCAGCACTTAATTGCATTTCTCCAGTGGATCTCACACGTGGCACTCTTCTGAACGCTTTTAGAAAAGTGGCATTGCTTGTGCGACATCAGGGTGAGCTTTTTCTAACATCCTTTGCTTCTTTAGGATAGGTATTTCTGCAATCTCCCAAGAAGTCGTTAATTCTAAAGCCTGCCAATATTTAGAGCAATATCTAAACCATTGCCCAGAAACATGATTGGCTGCCATATTTTTAAGTGGCCCCTTGGAAAGAAATGAAAGTTTTCTTAAGAAACTATTCACTGGGCGCAGTGTCTCACTCCTGTAATCCCAGCACTTTGGGAGGCCGAAGCAGGCAGATCACGAGGTCAGGAGATTGAGATCATTCTGGCTAACACGGTGAAATCCCGTCTCTACTAAAAATACAAAAAATTAGCCAGACATGGTGGCATGTGCCTGTAGTCCCAGCTACTCAGGAGGCTGAGGCAGGAGTATTGCTTGAACCCAGGAGGCAGAGGTTGCAGTGAGCCAAGATCGCACCACTGCACTCCAGCCTGGACGACAGAGCGAGACTCTGTCTTAAAATAAAACAAAACAAAACAAAACCTATTTTGCCTTTATCTAGCAGCTTTCCCTGCTGTGTAAGAGAATACCTGCTACTACAATTTTACTTCTCTCCTCTAGGCAGTACTATTATTTTAGGTACAGAGCATCACCCATCACCATCACCGTAGTAATTATTTATTATTGAAAAGCAATCACAAAGTACTCCCAAAGTTTTATTTCTTAAGACCGCACAATCGGATCACGAGGTCAGGAGATCGAGACCATCCTGGTTAACACGGTGAAACCCCGTCGCTACTAAAAAATACAAAAATCTAGCTGGGCGAGGTGGCGGGCGCCTGTAGTCCCAGCTACTCGGGAGGCTGAGGCAAGAGAATGGCATAAACCCGGGAGACGGAGCTTGCAGTGAGCTGAGATCCGGCCACTGCACTCCAGCCTGGGCGACAGAGCGAGACTCCGTCTCAAAAAATAAATAAATAAATAAATAAAAAGACCACACAATCAATATTTTATCATCACTTTTGCATGGTAAGGCCCTGATCATTTTCATTTTTAGATGACAAATCAGCAACCTGAGTTATACATAAAAATATGAATTTGAAGGTTTTAGGGTATGCCTAATTTAATGCCTGATTTTTGTGTGTGTTCTGCCAAACACACATTTGTGCTACTCATCAATTCCCTGAAACGGCTAAGTTTCCTGGCCTCTGTGATTGTGCTTATTCCTTGAAAGTAAAACCTCTTGATTAAATTCCATCCCAGTGAGACTTTGCTCAGGAGCATGTTCACGTCACTCTTCTTCAGTATCACTTGATCCCTTTAAAATAAGCACAGAGCTTCATTCAGCCTGTCATTTATTATGACATTCTGATTACTTTCTTTACACAACAGTCTGAATATTTTGTTCCTGGCCTTACAGTTAGAGTTTTTGTTCTTGGTTTCCCACATGAATTTGTATTTGTTTATTTATTTATTTTTGTTCTAGTATAGTCTGAAGGGAGAATTTTATTTTTATTGTCTCTGAGATGACAGTGCAGGCTCTGAGATGATTTTGGTTGGAGAATAATCTTCCCAAGTCTTGTCTTACCTCATTTACCCAAGGTGGATTCAGGTTGGAGGTCCTTTCTCAGGAAAAGCCTTGGCTGACTTCTAGCCAAACACAGATACCTCATTCCCAGTGGACAATCTCTGTTCCCAGTCAAGCTTGGTGCCCACTTCACAGAACACCTGGAAGCTTTCCAGAAGCTTCCTTTATATAGGAGCCCCTCCTTCTACCAAGAGCCTGGTCCTCTTTCGCTGACCTGGTGATGACCTGAACAAGGCAGGCTCACCTTGCAAGGTGCTAGAGAATGTCCCTAGCCAAAGTGACCCAAGGTATTGGGCAGCACAGAGCCTGTGGCTTTGTTTTAATGGAATAAGAATGGACCCTATTGTAATCTAAACTATGACGAGTCATTATCCAAAACAATACCCTTACCTTTTGTGAATGACACACCTGGGGTTCTTGACTGTCATCTCTGTGTGGTCCGCAGAAACTCCAACCATTTCTACTTTCTCAGGGAGCCCCCTCCAGACCTTTTGACCCCAACCCACTGGGGCATGTGCTAGAGTAGGTTGAGTATTGGGCCACCAAACCAAAGATGCACACTTATCCTTGCTTTTCTGCAAGACTGGGATAAAGTCAGGCTTAAAGGAGCCTTACCCAAGGAGACAGTCAAATTTTATTTCAGTTCACATTGCTACGCTGTTTTTATTGTTGTTAGTTCCTTTTGTTTCTTCTTCTTTTCTCTTGGATGAATTCTTCTTCATTTTCTAGCTCTCCATTCTTGAGTAATTTATCTATTTCTTGTTTCTTATCTAGTTTTCAGATCCTCCCCATCTTGTAGCTAATTAAAACCAGGTGGTCATGAGCTGACACTATATATGAACTCTTATTCCATTTTCAAAGTCTGCTTTCAGCTGGGTCTCAGGATAATAGTTTGTTGTTTTTGCAAATTTGAGTTGGGATAAAATCTGAAGGAGGACAGATATTTGCTGTTTTTTTCAAGACCAGTTTGTCTTCCTAATTTATCTCCTCATACTTTTTAGTTTAGTCCTTTTTTTTTTTTTCCAAGTGGCACATTGCACAATTACTTCAAACCCCGAACCTCTGGATTTCCCTTGGTAATTTTCTTATGGATCCACAGGAGAATGGCAAGAGCTGTCTGGTCTGTGGATCCACGCCATTGGGATCACAAGGGTTTTTAATTTTTTTAAGTGCCCCAGGTTCTACCTCCAATGAGTCTAATTCAGTAGGTTCAGGGAAGGGCAGGGAACCTGCAGTTTTAAAGAGCTGGGAAGTCTGTCGTTTATCTAGAGGAAGACTGTAAGCCTTTTTAGACTCTTGGTCTCTCCTGCACTTTGGCACATGAAGCCACTGCACTGTGCAAGGCCATCAGCAGGATTCACTCGTCAGTACATACACAAGGAGCATATAAGCTGGGATTGCCTGTCTCTCTGCCCCTGTGCAATCCATCCTTAAGCTTTGCAAACTCTATCTCCTCATCATATCCAAGTCGTTCTTTTCTATCCGTTTCTATCACCTCCATCCTAGGCCATGCCACCATCCTTTCTCACCCAGAATAACCACTTTGCAATCTTTCCTCTACACACCAGCCAGAGTTCTCTTTTAGACTCACAAATCAGACCACATCACTGCTGCCTTAGTCCATTTGTGTTGCTATAAAGGAATACTTGAGGCTGGGTAATTTATAGAGAAAAAAGTTTGCTTGGATCATAGTTCTGCAGACTATACAAGAAGCATGGAACCAGCATTTGCATCTGCTGAGATCCTCAAGCTACTTCCACTCATGATGGAAGGGGAAGGGGAGAGCTGGTATGTGCAGAGATCACATGGAGAGACGAGGCAAGGGATAAGGGAAGGTGCCAGGCTCTTTTTAACAACTTGCTGTTGGGAGAACTCTTGCTGGAACTAACAGAGCAAGAACACACTCATTACCTCATGGATGGCACCAAGACATTCTGGAGGGATCCATTCCCATGACCCAGTCACCTCCCATTAGGCCCCGCCTCCCACATGGGGGATCAGATTTCAACATGAGGTTTGGACGGTCAAATATCTAAACTGCATCAACTGCCCTTGCTTAAACCCCTCCTAACTTCTCTTGCTTGGAGTAAAACTCAAGCCCCTCACTTGGTCATTTCAATCTTGACTTCATCTGGTGCCTGCTTGCCTCTGTTTCCTTCGATCTATCCATGGCTGACTTCTTCCTGTGTTCAGAGCTCAGCTTCAACATCCTCCACACCAAGAGACCTTCTCTGACCACCAGCATAGAGAAACCACTCCCTCAGTCCCTCATTGTCACATCACCCTTTTAATTCATGGCAAAGTTCTTATAAACTCAGCTCTTGTTCTTGCTTTTGTTTGTTTGAGGCCCATTTCCTCCACTGGAATATAAATTCCACAAAAGCAGGTACCCTGTCAACAGATACACTACAGTATCCTGGCACCTAAAACAGCAGACACTCAGTAAGTGTTTGCAAAACGTACGAATTTAAGTGGAGTGTGGAAGTATGAACAGAAAGTTAACTAGGCAAGGTGGCAGTATTGAGGAATTGTTCCTTTTGCAGGGCAATAAATATTCCAGGGCCCAGAGGCAGGAGGTTACTTAGTGCATTTAAGAAACTAAAATAATGCACCCAAAGAAAAGGGAGAGAGAGAGCTGAAGCAGGGAGGGGCCTTTCAGGCTACTCTAAGGATATTCTCGAAGAGCAACAAAGAGTCCTAGAAGGGTTCTAAGCAGTGGAGCAGCAATAAATTTCCTGACAAAAATGCTCAAGAGAGGCTGGTATCAAAGTGATGTCATACATATCGTAGCAGGCTAAATAGTGGTCACTGAAAGGTTTCAACGTGTAAATGTGACCTTATTTGGAAAAAGGTCTTTGCAGGTGTAATTAAGTTAAGGGCCTTGAGATGAGGGGATTATCTTGGGTTATTCTGGTGGGAAGCAAAATCCTATCAGAAATGTCCACCTAAGAAAGAGGTCAAAGAAAGAACACAGACACACAGAGAAGTCAATGTGAAGATGGAGGCAGAGATTTGAGTAATGTGGCCACAAGCTAAGGAATGCCTGGAGTCACCAGAAACTATAAGAGACAAGGAACAGATTCCCTTCTAGAGCTTTTGGAGAGACTCCAGACCTGCCAACACCTTGATTTCAGACTTCTGGCCTCTAGAACTGTGAGCAAATACATTTTGGTCATTTTAAACCACGAAGTTTGTTGTAATTTGTTACGGCAACTAAAGCATACACTTTGGAAAAAAGATAAAGAGAAATCAAAATTCAGATGTGCACCATTATGCACATGAGTCCATCCAATGAGTGTAGGCCCAGCGTAAGCGTGAGATTGGAGATGTTCACCTGCTGTTTCCGCAGTCAATCTTCCTTCCCTTGTGAGCTGTTGTCATGATTCTCTAGAAGATAAAGGTAGGCCTATTTCACATGACATGCCCCTCAACTGAAGTTAGCTGCTTTGTTTTATGGTCAGCTCAAGAAATGGTGTCTATCCAAGTGCCAGAGGACAGACTGGCAGGGAGACAGGGTGCCACTCTCCATGGTGTCACAAGGAATAAATGTGGCCACAAGGAATCAGACATATGAGTAACAGAAAGAGAAATGTACCCAGCCATAGTGCCGAGTGCTGCAGTCAGCTAAGGGAGAGCCATGTGTGCTGTGCACATCCGTGAAGACGGACCAAATGAGAACAAACTAAGGCTATTTATTCAGAGCTTGCTATAGCAAGGAGTCAGCCACCATCATCTGCGCTTTGGCAGGGACTCACAGGCAGGCAGAGGAGTAGGAGTGCTTTAGAGAAGAAAATAAGGGAAGGCTTTCCCTGCACCCTGATGGAAGCAGTCGGTGTGGGGAAGATGTAGGCAGGCTAACCAGAAGTGGGGCACCCTATGGGATTGGTTAGAGGTGCACATTTGGCCCTTTCTAGTTGGTGCTAAGTTGGAAGTGGAAACAAAAATTAGGGACGCTGTCACTTATTAAATCCTGGCTAATTTAAGGTCAGTTGTTACGAGGGTTATTGTTTGGCTTCCTGGAATGTTACTAGAGCTAGACCATTGTAATTTGTTATTGATTTTTCTGCAAGTCCGACTTAGAGTGTGCTACCTTCCGGTAGGCTGTCATAGAACGGGGGTTTTCCCTCAGCGGGTTGCTGCGGGTCATGAGTCAGAGTTCTGTTTGGTTACATGGTCTGGCCATTGTTCATCTGTATATTCAGTCTCTCAAGGTGATCAGACGTCAGTGAAGACTAACAGGGCATTGTATTTGGGCTGAACAATGTGGAACATATGACATGTGGGAGAAAAGACCCTTGGCATCTTTGATTTATTCAAACCTCTCACTGAAGACACATGGGTTTTTTTATGAGAAGCAGCTCAGAGCCAGTCAGTGTGGGCCTTCTCAGTTTTAATAACTGCTTTACTTTCAAAAAGATGAAGATTTGGTGAAGCTTCATCGGCCAATGAAAAGGCAGCAGACCCTGGGCAAAGCCTAGCTGGGAATCCATGGCGGAGAAAAAAACGGGTGTCTTCTGGGACACGTTTTAATGCCAATGAGGTTGGGTTCTTATGAGGAAAACAAATGTACCAACTACACTTGCATTTAGGATTCAGAAAGATGAGACCCAGACTACCAACCAGCAAAAGGGGTACATGTTTGTATTTTTGAGGCAATACTGCCAGGCTTAATGACTAAAGTTGAAAATCCCCACATCTCAATAGGTAAGAACAATATAATCTCTTGCATGTGTACTTGTATTCAATCCAAAATAGTGAGGAACCCCATTTTGGAGTTGTTTCCAAAGGGTAATTGCAGAGGTCAAGTGGTACCTGGAAGGGAAAGGACCTTACCTAGAGGGCAGCCTGATCAAGGGCCATGCTTGTGGCCCTTCTGCAACACTCAGGTTCACACACAGAGTGTGGAAGTCTCTTTCTCTAACCTCTGCCCCATGACATTCTTCATCCTCCAGACTCTCAGCTAAGAAACCAAGGCCCCGTGTTCCCATGTTCTCAGGATGGTTAAGCAGTGGGTACTGCTCCAATTTTAACAGACTATTGGAAGACCTTCGGCATTGTCAGTTACATCACTTACACTGCAGTGTAAAGCCCAAAACGCAGTTTATGCCTGCCAAACCTGCAGAAAGAATATATGGATGCCTTGTTTAGAGACTCAAGCAGGTGGTTGGTGATGGTTTCATTAACACCATGGAGGAAGAATGTAAGAGTTAATTGAGGGCCCCTCTGGGAAACATTGCCTAATGAAGACATTGGCAGTGGTTCTCTACCAGGGGTAATAGGCCCTCAGGGGCCATTTGGGAATGTGTGGGGATGTTTTTGGTCACATAACTAGGAAAGAGCTACTGGCATCTAGTGGTACTGGCATCTAGTGGGTGAGGCCAAGGACACCACTAGCAACTGGCACAAAAAGGTGCAAATGACATGTGGGAAAAAGGAAAGATCAGTATCAAATTGAAGAAACTAAGTTCTGGTAGAACAAGGAACAGATCAGCTTTTCATGCCCAGTGTCTGCAAACCTTCCTCTTTTTCTGCTTTCCCCCAGGATTGAAACTCAGACAAGGCAACATAAACCAACTGGGGCCCTTGTGGATGAGAGCACTCAGGTTTGACAGAAATAAGATAGTAGGAACTTGGGTTTACCGAGCAATGTCCCGGAGCTAAACCGCCTATCCCTCAGGACACCTGCAGACCTCTGCACTGTTATGTAGGAAAAGATGAACTTTTCTCTTATGTGACTGTTAGGGAAAACGAAAGTGTTTGGAAAGGAGAATCATTCATACTATCAGAACAGTAGATCTGAGCTGTGACTCTTGAGATGTTAATACAGAAAATCCCAGAGCCGTAAAGCCTTCTGCAGATGTTACATAAGGTTTCAACTCCCAGCAGTGCCTCCAGAGCCCCGTGCAGGTGCAGGAACACGTGGGCGCCATCTGGAGTGCTGAGCTGGGTGTTCTGGAAGTTGTGGTGGGCCAGTGGAAGTGCTGGTTTAAACATACGTCCCTATATTTTTAGAAGGTCCTTTTAAAGTCTCAGTTTCTGGGACTTTACTCTCCAGCTAAGTTACTCCAGCTGATGCCTTTGTCTCCAATTGAGTCTGCCCCATGCCTTCTTTTTTACTTTTGTGTTTTATGTATTTTTTAATTTTTGGCCAGGTGTGGTGGCTTATGCCTATAATCCCAGCACTTTGGGAGGCCAAGGTAGGCAGATCACCTGAGGTCAGGAGTTCGAGCCCAGCCTGGTCAACATGGCACAACCCCGTCTCTACTAATAATACAAAAATTAGCCGGGTGTCACAGTGTGTGCCTGTAATCCCAGCTGCTCAGGAGGCTGAGGCAGGATAATCACCTGAACCTGGGAGGCAGAGGTTGCAGTGAGCCAAGATCGTGCCACTACACTCTGGCCTGGGTGACAGAGCAAGACTCGATCTCAAAAAAAATAAAATAAAATAAATAATAATTAATTTTTATGTTTACATAGTAAGTGTATGTATTTATTGAGTACATGAAATATTTTGATGCAGGCATACAATGCATAATAATCACATCAGGGTAAATGGGGTATCTGTCACCTCAAGCATTTATTCTTTGTGTTACAAACAATCCAATTATACTCTTTTAGTTATTTTTAAATATACAATTAAATTATCCTTCATTATAGTCACCCTGTTGTGTTATCAAATACTAGATCTTATTAATTTTTTCTAATTATTTTTTGTACCCATTAACCATCCCCATTCCCCGCCCCCACCCCTCTGTAATGCCCTGTTTTTAAAAGCTGTGTTTTAGAGTGTTTGGATCTTGATTGCTTTTATTCCAGACGTGCTGCATGTGGAGTTTGGGGAAACAGCACTTATTTCAAACCCCACAGGCAGTAGGATGGGAGTCTTACTATGGTGTCAGGATTCACTCAGAAAACAGGTGGAGTAAAAGAAACAAGATGGGTCTCAGTTCTTACTAGATGCAGGCCCACCCTTTCCTCAAGAAGCCTACATGTGGATTTTCCTGTAATGCTGCTGTGAAGTATGAAAATCATAACATTTCTGTAGAAAGTAAACTTTAGTTGTCCATTACACCAGGATGACTTTGTTCAGATCAACCAGGCAGACAAGCTGGAGACTGAGGATGCTGGAAGATTAAAACATCATGAGGCAGGAGGTGATGAATCCCAGGCACTGGGGGTGCTCAGAAGGAAGCTGGACCACCACTTGGTTGGAGTGGAGACAGGAGGAGAGAATATTCCTGAGTTAAGGAGACAGTTGACTCGTTAACCATTGACAACTTTGATATTCTAGAGGGGCATCTCCCAAGGGGAGGGAAATGAACATGTCGGGGCAACTTATTGGAGAATTGGAGAATCAGAATTGCAAGTTCTTTTTGTCATTGACTTTGTGCCATTTTTATAAAAAGGCTGTGGAACGGAATGTGCTTCCTCACTCTTATTTTGCATATAGCAACAGAGAGGAATATTATTCCATTTACAGGCTTCGTACCTTTGCCAAATTAAGAGGAAGCTTGCCTTTGTCATCAGGGTAAGGCAGAAAGCACAAAGCATCTACTGCTCATAATGGATTCTTCTAGATGGACTTGTCCATTTCCTGAACAGTTCAGAAAACTGAATTTAGAGTTTAGACATATTAAGAAGCCTCTGCCTAAGAGTGCTTTTATGCTGGTTGGTTTCAAAAAAGAGACTAGAAAAGAAAAAGCATTTCTTGTTTGAAGAGTATTCCCTAGCCAGCATGCAGCATGTCACCAAGGCTGTCTAGGCACTCAAGGGACTTCACCTATGCCTTGTTCAAGATTCTCCAGAAGGAATAAGTGGCCCCTTTGAATGCATGGACACTGTGTGAGCTCAGGTGAGCCACTGGTGCCTGTGGTGGAATTCTGTAACCGTTTCTATTCTTCAGCACCTTCTATAACACTTCAGCCTACCTACCAACTGTTTCTGAGTGGGGGGAGGATCTCTCTAAGTGGAGGTTCTCCTGCCACCGGGAATGTGGCCAAAGAATATGTTCCACCTCCTCCTTATGCATCACCATCTGGGCTGTCTCTCTAAATCTGTCCATCAAAGAATGCCCATTTCTTGAGTTCATGTCCTAGGTGAAGGTGAGAAACAATTTAACTTGTATAAATCCCCAAAACATTTGTAAAGCTAACGTTAGTATAGATCGTGTGGGGAATGATACTTTTCACCTCAAATGAATGTAGGGACTAAATAGAGCAGAGATTTAATTCAATGTTGCTTACTTGCTTGCATGCTATGGGAGGTTCAGTCATCAGAGAACCAGTTCATGAGTTTGATCTGATTTCCTGTCCTTTGGGTAGCCTGCAGTCTTTAGGAACAAGATAAATTACCATCTGTTAGCTTCCTTCAAGTGGCTCACCTACAGTCCTTCGGTGTCATCTTTCTTACGGAGTGTCTGGGTTATCCTGTTTCTCCACCACCAAAGGAAATACAGCCCTCTTAGAGAATTGGTCAATGAAATATAAGGGTGCCAAGAAACATCAGAGTAAAGAAGTAATGGCCCCAAAGGCAAATGCCCCCATATGAGAGGGGGAATGGAAGGTACTGCTTTCTTCCTTGCCTGAGGCTATGAAAATGTCCTTTGTGTGAACAAAAAAAGGTTTTCTACATTACTGGCCATTTAAATCGTATTATTGACAATGTTTCAAAATTGTGGTTATCAGCTGATGTAAATTTTGGCGTTCTCTCTAAAGCCGTGCAGCATTTGTTCCTCCCTGCATTTTCACCATTATAAAATACAATTCCCACTTAAATTAATCAAAACATGGAAAATCTAAACTGTATTTGGAAATATGGTTGGGGTGTTTGTGTGTTGTTTTTTTTTTTTTTTTATAATTTACGACTTGGCACTGCAATATTCTTCAACTGGATTTATGTTGACCCATTTTAGAAAATGCAGTTACTATAAATCTTTTGTTGCTGTTTCTGTTTTTTGTTATTCAACCCAAGCCTTTGGAATTATTCTAATCCTCAATATGACTCATGAAGTATCACTTTATCCTAAAGGCAAGTGGTCCAAGAGTTGAAATATTTGTAATTATCTTTCAGACTCCATGATCCTCCAAGCTATTACTTCATTATAATTCCGTTTCTGAAAGATGGTTTGTTTCTTTTTTTTCCTGATATAATAAACATTTTGATAGACAGGTAGCTTTCGTATCTTGAATTTCTTATTTAATGTTGATATGAGAGCAGTTGTTTGCAGTTCTTCCCCTGATGCACCATCACCCATTTTTCTGCCACTGACCATGGACACCAATAGACATTTCCCAGGCTTTTATCACCAAGGAACACCTTGCTTAGGCCACAGCCTCAGATACTGGGGGTGGTGAGGAAGCCACCAAACCAAGAAAGTTGGATTTTGATGCAAGTCATTTCATCCCTCGGAGACTCAGTTTTCTCGGGTGTAAAATGAGAGTTTGGGTTAGTTCAGTAAATACCGAGAGTTCACACAAGTAGTAACAGGATCAGCAGCAATTCGGGCTGATATTTATCTAGCAGCTACTTCATGATTTTTAATATGCCAGGAACAAGTTAGTACCCAATGGAGTATAGGAGTGGGGAGATAGACTAATAAATGAATAATTCTGACTGATTAATAATATGGTGAGAACTCAGTTCAAGAGAAGCAAGGAAAGCTTTGGAAGCATGATAAGAGGCCGCAGGTTTTTCTAACACTTCAAACATTTAATGAAATACCTACATTTCTTCTGATAAGAAGAGCTGCTTCACAGAAATACCAAGTTTCTTTTTGGTACTTGGAAAAATGTCAACTAAGTGTGGTAAGTTTGGTTGTATCATGGTGACCTGGATTGCTGGTTGGTAGTTATAGCCGCAGCTGTGCCAAACAGCATGCCATGGACCCTAAAACCAACTTTTTAATGCACATTGTGGATCACAGATGGGTATTATTAACAATGTGTACCATCTGGTAGCTTTCTATTTCAACTATTCATTCTTGCTCACTAGATACTGAGCTTTTAAAATTATTGTTGTAAATTTATGTGACTCTGAATGTTCATAACCTGGGACAAAAAGTTCTGGTCATCTGCCCTCATGATCATCTTGATTTTGATTTAAAATGAGAAAATTGAATGTTACTTAATAGCAACGTGTTGCATAAACCAACACTTTTCAAACATGAGGTCCATGAAATAAAAATTAGCAAAAAGAGGCTTCACTGGTGAAAAGACTCCATGCACCACTACCAGATGGTAAAGGTTTTGAGTTCCAAAACTTTGTATTGTTCTCCAGCATGCCTGCAGCTCTCGATGCGTAGCATGTAGCGGCCACGTGATAAAAATGTACCTGGAAGCGTACCAATGGGCCAGCAACATTGTGGCATTCCAGTTTGGTTACTAGTGTACTTCCAAAAGGCTAGGCAAAGGTCTAAGCTAGGACAAACGCCAGGACGTGTTGTCAGTGGCGTGGTCAGAGCCATGAACTAATTTGAGATCTTCTTGGCACGTTCCAAAGCTCTGTTTTGTGAATCAAAATCTCCACGGACACCTCAGGCATTGTCCCATGTGAATGTTCCTGGTTTTCCTATTGTATTTTCTGAAGTTATTAATGTTGTTTCTTGGTTACTCCTATCTTTTAATTTTTGTCAATATTTCTGTATGCATAGATTTTTTTTATTTTTTTTTTAAACAGAAATATCTTGCAGGGTCACTGGGCAGGCCAGAACAGTGACAGTGGCCCAAGTAACTGTTGGGGAAGACTGGGCAGGCTCTGTAATGCCCTGATTCATTTCTCTTTGCTTTGGGCTATGAAAACAAGTGGAGGAAGAAGAAATATCACAAGGCAGAATTTGTTTCCTCTTCTTTTTAATCTTCCCTCTTCATTTTCCCCATTTCAATTCATGAGACTCTCTAGGAGACACTCTCTGCCATGACTTATCTCCTATTTCTTGTCTTATAACATCTGTATTTCATATACACTCACATCTTTTCTTACTAAACAATTTAAACTACTTTGTTGGTTTAGATGTTAGAAAAAAAGTAGAAAACGATGTTTATATAAAGCAATTCAGAATATATAAGAGAGAGAAACATGTTTTGAATTTAGAAAATTAGAAATTGCATGGATAGGGAAGAAAAATTTTGAAGTTAAAGTCAGGCATCAGAATGAGATCCGGAATGATTATGAGTTTGTTGTTACTAAAGCGTAAAATGCGATTTAAAATATATAATGGAAAAGTGAAAGTAGTTTAATTTAAAACTACTATCCTAAAAAGGTTCACCACATTTGAAAAGCTAACATATTTCAACAACTACCTACAAAGATAAATATTTATAACGTGATAGACTAAGTGTTAGATTTTCATATAGAATACACTCTTACAAACCAATAAGAGAAAGTAGGACATAAATAAGTAATTGCAAAAGAAGAAATCCAAATGGCTAATATGTATGTGGGAAAAATGTACAACTTTACTGGCAATCAAACCAATTCAGATTTCAAAAAAGGAAATCCAATATTTGTTTAGAAATTGGCAAAGATTTTTTGAAAATATAATACCTAACCTCAGTGAGGGACCCAGCAAATGACCACTCATTGTCTGTAAAAGTACAATTTGAGGCCGGCACGGTGGTTCACACCTGTAATCCCAGCACTTTGGGAGGCTGAGGTGAGTGGATCATTTGAGGTCAGGAGTTCGAGACCAGCCCGGCCAACATGGTGAAACCCCATCTCTACTAAAAATACAAAAATTAGCCGGGCATGGTGGAGGGTGCCCTATAGTCCCAGCTACTTGGGAGGCTGAGGCAGGAGAATCTCTTGAACTCGGGAGGTGGAGGTTGCAGTGAGCCGCGATCATGCCACTGCACTCCAGCCTGGGCAACAAGAGTGAGACTCTGTCTTGAGGAAAAAAAAAGTACAATTTGTTTGAGTTGGACTTTCTGGAGGGCATCATTCAGAGCTTTTAAAAAGTTCTTCTCTTTCAACTCACCAAATCCACTTTGTTCAGCAAATTCTTTAATTTTAAAATTTTTTATTTTTATTTATTTATGTTTTTGAGATCTTGGCTCACTGCAGCCTCCACCTCCCAGGTTCAAGTGATTCTCCTGCCTCGGCCTCCTGAGTAGCTGGGATTACTCGCGCCCACCACCACACCTGGCTAATTTTTGTATTTTTAGTAGAGGCGGAGTTTCACCATGTTGGCCAGGCTTGTCTCTAAAATTTTTTATTTAAGTTGGAAAATACAAAGAAGAAATCCCTAAGGAGTGACCTGACTTTCCATCAATAGGGGAATGATTGAATAAATTGTGATATAAACATATTACAAAATATGATGCAGGGTTTAGATAAACGGTTTTGATTGCTATGGATTGACCAAGAAAGATGATTATAATATATAAATATGAAAAATATATAAAATATGTCACTATTTTGCCATTTTTATAAAAAGCAAACAAAAACCTGGCTATGTATATATGTCTTTATATAAGACTTAGAAAAGCTATGGTAAGATCCATACACTTAAAAATGGCAGTGATATTGAAGGGGAAAGAACAATATCACAAAGGTAGTGATACTGAAGGGGAAAGAACACATAGCTATTGCTATCTTTTTAATTTTGAATTTATAATTTTTTAAAAAGAAAAGGGTCGGTAAATATTTCTGAGCACCCCCAGTGTACCCTTGGTTTCTGGCTACTAGAAACTAAGTGTCAAGTGCCAGGGACTAAATCTATTATAAGGGAATGATAGGATAACTGCGTACTCACTTACAAAGGTGTCGCTGAATAATTATTTATAAGAGTGAAATACTGAAAGCAAGTTACATATTCAGTAGTAGGAATTCAGTTAAGTAAATTATGGTATTCCATGCAGTCGGATGCTCAACAGCCATTAAATAACAGAGTGAAAATGCTCACAAGATACTGTATTGTGAAAAGGGCTGGTGACAGATCAACATGTATCAACAAATCCTAATGCTGAAATATATAAATGCATAGAAAAAATTCTAGAAGTTTGTATACCCCCCCTCCAAAAATAAAGTGTCATTTGATCATGGGTTATTGGGGGTGTTTTAAAATATGCTTTATATTTTTCCATCTATCGTGAACATTGATTATCCTTACAAGCATACAATTTTTGTTAATTATTAGAAGCAGTTTCTTGAGAACAAGATATGTGGCTTTGCACAGCATCATAATTGGTCAAGGGAGCTCATTAAGAGAGAAATAGAAAGCTCTCTGCCATTTAAGATGTTCAGCATTGAATATAATGGACGTGAACACTGAGAATTTAAATCTAATAGAAGTGAAGTTGTTTCTTATCCTCAAGCCACAAACCATTTCACAGACACAATATAAGCTCTGTGGCAGCTTCGTGTGTTGGCACAGGCTGGCAGGATGCCCTTGTTGCAGGGAAATACCACCTCTTCACCAGTTTTACCCCTTCCAAGCAAATGCTGACATCTCCCACATATCATAAAGACACACAACTATCTCCGTGAGGACCCACAGTAATAAACTTGGTCCTGTTGTGGTGGGTGGGATCTTCCACCACCACATTTCTTGGTTTATGAAGTTGACCTTTCTTCTAACATTTTCCTTGGAAGCAACAACAGTTTATCCTAAGAGACCCACACATACAGATAACTCAAGGAGTGAGTAGACAGAAACCCAACAAAACACCTCTTTATTAGCCTATATCACTCCCAATCTAGCCAAAATATTATTGTAAGGAATGTAACCTAGGGGGATTGAAGTATTATTTACTTCCATGTCTAAGAAGCCCATCGTGTCCTTCCTCTTTGTTTTCTTGGTTCCATTGTCATAGACAAGAATCTGTCTGGTGGAAAGTAGATGTGACTGAGGATGGTCGTATATTTCTACTTCCAGGTTTATTGTGCATTTTGAGTTGGTGTGTGTGCCATTAACCCATAATGACGTGTGGTTGTTGTTCTTTCCCCAGAATGTCGAGTGGTGAAGTCCACTTCTTACACCAAAATAGCTTCATCATCCCGCAGGAGCACCACCAAGAGCCCAGGACCGTCCAGGCGCAGCAAGTCCCCTGCCTCCACCAGCTCAGGTAAAGCAGCAGAGGAGATTTTGAAGAAATTGCCTTGTTCCTGACACAGGATGAGCAGAGGGTGTGCGAAGCCCAGAGTGTGAGGTTTTTAAGCGAGTGTAGGTTCCGGTTTATAATTTTAGAACATGTTAGAGCGGTTGAACAGATTTGCTGGAGTCTAGCATATTGGCTGCAAGAAAAAGCATTGAGCTTCAAAATATGTGCTTAGTGAAGATTCAGGAAACCCAGATTTGCCCACAAATAGAAGAACGTTACCATCTTGTATCATTTCTATCATCGAAGTTAATCTTTCAGATTCTGGAAGTCTCTGTTAAAGCATTTATCCTACCTGAGACTGGCCTATGACAAGTTTCCCATTTGTATTCGCTGAACCTTTGTTAAACACACTTTTGGCTCTCAGTTTCCTTTCATGGCTCTGAAGCTAAAGGTAGTGAGATTGAGAGGGTGGAGCAGGGATTGCTGCAATGACCTTGGCCTGAGCCTGCCTCTCAGTGGGTTCTAGTGCTGGTGTTGGAGAGGCTGTGCATGCACAAGATGAGCACCTCAACCCTACCTTCTCCTTTTTTGTTTTAAAACTGACATGAAGTCAGTTAGAAAGTTTCTTATTCATTTATCTCAGGTGAAGAGTCTGTATCATTATTAAAGGGAATTATTTATTAAATGACACAAATTGTTGATTGGGAATTATTAAATGATACAAATGTCAAAGTGATTGTTACCTGATTTTATGAAGACAAGAAGCTCTTATAAATGAGAATAAAGACCTCTGGGGCCTACTTGGAGGCGTTCTTTTACTCCACAGCATTGGCCAGGGGGAGTGTGAAAAGAGCTCTCAGCTGAGGCTGCCTAAGAAGGAACTTTCAATAGGGTGGATCATTATAGACCGTTACAGGTCATGGGCCGACTAGACCACCCAGCCCACCTTGATTCTCTAAGAGTCTCCTTCCCCTTGGAGTTTTACCAATTACTGCTATTCCCTAGACAGATCTCCAAAGACCACCTTCCCCTCTGACTCTCAGCCTAGGGTGGCATCGATGGGCTGCCAATGCCTCCTTCCCACAGCATGGCCTGCATCCTAGCCAGTCAGGAAATATGTTTCAGAGCACAGCTGGCACTTGAGATGCATCTTGTTTGCCTCTGTAGTTAAGGGTGAGCTGAGAACTCCTTCCTTAGTATGACACTGCTCATCTAAATAGGATGGAGCCCTAAGATGAGGCATTGCTAAAGGATGAGGCAGTAGACTCAAAGCTTAGAGTTCATGAGAGTCACTTGGGAACTTGGTGAAGTTTGTCATCCTGACCCCCCACACCCTGAGATTCTGAGTAAGGACCTAAACCTGTGTTTCAGCAAGTACTCCAGGTGATTAGGATCTGGTAGTCCATGGCCCACATTTTGAGAAACAGTAGGTAAAGGCAGTGGTTCTCAAACTAGCAGCATCACCATCACCTGAGCACTTGTTAGAACTACAAAGCCTTGAGCCCCCTCTCCAGAACCACTGAATCAGAAACTCTGGAACTGGAGCCCAGCAATTTGGATTTTCCCAAGCCCTCCAGCTGATTCCAGTGCACACTTTGAGAAGTAGTGGGTTATGGAAAACAGAAATAAAGTAAATGCAGAAAATCATTTGACTCTGGATAATCTGGAGGGAAAGATATGACTTGTTCATCTTTATTTACTGGCATGACAGAGATGACTTCCTTTCTACCTCCCTCTTTGCCTCCAAGTAACAATGTCCATCAGTGTTCTTGCAATCCAAGAGCAGACCTTTTAGATACCTTGATGTGTAGACCAAAAGAGCAATGAACAAAGGAGAGTACCATATGCCAACTTCCTTTTCTCCCTCCTTGCAATGGCCTGGCTTCAGAGAGTCAGTCACCTGGGAGAAGAGAGAATTTCTTTCTGACGATGATCCCTTCCCCAGGATATCAGGGAAAGTGTCTCTTCAAGAGAAATATCACCCACACATAGAGAAGAAGACCTCCACAGAATGACAGAGTGATCCTGGAATTGCTGCATGGAAAACTCCCCTGGAAGAACTGAGCTTGTCCAACTGTCCAGGTTGATATTGAGCTCTGTGGAGGATGTTCAGTCTTAACTAAAGACCATTTCTCACTTTCTCTGATTAAATATGGGCTGTAGGGTCCGGTGTGGTGGCTCACACCTGTAATCCCAGTACTTTGGGAGGTTGATGGGGGTGGATCCCTTGAGGTCAGGAGTTCAAGACCAGCCTGGCCAATGTGGTGAAACCCCCGTCTCTACTGAAAGTACAAAAATAAGCCAGGCGTGGTGGCAGGCGCCTGTAATCCCAGCTACTCAGAGGCTGAAGCAGGAGAATCACTTGAACCCTGGGGGGCAGAGGTTGCAATGAGCAGAAATCACGCCACTACACTCCAGCCTGGGCGACAGAGTGAAACACTGTCTCAAAACAAAAATATAAATAAATAAATTAATAAATAAATCTGGGCTATAGGATGAACTCCCATGGAGCAATAAAGGAGAGCAAAATCATAAGCCTAGCCAGCATATTGCCCCCAAAATTTTGGCTACCTAATGCAATCATACAAGGATGTGAAAGAGAAGGAGAGCCTGTATTAATGAAACCATATCAATACTATTAAAAATCATCAATATTAAAAAACAAAATTAGTTCTCCATCCAAACCAACTTTGACTTAAATTTTACTTAACCTTTCCTATCTTCTTCCTCTCAGTATATAAGATGAATAAAAAAAAAATGTGGGGCAGACACATCTAATAATGGGTGATTAGCCAAATTCTTATGTTTTTTATATTACAGATATTCTAAGAAAATCAATAGGCACTATAGCTTTTAATTTTTTATTGTCATTGTTTTTAGCAGCTTTGTTGTTAAGAGCTGTAGGTTGTTAGATATTTCTGGATTTAAGTTTCTTTCTTTTTTTCTTTCTTTCTTTCTTTTTCTTTCTTTTCTTTCTTTCTCTCTCTCTCTCTTTCTCCTTCCTTCCTTCCTTTCTTTCTTCTCCCTTTAAGTCAATAAAGATGGAGAATAGATCAGATTCTTGTGTACATGTTAAATAATGGACTGATGAGTCTAATCTTAAAAAGATATTTATGCATATAGGCAATAATTTCATTTTATAATTAACTGGTAATGTAATCACTATTCAGCATTATAAGAATTTATATTCATTTCTGAAAAGTTAATTTTGGAAACTCAAGAAGAGAGGCAAATATATTAAATGTACTTGTATGTCACTGCCAACATTTGTAATTATTCCTTTTAGAAGTTTAAAATGGGTAGGACGCATTGCCTCAAAATCAATAGGTTGCTCCAAACAAGCATTTCCACATTCTATTTTTTCTTTGAAGTCCTTTTCAACTCTAGTTGACACCTGGTTGAACTGACCAGCACTAACTTGAAATTTGTGATAGGTAAGTCATACCTAGTATCATTTTCATAAAGAAAGTAGAGTCCAAATTCATTCTAAAATTAACACATTCTTGAAGAATTAGCACTTCTAGGTGTCTTTAACTTCTAGGTCAAAATTAATTATATAACACTAATCATATTTTGTTTAATGTGAGCTTTTTATGCATTTAAAATTTTCAACTTGCTGCATTTTGACGTGGAGGAGATAACATGCAACCATTTTCTGATTATGTAAGAGCTTATTATATGCACTGACTGTCTCTTGATTCTGACTTGCTACCAAGAGGGACTTGTTCCCACTTTCCTTTGGATGGTTCCAATTTAGAGAGTTTCACAGAGCAGTCGACTCCCAGTCACAAATGTGTGGATTGTGCCAGTGACCTCAGGACTACCTCCTTTCCCTGGAACCAGACCCAGGGGTTAAGGAGTTCGGCAGCTTTGCCAGTTCTCCTGGACGCAAGTGCAGCTGCTGGATGTCAGGGAAGCCCCTCTCTTGGGGCCCCTCCACTGCTCTGGCCCAGGTCTCCTGTCCCTACTCAACTAAGGCTTTTGGAACTAGTGGAAAGGCACGTTGAATTATCTCTATACGGCTTGCATCACATTTTCTTAAAATAGCCTGTTTAGTGTTTTTCATCGATCATATGGACTCAAACATGAATTTTACTTAAATACTCCATCAACATTGGTATTGCCCGAAACCCAACTACCACCGGACTTTTTAATGTTAAAGCATCTTTAGACCAGGTGTGGTGGCTCATGCCTATAATCCCAGCACTTTGGGAGGCCAAGGCAGGCTAGTGAAACCTGGTCTCTAAGAAAAAAAAAAATACAAAAATTAGCCTGGCATGATGGTTCCTGTGTTTCCTGTGGTCCCAGCTACTCAGGATGGCTTGACCCCGGGAGGCAGAGGTTGCAGTGAATTGAGACTGCACAACTGCACTCCAGTGTGGAAGACAGAGTGAGACCTTGTCTCAAAAAAAAAAAAAAAAATCTTTGTTTTCCCCTAAAACATTAACCTAAAGTTTATAATGATTTCTACTTCAGTGTTTAAATTTCTACTTCCAGTATTCAGTTTCCTATATTATACAGAAATTGCAGCATATTATAAAGTTAAGATCTATGCAATTTTCAGGCTATGCTGCTATGAATATAACATGGTTAACTTATATTTACCTGACACATTATAGTTTACATATGGCCTTTCTTTCTTCAATCTTTTTTGATCCTCCTATTAATTTCCTAACAGCAAGCAAGTAAGGCAAGTTATTATTATCTCTGTGGAAATAAGAACACAGTGGCAGGGCTGGGATAACTGCTTTGCTCTGAGTCCCAGAGTTCAGAATGGCACCTCGGGGCTGGCACCGGGGGCTTCTGGTGCTCTAGACACACAAGGCTGGCAGTCCTTGATACCTATTTCTTCACCTCCACTTACTAGAGTTTTGATCCAGAATAAAATTAAGCTAGTCCCTGGTTTGAGAGTGCAATTCACAGCATCACAACACCTTGCAACATAAGCCTAAGTATTAGTCCCTTGGCACCAGGGTTCCAGGAGGTGAATGATTTACCCCAAATTCCTGATGAATAGCGTTGCTGGACAGAAACCTCCCTTGTAAGTCAGCATTAGAACAAGAATGAGAATCCTCTGTAAATCCTCCATTTGTCCCTTACCCAGTTCTCTTCGTAGCGCTAAAAGTGGTTCAAAGTGATTTATTAAAGTGTAAAGTTCGTTTACACTTTCAGAACTATCAGTTACAGACCAACTAGTGTCAGGCATTTCCTAGGCACTAATGATGCCCCTATTCTCAAGAAGCGTAGGGATCGAGGCCTCACAGATAACATAATTCACATACCCATTGAATTATGATTAGTCTGCATAACAGAAAAGGCTGAAAGAAGGCAAACAGAGCTAGCAAAGAGAAACCAGAAGCCTTAATAACACATGAAAAGAATAAAGAGCCTCCAGATAAATTGCGTGCTGAGATGCTGGAGGATGAATCACTAAGAAATTGGAAAATGACTTCTAGCTGCTTCTTAAAGAAACAAGAATCTGTAAGGAGTAAAGAGTTTCATATGGGTTGACTCTTCATACATGTGTATATATTTGGAACACAGATCTAGTAAAATGTGTAAGTTAAAAGTAAACTTCTTTATTTTTATTTTTGAGACAGGGTCTCACTCTGTCACCCAGGCTGGAGTGCAGTGGCAAAAGTGAAATTCTTTTAAGCAATTTTTTTTTATCTACATAAGGAAGTTATAACAAAATAACTCTAAAAATAAGAATAAAATATGCATTAATTTGGTTTTAATAAAGACTGATAAAATTTCAGTTGGCTTTATATTGTTTTCTTAATCTTACAAGGAAACTGTGTTTATCTTGAAGTTTCATAGCTGCAGTTCTCCTTAAAACTTACAGATTTCAAAATTTTGATCTTTTCTTGGATTTGGGAAAGCTTTGGGGCCAGGCATGGTGGCTCATACCTTTAATCCCAACACTTTGGGAGGCCTAGGCAGGAGGATTGGTTGAGATCAGGAGTTTGAGACCAACGTAGGCAACATATGGAGACCTGTGTCTACAAGAAATTTAAAAACTAGCTGGGTGCAATGGTGCACACCTGTGGTCCCAGCTACTTGGGAGGCTGAGGTGGCATGATCTCTTGAGCGTAGGAGTTTGAGGCTGCAGTCAGCCATGATCACACCACTGCACTCCAGCTTGGATGCCAGAGCAAGACCCCATTCCGAGAAAAAAGAGAGAGAAGAAAAATGGCATATTTTGTTTGTTTTAGAGTTTTTATTTCCATTTAGATAGCCAACTTTTTATCATAGAATGATACCCTGTATTTAGAATCTCTGTCTGTGGAACCCATAGCAGACATCACTGAGGCCCAATTAGTGCCTCACACCTTTCAATTCCAATATGAGATAATGTATTTTCTTGCCCTTCAGAAGCTTATAGACTGGAGTAGAACCATTCATGGCAACAACCATTCATTCATTCAGTATGCATTGAGAATCTATAGTGGACCAGCAACGTTGGGTGCTGGAGATGCAAGGGCAAACATTTGAAAGAAGGAAAAGACAAATGGCTTAGTTCATGAACATCTACCATGACAAAGCACCATTCTGAACGCCCAGTCTTAAAACTTCTGTGTGACTCCAGAAATCCTAAAGTCTTTTTATTCATGCTATTTAAATTTTACTTTTTTACAGTTCTATAAAAATGTTTTATGCAGCATATGCAGATAAGAATCAAAGCTGGGGAAGTGAAGAGAATTTTAATCAGCTCACTACTAGTCCAGTTTGTGAAATCCTTTTGATTTATATCAAACACCTTCAAAGGTAGATTGCCAGCTATTAATTTTTAGTTCAGTCTTTTCCTTTAGTGTAGGGAATTCAGCCTTATACAATGTATGGAGAATCTTTTTTGCTTTGGAGCTCCAAGGGAATTGTTGAGAACAAAATGCATCAAGAAAATCAAGAGGTTGGTGAGTCATCCCTTGTGTCTTTGGAATTTCTGGCTGCACGTAAGGCCCATCCCTCCTTCCATTTCTTCTTTCTCTGCATCCACCAACTCTCCGTAGTGCTCACCCCAGCAGAACCTCCAAAGATACTCTTCAAAGCCTTGAACCATTATCTTGACTTACTGTCTACTTGAGGGCAGCAGCCTACATCAACTGCTTGTATAAATTTCTTACTGTTAATGCCCCACATTAATTAAATATTTCCTGAGTATCTACTGTGTTCCAGACATGCATTAGGTCCCAAGGGTGCAAAGATGCTTAAACCACAGTCCTTGCCTTCAAGTTGCTTATATTATAGTTGGGAGAGAAACATATACAGCCATGTGTCCCTTAATGGTGGGGATGTCTTCCAAGAAATGTGTTATTAGGCAATTTAGCCATTGTGCAAACATCCTAGAGTGTGCATACACAAACCTAGATGGTGTAGCCTGCTACACATGGCTATGTGGTATGGCCTGTTGCTCCTGGGCTATAAATCTATACAGTATGTTATCGTGCTGAATATTCTAGCCGTTGTAACCAGTGATAAGCATTTGCACATCTAAACAGGTGTAAACGTAGAAAAGGTGCAGTGAAAATACAGTATTATAATCTTATGGAACCACCATCGGATCTATGGTCCATTGTTCACCAAAACATTGTTATGTGGTACTTGACTGTATACCACGTAACTGTAATAGTGTAATAAGTGCTGTGATGATCTAGAGGAAACAGGTTAGATCTCATTAATAGGGTCAGAGAGCTCTTCCAAGAGAAAAGGATCTATACATTTGGATGTAAAAAAGGGCCAGGAGGGCATTCCCGACCAATGTGAGCTAAGGCACAAAGACATGAAACTATATGGCATAGTTAGGGAATAGTTGCTTGTTCAATAAAAACGCAGGCTAGAATTCTAAGAAAGAGTTGGAAAGATAGTGGTAGCCCCATTGGTTGTGGTCCAATTGCACAGGGTCGTGGAAGTATATTTGTGCTATAGGTTGTAGGTATTATGAAGTGAAAGGGAATTTTTCACCACGCCATGAAAGATCGCAGTTGAGTTTTGGAAACAGTGGCACGGTGGTAGAAAAAATTGCTATGAAAGGCCAAGGGCCAGGAAGGCTCTATGAGGCCATTGTAGTCATCCTGAAATGAAATTGTCCAGACAGAACTGAAAGAGCATCGTTGGGAATGGGGGAGACCTCAAAGGGAAATGAAACCAGAAATTGAACTGGATGTGAGGCTAGAAGAAGAGAGAGGAATCAGAGATAGGAAGCAGGTTTGTTGAATGAGGAGAGGTAGGGACTGAGTTTCATTTTAGATATGTGGAGTGTGAGGTGATTTGGAAATGTTTGTAAGCAACTGGAAATAAAAAACTGTTCTAAGTCAGGAGATCTGAGCTAACGATATATATTTGGGAGACCCTGGTATATTGTAGTGATTTGAATAATAGAAATGTAAGGTACCTCCCTGCTGCCTCAAGAACAGATTTGTAAAGATGTAAATGGAACCATGGGGTAAGTCTGCATTTCTAAGAGCAATCGGCAGAAGCAGGGAAGAACAGTAAGAGTACAGAGACAGAAGTCAAAGGGGCAGAAAGTTTTGAGATGAAGGAAGGGGCAGAAATGCTTGATGCTGAGATGTCAGGTAGCATGAGAACTGAATGGGAATCATAGGATTCAGCAATGAGGACGCCACTGTGGCTTACAAAGGAATGGGTAATACCAGATGGCAGGGGGACCTGGTCTGGGAGTATCATTTTTGGGGGTCACCGTGGGTCCTCTCCCAGGCTGGCTCCAGGGCTTTACTCTAGCGGGAGCTGTCCTACAGCAATTGGTTGGTAGGGATCAGCCCCAGGACCGCCATCCACCCTGACCCTTGGTGCTTGTGGTCCCTAGTTCCCCTGTCATAACCATAGCCTGTTCTTGAATCCCAGCTGATAGGGATCAGATCCAAAAATTGCCTAATTTTATATCACAGGACTCTAGTTGGTCTTTTTTCATTGTTTAAATTTTTTTTCTTGTACCCCAAATCGTCACCAACTCTTTTCTCCCCACCCTGTCCACATTCAGTGGGTCACCATTCTCCCTGTGGTGATGCCATCACTAGCTGACATCCTCCCACTTTATCTTACATCTGCCCTGGGCACCAATGTCCAACCTGCTGCCATCACCTGTTGTCTGCCAAATAAAGTCTGGACTCATTCTCAAGTGGAGGACATTTTCCTTTCCAGTCATGTCTCCCTTTTCTTCTCTGGACCCATGCTCCATCCTAGAAACAAATTTAAATTGTCCCCAGCTTGGGCTTTTCCACCTCATCCCTTTATTCCTCTCCCTTGGCCTTGCTAGAATGTCTTCCTCTGTTTCTTCAGCTGTCTGAAGCCCACTCACCCAGTCTGGCCCTGCAGACCTCTGCCACTTTCCCGGATCACCTCGCTGTCCAGGGTCTTCCCCAGCCCTGCAGTACTGCGGCAGCTGATTCACCGATGACACATTGTACCACCTTGCTCAGTTGCAAGGTCTCTGAGAGCAGGGGTTCTTTGTGCATTCTGCAGTGACTGTGAGTTCATGGTAACTACTGGGTAAATGTTGACCACACAAATGAACTGAGAAATACTAGGAGCTGTTGCCTAAATTTCCTGAGGTTTGGAGCCTTTGGAAGTATTTATTTAAAAAATTAATTCACAGAGCCATGTCCTTGTCTCCCTCTCCTCTGTTCCTGGGGCCCCTCCTTCCCCTTATTCTCAGTAGATGGTTTCTTTGAATTGGACCCATTGTCTGAGTTCAAGAAGAGAAGACAGACATGGAGAAAATCAGAGTTCCACCTCGCCCATGAGGTGAGCACCCAGGAAGCTAAAGTTAGGGAAAAAGTACATCATCTTCCCTCTGTTAGGTAGTTGTCTCTTTTCTCTTGGTCTCAACTGATCCCCAATGTGCCCCCCACCCCCTGCATTTTTTTTTTTTCTTCTCAATGTGGCAAGCAAGGAACAAAAGCTGAGAAAGAGATTTTAGGGAATGAACAGCCTACACCATGATTAGGGAGTAAAGGAGAGTCTAAGGCAGGAAGCCAGATCTCCCTGGCAGCATGCCTGAATCGCCACCCCCAAACCCAAGGACACACACATATATGCAAACACATTCTCTCCCCAAATCTTGACAAGTGCAGCACCAGAAATAAATGAGCCGCCTTAAGTGCTAAAAGAAGACAGGGAAACAGTAAGGTGGATTTCATGTCCAAAAAGTTGCACATCTTTTAATTAGATAGTCTCACTTGGAGATTTCTCTGACTTCAGAACCAATTTGAGATACTTACTAACATTTCAGCTTTCACTTGGTGTCTGAGACTTTTAGGAACGTAACTGCAAAAAGAAGGGTTAACCTACATATGCCTGGAAAGTCATTTAAAAGGACAATGAATTTGTAAATTAAGCCAAGTATTTCCAAATTCTAGCATGGTTAAAGTAACTTTGATATTTAATCATAAGCATCTAGAGGACAGGGAGCAATAAGAATCTAGCATGTATTAAGTGTACACTATGTGTGCTGATACGTTGATATCTAGAGCCCTGGACTCGTGGCTCCAGTGAGTGAACAAGAGTGGGTTCACCTGTCTGAAATGATGAAGGAAAAAGCGGATCTGCACACTTCCTGAGCAGTATTATTCAACGATGCGCTGTGACCAGTATATGCTGTTGGATCCCTGGCAGGCTTAGGTGACAGCTGAGTTGAAATAAAGGAGGGTCATGTACCGTCGAGAGGGATAGAAGTCAGCTCTGCAGTGAGATTTCTTCCACAGCTCTTTGGTGGCCAGTGATGTTCATTGGTCCTCATGGTATCAGTGAATGATCCATCCTGAAGTTGAGCACTTCTCATTCAAGGGTAACAAGCACAGCAAAGGAAGACATTTCCTATTTTTTAAAATAAGAAAAGGTGCCTATACAGATATAAGCAAAGGAGACCAGAACTGGGTAAAGGCAATGATTCTAATGAGTTCTTTACTAATTCAGAGTTTAGTGGATTCAGATTGAAATAATTAATTGTTCGGCTGTTTAACAACAACCATATTAGTTTAATTGTTCCCATTCAAGATAAAGAATTGTTTAATAAGGGCCTCTGAAAAATAATGCCATTTTAAGTTGAATTTTAATAAGTTCTATTAAATAAGAAACAAAGCCTTGTTATTGGCACTTAGAGACTTCTGGCATTACAGAGCAAAAACCAAGTGAACTCAGTACATGTGTCAAACTTATTTATGAAAGAAAATTATTTATCCCAGCAGTGATTCAACCAGAAAGTGTGTAATACTTTCTGGATGTCAAGAACCATTTTAAGAAGTTGCTGATGCTCTTCTGTACGGCCAAGAGGAAGAGTCTGAACAGAGCTCTGACCCTAAGAATACAGGCTGTTCCCAATGTTCAGACAAGTTGTGTTCCAAAAACATTTGATTGTAAATGACTTGTCTGGCACTTGAGTTTCATTTTTCTAGAGATGGCCATGCAAATAGAAGCACTGAGCCCAGTGGTTTTATTAGGTTGGTGCAAAAGTAATTGCAGTTTTTGCTTTACTTTTAATGGCAAAAACCACTTTTACTATTGCAACAACCTTACCTAAAGGAGGCAGATCCAAGGGTCCCGGCGGTAGAGAGAGAAACCTAGACATCCTTAGCCCTACAGACGCGAGGAGGGTTCTGGACATGCCTTGAGGTGCCGGGACCGGCCACTCATAGGAAAAGTGCGAAGTTTTTTGAGTAAGACCTAAATGAAATCCAGTTTTAGCTCTGCCATCTTCCAGCTGTTTGTCTTTGGACAAGTTACGCCACTAAACCTGTTTCTTCATCTAAAACAGAAAACATTGTACCAACTTACATGGCAAAACTGGTGTCACCTAAGGTGCTTCCGTTCAAAGTGTCCAAACTCTCTGTGTTCTTGCAACCATGCTGCCTTTTGGCCTTAATCTTCTACAGCCAATCAATTACCAAGTTCTATAGTTTTTACCTCTTACATTTCTCTGGAATGTTTCCATTTACCGCCACCCCATGGCACTACCCTAGATCAGCCACGTCAGCATCTCTACCATAGGACCCTTAAATGTGCCCCACTCTCTCCTACCTTGACATTCTCCTTGCACCCAGTATTGTTTCCCTGTAATCCACTCTTGACAGGGCAAGAGCTCTGAAGAGCATTTTCAAATGCAAGCCTGATCTTGCGACTCCTGCTTAAAATCTTTTTTGTTTTTGTTTTTATTGTTTTGTTTTGTTTTGTTTTTGCTTCTCATTGCCCTTTGGATAAAAACCAAACTCATTAACATGAATTTTAAAGCCCTGCTCACTATGTGACCCCTGCCTCCATCTCATTCCTGAAACTCCTCCCCCTCCCACCGCACATACTTGCTGTACTAACTTATTTAAATCTCTTCAATGCACCACACTGGCCTCCTTTCTTGCATCCAGCCCTGAAACAGGGGATCCCTGGGCTGAGGACACTTTTCCTTCATTGTGCCCTTCCTGCTTCACCAGGCTAACTCCTGTATCCACTGCCCTCTATGAAGGGCATAGGCCAACTCTGACTCTGTTGGTTATTAGGATTCCAGTTGCAACACCCAATACTTCTGTTGATGGCTGTTGTGATACCTTGGCTCTTGTCTTCTCAGTTTAGAAGAATTTAAACAAGAGACATACAGCAAAGGAGATGCAGCAGAGAGTCATTCATTGCAAAAGAAAAAGAGTATTTTGAAAGTTAGATGCAGAATGAACAGTATACCCTGAGAGAGTTCAGGGTGAGCTGCTTGTAAGGGTGAGGCAGTGTTGATTATTGCTGGAGAAACCCCCTTTATGAGAGTCTTACATGCTAATTCATAAGGAGATGGGAAGAGGCGTTGCTAGTAAGCATGTTCTGGGTGGTCCTCTGGGTGCACATGCGCTGTAGCTGTACGTGCATGTTCATATATCACGTGTCTCGTTAGCATCTTAAATCTCCACCCAGGGGTGTGTTTTTTACTATAAATGAGCAAAGGGTCAGTTTGATGACAATTAAAATCAAAATGCACATGCTCTAGAGAAGGGACAGTCCCTCCTGAAGATAGCTTTGCTTACATGAGCTCAATTACAATGCGAATGCCAAGGCTTACTGTATTGGCTGTGAGGTCACCACCACTGCTGCATCCCAAGAGCATGGTCACTTCCTTGACTATCCTGCCTCACTTCCCCTCTCAAAATACTTTATTGTAATTACTAGCTTAGTTCTCTGATTTACCTGTAGGCTAAAGGGCTGACACAGTAAGGCAAGGTAGTAGTAAGAGTGCAGGTTTTGAACTGCCTAGGTTAGATTTTGCTCCATATTTGTTTGTCAAATGACTCATCATCTGTAAGCCTCAATTTCCTCACCTGTAAAATGGGTGGAAATGATACTGCCAATCTTACAGAGTTATTGTGTGAGTTAAATGATGTAATATACATACATGCTGATGCATATAGATGCATATATGTGCATATATAAAAGGTTTAAGTGCATTGACTGGTGCATAAAAATGCCTACAATAAACTGAGATACACATATAATGGGTACTTACTAAATATGTACAGACTTTTATTGTTTTGTTTTGGTTTTTAAAGCAAAGTATTCCTGAGACTGTTTTCTTGTGAGTCCTTTGTCTCTCTTTCTTAATTTTCCATTAGCTGGGTAAGATCAGAGTCTCAAAGTAAAAAGTGTTAACACTGTGTTCGCTTCCCTATTTGCTCATTTTTTCTGCCAATCTATGTAGCCTTCAGGTATGACATAAAGATGTGCAGTAGAATGCGGGTGGGCAAAGAAAATATATTCACAAAATGTGTTCTCCAGCCAACCAGTAAGGCATCCCTTCCTTACTAGTTGTAGGCTCTGCTTCTGCCTTTGTCTTTAATCCTTGCCTATTTCTGAGCCCCTTCCTTAGAGGCTACTGGCTGAGGAAGTCTAATGTGATGAGGTCCGAGCGTGAAGTTCACTCAGCAAAGACAGGAGAGTGGCATGCAAGCAAATTAAAGCATTCTTAGCTTTCCAGTTCACTCTCTCTGCAAAAAAAAAAAAAAAAAAAAAAAAAAAAAAAAAAAAAAAACATACATAACTTTTTAGGCTTCTATTTTTAGGAGTTGCCAAATACATTTCAAAAGCAAAACTACAAATTAATGCAGCATGGGGTATGTGACATTTTTTAAGGTCTTTGGAGGAGATGACAAAACAAGGAGCTTCCCACTTTCCAGGGTTGTAAGTTTTTGGGAAAACATCGAGTGCGAAAAATCAATAAACATCCTACCTTGCCACTGAATTGTGTAGGGTTTCCGGATTACCTGGTAGTCACCAGGCTTTAGAAGAGTTATTGTCATTTCGATTTTCAAATGAGTCACTGGATCTCTTGCCCCGAGGGCCACTTCATTATGATTCAGTGCAAAGTACTGACAGCACCGGGGCTTCCGGGAAGGAGTGGTGTCGGGCTGGGGGTTGCTGTTGGCAAGAGGCTTAATTGACACCTTTGATGTAGCCTAAGACAGAACCTGCACCTCCCACTGCTGCTTGGGAGACGTCAGCTTTACGCAGAAAAGGCATCTGCTGATGAATCCTGCATCTCATTCAGCCTGCTCTGGGAGCAGCCTTAGCCATCCTTAAACTCATCCAACCAATTCCCGTTTCCGCGGGTGCTTGGCTTAGTGCTGAGACGGGATTCTGCCTTTGGTATTCAGGTCCAACACTAAGACTGTGTCCATGTTAGAACTCATAGAAGGTAAGTGAAATGCATTGCTGCTCTCCCTTGTGGAAAGCGTTTATTTTGCACCCTCAAGAATCTATGTGTCTCCTGGTTAATTCTACTTCACTGACTGTGGGGCTATAATGTTGTCATTTTTACAGGTAAAATAGAGGCGACCTGATACATCTTTATAAAACCATGTCTTTAAGTGTTTCATTCTGTTGTCAGAGATGATGTTACTTAGAGAAAAGAATTGCTTACTTGAGTTCTGTGGCTTTAGTTCAGTTTAGTGCAAATATGCATAAAACTCTTGAGAATTGGGTAGAATTCCAGTGATTTGAACTTGTTAGCAGTTTTTCTTTTCAAAGGCAGCAAAGAGAAACTGTGAGGAGTTTCTCAGCGTCTGTGGCCAGTGACTGTCCTGTTCAAGTCAGGTCCATCACAATCAGGCTGGGGGGATGGACAAGACAGAGGTGGATGCAGGACATTTTTCTAGAAGTGGGTTATTAATTATACAAATACAGTGATCTATTTATCAGGTCATTGGAATGTCACTGGTGATCTGTGCTTATATTTATTCCTGCTGGGTAGTACTAGGTAGCTAAACTGAAGAGTTAAGAATGAACCTCATTGAAAATGTCTCAGGACCATACATTCCTAAAGTCCCTGCTGGCACAGTTAAAGGCATCGTTAATACATTCATCAGGAAAGTTGTGAAAGGTACATCTTAAAAAATAATTCTGTAACCTACTGCTCTGTGAAACACAGGATTTGCAAAACTGTGACTCTCTGAAGGCTACTTCCCAAAGCTCTTCCTCAATGTACACATGGAAGGGTGTCTAGAGTTCTAGTACACAGGTCTCTATATAATTGTTTATTTCCTGGAGATGATTTGTCATGAAAATTATTTAACGTGCCATTTTTCTCTGTGTGTGATTCTTTGTATTTCTAGTTAATGGAACCCCTGGTAGTCAGCTCTCTACTCCGCGCTCAGGCAAGTCGCCAAGTCCATCACCCACCAGCCCAGGAAGCCTGCGGAAGCAGAGGGTAAGGAAATAAGCAAGCTGCTTGTTTCAGACTTGTCTCAGCCTCGGTGCAGAGTGGTACAGGTGCCAGCAAATCGTGCTGCTCGTCTCTAGGTGATATCTAAGCTAGAAGAGGAGGTGACCAATGGGGAGTTGCTTATTGCTGTGGTTTAGCTAGAACTCAGGGCTTTTAGCTTCTCTTTAACCTTGTCCAAATCTTAACTCAGAAGAATGCACCTTTGCTACTTCACTTTTACATACTCCTCTTTTTGTTCTGACTGCAAAGGCTTTATTAGCACTAGTTTATAAGCCTTCTTAGTTGTGATGAGTTTGATTAGATGTCACCATTAAGGGAAAGAAGAAGTGCTGTGAATGGAGGGGAGGGCCCTGGTGGAAAATTGCTTATGGTACAGATGGGGCCCCGGAGCAGCAGAGGGTCCATGAGGTAGGGGATGGGAACCTATGACACGTGCTTTTGTGGATGAAACCCACATTGAGCACCTTTTCATCACTACTTGCATTTATGGGCAATTTGGCTGAGCTTGGAGACCACAGTGAAAAAGTTACTGGAAACTGTTAGCTTCTCCATGCTAAGGAGGAGGGTGAGGGTTAGCGCTTCTTTCAGGTTGGAGAGACTACTGTTCTTATCCTGTCACAACCTGTACTGTTTGTCTTTTCCAGTAATACCAAGGCAAAAATAAAAGTAGTGGGAAGGAGGCAAAAGGGGAGGTACAATGCCAAAAACGGAAGGCCCTTTATGGTCCTGATCTCAGATGCAAGGTCGGGGGAATGTACGCTTCTGGGAGGTTTCATGATGGTGCTCACCGAACACTTTAATAAGCGAGGACTCCTTCCAGTCTACTGCACTCAAATGCTAGATTCTTGACTTTGGTTTCTTTTAATATGTGTTTTAAAATAAAACTTCTGCCGGGCGTGGTGGCTCAAGCCTGTAATCCCAGCACTTTGGGAGGCCGAGACGGGCGGATCACGATGTCAGGAGATCGAGACCATCCTGGCTAACACAGTGAAACCCCGTCTCTACTAAAAAAAATACAAAAAACTAGCCGGGCGATGTGGCGGGCGCCTGTAGTCCCAGCTACTCAGGAGGCTGAGGCAGGAGAATGGCGTAAACCTGGGAGGCGGAGCTTGCAGTGAGCTGAAATCCGGCCACTGCACTCCAGCCTGGGCGACAGAGCGAGACTCCGTCTCAAAAAAAAATAAAAATTAAAATTAAAAAAAAATAAAACTTCTGAGTTCCATAAAATTAGGTGTCATCCAGGATGGAAGGCCCTCTCTTCAAGATTTCTGCACAGGTTGTGTCTTTAGGCTGCCAGACGTCTAAGAGTGTGGAGCAGGGAGATTCATTTGGTCCCTAGCTCCTTTGGAGCCTGTTGCACCAAATATCAAGTTTGGTTATCTTTCGCCACTGATTCACCTGGCATCAGGTGGAGCTTGTTTTGAGTGTTTGATGAAGCCTGGGATCTGATGCCAGCTTGTCCACTAAATGGCCATGGTATCTTAGATAAGCCTGTTATCTTTTCTGGGTCTCCGTTGGAAACACAAAACAAAACAAGAAGGCTCTTTCCAGATAGAAAGTCCAATACTTCTGTTCTACTTCCATTTGAGTGTTTTCACTATGGTTTTTTCTTGGCCACAGTCTAATTTGGGATTTTAAGGTGTTGGAATCATTCGCGAAAAACTCAAAGAATTGGCCAAATTTATTTACTCTCCTAAAGGCCTGTCCTTGAGTGGAGGAAGAGCTGGTCAGTCATTCTTTTCTTGTAAACATCATGCAGTGAGGCATCAACCTATAGGGACCGCCATTAGATACAGAGCAGGAAGGGCCCTCTTTCTGAGAACATTCTCTCTCTTAGAGTGTATGCTTTCTAGAGGACACCTAGCATAGAAATCCCTCTTTATACTTTGAGCTAATTGAACTCAGATTAAGGATTTATTGGTGTCATTTATGCTTAGTTGTTGAGATTAAGAGTGATTGGGGATTCCCACTGCTGATGGGAGCTTCTCTCCCTGCTCGTTTATTGAGGAGACCTCCATCGTAGGGATGTAAAGCTATGCTCAGATGTCCCTTTCTTGGCGGAATGGGGCTAGAATTCGCTTCTGCTTTCTGTATTTCCACTTTAGTATGATTTTGTCCAATTGAGGCAGAAAATTTCCATTCAGCTCTGTGGCTATTGGCTTATATAATTAACATTTCCTGTACTTGGGGAATGATTATAAGATATGGCTGTCTTATAGATTCTTCATTTTACCATTTAAATGATCAGTGCAAACACCATACTTGAGAGAAAAAAAAAATCCCATTTGTTTTAGGAGGACAAAGGGTTTATACCATCTGAAAACACTTATTGAGCACATGTTGTGAGGCAGGGCACTGGATATATTCTAAGATGGTTCCATATCCAGGCTTTTGAATTTGGGCCATAAATGAACGTCCGCAACCATGTGCTGTGTCAGTGTATGAAGGCATTCCCAGCTGCTTTAGCCAGAGCAGCTTTCATCTTAGCATGTAGGCAACTGCATCAAATAATCCCTCCCAGTTAAAATGGGCCTAGAAGATCCCTAAAAACTAATCCTGTTTCAAATTTGGTTAATGGTCTTCTCAAATGGTTGGCTATACTCCTATGCAGGAAATACTGACATAAGTGAAAGATGGCATGTGCTAAAAGAAGACACTTCAAAGAATAAATTAACTCTTTTTACTGCAGATTGGAAAACAGTAGCTACTTCTATTTTTTCCTTCGGTGTTGCCTAGCAACATAGCCAAGAAAATGAGTTGACTACCCTCACCCCAACACACACACACACACACATGCACGCGCACACACCTTGCCCCCATTTTAAAAATACAGGAACATAAGGTGTTTTTTCAGAAGGAAGGTTGAGACATTTGACTGGTTTCTTTACAAATAAGAAAATTTAGTTTTTACTTATATTAGTTACAAAATTTAATTACCTTTTTTTCTTCTGTTAAAATCACATTTTTATGTTACCTCTCTTGACATTTTGGAATAGTCTTATACAATGAAAAACCTGCATGCCAGACATTTCTCTTCATAAGCATATTCGTGGCAATGGACCAAGTAACCTATTTTTCCGAAGCAGAGTTATTTAAGTTGCTGTCTACAGGCGTTTGACT